>NC_056500.1:37671794-37674063 GCF_014905685.2 Nematolebias whitei
GTCCCTCAGAATCAGGTGCAGGTGTGTGGTGGTTGATTGTGGAAACTAGTTCCTCAGGGTTCAGTGCTTGGACAAATACCCTTTACTTTAAATATTATTTCATTAGGTAAAGTTATTAAACAGCATGGGATAAAATTTTATTGCTATGCTGATGATAGTTATTTTTATCCATGAAACTTGATTAATCCAATCAGTTACTTAGATTACAAGCATGTCTTAAAGACAAACACCTGGATGACCCTTAATTTCCTGCTTTTAAACTCAGACAAGAAAGTGGTTGTTGTTTTTGGATCTGAGCATTTTAGGAATACATTTTGCAGCCTTTCACTTTCTCTGGATGGCATTGATTTGGCCTTCAGTTCTAATGTAAAAAAACTTTGGTGCTATTTTTGATCAGGATATGTCTTTTAACCCCCACAATAAAAAAGGTTACCAGGACTGCTTTCCTTCACCTGCATAATATCACTAAGATTAGAAACCTATCCAAAAATTATGCAGCAAACTGGTCCATGCATTTATCACATCTAGCCTGGACTATTGCAATTGTTTATTATCTGGATGTCCAAAAACTTCTTTAAAAAATTGTTCAGTTGATCCAAAATGCTGCTGCCAGATTTTTAATGAGAGTTGATAGGAGAGATCATGTTTCTCTAGTTTTAGTTTCTCTCCATTGGTTCCATGTCAAATTCAGAATAGAATTCAAAATCTTACTTCTAACCTACAAAGCTCTCAACAACCTAGCTCCATCTTATATTACAGATATTATTGTTCCATATTTTCCCAACAGAGCACTTTGCTCTCAGACTGCAGGTTTACTTGTGGTTCCTAGAGTTTCCAAAAGTAGAATGGGAGGCAGATCTTTCAGTTACCAGGCTCCTCTCTTGTGGAACCAACTTCCAGTTTCTGTCCGTGAGGCCGACACATTGTCCAGTCTTAAGATTAGGCTTAAGCCTTTCCTTTTTGATAAATCGTATACTTAGTGTTGGCTTGGGTTTACTGAGCTATCCCTTAGTTATGATGCTATAATCTTAAACTGCTGGAGGACAAAATGACCACATTTCCTCACTCTGCTGCTGTTTTACTTGCTTTACTCTACCAGTTTGTATTTGTAATTATTTATATCCTTAAAATGTGTTGGTAATGCAGGCTGTGGTCGCCATCTTGAGTTGGATTGATGCCAAACTTTAATCAGCTGTTGACAAATCACACCCACACACTGTTTTTACTTTCATTTGTGGTTTTCTATCTAATTATGAAATAATTATTGTACTAAAATCTTTCTAAATCATAACAAGATGAGGAGTACTAAGATAGAAGAAACTGATTAAGACATATAATGAAACCATTACTGGCTTAACACGTGAATGCATGACTGGATGACGCACAGATGAGTAACAAAACAATATAGCTCTCAATCTGAGTTCATCTCCCAGAAGCTGTATCTTAAATGTCGTAAGAAGGAAGCAGATGCTTGTCAGAAGGTCAAAGAGGGCAACTGAAAACAATATATTGTTGTTTAATTAAATAAGCTACCAACGATGATACTGGCAGTTTTTCCAAGTAGTACCTTTACTGGTCATGTTTTATTTATAATTTCTTAAAACTAAAAGAAATAACAATACCAGAACTTAAAGACCTTTGTGACTCCATTTGCAAAATATTTGTACGATTTGTTTTTTGAATTTCTAAAAACTACATGAATTTTAATTAATAAGCCATCACTCAAACAATAAATGAAAGTTAAGAAGCGTCTGACACATTTTCATATTCAAATTTCCAGACTTTTCCAGACTCCAATGTTCAGATTTCAGACTATTTCCGAAGTATAATTAAAAAATATTGGATGTAACTGTGTAAGCAAAAGTTGATAGCAAGAAACAAACAAAAATGGTTGTTCTTAATATTTTTATTTACACAGTTCACATCTTCTTCAGTAAAGATGAAGATCATTTAGTAAAGTCACGTTCCTATTTAAAATGAAACAAGAAAACCTGAGTTGGTCTCCCATGCGAGAATTAAAACCATCCGACCGTCCTCTTCACCCGCTTCTCCTGTCTGAGTCATGAGGAGCTGGCATCTGCCTCCAGCAGTCACAGTGTGAGAGGCAGGGGACACCCTGGACAGGTTCGAAGTCCACCACAGGGACACGTAGAGACAAACGAGACCAACGACCACTCATTTTAACTCACGAGGCGTAAGATGTTAGATCTAATTTTATTACATTAGTGTCTTGTTTAAGTAAAATAAACCCATGCCAAAAAGTCTTAAT
>NC_056500.1:37674163-37680143 GCF_014905685.2 Nematolebias whitei
TGTGAGTCATTTGACCTCATCAGAAGTACAGACACTGAAACCAAATGATGAGATGCTAAAATCAACACAGAACATGAAGATCCTAAAGGAAAACTGTATTTTTTGAACTTCTAGTTGTTTTCAGATCCATTCAAATGGTGGTCATCCTGTGACGCTTCAACTTCATTCTAAAGCGAATGTAATAAAACTTGCTTTCCTAAAAAGAATGCACCCTAACAACCACATTGCATTAAAGTTATAAATTAAGATTTTGTGTGAGCTGATTGGACGGAGTACTCTCAGCTACTGCCACACCTAATTGTATCTCAATAATTGTAAAATTCACTGAATTATAAGCATTTTTGTGTTTGCTAAGGCCCATTAGCTGTGTATTACGCTACTTGTAATGTAAACTTTCACCCCAGAATAAAATTGCACTCAGGAATGCTCTACATTTTTCTGTATTGACATTTTCCTTCATGATGACTAACTCATAGGCGGTCCCAAATAAACTATTTAACAACACCTTGTTTGAATAAATGACTCACTTGTTTACTCTAACGATTGTGCTCTAAGTACCGTAATTATGGTTATTATAAAAATTGTATCAATTAATACGTCTGTCGTGTGTCATTTCACACAAACATTAAATTGACAGAATTAAGAGGCTCTGAGAGGTATTTTATTGTGTAAGATGAGTTATACTGAAATTCAGCGAGTAAATCGAGTGATACATTGGCTTGATTTGAAGAAATTGTCTTAACTGAGATCTCAGGTTAAACAAATCAAGTAAAACATGCCTTTGTGTAATAACCTGATCTTACATCAACTTGCTTTAGTTTGTCTGCAGCCTCTAGCTTATTCTATTTCTGCTTCTTCAGGCTACCTTACAAGGCATTTACTGTCATTTTTGTAGGTGAGACACTGTCAGACCGCCTAAAGCTAACCTGTGAGGTGTTCTCCAGTCCTGGGCAAAGCATTTTTAGAATGCAATAAAAGCTCGTTGTTTCCAAAATGGGTTACAGCTAACCTGAAGTCCCTGCAGACTCTCCTAGCTAGCTCATACTCTCAAAATAATTTAAAAACGGATATCTGGACAAGAAGACAACATATTCTAACAAACTGTCTTTTCCTAAACAGCACGAACCAAAACTCTGTAGTGTGTAATAACGTTGGAAGATTTATGAAATTGAGATTTTTGTCCTTTTAGTCCCCCATTGCTGAGCAAAGAAAGAAAGTTGGAAATACCCTCCATCTGTTTGTCTGTCCATCCATGTTGTGAGCTGCACAACTTGAAAATTATGTGAGATACCGACTTCCATTTTGGTGCATGGCTTCATCTAAGTAAGAAATATCACTATCAAAAAATAGTTAGCTATGTTAAAATCCTCAATGGCTGTCGCCATACGTATATAAACCAGACACTTCTACAATTTGAGGAAACTATGCTTTCTAATTTTTTATGGCTTAAAAGTGTAGTTTCCTCACATGACTGAGTTGGCTGAAGATTAATCTATGGTGGCCAAGGCCACAACTGGCCACCCCTGGCTCCACCATTGCACCTGGTGATAGATAATCATGTTCCCTCACACGAAGATCCATCATTCTGCCACATCAGAAAAGCGAAGAAAAAAAGAACTGTTCTAATTGTATACACAGTGTAACTCCTACCCACTTGAATATCTTGCAGTAAAAACATTGTAGTTTTCAAGATGAATGTTTTTGGGTTTTTTTGGATGGAAATTGAACATGGACTGCAAGCAAGCCTTAAAAATTCACTATTCAAATTCCTCAGCGACAGGGAACATCTGCGTACTGCCTTTTTTTTTATACCAATATTAGAAGCACTCTGCACTTGTTATACTGGCAGAGAGAAAAACTGAACAGAATACTTATAGACATAATTCAGTTTCAATTCAGTTTATTTATATAGCGCCAAGTCACAACAGAAGTCATCTCAGGGTACAGCATAGAATAATAAGTAACTTAGGAAAATGGAAAACAGGTTTTTAACTGGCAAGTGCTTTTACAACAATAAATTATTGTGCAATTAATTACCATTTTGGCCGCAAATTAGTTTAAGAGAATTTACAACAAATAAATAAATGCAGACACATATGAAGGTTAAGCAGCTTGGTGAATGTAGCATCTGCAAAAAGATGTTTTGTCACTTGCCACTATGACGTGGGCGATCGTGTAATTGCCTATGTTTGTATGGGAGTTTTTCGGTATGTTAGCAAAATATTCAATAAACCAATGGACCAATGGAGAATGTAGTTATTGAATGTATTTACAGCTTATTAAATTTTGGAGTCAACCTGAGTAAAAATGGCTGCCACATCTATCTGACCTTAGCTAACATAAAGTAGGATAAAAATCAGTCAATTTTACAGATACTGAGCTGCATTTTGGTGTGGGAGTAGCTGAGAGTCATTCCCAAATGTACTGTCAGTAACAGATGGTGTGAGATGTTTTATTTAAAATGTTGGCATGAAAAATGAAATGGGGGTTGGTATGCATTCTTTCAAAAGTTGCTACTTTGATTACTTGATAAACTGTGTTTAATTTCTTTTTTCAAACTGGTTTATTGCAATATTTGTGTATAAATTTACTCAACTTATTGCACATTTTCAAATGGTAATGAACAGTATCGAATTTTATAGATTTAGTAGCTTTACATAAAAACACAACTAAAATACACTGAAAAACTTTATTTGTATTTATCCGGTATATTTATGAATTTATTACGGTACAACATCTAAACAACCACTACCTCGCTGAATGGAACAAAATGAATCATATTTTTCATTCTGATCATAACAACAAAGGTTATCTTTGGCTTTTTATGTAGACTTGCTGATCCTGGCTGTTCTCGTTCTATTTATAACTGATCCAAAACAAAGGCCGAACAATTCTTCAGAAGCCAGAGGAGACAACGATCTGTGACATGGCAACCAAGTTTGAAGCTGAAGGTAAATAGAGCAGGACATCAGTCTCTGAGGAAATAAAAGATAATCTGATGGTACTGAGGAAATATAAATCAAACAGAATCTACAGAGACGAGCAACAAGTAAAATTACTTTAAATATCAAACACAAAATGTAAATGCTTTTGTATCTTTAAATATTGCTGAGAAGTTAAAAGCAACATTAGTTTTAGTAATTTAGTAATTATTAGTTTAGTCTATTATTATTATTATTATTATTATTAGTTAAAATATTAATTTGTCAAAACACAAAGACAATAAACTGTATTCAAGTGGCAGCTATAAAACAAACACAACCAAGTTTTAATTATACTATCAGAAGGTGTTTTTTATAAACAGCTGTCTTATAAACATAATGAAACCTTTGAGATGAGTCATGATTCTATTTATTTTATATTCCAATGCAAAGATATTGATAACTGCTCGTTTTAGACGTCTGTGGACAATAGCCAGTCGTTAAACCTGGGACACGCCCGGCTACTCTGTTCTACGTCTGCCTTCCTCTTGTGTCAACATTGACCAAGATGTTTATGAGCAAACTCCCTGTGCGTCAGTTATTGTTGCTCTCACAATCTTTGATTAACTCCCAGTAAGGTGCAGTACCAACGCCTTTGCCAGATGAGACTTGTTTCTTTTCACATTCTTTGCCTTTTTCTTCCCTGTTTCTGAACACGCCTCAGAGATTTAAACCATAGAGTTATGGCCAAAAAGAGAGGAGAAACTTAAGGTTTTTTATTTTTTTTGCAGTTCTCTCAGTGAGGTAATTACACTGTCACAATGGTTTTTGGTCTACGTTTGACAGTGAGACTGGAGATTAGCGGAGAGGAGAATGCTTCAAAAACTCTTCTACTGTCTCTCATTTTCCTCTGAACTGTATTCCTGTTTGGAGGCACCATGTATCATCACACATCCCATAACCCCATTTTCTCAGTTGGCTGTGTAATAAAGGCAAGTACTGCATCCTGATAAGACCAACGAAGCATTAGGTAGACACACTTAACACAGTCCAGTACTCACAGGGTACATACCTGGTATGTACTGGATATGTGCATGGTACTTGTGAGGTCAATATCTGGTATCTATGGGGTACCTACAGGGGTACATGCAGGTGGGTAGTTTTGTGGGCTTTACATGGTACGTATGAGGTACATACAGGGGTCCTGATAGAGACTAGGGTGTATTATGAAGTGACTTATCTGGTAATTGCCATGTACTTACCTGGTACGTGTCTGGTACTTGCCAGGTACATGACTGGTACATACGAGGTACTTGCAGGATACCTACAAAAACTAGGTTATACTTTTTATTACAAACTGAATTGTTAGGTGATACTTACAGAATATAAACCTGATCCTTTCCAGGAACATACCCTGTAAGACTACTTCCTCAGACGGCTGAGACTAGCTGGTCTCAGTCCTCACCTCCTTCTACAGGTGTGCAGTGGAGAGCATCCTGTGCTCCAGCATCAACGTGTGGCATGGAGGCTGCACAGCTGCAGAAAGAAAAGCTTTGCAGAGAGTGGTGAAGGCTGCACAGAAGACTGTTGGAGTCAGCATCCCCACCATCACAGACATCTACACCTCCAGATGCAGGAAGAGGACCACCTGCATCATGAAGGACCCCACTCACCCAGCACACAGACTTTTTGCCCCACTCCCCTAAGGAAGGAGGTTGAGGAGCATTAATTGTAGAACCAGTAGACTGAGGAACAGCTTCTACCCTGAGGCTGTTAGACTCATGAATCTCTAACCAGAATAATCACTGTGAAAAACCACATCATGTTGCCGCTGATCTGTTTCATGTTACTGCTGATCTGTTACATGTTGCTGCTGATCTGTTTAATGTTACTGCTGATCTGTTTCATGTTGCTGTGTTCATGCGTGCTCATCTGCTCACACAGACTCATGTTCGTGCTGCTGTTTGACATAATGTTTTTACGCTATTAGTACTTAGTGTATATTTAGCTGATGTTTTTCTTAGTTCATATCTTAGATCTTATTATTGTTTTTCTTTTACATTTTATTGTTGGATGTAACTGGGACCCTGTGTACACAATCTCGTTCCACCACATGAACCACATGAGATGCGAATGACAAAGAAATCTCTCTGACTCTGAAGTACAGTAGGTAACAAATGTACTAAGTATGTACCTGTAAAATATTAAGTGACAGTAGAAGGTGACAAGTCACTTCATAATACAGCCTGGTCTCTGTAGGTATCCTGCAAGTACTTCTGTTACCTCGTAAAGCAGTCGACCTCTGGGACACCAGAGATAATCTGTAGATACTGGGTCGTATTATGTACTGCACTAGATTTAGGACTGCTAATGCTGACAGGTAGTCATGCACGTTTGATAAATCCAAGACAAAGGAATGTGTCATCAACATACATCTTGCACAATGAAGCCTACCACCAGTTAGCCACAAGCTTTAAAATAATTTCAGTTCACTGTCAGAATCGTCTTTCTTAAAAAACAAGTGAACCAAAATGGAGTCTATAACTCTTTGGATTGTACTTACTGTCAAGGTGTTGCATAATCTACACACATCAGAACTGTAAGACTAGTCTGACGTGCAAATAGAAGGACCTCCCCTGAATGGAATGCAGACACCTTGAATACAACAGATTTTAATTTTTTTACTTCTATCTCTTTGGTGAAAAAGGGACACTGTGCCTAGTGACGCGCAGAAACTGCATTTTTTTAGAAATTATATACGATTTGCGTTATTGTATTTCTAGACACAGTAAACAATACCATAAAAAAAAAATTTCAGTAGTACTAACATTTAAAAATTTCAAGACTAATGTCTTTAGTTATGATCAGGTCCATGTGGTTAGGCATGATGTTAAATATTAGAATTACAGAACCATTTTAACAGGTGTGAGCAGCACACATTCTGTTTACTCAACCACAAATGGAGGAGGAAGCACACAGACATAGTGGTGAAAAAAAACAACCTTGTTCTGTTCTTTCCACCATCACAGAGATTTCAGGAAGTGCTAAAAAAAAAAAAA
>NC_056500.1:37680243-37681247 GCF_014905685.2 Nematolebias whitei
AAAGCTAAAGAAAAATAAATACTGTGTCTGTGAACAAACAAATCCAGCTAATAAACTTTTAATGAACTTTAGTTCACCATTAAATCTCTTAAGAAGCAGATTCTACAAAAAAAATAAATAAATCTATATTTAAAATCTTATAGGTTTTCTTCATTATTTGATGTATTTGCTCTCATTGTGTCTACTTTTATTGTTTAATTTAGATATGTGGTTCTGTTTGTTCACAGACACAGTATTTATTTTTCTTTAGCTTTGCTTTAAAGTTTAATTCTTGTTTTGTGATTTGGATATCTGTGGGTTAGAAAAAAGTTGTAACTAAAGGCTTTATATCTTCTTTAAACATATTTGAGAGAAATATTCCTGAGATCCAATAATTTTGTGTATCTTTACGATTTTTCAGCTGAGTTAACTTTAACAGATTATTTAATAGTCATTAAAGTGAAAACAGGATAACAGGAACAGTACCGGTAATTGAAAATAGCGGATCAAATGTTTTGAAAAATCCTCATACCCCTTTAGTGACTCCGCCCCCTGACCAATCAATGACTGACACTGTTCTTGTGTCACTTTTTGGTGCCGGCTCAGATCGCTTGGTACTCTTGAGAAGAAGGGACCAAAAAAAGGTGCCGGTTCCATGAAAAAGTGATAGTGGAAAAGGGATCAAAACCGTAACAAAACGAGTCAAGTCGTGCTGAAGAGGAGCTATAGAAAAAGGGCTTTTGTTACCTGCAGCCTTTCACAGACATAATCTGATCTGATTTCTACAGTTGCACTTAAGTAAAACACCAAATATAACACGGTTTAATACAAAAAAATGGGATTTTAGCACCAACAAGATGACTCCCGAAGATCTATTAGTGGAAAAGCTATCTTCAAAATGAAGTTGAGATGTTAAAATGTAACTAAAAACAAAATGCAAGCATTTGCAAATCTCATTAACACATTTTTCCCCCCATTGGATCATAGTGAATATACAAATGACAACTGTAATAAACTAAGACTGT
>NC_056500.1:37681347-37688706 GCF_014905685.2 Nematolebias whitei
AGAATCATATATATATATATATATATATATATATATATATGATTCTTACTTTTTGTGGCAGCAACACATCTAGAACAAGTGGTACAGAGGCAACAGAAGGCTGCAAAAATAATTGGTACAAATAAGAAACAGCTGGAGCAGAATTTTGCAACTAATTAAATTAATTAGCATCAGATCCGTAAGAAGACTGGGTAAAGGTTAGAGATGTTGAAACTCTCAGAAGTAAAGATGGCCATAAGCTATATGCTTCTTCAGTGATATCATTATCTATAGTTCATAGTATTTTATTGAAAACTAGAATCTGGAGAAAAGACAAAACAGGAAGTCAGTTTTGGATGCCCAGGATTTTCAGAGCCTCAGACAGCTCTGCATTAAAACAGGTTTGGTCTGGTTCTGTTTGGACGTCACTGCCTTGACTCGGGAACACTTCCACAAACTATCTGGAAAAAGTTCACCGTGCCATCCACAAATGCTGCTTAAAGCTCTGTCATGTGATAAAGTGGACAACTGTTTTATGGTCAGACAAAATTAATTTTGTGATTCTTTTTGGAAGCTATGAACGTCACATCTACCATACTAAAGAGCAGAGGGACCACCCAGCCTGGAGTTAGCACACAGTTCAAAAGCTGGCCTCTCTGATGGTATAGAGGTTCATTAGTCCTTATGGCATGGGCAGCTTGCACATCTGGAAAAGCACCATCAATGCAGAAAAGAATATGCCATCCAGACGGCATCTTTTTCAGGGAAGGCCTTACATATTTCATCACGACAATGCGTCCATTAAAACAGCAAGGCTTCATAGTAGAAAGGTCTGACCTGGAACGTTTCTTTCTTCATTTCCCCACACATGTCTATATTCCTCATTTTGTTCATTGTAAGGTTCAAGGACTGGGCAGACTTTGGATGAAAAGCAGCAACAGTCCAAAAGTCAGGAGAATTATTAACCAAAATCCCTTTAAAGGACTGAAAGGAAGTCTGGAAAGTCCGAATAAGTTTTTTTGAAAGTGTAGGTAAAAGAACGTTTATGAATCTCAAACCTACATGGTCTTTACTTCGAAGCTCCCACCTGGTGTTCATTTGAGGGTAACCGCAGCTGGTTTCAGAAAAAAAACAAATAAACGGGGAGCTCAAAGCGGCCGGAAGCCAATCTCAATTTGTTCAGTAGATTTCCAGGCTCAAAGCTGAGAAGAGTTTAAAAAATGGCCCACAAGAGCTACTTTAAAAGTAAGAAGGGGGAATGTGGCTTCACAGGAGGAAGAGCTGAGTGATTGTGATGGTCACAGTGACAAAGAGAATAAAAACTCACACTGGCAGTTAACCACAGCCCTTATTACGGCACCCCATCCCCTCAGCCTCTATATGCTGCTTGAGTCAGAGGCTCTTTCTGGTTCTGCGTGCACGAGAGTGACAGTCTGTTTATGTGTCCTTTCATGTATGTGTGTGGTAAGCAGATAGATGTCGAGGTTCAAACAGATGGGAGACAGTTGGCATTCACTGTCGATCAAAAAATAAAAAAAATAAAAAACCTCTTACACCATCCACCTCTGCACCATATCCCCATTCTGTCATTCTCTTCGCTGCACTCTTTCCTTTCACAGCCTTAAGCCCGGCTAGGGGGATCTAAAATAATCAAGTGATTATAAAATAACTTCTCTGCGAGTGGGATTTCACGCACCAGCGTACTTGAAAGCGAGAAGAGAGAAACATGGAAATTAGACACATTTGTGGGTTTAATTGCTGAGCAAAAGCCAGTCAAAGGTTTTGATTCATCTTCGTGTCTGAGCGCAGAAGCTACACCAGCATCTTTAACTGGGTCAGATATCTTTATTTGATGAGAGGAAGGAGCAACTTCCCCATTAACACCAGCCTCCCTAACAATCCACCCTTGCCCCTACTGTCTCTCTGTCAACCAGTCCTGTCAAATTCAAATCAGCGCAACTTTTTTTCATATTTAAGCATTTTTACAAATGCATCTACTTCATTCCGTTTAGGTGCTCGCGGTTGCTTTGGTGTCACTATCCTCGCACTAAATTCTACTTGGCAGCGCCTGAAGGATTTTCGTTTCAGTGTGATTGGTTTGACAGCACATCCAGTCTCGCTTTCGAGGCGGGAGATTCATGGCACGTAGCCACAGCTTCAGAGTTTCCTCTGCGTTGGGAAAAACAAGGGATGAAAATTGTTAATTAAACAAAACGTGCACTTAAAAAAACAGGACATATGCTGTCCATGGGGAGTGAAGTGCTTTAAGAAAGACTTGCTTGTGTTAAAAACAGAAAATCCTTCTTTACATTGTACAAATTTAAACAAACAACTCGTATTTCTGTCCTTGGCTGTGATCGTTTGTTTTGCTTTGATCAGAATAATCAGCATTTTGTAACTTTGTCCTTAAAATAAAATAAAATAAACACTTTATCAGAGATTATTTCACCCCAAATATTGCTAAATGAATACGCTTCCTCGAGGGAAAGACTCCACAAGGCTTTTTACTCTCTCTTCCGTGGTTTTTAAATCTTTCACACACTATTTATGCTTTTTTTTTCCCCTTCATCACTTTGGCAAACACGCAAACTGATACAGCGAGTACGAGCTTTCGTCTGACTGACTTAATTAGTTCTAAAGATTAACTCTGAAAGAAGCTGCGCGATGAGCGACGAGCTGCCGAGCCAAAACACTTCAAAGAAATGCAAAGAGCACCAATTTAGCATAAAACCATTTTTGCATTGTTTTCAGATTAGACAAAAAAAATGATCACAAGGGGATGAAATAAAGCTCTGTAGTTTATATATTTACACTCATTCATTTCAAGCATCCGCTCCATTCATTCACTTCAGCCGTGCACATTTGGCATGTGGAGAAACACTCAAGTTTAGCTGCATAAAACGTTGAAACGAGCTTGTGCTGCAGGGAGAAAAGCACTTCAGGTTATATTAGGTCACATTAAGTTAAGCAGCTGACTTCAAAGCGGAAAGAAAAACAAAAAGAAAGTGCCACATTATGACTTCTTCAACTAAAAGTTTGTTCGTTTGGGACTCCATCCAACGACACAACGCCACAGGCGTTTGATGTTTCACACATGTCCGTCAAAACCTACTGCACAGATTTCAGTGGCACTTTCAGAACAACATCACTGCGTGCACATCTACAACTGATTACCTTCTGGAGCCAATTAAAGTCATAATTGTCCCCAAAGCCAGCTGCCCTTAGAAAACACAGCAACGGCTAGAACTATGTGAATTTTGCAGAATTGGGGACTGCCTTGTAAGATGCAGCACCTATTATTATCCACCTAACAAAAGGTTTCTTAACTTTATTTTTAACTTAGTCTCCCGTCAACTTTAATGTGGCCCGAACCGCAACGTGTACCCCCACAAATGTTATATTACAACAACCGGCTCAGCTCTGTGATGTGTGCTATTAATTTTATTGGTGTTTCAAGTTACCATGGCAACGTAATTTGCAAACAAAGACGTCATTTTTCTCATACAAAACACCTGACAACACACACTATTGCTGTGACGTCACATGACTTAGAGTGTAGAGGTCCCTGATGAAATCTTAGAAAGTTACTGTTGGATTTGTTTGAAACTCACAGAAAGTAATCATCAGATGTATCTCTAGAAAGGATTAATGTTTGGAGCCATTTTGAATTAAGATGGCTGCCACAGCTACCTCAGCAAACACAGAATTTACTATAACACAGTCATTCTTTGAGATATTGAGCTGACATTTAGTAAGGTCATAGCTGAGAGCAAATTGTTATTCTTAATGCAAATCAAATATCCAAGATGGCCACCTTAGCTAAAAGGTGTAAATAAAGGGAAAAAATACAATAACTCAGACATTTTTAGAGCTATTGAGCTGAAATTTGGTATAGTGGTAACTGAGAACAAACCCAAACACAAAGTATGGTCAAATCAACAAATTAAATTGGCAGCAGTGGCAGTCCCCATTTAAGTTTCTCCAGGAACTTTCTAGTTATCCACCTGAAAAAGGTCTTGCGCTTCTATCAACTTTAATGCAGCACAAACAGCAATGTGTACCCCCACAAATTTTAAATCAAAACGACCGGCTCGGCACCGTGATGTATGTCTTTACTTTTATTGGTGTTTCAAGTTACCAAGGTGATGTAATTTGCAAACAAAGACACATTTTTCCCATTCAAAAAGCCTGACAGAACTCAGCTTCTAACTGCCACAGTGAGGCCACATGACCTAGAGTCTCTGAACAAAACACTGATTAACTTTTGGAGCCATTTTGGTTCAAGATGGCTGCCACAGCTACCTCAGAAAACACAATTTCTTTGAGAAATTGAGCTGAAATGTGGTATTCAGTTCAATTCAAAATACTTTATTAATTCAAAAGTTCAATTCAATTTAAAAATACTTTATTAATCCCAAAGGGAAATTAAATGTTGTTGTAGCTCATCATCCTGGTTTCATTAAGAGTTGTTTTATATATTCTGATAAATGTGGGCAGGAAGGATCTCCTGCAGCAGTCTGTACCACAGGGGATCTGACGAAACTGGCTGCAGATGCCGATCCGTCCACCTGGACCCAGCGAGCTTCTCGGTCCTTGTGGGCAGCAGAACCACCTGAAGATTGGGCAGAACTCCTCCCTGAGCGATGGCCACTCCTCTCAGCAGCTTGTTGAGTTCCTCATCATTGCAAAGAGCCAACTGCAGGTGTCGAGGGATGGTCTTCTTGTTGTCATGAGCCATTTTTCCTGCCAGCTCCAAGGATCTCAGCAGTCAGTCACTCGAGCACCGCCGCCTGGTAGACGTAGATGCATCCATGGCGCCTCATTTACAACTCATTTGGGATTTGGGACTGTATTTGAGGTAATATTTGAGTTTTGCGATGTTAATCAACTGCTCACAGTTGTAAAAACACCTTGTTGTCATGGTTATGCTTCATAACAAATGTCCAAAGGAAAAGGCTTCAGTAAAAATCCTTCCAGCTGCACAGCATCCAATAGCAGAGGAAGTAATCATCCAAAAAAAAAAAAAAAAAAAAAAAAAAAGCCATTTATATCCAGAATAAAGAGGAAATAAAGTTTTCAAAAGCAATGTCCCAGAGTGAAAGTAACAGCTACTCCCAACATGCACCTTGAGCGGCTCATTTCTAGTACATAATTTTACTAATTCTAGTATGGTGGTAGCTGAGAGCTAACATCAACACACAGTACTGTCAAATCTAAATTTTGAAATGGTCGCAATGTGGATGTCTCCATCAAAGTGTCTCTAAGAACTTTCTAGTTTGAGTTAAAATTGGCACAAAGGCTGCGTGCATTCCATCACCATGTGCTCAGCTTTCATCTAGTTTAGTTAATATAACCTAAAAGTGTTAACTTTACTTTTGCTGTAGATGTTGAGCTTGGATGGATGAAAAACGTAGATTACACCTCTGCAGAAGACAGCGTGCAGAGGAAAAGAGGTTTAGAGAGGAATACAAACAATCCAGAGATAGCGATCAATGACTCAAGTGAGGAGGGAGAAGGTGACTGGAGGAGGAGGAGGAGGTGTTAAAGAGGGATCTAAAGAGGAAGAGACACCTCCACTAAGGGGGAGAAGAGCAGAAAACTTACAGGCACGGATTAGAAAAAGGCAGCAGCATCAGTGATGGAGGTTTTTGACTGGCATCATCCCTCATTTTGAGAAATGTCATCAGTGGGGTGCCTCCCTGTGAATCATTTTAATAGAGGAAATACAGCTCTGTGTGTGTGTGTGTGTGTGTGGAGGGGGGGGGGTATGTGTGTGTGCAGGTATTGTTTGTCACTGCGTGAACTTGAGGGGTGACACTAATGAAGAAAAGGAGGATGACATTTAAATTGGCCTCCCTTCATCCGAGCGGGATGCTAAATGTTGTCTTTGCAGACGTAAGAAGAGGCGTTCAAATGCGCCGAGGAAGTCTTCGACATCGGCTGCTGTTCAGCCACAAGAGATCAGACACGTTTTACATTCTCACGTTGTTTGTGTGCCATTCACAAATATTCCCTGTGATAACAATTTGCCATCTGGTATCATGAAACTGCTAAATAATTCTGCAGTGGAAAAGTCATATTTCCACTTTTTATGGTTTTTTATTTCTTCTAACTTCCCAACACTTATTGACTTTGATGTCAGAATGTAAATACTTTTCTGCTGCGAGATGAAATCTGACATATCAGTCATGGAGGAGCTACATGTCCGTTCTCGTCGAGCCACTTTAGGTTTGAATGTTCTGGGGAAATCGCAAAAACTGAATATTTTTACTAATGTGCCAATTTGAACATCTCTGCATCTCTTCATGTGTATTTTAAAATATTTTACTGTTATATATCTTTGTTTTTTTTAAGTATTAATTATGGTATCATTCCTTTAATCTGGATCCAGATCCTTCAAGTCATTTAACGTCATTTTCTTAGATTTTTTTTTTATTTTTTATTTCTAACAAATTTAGCTAACTGTTTGATCAAACCTAGAGTTTGACTCCTAATTTCATTTATATTTGTAAATCATTTAGTTTAGCCCAGTCTTAATTACTTTTGTATTTATTTGACTGAATTAACAGCAACTTGTATTTTATTTAAACTTCCATTCACTTTCAGTTTTAATGTTTTAAATACAACTTTTATAGTTTTATTGTATTTTGACTAAATTGTTTAGTTTAGTACAATTACTTAATTAACTTTGTGTTAATTACTTTTTTCTAAAAGCAAATGAAGCTTTTAACTTTACTTTTACTTCCATTTATTTAGCTTTGCCATCATTTTGTTAATGCTGGTTTTAAGACTGAATTGTTTTTTTTAATTATTTACAACTTTTACAAATCCAAAATTCTTCTTTGACGTTTCTTCAGTAAAATATCATGTTTTGTTCTTTCAGATCATTCTGATCACAGTCGTTTAATCAAATACATATTACTTGCTGGTATGGTCTTCTCTGCTTTAAGCCCTTTGTTTGTAAAAGTGCTTCATAATTTAACTTGAAAAAAATCATAAAGCACTCTAAAACACTGCCATGTATGAAAAACAGTGATTTAAAATATCTCCTGTTTTATAAATATATTCATAACTTTTATGTTTTTGTCTCAAATAAAATGTCAATTAAAAATTAGATTCAGATTTTTTGTAAGTTTTATTTAATCGAAACAAAAGTGATGTTCAAATGAGTTAAAGCTGATTAAACAGTGACAGAAATTATATAAAATATAAACCTGAGACCTTATTATGTGCTGATTTGCTTGACCTGACAAAGTGAAGTTAAACAAACAAAACCAAACCTTAGTGAATTTATTTCTCCCCTACAACTAAATGTTTTAGAAAATTACAAAAGATGTAACACACACACACACACACACACACACACACACACACATATAA
>NC_056500.1:37688806-37739161 GCF_014905685.2 Nematolebias whitei
AAAAAAAAAAAAACTGGTGTGTGAAGTGTTTATCAAAGTTGGGTGATTTTTGAGAGTACTGTACTAAAACACCAATGTACACATTTTAGCATTTAGTGTACGGTTCAACAGTTTAAGGCATGTGTGGATAATATTAAAAGGTAAAAATGTCTTCACAAATATACATTTTAATTGTTAATTTTTAACAATTTACAACAATGGGAAAAGAGCTAGCAAAAATAAATTATAATTCAATAGAAATAGTACCAGTTTTTAGGAATATTTGTACCAAAACACAAGTTTTGTGAAATAAGAGTTTGCTTTTTGAGTAGCTGTTGTGCCAAGCTGGCTATTTTTATGATTAGGTGGAGCTGAACTACACCTGTGTAGGGGGTTTAAAATAGGAGAAGACAAACCAAAGGGTCCATGTCAACTCATCACACCAGGTAATAACATACTACATGTCATCTATGACGATGATTCGCTGCACTGTTAAACATAGCCAAACGTTTATGTAGGTAAAGACACATCATGCTTACTTAGTGTCTAAATCAGATGTCCAGGGGTGCCATCAGCTCAGAACTGGCATTAAGCATGTGAGCCACATGTATACCCATCTACTGTTTAGAGAAATATTTGGCTACAAGCGAAGGCAGCTTGTTAAAGAGCATTCCACTGAGTGTTTGAAGCAACAGTCAAGCACGGCGAAAGTTTCTTGCAAGCCCGGAGGTGCATTTCCGTAAATCAAGTTGAAAATTTGTCTAAAATTAAGAGTCCTCACTGCTGGGAAATACAGTTACCTATTCATCATACAGAAGCATCAAGAAGATTTCTACCACAAATTTAGTTTATAACACAATGGCTCCAAAAATAGATTTTCACAATAAAGAACAAGGCGGCGTAAAGGCGATAGTATGAACCAGAGAGCTCAACATGATTGAGTGTCTGGGATTACATAATAAATATAAAATACATGAAAAAAAAAAAACGAAGGACGCAAGCCTCAGAAAATCAGTAGTCAAGATGTTTCAACAGCCTACACGAAGAGTTCCTTCAAAAGATGAGCACATGTACTAAGAACAAGTGTAATAAAAAAAAAAAAGTATTTAGAATTGCCTTTTAGTTCCTTCACTTTGCCCTAATAAAAGCAAACCTTTAAATTGTGACATTCTTACTTCACAGCATTTTCTACCTGCTAAGAAATGAACTGCAAGTTTTCAGTCAGTGTGGTTTTACTGTTCAGCTTATTTACAACGGACCGATTAAAAAACAGAAACACTGATTCAATGTGAGGAAAAATCAAATTATGCAGCAAACTGAGTTTATCACGTAGCATGGATCCACAACATAGCATTATGGCATGAGCAAAGCTGGAGAGAGTGGACCGTCATGCTGGGCCCCCTGGTCCGCTCGAACCAGGAAGTTGTCTGTCCTGAAGTACTTCGGCTCTATTCACGGGTGAGGGTCCAGTGCTTTGTGGACCTGAAGCTTCTCTGGTACTCATGCCGCCCAGTGTGCACAGCTCTGGAGCGGCCTGTCCATCTTCATCATTTTCAGTATTTTAACTATTTGGGACCATTGAACCTTGTTAATGCATCTGGATTTGCCCATCCTTGCCAACTTCATTACTTTTGGGTTCTAAGTAGCCATGCCTTTATAAATTCACCTCACCATGGAACGATTGTGGGGGCCAAATGCCTCAATATCAACTCCAGTAACTATACCTCTGCAACAACACCGGGAAATGTTTAATTGTAATGCTTCTAATCCTGACAATAGCTCTCCTTATTTTTTAAGGCTAGATGCACAAATCATAGCAGAACCAGTGTCTCACATCTTTAATTTGTCCGTACGCCAAAATACCATTCCAAATGCTTGGAAAAGAAGCTTTCCTTCTACCTTTATTGAAGGGAGGAAATCCCACTGAACAATTATCGATCTATCTCCAACCTCTGCATTTTAGCTAAGGTTTAAGGTTTTATTGATAAAAACTCAAGTCAAGAAGTATTTGGATTATTTAAACATCTTATCTTCACATCAATCTGGTTTCAAGAAACAACAAAGCACAACGGCTTCGCTGAATTTTTTAATGTTGTTGTTGAAGCACTGGATGCTAAGCATTACTGTGCTGCACTTTATTTAGACCTGTCTAAAGCTTTTGATACTGTAGACCATGACATCTTATGCTGTAAGTTCTCAGATCACTATGTTGGTTTTCTAATTATCTCTCAGATTGGAGGCAATGTGTTTGACACAATATGGTACTTCTTCCAGATATTTAACTGTCAATAATGGTGTACCACAAGGCTCAGTCTTAAGACTGAATCTCTTTACAATCTACGTAAGTAATGTACTGTAGGTCAGAGCATTCCTGATGCATCCTTACATTTCTATGCCGACGACAGTTGTTTATTGTCATGTTAAATCAGTTGCTAAGGTTTTCCAGCTTTTACAGTCTGTATTCAACATTATTCAGACTTGTTCTGTCTCAAACTGGTGCTAAATGCTGATAAAGCCAAAGGGATGTTGTTTTCAAACAGGAAGTTGGTACCAACAGTCCTTCCTTCCATATCATCTATGACTGGTGTTCCTATTGAGTTTGTCGATTCTTACAAATACTTGGGAATCTTGGTCGATGCACATCTCTTTAAAGCCTCATGTCAAACTTGATAAATTGATTTTTTTTTCTCCAGAAATAGATCTTATTTAACTGAATACAGTACTAGGAAACACCTTAACTGTGACTTTCCTTCCCTCCATTGACTACGATGACATTATTTACATGACTGCTCCTGCAAGCACTCTGCAGATGCTGGATGCTGTTTATAACGGTGCACTAAGATTCATAACTGGCTATAACTACCATACCAATCACTGCACTCTGTACTCATTGGTCAACTGGCCATCATTAACTTCACACAGGCTCTCACACTAGTACATATTCATCTTACACTCATTGGTCTGCTGCCTTAATACATCTCCTACACGCCACGTCATCACTGCAGCTACAGCGTGTGCTCTCAAGATATCATTACCTGCAGTGTCCCCTCAGTGCAGGCTGAATTTGGCAAAAGGGCCTTCTCTCACTCTGCTCCTGTAACCTGGCAGACTTTACAAAAAGAGCTGAAGCTGTTGACTTTGACCTCTCTAAGGGATTTTAAACAATTAAGTTCATGCAAAAATCAATGCAGACATGTTCCTGATTTTAGTATTTTACACCATTTAATAATGTAGCTTGTTTTTATTTTTTGTAACTACCACTACTTTTATTTACTTTTCATTTTATATGCTTATTTTTGGCTGTTTATTGTGTGCACCTTATCTGTGGTTTTGTTTAAAATGGGCCTCTTGAAAATGAGTCCTTGTGACTCCTGTATAAATAAAGGTTGAATGAATAAACTAAAGAATACAACAGCTACACTTGGTACACAATTAGTTGACAGATTAGGTGTTAAGTAATAATTACCAAAGTACCAGTAAGCAACTCTCATATTAGCCAAAGTGGCCACTCCTTCAATTAGCCATTCCTGGCACATGCACAAAGCATGCAGCCGGTGCATGAACACAAGCAAACAACCAATCAGCTCTAGCCTAGTGGAGTGAAGCACGTGCCAGGCATGTCCCGAAATGTCACATATCTTGGCACCAACATTTATTGTTGAACTAACGCTATGAGCAATTAAAATGACAATTAAAAAAAATCTCCCAACTTAAGATGACTGAATCACAATCTGTTTGTGCTCTTCAAAGACATTTTGCTGCTTTTGTATCCTTCATTAAACAGCGTTTATATTACTCTTTTCAGCCACAGATGTTAAAGGATTAAGGTATTAGCTTTCCAAGTGAAACACTAAAGCATATAAATAAAACAAACTGTGCTGAGAAAGTTTATTATCGCAGTATTTAATGTGTCCATGAAACATTTAGGCAAAAATTATTAAAAACATAATGACAGTATATTTTAGCTGCTGCTACTTACTAACTATAACAGTTGTGTACAAAATGGAGGAAAAAAAGTTTATATTTCTGCTTTTTATCTCAGCGAGGCGGGAACCCCCGATGTGGCCCTCCTCTGCCCCGGAATCCTCCTCTGTCTCCTCGGAAGTTTGGTCTGTTTCTCTCTCTGCCTCGGTCTCCACCTCTTCCGATATTTGGCCCACCACGACCCCCTCTGGGGGCTCCGCCGCCACGGTCCGATTTCAGTTTAACAGGCGACTTGGGCCGCAGCCTCTCTATTTCCTCCGTACAGCCAGATAAATGGGAGTCTGGTAATGTGAAATTTGACGCAAAGGTTTCTGGATTAAAGTTGGTGTTTGTCAGCGTAGGACCAACGGTCACCCAGCCTAGAAATGGAATGAAAAGGATGGAAAAACAAGATGATTAAAGGAATGAGAAGACCCAAACAACAACTCAACAATATTGTTTTAATCTGTTCAGCAGAAGTGGAGTGCATCCTTCGCACCTGGTCTGATGGTCGAGTCTCGTCCGAACAGGTGCAGCCTCCTGCGGCCCAGGCAGAAGTGTTCGATGATGTGAAAGATCTCCACAGGTTTCTCTATGTTTCCCATCTCTGGCTCCTCAGTGATAATCAAGTCGATGTCCACGTTGGCGTGGATGAAGTCGCCATCAGTACTCCGCCGCACTGTCCCCTTGATTCCCATCAGGCAGTGCTCCTGCAATAAATGTGCTCCAACTCAGCGTGCATCATGTAATATCATGATTTAAACAGTTTTATTGCAACATATGGTAATAAAACCGATACATAAACTGCTTGTTATGCAAATATTTTTCTTCATCAAACATGAATAAAACATGTCCCAACTTATGGAATGAAAAACTGTTTTAATGGTAATGTTAATAAATGCTTTTCCTCTTTGGTTTGCGGTCCAAATGTTTTCACATCACTGCTGCATTATGGCTGATCAACTCCCAGCCTCGTGATGTTTGTCACTTCGTCTTGTTTCCTTATAATAAACTAGATGAGGTGACGATACCTCTGATGGACGGAGACAAAAGAACCCAGCACGACTAAAAATGACAGAAAACTTGTCTCTTTGTTTTTCTTCCTGCTCTTCTGACATGATGATTAAACAGATACGAGAATGAGCTGGTACCTGTCCAGCTAAAACATAGTTATTTTAAAAATATGCACAGAATCAGAAAACTGGAACCTCTGCTGTGTGATCTGCTTTTTAGGAACCTGCACATTGTTTTAGGTTTACACCTTCAGTACAAGAAGAATGGTTAGTATTCACATGAGTGCACTGTACCTTAGTTCTCTGGAGCACTGCTTTTGGGTCCAGTGCCTTTGTTTTTTTTGGGTTGTTTTTGTTGGTCTTGATCCAACAGATATCTTCACACCTCCTGAATCCCCAATGCTTCAGGCACTGAAACCAGAGTGAGAGGGCTAAGTACAACAACAGACAATTAGATAATCACACGGTTGTTTTTATGCCTGTTCAGCAGGTTACTGGAAATGAGCTGAAAAGCCAGAGAAGAAAAAAGCAGAGCTTTACAAATTAAATTAAGTTTATCTAAAAAAGTTAAATCTGGTCCTCTGGACATTCAAAAAAACAAAACAAAGCAAATCAACAAAAAAATGTAGAAACGTTTCGTCTCTCATCCGAGAGACTTCCTCAGTCTGAGGAGCTGTATTCAGCTCAGTCTCTTAAATAGCACCTTCTCCGAGTGGATCAACCAGTTTGCTGCTGACAACCAAAACCAGCTGATCACATGCTCAAGAAGGACCATCAGCCTAACAATGGGTCATTAGCACACTGATGGCTGTTTACTACTCACAGAGGGCTGAGTGATACTAGCAATCACAGCATTGTAAGAGGGGGACAGTTGAACCCGGAGGCCTCCACCCCTGTTTAATGATGGACGATTTCTTTTCACAAAGATGGCCTCCTTTACTCCTCTCTCAAACCATCGTTCCTCTCTGTCCAGGATGTGCACATCTTCATCCCTGAAAGAGTGACCGCTGGCCTGGAGATGAGTGTAGACCGCAGAGTCCTGGCCTGATGATGTTGATCTTCTGTGCTGGGCCAGAACTGTACAGTACTGACCACATCAACTCTGTGGATAAACACATCAAGTTCACACGAGAAGATGTAAAAAATGGCAGGTTGGCTTTCTTGGACTGTGAGGTCTCAGTCTCTGATAGAGGACATTTGCAAATTGAGGTGTACCGCAAACCCACCCACACAGACCAGCATTTGCAGTTTGACTCCCATCACCCTTTGGAGCACAAGTTAGGAGTCATCAGGACTCTGTATCACAGAGCAGACAGCGTCCCCACTAGCTCAGGAGCCAGGCAGAAGGAGAAATCCTACACAAAACAGGCTCTAGAGCAATGTGGATATCCTAACTGGGCCTTCCTGAAAGCAGAGAAGAAACCCAAACAGGACTCCAGTCAGCCAACAGGTGAAAAGGAGGAACCCAGACCCAGACCAGTGGTCATTCCGTATGTTGAGGGAGTATCAGAGAAACTGAGACGTTTATTTTCTAAACATAACGTCCCAGTGGCTTTTAAACCCCAAAATACATTACGGCAAAGACTGGTTCATCCCAAAGATCCAGTCCCCCGGCACAAACAGAGTAATGTTGTGTATGCTGTTCAGTGTCAGGAGGGCTGTGATCAGTCTTACATCGGGGAAACTAAACAGCCACTGGCCAAAAGGATGGACCAGCACAGAAGATCAACATCATCAGGCCAGGATTCTGCGGTCTACACTCATCTCCAGGCCAGCGGTCACTCTTTCAGGGATGAAGATGTTCACATCCTGGACAGAGAGGAACGATGGTTTGAGAGAGGAGTAAAGGAGGCCATCTTTGTGAAAAGAAATCGTCCATCATTAAACAGGGGTGGAGGCCTCCGGGTTCAACTATCCCCCTCTTACAATGCTGTGATTGCTAGTATCACTCAGCCCTCTGTGAACAGTAAACAGCCATCAGTGTGCTAATGATCCATTGTTATGCTGATTGTCCTTCTTGATCATGTGATCAGCTGGTTTTGGTTGTCAGCAGCAAAACTGGTTGATCCACTCGGAGAAGGTGCTATTTAAGAGACTGAGCTGAATACAGCACCTCAGACTGAGGAAGTCTCTCGGATGAGAGACGAAACGTTTCTACATTTTTTTGTTGATTTGCTTTGTTTTGTTTTTTTGAATGTCCAGAGGACCAGATTTAACTTTTTTAGATTTTTCTACCTGGATTATTGAGCATGCATCAGGATAAATTAAGTTTAGTCCAATTTTAGGCTTTTGAAAAGAACATTTTTGCATTGAACCATTAGTAGTTTGCAGAGGTAAACAAGGACATTTTCCAGGTTGTTCAGTGCCAATATTATGGATTGTCTGCAACTTTTACAATAAAGGTGGCAAAAAAAACTTAAGAAAAATCTAATTTAATTAGTAAAAATACAGTTTACTATTTACAAATATTCTCAAGCAGCCATCTTATGGATTGTTTGGAGCTCTTGAGTGGCAGACTCTTTCAGGAGCTGCTGGAGTGGAACTTCCTCATTCTCATCCTCATCAGGCTTTACAAGAGAGGCACTCGAGGCGTATGTAAGGCAGAGATTACAATTACATTTATCACAGTACAGTTCTCTCTCAGTGTGATTCTAAATATAATCAAGTTTAGTTCATCCAAACAGACACAACACCTTGTTGTTGTTAAATCACTGTGAAGAACTGAATTTTGAAACACCTGAAACTGACTCTCAAAGAGAACTTCCTGAGTTTAAGGTAAAAATAATAAAATTAAACAGAGAAAAACATCTTTGTTATAATCTGGGACATATAAATATTTATATTTTTAGTGCTACTATAGTTTAATGTTAAGAACTAAAGCGGAGGAGTGGCGGCCCAGAGGTTAGAGACTGCAAGCATGTGATCAGAAGGTCGCCAGTTTGACTCCCCAGACCGACGACAAAATGTGGGTGAGAAAGGTGAAGCACCTTCATTTGCCCCACTCTGGGCCATTGAGCAAGGCACACCATCTGCTCCCCCGGGTGCCCTAGATGGCAGCTCTGTTCCACACAGAGGGCTGTGGTAGCTCATTTGTCTGCGCTCCCATGACTGCGCTCTCTCTCTGATCTGGAGTTTGGTCATACGTGCAGGTTGCTCATGTCTGTACGATGACGATGCTCTGAACACCATCATTTAATGCAAAGTTACATTTTAGATACAAAAGCCCCGAGGAGTTCGGGGCGCGATGCGGGAGGAGTGGGCGGAGGTGATGGTGCATCAGTTCTGGCATCTCTCCAGGCTGCAGTGAACTGGTCACATGTAGACACCTTTAATAATTTATTACGTCATTATTTTGGGTTAGTGTATTGGGATGTCCTCGTTAGAAACAGTCCAGTAACCTGTGACTGGTGCTCTCACCTGCAGTCTGTCTCTGAGTCAGGAACACTATCACCTGCTGAGTATCAGACAGAAGGACCCGCCCTGCTCTGACTGGCTTAAACTGTGGCTCTGGTTCTCTTATTTGTTCAAAGCAGTGTCAGTTTAATCCCTGTATCATAGTTAGATTGGATGGCTTTAAAAAGACCACAACAATACAAGTTTTTTGCCCCCTTTCATTTCATGGAGAACTTTAATCATGTCCATTTCACTTTGCTGTCCACTGGACAACCCCAAGGAGAGATCTGGTTGTCCAAAACGAAAACAGCTCATGTCAGACAACCAGAAAACAGCTCATGTCGACCCCTGGGTTCATCAGAAATCTAACTTATTCTTTTCTTGTTTTCTTTTTCAAAAAGAGAAGAATTCCAATGTAAAAGCTGGTATCTGCCTGCCTCAACACAAAACTAACATTTAACAAAAAATCTGCCAAGTCCAGAATGGCCCGAAATAGCTAAACTTCATAATTGTTGCTTGTACCAACAATTAAAAAAAAAAAATACCAGTTCAGGTGAGGTCTACCAAAGCACCTCTTTTTCTTTTTCCCAAACTCACAGGGTGGGGCCATCATTCATCACTTCTGATGGAATGAAAAGATTTACGTCACAGTGGCAGACAAGCATGCAGCTCAGAAATAAAAGTCTTGATATGTCTCTTGGTTTCACCTAAAACAGGATGTTATTGATGTGGAATGCATGCTCTCCACAGATCAGACAGACATTTCATGCAAAAGTTAACAATCTCAGATTGACTTCAAAGATTTACAATGCCTAAAAAAGTAAGTATTCACCCCCTTTGATGTTTAAACCCTTTTTTCTTTTTATAAATCAATCACTCATGGTCATTATGAATTGGCTTTTCTGACAAAAAACAAACTTTGTAGAAATGTGATTTCACTTAGTCATTAAAGTAATGTCACTTAAATAAATGTGTAATGTACAAATAGTCCCTTTCTTTAGACTGTGGAGAAGAATAGTGAGAGACCAAGACACCAGAGAAAGATTGTTTAAGAGAACTCCTTAAATCTCTACTAGCGTGCGTCTCTGCAGCCAGCTCGAGCTGAAATAACTTTCTCTGTCAACTAAACATAAAGCTCAGACTGGTGAAGAACTCGGGCAACAGTGGTTGTATGCTCAGTCTCTCCCATCTCACCTGCTGAAGCTTGTAACTCCTTCAGAGTGGTCACAGGTGTCTGTGGTCTCTCAGTAATCTCCTTCACGGTCTCTTAAGCCCCATTTACACGGGATTAGTTTTACCTAGGGACCACATGCAATTTGTAATAATTACGGAGATTGTGTGTGTTGTTAATCCAGTGCGAATCGGCTATGTCAGTAATTTGTAAAGTAAAAATTCCCACGCAAATTACCGACTATATTTTACTGAACTCCGAGGTGATGAAATGAACTCGCTGCTCGCTTCGGCCTTTTTAATTTATTTTCTCTTGCACCGGTCCTGGAGATACTGCAATACCAGGTCGATGCGTGGAGTGGACAGAGCAAGCCATTCCATCTCCCTGTTCCAAAAATCAATTTAATATATGGTCCCCAAGTAGGGGACGGCGTTTATGCTGCTACTTCCTTCACCGCGGATGACAGCAGCTGCGGAGACGCGCACATTATCAGATGATCAATTGATCAATCCATCCATTATATTTACCTGCTTCTTCCTTTTCGGGTAGCGGGAATCACTGGTGCCCATGTCCAGCCATGACTGTGCGAGAGGCGGGGGACACCCTGGACAGGTTGCAAGTCCATTTCAACCGGAAGGTCAGCGGACGTGCGGATGCTCACACGCACGGCTGGTGACAGTTGTCCATCTGAGCTTAACGTGGCTTTTTTTTTTACCTCTTTAAACCGGCCGGTCGGACCTGCCTCCTCCTTAACAAGTAGATTAACATAATTTTATATTGTGCATTATTTAGTTCTCTTTGTGTTGATTCGTAAAACCACATCAAAGCCTGAGACCATCCCACATATTAAACACATTATTATTGACCAGCCCGGTCGTGACAACGCAACACGTTAACATCATATCTGGAAGATGTCCGTGAATTTCAGCTAGATCTCTGGCTCTGGTTATCCTGTGCGAATGCGCCACATAAAAAGCAGACGTTGGGGAGTCATTTATTTATTACATGTGGTCCCGAGGTAAATTAACCCCGTGTGTATAGAGCTTTAATTTGTGAGGATGACCTGCTCTTGGTAGATTTACACATGCACCATATTCTTTCCATTTCTTGATGATGGATCTAACAGAACTCTTGGGAATATTTAGGACCTTGAAAATCCTTTTGTATCCATCCCCCGACTTGTTCTTTGTATTAATAATTTTTCTGGTTAAATTAGGATGGTGCCTTTAATCGGTGTGAATATTTATGCAATCGCTTATTTTACATCACATTTTTTTATTTAATTGGTATTACTCTGTAGACGTATGATTTCACTTTAACAATGAAAAAGTTATTTAGTCAAGAAGGACAATTTATATTGACCATGATTGATTTATGACAGCAATTAAAACATATAACATCCAAGGGGTGAACACTTTTTATAGGCACTGTAAATAAACACAAAGGATTGCTTTATGATGGCAAACCAGGTACCAGTAAAGAAAAATGTGTTGCATATTGGATGCGAGTCCACAGAGACTGTACTACCATTCTGCCCAAGTCCAATCCTTCTTCTGAGCCGCACCAGAGAAAGACAAAAGCTCGTGACGCTGATATCTCCTCGATCTGCAGTCCCATGATCTAAAACAGCAGAGAAAATGATAATGCAATGAGGAGGCGTCTTATAAAGTAAATAAATCATTTATAAATGAGTTTGTTCTCTTCTCCAACACTAAAGTTCCGAATCTGATGTTTGTGAAGAAACAGAACTGAACAGTCCATTCCATGTAGCTCTTCACCTGCCTCACATTGACCACATTTACATACATTAAATACTCCTTTCATTTCTCAAAGTATTTCTGTTTATTTTTGTGCTCCTAAAAGCTAAACTCAAGTGTAAATAATAATCCAAAAGATTAACTGAGAATGGCTGCATGCACACTTACATCGTCCCAGGCCCAGATTCGTTCTGTTTGGCTGATGCCCGACTCTCTGTAGTATTCCTCTAAAGGAGGCTCGATCAGAATTACATCAAACTGGCTCTTCAGATCCTGCAGGTCAAAGTGCTCCAGATCAGCCTGGAGGTACCTTTAGCGAAGACACACAGACCTTTTCAGAGCCATCACTTCTCTACACAGTTACTAAGTAATTTATCACACAATGTGATCAATATTGACATGGATTAGCTTACATCGGAGGAACATTGGTGGCGGAGATGAGTTCATCTTTCAGTCGGATCAACTCTCGGTGTTTAGGATATTCTTCAAATCGATCAGCTAAGCCTTAAACACGAGAGGACCAAAGTCAAATCAAACACAAGTATCTATACGAGTATAAGATCAGCAAACACTCACCGACGTCTCTGATGAAGTTCTGTGGTCTGTGCCCGGTGTCCACAAAGTGTTGACAGTAGTCATTGTGAGGGTTTAAACTCTGGGTACCCTGACATTTAGAGAATTGGAGCGGCAACAAAGTACAAGGACAAAGAATTATTTTTTTTTTTTAAATGAAGATGAATGGAAAAAAAACTGGATCATTATTTTGCATCAGATTTAATAAAAACGTCTGCAAGACGATGCAAATTCTGCAACTTATTTAAGAACATGAAAGATCAAGTCGTTGTAACGATGCAACATAACCGGTGGGGATTCTCCAGACACTGCATGAATTTCCAAAGCCAATATTTTAAATTTATATAAATCTTGCAAAGCAAAAAAATTAATTCATAAACCTAAAGCAGCTGTTAATATATGTAATTTGTCATGTTTATATTCATTTTTTGTCCATGTGTATCATCTGTAATGGGATCAAAACCCCACTACGCATTATTCATTACTAAAAGTCTAAAAGTTTGTAATAAATTATCAAAATCAGTCGTGCTCTGTTGCCAATATTTGGGAGTTTGTTTACTTTTGAACATGGCTGAGTACACTTCAGACAGTCGCACACGACGCAAGTTGGGTTAATAAAATAATCCCAGGAAGTAAACGGAGTCGAGGGGAGAACAATGGCATTGAAAGCGAAATTATAAATCGCAGAGTATAAACACAGCTTTATTCTCTTTTCTTCTGAAAAAGATTAAAACGACCAAACGCTGAGAGTCAAAGAAAATCATGCAGCGGAGACCTCGTGGAAAATTTCTCAAACTACTCATCGTCATATTCGTAAACAAAGGTGAAGAATATTTATTGATAAGTTAAATTACCACCAATTAATCATTTAATGGTATAGATACAGTCGCCGCTTGTTATATCGTGGTTCACTGCTTGCAGCTTCACTGAATCTTGTCACTGTTTATGTTCCATTAAAACAAGACAAACGGTATGCCATGAGCCAACTCCTGGAATGTGTGGTAGAAGTCAGAACATGGATGTCACAAAATGTTTTACATTTTAATGAGGAAAAGAACGAGGTCTTGTTGTTTAAGCCCAATGATGGTACCAAAGTCCATGCTGATCAGGGTCCTTTAACACAAAACATCTACCATACCATAGCACTTTATTTATAAAGCACTTCAAACAGCAACAAGGCCAACCAAAGTGCTGTACAGCAGAAACAAAACAAGCAAAGGACACAGGATAAAATACAAACCGGATTCCAAAAAAGTTGGGACACTAAACAAATTGTGAATAAAAACTGAATGCAATGATGTGGAGATGGCAAATGTCAATATTTTATTCGTAATATAACATAGATGACAGATCAAAAGTTTAATCTGAGTAAATGTAACATTTTAAAGGAAAAATATGTTGATTCAAAATTTCACAGTGTCAACAAATCCCAAAAAAGTTGGGACAAGTAGCAATAAGTGGCTGGAAAAAGATATTGAGCATATAACGAACAGCTGAAAGACCAATTAACACTAATTAGGTCAATTGACAACATGATCGGGTATAAAAAGAGCTTCTCAGAGTGTCAGTGTCTCTCAGAAGCCAAGATGGTAAGAGGATCACCAATTCCACCATTGTTGCACAGAAAGATAGTGCAGCAATACCAGCATGGTGTTACCCAACGTAAAATAGCAAAGACATTTAAGTTATCATCATCAACCGTGCATAACATCATCAAAAGATTCAGAGAATCTGGAACAATCGCTGTGCGTAAGGGTCAAGGCCGAAAAACTCTATTGGATGCTCGTGATCTCCGGGCCCTTAAACGTCGCTGCACCTCAAACAGGAATGCCGCTGTCAAGGAAATAACAGAATGGGCTCAGGAATACTTCCAGAAAGCATTGTCAGTGAACACAATCCACCGTGCCATCCGCCGTTGCCAGCTGAAACTCTACAGTGCAAAGAGGAAGCCATTTCTAAGCAAGCTCCACAAGCTCAGATGTTTGCACTGGGCCAGGGGTCATTTAAAATGGAGTGTGGCAAAATGAAAGACTGTTCTGTGGTCAGGTGAGTCACGATTTGAAGTTCTTTATGGAACACTGGGACGCCATGTCATCCGGACAGGAGAGGACAAGGATAGCCCACGTTGTTATCAACGCTCCGTTCAGAAGCCTGCATCACTGATGGTATGCGGTTGCATGAGCGCTTGTGGCATGGGCAGCTTGCAAGGCACCATTAATGCAGAGAACTAAGTTCAGGTTCTAGAACAACATATGCTCCCATCTAGACATCATCTCTTTCAGGGAAGACCCTGCATTTTTCAACACGATAATGCCAGACCACATTCTGCAGCAATCACAACATCATGGCTACGTAGGAGAAGGATCCAGGTACTGAAATGGCCAGACTGCAGTCCAGATCTTTCACCAATAGAGAACATTTGGCGCATTATAAAGAGGAATGTGCAACAAAGAAGGCCCAAGACGATTGAACAGTTAGAGGCCTGTATTAGACATGAATGGGAGAGCAATCCTATTTCTAAACTTGAGAAACTGGTCTCCTCTGTCCCCAGACGTCTGTTGAGTGTTGTAAGAAGAAGGGGGGATGCCACACAGTGGTAAAAATGGAGTTGTCCCAACTTTTTTGGGATTTGTTGATGCCATTAAATTTGGAAACAACAGATTTTTCCCTTAAAATGATACATTCTCTCAGTTTAAACTTTTGATCTGTGATTTGTGTTCTATTCTGAATAAAATATTAGATGTTGGCACCTCCACATCATTGCATTCAGTTTTTATTCACAATTTGTTTAGTGTCCCAACTTTTTTGAAATCCGGTTTGTACATAGATCACACAGGAATGAAGTTAACAACTAAATATTATAGAATACAGACACGTTAAAATCAACTCGCACAGTGTCAAAAGCCCGGGAATAAAGGTGAGTTTTTAAACGAGACTTAAAAACAGTGATGGAGGGAGCCTGCCTGACATGTAGTGGTAACTCATTCCAAAGTCCTGGACCTGCAACAGAGAAGGCCCTGTCACTTCTGAGCTTAAGACAGGTTCCTGGAACCAATAGAAGCATCTGGTCTGACCTCAGAGAGCGCTGTGGAACATATGGCTGCAGCAGATTAGTGACATAGGAGGGGGCAGAACTGTTCAGAGATTTGAAAACATGCAGAAGTATTTTAAAATTAATTTGAAAGTGAACCGGGAGCCAGTGCAGGGAGGCCAGGACTGGAACATCTGACTGAGACAGCAACTAAACTGGGTGAGAGGCTGGACAATGATTTTAAACTCGATGCACAGATTAAATCAGTGATCAAGTCCAGCTTTTCAATTCAATTCAATTCAAAAATACTTTATTAATCCCAAAGGGAAATTATTTTGTTGTTGTAACTCATTATCCTCATTTCATTAAGAGATGTTATAGATGCTGATGGCTGTAGACAGGAAGGATCTCTTGTAAAGGTCCATCCCACAGTGGATCCTAAGAAACTGGCTGCAGATGCCGTCCGATCCATCCACCCAGACTCGGCTGGCCTCTCAGTTCCCCTGGACTGTAGGACCGCCTGAATGCTGGGCTGAACTCCTCCCAGAGCGATGGCCACTCCTCCCAGCAATCTGCCGAGCTCCTCATAGCTGTGGGCAGCCAACTGTAGGTGCTGAGGGACGATCCTGTCCTTCTGCTGTCGTGAGCCGTGTTTCCTGCTAGTTCCAGGATCTCAGTGGTCAGGCACTCGAGCACAGCTGGCAGGTAGATGAGAATGCGTCCACATAATATCCTTTTCAACTCATTTGAGAGTTGGGGCCATAGTTGAGATATTATTTGAGCTTTTGAGATGTTAATCAGCTGCTGTTGTTGTAGAAAACAGCATTGTTGCCATGGTTACGCATCATAACAAATGTCCAAAACTTAAAAAGTTTCAGTAAAAATCCTTCCGACTGCACAGCGTCCAATACCAGAAGAAACAATAATCCAAAAAATATGATTTACATCCAGAAAACCAGGAATTAAAGTTTCCAAAAGCAAAATCTCAGAATGAAAGTAACAGAGCTGCTCCAACATGCAGCCACCTTGAGCGGCGCAAAGATCACTTTTATCAAGATTTGATCAAGATTTTATCACTTGAGACAACCGGCCAAGGTCAAACTTTTCTCTCACGACACAACTTTGAGATGTTAATCCATGCTTTCATTACAACTCATCTGGACTACTGTAATACACTTTATGTGGGTCTGAGCCAGTCATTACTGACTTCAGCTGGTTCAGAATGCTGCTGCTCACCTTTTAACTGGTACCAGAAAACGAGAGCACATCACCCCTGTTTTAGAATCACTGCATTGGCTCCCAGTTCATTTCTGAATAAATTCTTCACAGTCTCGCCCCACAGTATCGGTCTGACCTGCTCCAGCCGTACGTTCCCTCATCCTCGCACAGATCAGCAGATCAGCTGCTGTTGCTCATTCCAAAATCAAAGAGAAGGTGACCGAGCGTTTTCAGTCGCTGCCCCTAAACTATGGAATGAGCTGCCTTTGCATGTCAGATGGGCTGACTCACTTCCTGTTTGTAAATCTGCTCTGAAGACACATTTTTTCACTTTGGCTTTTAACTCAGCTTGAAATGTTGAATTTACAGTTTTTATTTATTTGTTTTACTGTTTTTACCGTTTGCTGTTTTATGATTCTAATAGTTCCTTACTTTTATGGTTTCAATTGACTTTATAGTTTTTGCTTGTACGTGTTAGTGTACAGCACTTTGGCCAGTGGTGTTGTTTTTAAAGTGCTAAATAAATCAAGTTGTATTTTATTATTGTATTGTATCGCGGCTGGTTTATTATATTGTGTGCTCTGTACATGCTGCGCAGTACTGTACATTCATCTCATCGGCATCACCTTCATCACCATCGTCAAAGTGTTTAAGAGCATATGAAGTGTTTATAAGAGAGTGAACGTCCTGATTCCTGCCTGTCTGCTCACCACGCCCACCTGCTCTGCTGTGATCAGCATAACTCTTCTCACCTGGTGGTCGTAGCATTTAAACAGCGTCAGATTACTGAAAGCCTTGCACAAGTAAATGTCCAGCAATTATCTCTTGTGTCTGACTGATCACCTCATCCTGACCAAGTTCCTGTGCCCTGGATTTTCCTGTTTCGCCTTGCAAAACTTTCCAGTGTGTTTCCACAGACGTGCGCTAACTCCCACCAGTCTTTTAAAAATAAAGCCGTTTGAACGTGCTCTAACTGGTTGAAACTTCAGGTCCTACACAAAATTAATTAAATAAAAAATTAATAAGAGAGTGGGAAAGGTTTGTAGGAGTATGGGAAGGGTTTATAAAATCTTAAAATATATATAACTAATAAAATATAACTCTGCTACGTCGCAGATTTTCACATACCGCGGGGGTTACGTTCCAGAGACCCCTGCGGTAGGTGAAGGACCAATGTATTTATTATTTACTTACATGCGTACTTTACATACTTTATTATGTGTACTGTACAGCACTTTGGTCCTGTGGGTGTTTAAAGTGCTCTATAAATAAAGCTGGTATGGTATTGTGTTTTAAGCATAGAATTTTATAACAGAAAATTGTGTATTTTGACAACTAATGTGGCTTTAAAACTGCCTCAACAACCTACTTTCTACAAAGACAAAGTTAACTAGTTCATGAACAAGAGCCACTGTGCACTTGCCTTTTGGCAGTATAGCTTAATATTTTTATAATCACTGGTAAAATAAATTGCTCCATTGTAATTACGTTTGAGAGTTTGTATCATATCCTCTAAGTTTGGTCATGACTTGAGTCAACAAATGCTTTTTAATGTTATCTTTAGCCACTATACAACTGTTGTTTGTTTGAAATGAAACTAAATAGTTGTGTGCCGACATGCGATCAACCATATGACTTTCTGAGAAACATTCTTCTGACGTTGTTGGGACCAGAGTTGAGCTGCAAAACAAAACTCGTCCTTCAAGCTTTGAAGCCGCAGCTAAAAAAAGACTTATCTCAAAGTTCCACCATCAGTTACTGACGAGCACGTGATGCTCGTGACAATGTAATGCCATTCGGTTTGTTTTGAACGCGAGTCAAATGTTGGGTTTTTACACTGCAAAGACACCATAAATATCTAACAAATAAAATATAAACTGAGTAAACAGCTGTTGACCAACAGACTTTAGGGCTTTTCAACAGCTGATGCAGATGTGTTTTATCAAGCACGGCGATCATTGGCCAGCATTCCATAAATTACATTCAGCATTAGCCACATATTTGTTTGGGCGCTGTCTGACGTGGCCATATTGTTTCTTATACCACACACATATACCAATATTTTGTTTGGGTTTAAAGACTTTGTAGGAACAAATCAGCAGTGATGGCAGGTCTAAAACCAACAGATATCCGGCTCCATTAATCAGATTAACAACTGGTCACCGTCAATAGAAACAGTTCAATCAGAGCCATGAGTTAAATAAACTGAAAATGAATGTAAAAACCTTGTTTTGAACACAAAACTTGCTTCGGCTGATACCAGTACAGAGCTGCCACGACTTGGTGCTTTTGTCATTTACAGTAAATATCTGAACATTTTCCAGCGTCATGCAGATCAAAGTACTCATCAAGTTATTTACTTCCTGTTACTGCTCTGGATATTGTTTTACTCTTAGCACTCAGCTTGGATCATTTCACCACGAGTTTCCTCTTCAGTTCTAGTGGTTGTAATGTGATATAGCTCATATAAGACCATCACCTGAATAAAACAAAAGCAGCAGCCAGGTGAGCGCTCTGGCTTCTAATACTAAAATGTGCTTGGTATGCACAGAACTAGGGCAAGACATGCATGAAGAGGTGGGTGTGTTTAAAAGAATGTTTTCCAACCTTAAGGAAAGTGCTAGAATCCTTGTACACCTCCTTGTACGGGTTGCTCTCATCTTCCTGCTGCACCTCCAACTCATCCTAACACACACAGACACACACAAGTATAGACATACTTTTTATTTAAACTGCAGCGTACTGTTCGAGCTGGAAATAATTTTATTATAATGCATTCCCTTTTGTTTAGGGGCAATCACAATAAAATGGCTACAAATAGTTACAAATAGAAATACAAAGCTTTTTATTTATAAAGCCATTCTTGGATTACTTTCTTTCTACTCTTGTAGGTATATTTAATCTACAAATAGCCAATATGAACTCAGTCCTAACAAAACCCTTTTACTGACTGTTCCTTAGGTTTTGTACAGATCTTTGTAAAAAGGCTTTTATGTTTTCTTTCTATGCAGCGTGGAATTATAAACTAGATTAAAGCTTCGAGGGTTTATCCAACAGTGCTTTAAAAAAAATAATAAAAGTTGAGACGATTGGAATTAACTGCATCCTCCTTAGTCTAATAAGCTGATCTCACCTGTTTCTTTCATAGCGAGGTTGTGTGACTTCATTAAAAGTACTAATGAAGAAAAACAGTGAACAAACATTAACAAGGTTTATCTCTTTTCTCTGGGGTGGTGAAACCTTCTTGTCTGCTATTTAACTGCTAATCAGTTTTAGTCATTTCCTTTACCAAAGTGTTTTAGAAACCAGGCTTAATGCTAAATAAATCTAATTTTAAAAGGTATCAAGTTTTGTTTAGCTCATGCAGTTTCATGAAACCTTTGATTTTTGTTCTTCCACATCTTCCTCTATGTCCTCTCCCTCGGTTTGTGGCTTCTTCTTGGGAGGGGGCACTGAGCTGTCATACGAAGCCCTATCAAACAAACAAACAAACAAACAAACAAACAAAATTGTTTTTTTAATCAACTTTTTTACTGCAGCACAAAATCACGAGGCAAATCCAGACCAGCTCGACTGGAAAATACAGTAGCAGCACCAGGTGTTGGCATTTGTGTCCGAAAGCCAATTATTAATTTCCTTGTTGTTAATTATATATTTTGACTGAACCAAAACTCAACTCTACAGGGCAGATGCATCTCTAAGACACCACTTGAAACTGATAATTGTTAAAAAAAAAAAAAAAAAAGCAGAGAAGACTTTCAACACAGTCTAGTGCAGGGTGTAAGATGAAAACAGGGAAAAGGAAATATAGTTTAAAGCAATATATAACTATGGAGTATTAAAGAGAGAAGGTAGCAGGCTACAGGTGGAGTAACCAGCATTCATCACGCGTTACAAAACAGGTTGACATTAACTTAGCACACCCAAATGTCCCAAACTCTAAAAAATAAATGGTAAAATGCATGAAAAATTTGCTCTTTGGTAGGAGTGAGCAAAGGTGCATATGAATATAATGCATTTAGGATTTAAAATGTTAAAAATGTTGTTTAACACAAAGTCTCTCCAGCGTGTCCTGGGTCCTCCCCAGGGTGTCGTCCCAGTCGGACACGCCCGAAGCATTTTCCTAGGGAGGCGCCTAGGGAGCATCCCTACCAGATGTCTGAACCGCCTCAACTGGCTCCTCTCGATGAGGAGCAGCAGCAGTTCTACTCCGAGTTTCTCCCACATAACTGAACTTCTCACCCTATCTCTAAGGGAAAGTCCAGTTACCCTGCAGCGAAACCTAATTTTGACCGCCTGTATCCACAATCTCATTCTTTAGTCAAGACCCAGAGTTTGTGGCCATAGGTGAGGGTAGGGATGTAGACTGACCAGATAACAGAGAGCTCTGCCTTACAGCTCAGCTCCTTCTTCACTACAATGGACTGGCACAGAGTCCACAATACTGCAGAAGCTGCACCAATCTGTCTCTCAAGCTCCATTCTTCCCTCACTCATGATAAAAACTCTGAGATACTTGAATTTCTCCACTTGAGGCAGAACCTCACCCTCAGCCTGAAGAGGGCAATCCACCCTTTTCCAACTGAAGCCTCAGATTTGGAGGTTGATTTTGTTTGTGCCATTTTGTAAAAGAAAGAAAAACTCACAAAGGTCACTGAAATAACTTACAAACTACAAAAAGTAAATAAAAAAAACATCATTAATGATCAGCTAAAGAAAATTTTGTAAAATTGTAAAATGTTTTACATTTTAGGTTCACCAGAATAAAAAAAAATAAATAAATAGTTAAAGAAACTGGAAAAACAAAAAAACAAAAGGAGTACAGGTACAAATGTAATCACTTCTGTGTAGCAGAAACTGTTTATTTTAAAGTCAACTATCTTGGTAATTGTTAAGACTTTAAGGTGTTGGAAATGTTTCACACAAAACCAAATTCTTTGTCCTAGGAGTTTGGTAAAGAACCGATTGCCTAAACTGCAAACCAACTTTAAAGAATAATTTTTTTTTTACGTTGAAAATGGACAAAATGCATATTTGAGCACCAACATGCAACGTATTTATGTACAAGACAAACGCACATTCCACTGTTAGCAGTGTGCACAAGATTAATGTGGGTTTTTTTGTGGCACCCAGGGGGCATTTCCTTTGGAATTTGTAGTATGATGTAGACAGGAAGTTACACTTTCACCACATTTTGATTGGATGGATTCTGCAGTTTTTTCATGAGGTCATGCACTAAGGAAATGTTGCTCTAGTTCAACAAGCTTAAAAAGAACGTTCACAGCACTCTATGAAAGGTAGAGACAGCACTAAAATGTAATATTTTATCTTAATACTGACTGACTTTTATGACAATCTGATACTGAGAACGAGGTTTTTGAGCCCAAACATGACGAGAATTAATGTTTGTCATGGCGGCTGCAAAACAGCAAAATTCTTTCTTTGATTCCTGAATAACCTTATTATATATTCATCTAGTATGAGTATTAGTGCCTACTTCCTTTGCAAGATGGTTCCAGATCATACAGTAAAATAGTTCACGATGAATACAGGTAGACATTGTTAAGAACATATCATTCCCTACTTCTCCTGAAAATTTCTTTAAAGTATATATTTTTAATAAGTTATGTTAACGTGTTTTTGTTGCAGGTAAATCACGTTTTTGTGTTTTCAAGTTTAAAACAAAGGAAAATCCTGCCGCGTCTCAGCGAGCAGGTCGCCCCGGTTCAAATCCCGGCCCAAGGGCCTTTCTGGGTGGAGTTTGCATGTTCTCTCCGTGCATGCGTGGGTTTTCCCCGGGTATTCCGGTTTCCTCCCACAGACCTAAAACATGCATGTTAGGCTGATTGGTAACTCTAAATTGTTCCTAGGTGAGAGTGAGAGAGTGAATGGTTGCTTGTCTCGTTTGTCTCCATGTGTCCTTGTTATGGACTTGAGACCTGTCCAGGGTGTCCCCTGCCTCTTGCACAATGATAGCTGGGTATGGGCACCAGTGACCCCCATGACCCGAAAAAGGAAGAAGCAGATAAAGATAATGGATGCATGGATGGAAAATTGTCATTTTTCAAGACAAAAAATATCTAAACATGTATTTTTTGCCAATCCAGACAATCTTGGTGTCAGTCTTTTGTTCTGTTCAAGCTTTTTCCTTTGAACAATTCATGGCTTCATACCCAACATATTTTGTTATTTCCACTGCACCTTTTCCTCCCATCATGTCTGCTAAAACTAAGGTCATCTACATTATCTGTGTGGAGAAATGTTATCTTACCTGCATGTTTCTCTTGTCTCCTCGATCTCTTTGAGTTCATCCTTGCTGTGGAGGACAGCTCCAATACTGTCTGCGCTCTCAGCTCCCAGCTGTGTGCAGATGAAGAAAAATTAGCACAGCATGAACTAATGTCTGCTCCAGGTCTTTCCCCAGTGTACGCTGCTTTTCACGCATTCATGTTTTGCACCTGTTGCTGTATTTAATACAATCAGGGTTTCTAGCTTTTTGTGAAAACAACATTCCCTGAGTATTCCTTGAGTAAATCCATCCATCCATTATCATTACCCGCTTATTCCATTTTGGGTCACGGGGGTCGCTGGTGCCCATGTCCAGCAATCACTGTGCGAGGGGCGGGGTACACCCTAGACGGGTCGCAAGTCCATCACAGAGCCACATAGAGACAAACAACCATTCAGTCTCTCACTCACACCTAGGGACAATTTAGAGTTACAAATCAGCCGAACATGCATGTTTTTGGTCTGTGGGAGGAAACCGGAGCACCCGGAGAAAACCCACGCATGCACGGAGAGAACATGCAAACTCCACCCAGAAAGGCCCCTGGACCAGGGTTTGAACCAGGGACCTGCTCGCTGAGAGGCAGCAGCTCTACCAGTTGCGCCACTGTGCTGCCCCTTGAGTAAATCCTGAAATTGCGATCTATTTCTGTAACACAAAATGTTTTAAACTTTATTTTTAATTCAACCTTTATTTATACAGGTTAGGCTCATAGATTCACAATGACTCATTTTCAAGAGAGACCTGTTTTGGTGGTGGGCAGAGTCCTATTCAGTGATGACAGGACAGTATGCACGTACTGTAGCCTACAGTATGTGCATATTGCATCATTCCTAATAATTAATTATATTGTATAATATCAGAAAAAAGCCACCATAGCCCATCAGTAAGGATACTGTGCATGCTCTGTGTAACTGTACAAGCAGAACATGGGCTCAATGACACGCACACACAGAAAAACTACAATTAAAACATGAACATCTTAAAATCTCAAAATTTTAATCTGCAGATCAAGGTCACGGTCTCTTTATTGTCATTCGCATCATATGTGGTACATGTGGTGGAACGAAATTATGTACACAGGGTCCCAGTTACATCCAACAAAAGAATAAATTGAAAAGAAAAACAGTAATAAGATCTAAGATATGAACTAAGAATACGCTAAGCACTAATAGTACAAAAATAAGCCGAACAACAGCAGCACGAACATGTACAGTAATCAAAGTCCTTGACCTTTCCAGATTTTTTACGTTTTTCTCTAATTCCACGAATTTTCACTGTCTGCAAAATGTGTCATTTGTTCACACGCTGGGAACCCTGACAATAAATGAACTGAAATAGCTTCAACAAGTTCCACTCATTTGCATATGATCATTTCACTCTTATTTACATTTTCACAATTCTCAGATTATTTACATACTCACTGCATGGTTTGCAGTAGAGTTAGTTTTTTTTTCCTCCTTCAGCCCAAAAAGACAAGACAGGTAAGCGCCGGTGCATATATTAATTTTAAAGCTCCAAAAATGGGCTTTCTAAACAACATAAACACATTCGGTAGTTCTGCAGCTCGGATAAATATCCTCAGAGCTACGTTAGCTGTAAAGCTAATAGTGACTTGCTAACTGTATGTGTATACTTGCCTGCTGAGCTAATAATTGTCGCCTGAGTTTTTGCCTCTCGCGAATTTCTTGAAGCCTACTGTTCATTTCTTACGTTGTGTCAAGTTCTTAGAAATTGTGTTTTTTTCTCGTTAGTGCATACAATCTTTCATAAACGCGTGATAATAACAAACTGTAGCCAAAGCTCAAGACACCCGCTAAAACAAATCACCAAGGATATGCTTGATATTCACACCGGCACACACGAAGACTCTTTTCAGATCGGTGTCTAAATGAAGAAGGACATGCGAGTTAAGCTTTTGTCTTTGTAACATTTTCGGCTGCAAAGTCAAAGTAGATCAAATACTTTTAAATAGAATGAAATACATAAAAACAAAGAATAATGCATGTAACTCCGCATTCCTATGAACCTACCGGTGTACGCCAGTTGTAAAAGTTAACACGTTCGTGAACTAATAGTCGCCTGATGATGACGAAAGCATAATCGACGCTTTCATTTAGCGTTTAACATTCCCAGCCAACCAGAAGATATTTACAACTGTGGGTTTAAAAATCTCTTTTTTTTTGTCCCTTACGTGCCCAGGTGCTCAAACATGCTTATTCATATATTTGTTTAAATTGTCTTTAAAAATATAGTTTAAGACACAGTGAAGTGTGGACATAAAAATTACATTTTGTGCATAGTCTAAGAATACATTATAAAGAAAAAAAGGTTGTTGAGGTCAAATTCACGCATTTAGTCATTATAAATAAAATCCCATATTTAGATCGATATGTAGTCCTTAAAAACAGCTGAAGTTTGACTATAGTTTAAATTTTTTTTTTTTTTTAACAACTGCTTTTAATGTTTGTATATGTACAATTTGTATGTGCAATGGTGGAAGCTACTTGAAATAGGCACAAACAAATTAAAGTATTTAATTCATTTTTGTAGTAAATGTACCTTTACTAATTGCCATAACATAACATAACATACAAACCTTTTTATATTACTGCACGATGCTGAATGATGTGTCTGACGAGGTTGATGGTCCTCTCTGAGCAACAATTCCTGTCATTCTGTGCTTGTAAATCAGTTTTGTAATCTTGCAAGATAAATTTATGATATGTGTATGATTTATGTACACATACAGTAGCAACCAGCACCAATCAGATAGAAAATTAGTCCAGCAAATGTCTGTCAGACAAAGTTTTCCATTCAGCACTGATATTTGGGGCGAAACACAGAAATATAATGTTGAGTGTCTGATACATCACGCCCTTACAAAGAAAAATATTTATGCTACAAAATGCACCCAAAAATATCTGAGCTGGCTATGAATTCTGATACTAAACGCATTCAGCTTCCAGTGAAGGCAACCAGCTCTGTAAGAAATGAATTCTGCTTATGAGGTCAAGTCTTTACATGATTGTCAAATTATTTGGGCGTATTTCAACAGATATCTTCACATCTTTCATGTTCATTACTAAAATAGAAAGAATAAAGTAAAAACGTTTTAGTGTAAACAGTTATTATGTAACATAAAATATTCCTATTAATTTCTCTGGAATGACTTATTTTCTTGATTTCCATCAAAATGTTTGAAACTTGTATTTTTTTTTCATGTGTTTATATAAACAGTTGTTTTTTTTCTGCTTCTAGATGGGGACTGGAACATGCTAACAGCAAGATGATGGTGGGCCACCACACCGAGCTAAGAGGCCTCATCATCAACATGTGCTCAGGAGCATCCTCAGATGATGTAGAAGCACAAATATTTCAGGCTGCACGATATACTTCATTATTGTAGTCACAAAATTAACATTTAATAAAAGTTATTAAATAACTGATTCATCAGTGTCATCCATTTCTTTAGTGAAAATATTAATTCACTGTACAATGTCATCATGAATCGTACAACATCATATTGTTTATGTTTTATAATGTTTAACCCTGAAAGAACAACGGAGGGGGCCAGGTTTGTCAGTGCACAGCATATGTGCACTATTTTATCCAGAGGTATAAGACCTTTGGTGGAAGTTGTGCCACAGCTGAGGCAACAATGACGTCCACTCCATCCTTCATCTTTTCCTCCATCCTCTTCCTCTGCAGGCTACTGAGCTGCTCGTACCTCTGCATGTCCCTGCTTCCTTTCTACGTCACTGGTGTGGGTGTTTAACGATGGACGGAACCTGGTCAGAGAGCTTTCAGCACCTGTTCACAGCAAATAAAAAGTGCAATATTATCACTAAATGTCCAAACAGGTGGCTAACATCAGTGGTTGTGTCTGAGTGAACTCATGTACACCTGTCAGCAACAAATCTTTAGAAGACTTTTTAAATCATCTTCATGGACAGAAGTAACCAGAGATCAAGGCAAATTAGGAGGAAATGTTTTTGTTCTGAGTTCAAAACTCCTTTTGTTAGATACAGTAGTTATAAACTGTGTGTTTCCATTTTTTTTTTTTATTGAATCTAAAACTTTGACGGAGACATTTACTGACTCATCTTCTATATGGGGCAGCACAGTTGGTCGTCCTGGCTCAAATCCTGGCCGGGGGCCTTTTTGGGTGGAGTCTGTATGTTCTATGTGCGTGGGTTTTCTCCAGGTACTCCCGTTTCCTCCCACAGACCAAAAACATGCATGTTAGGCTGATTGGTAACTCTAAACTGTCTCTAGGTGTGAGTGAGAGAGTGAATGGTTGTTTGTCTCGTTTGTCTCTATGTGTCCCTTGGATGGACTTGTGATCTGTCCAGCGTGTCCTCCGCCTCTCACACAGTGATTGCTGGACATGGACACCAGTGACCCCCGAGACCCGAAAAGGAAGAAACAGGTCAAGATAGTGGATGAATGGATGAAATTCGTTCCTGACTCAACCTTGTTAGAGTTATCTACTTGGATGATTGCACATGCATCAGGGCAAATGATGTAAGACTTTGAACTGAAGTCAAAAGTTTATTTTGGCTGTTCCCTTCAGGGGTCACCACAGCAAGATGTGGCAATTGTGATGCCCTTCCTGATGCCAGCTGGGTTGGAACCCACAATCTCATGATTACAAGACCATGGCACCGACCACAAGCTGCTGTAGCTCCAAATGTGAAGTCAACATTAATCGTGAAAGGGAAATATTGGGAAATGCGCTCTTACATTCTATTTTAGCAGGGCTTAACCTTTGTGTTTAATATACTATTTAGGCCTATATACACATACCGGTTAAAAAAAAAAAAAATTACATATATATATATATATATAGGGTGACATTCCGTATATTTATCGTTTGAATGAATCTCTGGGCCGCGGTAGGTGAATCCTGAGGTTGCGGGTTCGAGTCCCGGTAGTGCAGGAGGGGCTTACGGTATAAAATAATCTTCAGACGGAGTTGACTCGCTGTAGCGACCCCTGCAGAAAGCAGCAGCTGGAAACAAATGTGTGGATGAGACTCCCGGTGTGGGATCATAATATCAGAGGAGTCGGAGCGTCTCTCCCCCCTCACCTCCACCCCCGCTCCTCCTTCCCACAGAGCCGGTGTGGATGAGTGGGGGCCGTCAGCTGATGCCTGAATCAGATTTCCTCCGGTACCGGAGCTAACATGAGAGCGCTGCTTCTCTCCTCAGTGGCTGCCTCTCTGCTCCTGCTGCGGGCTGCCGGCGCCTCCTCCAGCCGCCTCCCTTCATTCATCCTCCCTTTCACCGAGTGCGCCCGGAGCCACGGCTCTTACCGGGGGGCCGTGGACGTCACGGAGTCCGGCAGCCGGTGCATGAACTGGACCGAGGTGGCCGGATTCAAGGAGCGCCACCCGGGCAAAGGGATAGGAGAGCACAACCACTGCCGCAACCCGGACGGCAGGATCCGTCCCTGGTGCTTCTTCAGGAACCACCGAGGCAGGACGGACTGGGGCTACTGCGACTGTAAACAAGGTACCAGCAGGCCCACACCGGCTCCGAGCACTCACCCTCACGTTGGAACAGCAAGACCAAAACACGGAGGCTAAACTGACTGCTCATTCCAAAATACTACAGTACTACTACTAACTGTACACACAATGTGAACTTGGAGGGACGCGTTATGTTTTGTGCTTCAAATGCCATTTCAACTATCATTCCTAAAAATGAAGTTTAAAATCTTCTTGGCTCCTAAAATATATTCTAGACAAATTGTTAAAAAAAAATAAATAAATAAATAAATAAAACTCAATGTCCTGGTGTAACATTGTATGTTTTAAATGTTAGGAGAAAATAAAATAAGATGCACTTTTTGTTCAGAAGCATGCAGAGCACATTGAGTCCATTAATAATTTTATCCCCAGAGATTTTTCATTCATTCAACCTTTATTTATACAGGTTAGTCACACTGTGACGACTCTTTTACAAGAGAGACCTGTTAATTCTTAGATCCAAACAAAAGGAGAAGCATCCACAGTCTCAGAGTCCAACAAATTCACCTTATCAACGAGGTAAATGTGTTGATACCACTACATGAAGCACAAAGTTGCAGCCTAAAGACTAAAATATAACCTTTATCAGGGGAGGTCCTGCTTTTGTGTTTCACATATTAGAAAATAATAGTCTGCTACATGCTTTAAACATGTTTTCTGTTGGATCTACTCAGTGATTTCGCTTTTGCTAAGCAAAACCGTCGACAAGCTTTTTAAAACTGATCATTGAATATTAATCCTAAAAACATGAGTCCAATTCAGCTGATTCTGAAGTGACGTGAAGCTGCACATAATACACAGTGCACAGGTAAACAGATAAAAGTTTTGTTTCCCGTTGAGGATTTATTGATAAAAATTGCCCGTGTAACTTTACAAAGTGCCGCTCAGAGGGTTTGAAGAGCCACATGTGGCTGCAGAGCTGCAGGCTGCAGGCTGCAGGCCCCAGTGCATCTAACTGGAAAACCACAACACAGTTTATCATATCGTGTTAACGGAAAGTGAAGAGATCAAGTTTTAAGTGGGGTGGATGGATGAATGTGAGTTCCATCTGACTCGAGGAGCCAGCCGGTGATATTTTTAGGCTTTATTTTTAGTCTTGCTATTTGTCTGCAGAGTGTGGATAAGTTATATCCCTCCTGCTAAAAGGTCTTACAATGTGACGCGTTGAGTGGTTTGCACCGTCAGATGTGCTGACAGACCTGTTCCGTACCTGTGTGTCAGTTTGGACATACATCTATTTTCTTTACCCGTTTCTCGTTTCTGGGTAGCGGGGTCCCTGGTGCTTACGTTCAGCAGTCAGGGTACCCCATGGACACATCTCACATCCATCACAGGACCACATGGAAACAAACAACCGCTCACATATCCAACAATTTTCAGTCAGGTCATCTGGACAGTTTCTTTTTTTTTTGGTTCCACTTTGGAGTAAGCTGTTTGGGGTAAGAATCAGTTTTGTGTTGTGTGTTTCCTTGACTGATGAAGCCTTCTGGATGGAAGGTGAAACGTTTCAGAAAAAAAAAAAGAAACTGCCCAGATGACCTGACTGAAAATTGTTGGATTGTATACCTGGATTATTGAGCATGGACTTTGTTGGTTAACCACTCACATAATTTAGTTACCAGTCATGCATGTTTTTGGTCTGTGGGAGGAAACTGGAGTACCTGGAGAAAACCCACACATGCAAACTGCACCCAGAAAGGCCCCCAGCTGGGAGACGATCCTGTGACCTTCTCACTGAGAGGCGACAGCTCTACCCGCTGCGCCACCGTGTCTTCTCAGATACAGTCGAACTTGTCTGGACTTGTCCACTGAAATTCCCCACACAAAGCAGAAACAAGCAGGAGGAGTGCACTGTACGTGCACGCATAAGAAATATCAGAAAAGTTCTTGTTCAGGTTTTGTTGTGTTTTCAAACATTAAACTCTACAGAAAAGACGTGCATGACTGTGAAGGTAGACACTAGCACATTCAATTTTACCCCAATTTCTGTAAAAATGCCCTTTTTTTGTTTTGATTGTCAGACGTTCTGTTGGTTGTGGCAGCCATTTGGAATTGGGTTAACTCCAAAAGTTAGTCAGTTGTAGATGTGCAGCCAGTCATTACTTTCTGAATGTTTTATTGGTTCATGAGATATTTTACTAACAGGCAAAGGCCGCTGAGACTGTTAAGACTTTTAAATCTTTTCTCATCTTTTCTCCTGAAGTTTCATCCAGGATGAGTTTGATAGCCTGTTAGAACTGATGTTTTTATTCCCTTGTTGTGTTTTGCACCTTGTATTTCTTTGTTCTTGTTGATTTACATTTTCATTTGACTGAACTGTAAAGCACTGTGGGCAACTGTTGTTGTTTTTATGTTTCATATTAATAAACTGACACTGACTCCAACAAGTAATGCTAAACATGTGAGTATAAATCTCAGTCAGTGCGTAACACTTACATGTTGTGAATGACCTCGAGCTACAATCCTTTCAAATATTACACAGTATCTGTAAAATATACTGAATTACGTCCATTTTCATGTTTTCTGTGGTCAGTTGTCTCAGGTGGCCATCTTTAATTGGGGTTTTGTTTCTGCAAAAGGTAACAAGTTGTAAATGTACATTCAAAAATCACTTCCCTGCAAGTTTCAATGAATGGCCTCACGGTTCATCAGATATTTTGCAAACAGACACAGAAACTCACAGACACAAGCAGACACATTATAATCAAGAACAAGTAATTATCCTCGATTTGCACCGACGTCCATTGTCTTTGTCGTAGAGTGTTTTGTCTTGTTTTCATCTCGTTGTCTTTTACCCCAGCCTTCTTTTCTCCTTCCAGGCTCGGTGCGTCTGCAAGGAGGCCGCTCCAAGCTGGACGGCAGGGTGGAGGTGTACCTGGGAGGGGTCTGGGGCTCTGTGTGCGGCAGTCAGTGGGGGGATGAAGATGCTTCAGTGGTTTGCAGGCAGCTGGGAAAGGGGTGAGAGCGAGCAAACACGTTTCATGCACTTTCCATCTGCCTCCTCGTGTCACAGTCAGACGCAGAGTGCTGCAGCCATCCGTCATAAAAATCCACAACCTGAAGCTGCTTACAGAGGCTTAATGGCTCGGATGGTTCAGTGTAATCATTAGTGATGTTCACAGCACTCCAGACAAATTTACTCTAGGTATTTTGTTCTTTTTGCAGGAACTGTAACTTTCTTGTATGACCTTTACATTCCACATTTTATTACCCTGCAGAGGTGTTTAAATAGTTTAAGAGCTCGGCTATTTTCATACTTATTAGCGCACTACTGTCTCACATGCACGCAGCTGTGTTATACAGTCTTGCCTCTGAGGTTTAGTCAGGCTAGAACAGGTCTTGACGGAGCCCCATAGAGCACTTATTCATTTTTAATCGTGTTCATAAGACGAGGTGGCGCAGCCAGCAGAGACAGTCCTGCTACACGTTTACTCATACATTCTGACATGAGCGCACGGCTGTGCAGCATGTGCATCAGGAGTCAATGAAAGCACACAGTCTAAAGGAGAGAGGGCAAATGTCAGACGTAAGTCAGCTGGAATCCTTGGCGATGACTTTCACATGGTCTGTTATTGAAAGCTGCTGGTGAGCAAACATTACAACTACCAGCGCCAGGAAACAGCTGTGAGACAAGCTGCGCTTGCTTGGACTAGAAGGGCTTGATTTTTTTACTTCTTATCTCATCATAAAATATATATATGTACATACTGTCCCTGCTCGGAAAAACAAAACTGTATATGTATATTTTAAACTTTCTATCTGTGTATTACAAACAACAAACAGAAACATTAGTGAAGGTAAATCATCATCATTCTGTTCATCATGTGACTGGACCAGGACAATTACAGGCTCATTTTCAGTTCTGGGCAGGCTGATGGTACAAAAATTAATTTAAAAAGTTGTCTTAGATCTAAAGATTCCAACAAAAACATCCATAAAAACGTTGGACAAAATTTCTTCGACTACAGTTTTTATTTTGTTCAGTGAAATTATTCAGTGAAGTAGAAGCTAAACCACGAAAAGCTTATTTAAATATAGTTTACAGCAAAAACATATAGGTCTTGATCTCTTTTTACAGACCTTGACAATAATAAATTGTTTTATCATATTAAAGCAGAAACATGAGTTACTTGACCAGTCAGAGACGTTGATCATGGAAGCTGACAGTTCTTCTGCTGCTTGCTTTTTTTTTTTGCGTGTAGCTCTGATTCTGTGCCGTCAGCACATGTGGACATCTGACAGTTAATACTAGACAAATAAACTTCAGTAAAGTCATAAATGTACAAACGAAAAATACCAAAAAGGAGCCTTGAGGTACACCACCATCATTATCAACTATAAATCTTAGCCCATGATCCAAACATTTATTCAAGTGCAAAGTTATCCATGTTTTTAAAATGACAACACATGTGTTTTGATAAGTTTGGATGAGAACACTTAAATGTAAAAAGTCCGAGTTAAGAGCCCATGGTTCATTTTGACCCCAGGGCAGCAGGAGGGTTAATTGCATTAAAGCAGTGGTGTAGTCTACATTTTCATACTGGGTATACTGTGCTTAGAAACCAAAGTACACCAGTTAGTACAATGTATTCATCGATTTATTTTGATTTTTAAGCATATTGAACATTTCAAAATTTCTCTGACGCTTATATTTGAATAAATGTACAATAAACTTTGTACAACAGTTGGCTTCGTATTAAAAACGTTATAGATTTTATAAAACGGTATCAAAGCAAAACATGTTCAAGTATTAAGTAGTAAGTACTGAAGTATTAATCATGCAAAAAACAGGTTGAACCAACTCGACGTGTCTATAAAATGTTCCAAATGTGTAGACAATGACACATGCCCAATAATATGTCACGTATCACCGGGCACTTTTAACTGGGTATACTGACATTCCCAAGCTTTTCTAGTGGGTATACTCCATATACCTGCGTATCGCATAGACTACGCCACTGCATTAAAGGTTTTCTTTTATTCAAGACACATAATCCCACCTCATCACCTTTGTCCAGTTCAGTCTTTATATTTTGTAGAACAAAACATATTTGTAATCTTAGTGGAAATATGTTTTCAAAACCCAAACAGCATAAAATGTAGAACTCAGCTGTTCAAAGATCTATTTTTCTAAGCTCTAAACATGTCGCTTGTTTCACACCAAAAAGTCTTTCATTTTAACATACGTGCGTTCACCAGATCGAGTACCTCAGTGATCATTTCAGTTTTTCAAGCTCAAGGAGACTGCTTTTAACTGACCAGTGACTGAACAATTCTCTCTTTATGGGTTTAGTTTAAAATGCTTAACACCTCCTATGAGATAAAGATTGGAACTGCCAGCAGGTAAATAAGTACGAGTAACTTCTTTGCTTTTGATGATCTCCTCCCAGGATCTCAGGACTCGCTCGTGCAGTTCCCCTCTTTCGGCCCGGCGTAGCTAAGCTCCACTGGATGGCGGTCCATTGCCAGGGAGAGGAGCCAGACCTGCTGCAGTGTCCCAAAACTACCTGGAATGGAGAGGAGTGCTTCCTGGCTGCAGCTGTCACCTGCACCCAGCAGCAAGGTGGGCCTGCTTTATGAGATTATACGAAGACTGAAAATAAATAAGGTCTGACAAGAGTTGAAACCCTGACAGTCCGACTACGCGTGAGAAAGCTGCGGCGCTTGTTGTTTCAAAATCTGTATAAACTTGTATATTTGTGATTTTCAGCTGTTGGTACACTTCCTGTTCGACTGGTGGGGGGTCGATCTGAGTCAGAGGGCACAGTGGAAGTCTTTCACGCAGGGCAGTGGGGCTCCATATGTGACGACCAGTGGGACGACAGCGATGCAGAGGTGGTGTGTCGACAGCTGGGGCTGAGGTACGAAGGTGACACACAAATAGATTTCAGTTTTCTCTTCTATATGAGTTCTGTACAGTAATGGCCATAAGGAAATCATTATCAGAATGTGAAAAAGGGGCGTGCGTAAGAGAATGGAGCTGAGGAAATGTGGGTGTGAAGCCATCTTCCTCTCCCTCTGTCTCCTAAAGTATGACAAGTATTCTTTCCATCCAGACTCACACAGAGAGGAGTGAGCAGTAAAGAACATCTGGGGTCAAACAGTGAATCAGGCTCATTGTTTCTGCATGCATGCTAGCACCACAGAGATATGCATATTTAGCAACGCCATATTCTCTATTAATGTTTTGCATTGTTAATGATTGTATCTGCCGAGCTGTTTCTCATCTATACAGCATAAATGTAAAATATCTGTTCCACGAGATAGAGTATTCCTTGCATGTCGCCTGCTACTTTTTATGCCAGAGTTTTAAATAAAGATCATCTTGCGTTGAGAAATAATGGAGTTCCAGTTAATTTGGTCAAATCTTGAAAATAGCAAAATACAATATCTCGTAGTGCTCGAACTGGGGTCGGAGTGACTCGTTTGTGCCACATCAAAGTTTAGCACATTATCTGTAAAACTGACGGAGTTGTAATCATTTTTGTGTTTGTAAAGTGGATTAGCTGTGGCGGCCATCTTGTATGAGGTCAATTTTAAGTTAATCAGTTGTAAATGCTCACCAAATGATTATTTTCGGAGATATAATGTTCATTAAATATGTGTCCAGTATTTTGACAACAGACAAATAAACACAATCATGCAAAACAAGTGAATTGGTTCACTCTGGATACATATATTTTTTAGAAAGTAAATAACTGATAAACAAAACAATAACAAAAACCATGAATGTACCTCCAGGAGACGTTCCAGAATGTAACTCTATGTACTCTATGTACTCTATGTACACTATGTCTTATACGATGTATTTGTGAGACACAACCACTCAACGCATCTCTTTCCCCCTCTGCGTCTGTGTTATCACAGAAGCAAATGATCTATTTTTACTGTTTGCTGTCTTTTCTTAGTGGTGTTGCACGGGCGTGGGGCCAAGCACATTTTGGAAAGCATTCAGGCCGTGTGTGGTTGGATGAAGTGCGTTGCTCAGGCAATGAGCTCACTCTGGAACAGTGTCCCAAGGGTGCTTGGGGGGAGCACAACTGTCTACACTCTGAGGATGCAGGAGTCTCCTGCAGCCCCCTCACAGGTAGGACAGCATATTTCCTTCACAAAAGTGTCGCTTGCACCAATAGTTTTCTATGATGGTGGCACTTTTAGCATCTCTAATCGTTATATGTTGGAACATGTGTCCTGTAAATCGTTTGATAGTTATCTAGGTTTTTGGTGCAGGTATTTTGACTTGTCAAACACAGGTGGAACAGAAAACATCAGCAAACAGCTGAACTTTACTAAACAGAAATGTCTTGCAGTCATTGTCTCTATTTAAAAGAGCTCACATGTCTGGAGTAATTCTTGGCCATCACTGAATGGACATACTCATGTTTCATATCAGTGTTGCCTGCTTTAACAATTTTGACCAGCTTACTGTATATTACGTACTACAGTCAAAATAAAAACATATAAAGCATAATTAAAAATACAAAAGATTAAAGACATAGCTATCCTTGAATGAATGTAGCCTGCTGCCATTCATGCAAAACCAGGCCTAGAAAGAATGTACCAGTAGTTATAGCCATTTTGGTCCAACCTGGTGAATGACTTTTTGCATGTTTTTATGTGTCGTGAGATCGCATGAAATGTGACGTAGACTCAGAGAATGTACTGTGAATGACTCTCAACTATTATACACTGAATTTAGCTCAAAATCTGGAAAATTGTCTGAGTTCAAAAATGTTTTTGTGCCTTTAAGATCGATGGCCTGTGGTTGCCACCTTGATCACTTGATCAGACCTTACAGACCCAAACATGTAGTGAGGGTTTACTGGGAATGCCTGGCAGAAGGACCTGCCAATAAGATTTTCAACTCTCACCATCACAGCGGAGGGGGGACATTGAGTCCAAATGGCTCACTTGTCACACCTCTAGTCGAGCTGTGTCCCTAAGGATTTTGGAGCCTGTCATGGTGACTGTCCTTGAACCCGGTAAAGGACAACCCAGGTGTGGGAGGCCTTTGAGCTGAAAAGGAGTCTTTATGGGATTTGTTATCTGGTAGGACTCCAGTGACAGCTGAGGGCCAAGTGGACTGCAGTCCTAGATGTTGCTGAGACAAAAGTGAATGTGGAGGACTCTGGTGAGGCACTGGATAGAGATTCTCAATTTACTTCTAAAAGATTCTGGCAAACTGTCAGGTAGCTGAGGGAAGGAAAGCAGCACATTACCAAGACTGCGTCTAGTGGAGGTGAGGTGCTGTTGACCTTAACAAATTATGTCAAGACTGCTGCTCCTCCACACTGAGAGGAACCAAATGGTGTGGTTCAATCATCTCATAAGGATGCCCCCTGAACAATTCCCTATGGAGATGTTCAACTCATGTCCAATTGGAGACTCTAGGACTTCAGAACAAGCAGCAGACGATGAATGGATGAATGAAAGCAAAAAAATATATTTTTTTTTCAAAATGTCTTTTTGCCATTTTTTTTGATTAATTGCTTTTTTTCCCTTTGTGTGTATTGTTGCTCTATGCAGATGGTACCACCAGGTTGATCGGTGGCACTGGAAGCCACGAGGGGCGTTTAGAAATCTTCTACCGCGGTCAGTGGGGTACAGTGTGTGATGATGGCTGGACTGAATCAAACACACAAGTAGTGTGTCGACAGCTCGGCTACAGGTCCAGTGAAGTATTCACTCTCAGTCACGTGCATTCCCACACCCTCCTATCCATCATTAATGACTGAGTCTAAATGTTCCTGCATGTGTGCTTGTCTGCACAGCAGGGGGGGTGAAACTCTTTTTTCTGGAGGCCTGGACATCACTCCTGTCTCACCCTTCAGGGTGGGGTCAGGTCCTATTCTTTTGGATGATGTGAGTTGCACGGGGAAAGAACCAAGTCTATTGTTGTGCAAGAAGAGGGAGTGGTTCCGTCATGACTGCACACACCACAAAGACGTTAAAATCGCCTGCAGCCCTGAGCGCAGCGGAGGTGGCTTTCCAACAAGTAAGACAGCATCTTGTCATACAGTGTGACATATCTTACAATTAACAGGCACCGGTGGAATGAATTGTAGAACAAATGTTTTGCTTGTATGTTGTCAGCTGCTATCAGCTACACCCAAACCCATTCAAAGGACTGCTGTAATCTGTTTGAAACAGTTTCCTTATCAATACATCAGAGCTTTGGTGTTCCATTCAATGCTAGTCAAAGTGGATGGTTTGTTTGCCCATAAGGAGGTCGGAGTGCAGTCTAAGGCTTGGTACCCAAAGGTATTGGTCCACATTCATGTCAAGCATTGCCACCTTACACAGCCAAGACAACTTTCATCCCAGCAGAATTACAATAATGATCATCTGCATTATCTGAGCTGATCCTTGATGCAATCCCTCATCCACCTTGAAGCTGTCACTTCTAAAGCACATCTCACCACTTTCCTGCTGTCCTCATACATGTCCTGTACCAGTCTAACATACTTCTCTGCTGCTCCAGATTTCCTCTTGCAATACCATACCTCCTCCCTCGGCACCCTGTCATACTTTTTCTAACTCTACAAAAACACAATGTAGTTCTTTCTGACCTTCTCTGTACTTCTCCATCAGCATCCTCAAAGCAAATATGTCATCTGTGGTGCTCTTTCTTGGCATGAAACCATTCTGCTGCTCACAAATAGTCACCTCTCATCTAAGTCTAGCTTCCACAACTCTCTTCCAGATTTTCATTGTATGACAAATTAACTTAATTCCCCTGTAATAGCTACAACTCTGTTTACTATAATATTTCTATGTAGGTTTGGGGTTGATATGTTGATCAGAAAATTCCCTTGCACACACCGAGCTGTGCCTCAGATTGGCTGTTTGTACCCAACTTTTAATCAATGTTTTAGACTTCTTGTTTTCAGTCAATGACATGTTCAAAATGCACTTCATAAGATTTGGCCATAGTATACAGATGGTGAAACTGAAAACTGCATACCAGCAGGTTTATAAGTAAGTGGTTGTGCACTATAAACAGTGATGGTATGCAAAAAACGAACATTAAGGGGGCCAATACAGGTGAGTATTGGCCCACTTCGAGCATTGATTCTTAACTATGTTTCTGATTAATTTTTGGAGTCGACCTGGTTCAAAACGGTTCAAAATACTATAACGCAGCCATAAGTTGAGCTAAAATTTGGACTGGTTGTAGCTAAGAGTCAGTCCCAACAATACTTCAAACATGTCAGAGTCAGAGTTTCTTTATTGTCATTCGCACCTCATGTGGTACATGTGGTGGAGCGAAATTATGTACACAGGGTCCCAGTTACATCCAACAATAAAATGTAAAAGAAAAACATTAATAAGATCTAAGATATGAACTAAGAAAAACATCAACTAAATATACACTAAGCACTCATAACATAAAACACTGAACATCAGCACAAACATGAACATGAGTCTGTGTGAGCGGATGTGCACGCATGAACACAACAACATGGAAACAGATCAGCAGCAACATGAAACAGATCAGAAGCAACATGATATGATTTTTCACAGTGATTATTCTAGTTAGAGATTCATGAGTCTAACAGCCTCAGGGTAGAAGCTGTTCCTCAGTCTAGTGGTTCTACACTTAATGCTCCTTAACCTCCTTCCTGAGGGGAGTGGGGCAAAAAGTGTGTGTGCTGGGTGAGTGAGGTCCTTCATGATGCAGGTAGCCCTCTTCCTGCATCTAGAGGTGTAGATGTCTGTGATGGTGGGGAGGCTGACTCCGACAGTCTTCTGTGCAGCCTTCACCACTCTCTGCAAAGCTTTTCTTTCTGCAGCTGTGCAGCCTCCATGCCACACATTGATGCTGGAGGACAGGATGCTCTCCACTGCACACCTGTAGAAGGAGGTGAGGACTGAGCTTCCCAGACCAGCTCGTCTCAGTCGCCTGAGGAAATAGAGTCTCTGATGAGCTTTCTTGATCAGGCTGGTGGTGTTGTTGCTCCAGCTGAGGTTGTCATTCATGTGTACACCCAAGTACTTGTAGTTGGAGACCACTTCCACTGCAGATCCTCTTATGTTCAGGGGAGTGTAGATGTTTTTGTTCCTTCTGAAGTCCACAATCAATTCTTTTGTCTTCTTCACATTGATGTGAAGGTTATTCTATTTGCACCAGCTCCCCAGGTGTTCCACCTCTTGCCTGTAGCTGGACTCATCATTGTTTGTGATGCATTCCTCCACCGCTGTATCATCTGCAAACTTTACAATATGACAGCCTGGATGGGTAGCTGCACAATCATACGTGAGCAGACTAAACAGGAGGGGGCTCAACACACATCCCTGAGGAGAGCCAGTGCTGAGGGTTATAGTGGAGGACGAGAAGTTGTGGATCCTCACTAACTGTGGTCTGTTTGTTAAGAAGTCTAATACCCAGTTGCAAATGGAGCGGCTTAGTCCTAGTGTGAGTAGTTTGTCCATCAGGGTTTGGGGGATCATGGTGTTGAAGGCGGATGTGAAGTCCACAAAGAGCATTCAGACGTAAAGAGTTTTTCTGCTCCAGGTGGTTGAGCGCAGTGTGGACCACAGAGGAGATGGCATCCTCTGTTGATCGGTTCTCACAGTATGCATACTGATGAGGTTCCTCGTTGATGTTGATGGTTGTTTTGATGTGAGTCATGACCAGTTTTTCGAAGCATTTAGCGACTATTGAGGTGAGGGCCACTGGCCAATAGTCATTCAGACCAGTCACTGTAGAGCTTTTTGGGACTGGGATGATGGTGGCAGTCTTCTGGCAGGTGGGAATTGTTGCCAGGGTGAGTGAGGAGTTAAAGATGTCGGCCAGCACCTTGCAGAGCTGATCGGCACAGTCTTTCAACATCTTCCCAGGGATGCTGTCTGGGCCGGTTGCTTTGTGCGGATTAATCCTCCTGAAAATACTCCTTACTCCGGCTGAGGTCACGCTGAGAAGCTCTTCATTTGGTGGTGAAGCGAGTCTGGTGCTGGGTAGTCTGTTCAGGTCTTCAAAGCATGCATAGAAATTGTTGACTGTTTGAACCAAAGGATGAATTGTGAGGGAGCGAGCAGTGTTTCTCTTTAAGAAAAATGGGAGGGAGGCCCTTTGATGTGGCATTGACTGTCTCTCTTTGGTTCTCAAAATGGCAGACGCTCCGTGTGGTTTGAACTCAGCATAGCATTTTTCTCACAAAGATTTTATAATTCTCAGCTTCTTTTTGCAGAGAAAAACAACTATTTACACGAAGGCACGGGTTTCACCCGTGAATTTTGGCGTTTCGACAAGACAAAGGTTTTTTCCTGAGGTCGGCCTGTTAGCTTAGCTTGTAGCTTAGCCTCTCAGCTTAGCTGCTTTTAACGATCCAAAAATACCATTTTGGACAGTTAAAATAGATTTAAAGAGAAAATAGAAAGGGAGGAGTCAGTGAAGAGCACCGGAGTTGAGCCTTTTGTCATCCCGTGTCTTCAGTAGAAAGAGAGAGACACGAAGAAACGATAAAGCTGATGAATGGAAATTAGGTTGATAATTTTCATTTATCATGTGATGAATTTATTTATTGTTTATTGTGACAGGCCTGGTTGTTACTGCTTTGTCTTTAGAGTTCACACAGACTCTTGTTCAGGAGCCCAACGCTGTTTGGCAGGAGCCTAAGTAGAGTTGCGATTTCTGGCCCAGGCCCGTGTCCGAACCGACTCGAAATTCAGGCTGGGTCTGGCCAAAATTATGTGCTTGATGGGCGGGCCGGGTCGGTCTCAGGCTTTTGATGCAGTTTTAATTGAGCATGTGGCCCCGCCCACCCTTTGCTCTTATCGCATATCTGAGGATTTCCAATTGACCCACAACAAGGAACATAATGGAGCTGGAAAGTATTAAACTAAAGCTAAAAAGCAGGAGAACTCACTCTACAAAGCCAGCACAGTGAAACCTGCTGATGTGTGTCAGGTGCGCACTCAGGTCCGACCGGCCAATTGAAAGAGTAAAAAAAAAGTCCCGTTAAGCTTCAGATGGATCACCGGATCATCGGCAGTGCGTGTCCAGCTCCGCACCCTGCTCTCATCTGCAGTGGAAGAAGTTGCAGCGCCTGAAGCTACAAAACCTGAAGCGAGCAGCGCATTCAATTAAAATATCCTTGTTCTATATTTTTTCAAATAATTTTATTCTAAAAATATTTTTGTTCATCTGTATAATAGCCTATGTTTACAGTTGATTTTTTTTAGGTTATTCATTTTGTATGTTAATATCCATTTGGTGACTTGTTAATAAAAAGAAATCTTATATTGTCCTTTCGTTACATTTTTAAAATATCATGTCAAACTGATTTGCTTACAAAAGCAGTAAAAGCTTAATTAATAATACATCCATCCATCCATTTTCTTCTGCTTATCCGAGGTCGGGTCGCAGGGGTAGCAGCTTAAGTAGGGAGGCCCAGACTTCCCTCTCCCCAGCCACTTGGACCAGCTCCTCCGGGGGAATCCCGAGGCATTCCCAGGCCAGCCGAGAAACATAGTCCCTCCAGCGTGTCCTGGGTCTTCCTCTGGGTCTCTTCCCGGTGGGATGTGTCTGGAACACCTCACCAGGGAGGTGTCCAGGAGGCATCCTAACCATAGATGGGGGTAGGAATGTAGATCGATCGGTAAATTGAGAGCTTCGCCTTTTGACTCAGCTCTCTCTTCATCACGACAGACCTGATAATACAGTCCTTTTTTTTCTTTCGGGGTTGGGCCTTTACAATTAATTAGTCGTGGCGTGTCGGACTCTGTCAAAATGTCTATGGGATTGGGCCGGGCCGGGTGGGATTTTTTAGGTCCAAATGCAACTCTAAGCCTTGGGCAGCTGTACAAACGCCCCACTTAAGTTATGGATCATAACTGCAATTTGTGTGTTTGCTTGGGTGTTTGTGTGTGCATCCTCACAGTGAGCCACAGACAGATGGGTCTATGTTTACTCTGGAAAAGGAAGAAGCAGCAGATAAGCACTTTGAACCCTTTCTCTCCCCATTTTCACACTTGTTGAGATGGTCATCGAGGTTACATCGAGCCGTGTGAAAACCCTAATGCACTTTGTTCTGTGTGTGTGTGTGTGCGCGTGCGCATACTAGTTAACAAGAGGGGATATGTATTTGTGTTTCAAAGCAAGAAGACCAACACAGGCATTTTATCAGTAGCTAACACCAGCAGAGAAGTAAACATTCCCACAGTTAACTCATTGACTCCTTATCTCACCCTCCAACACTTCTTTTGCTTCAGTCACCAAATGTTTGAATGTTGCATGTTTTTCCATTTAATCAAAAGAGTGAGTTCACATTAAAGAGCTTGAAAATTAAATGTTTATCGTTCCTTAAAGTAATGATTATCACCCACTACATTTCCTGTCAGAGATTTACACTCAAATTAAGGAAAACGACAGAGAAATGGCCATTTTGTTCAAATCGTAAAAATAATTGTCACGTTCTTGATTCTGAGAATTAGCTCCTGCCCTAACATGATAAATTCCCTGGTTCTTGTCTAAAGGTTGCAGGGGAACAACTCAACTGTGCTCTGATGATATTTATTTAACTTTTAAGCTTCTCACATCAGCAGCAGAACTTTATGATGCAACATTATAAGCAGCAGCAGTTAGTAGTAGATTGAAAAACTTTTACAATTACTGATGTAAAAACTGAAATCGGTTTTTATCACCATCAAAAATTCAACAAATATCAAGTAAGATTTTAATTGTTTAAACAAATAGTTAATTCCTTAAGCACAAAATATATCTCAAATTAACAGTCTACTCAAATAAATGTAGTGCCATGATGGGACGACGATGACGTTACTATTTCCTCATTTATTTGACCTATGGTGGACCAGTTGGTAGAGCTGTTGCCTCTCAGCGAGAAGTCTAAAAATGTTAAATCTGGTTCTCTGGACATTCAGTGTTTCCAAATGTCTGGCATCTGTACTCATCCCTTTAGTTGGCAGCTCAGAACACCACATACAGAACACCATGGACTTTGTGGATAAGGTGAGGGACGTCATCATGGAGACTGATGAAACAATGGTCTCTTTTGATGTCACATCACTCTTTACGTGCATTCCTGTTGATGATGCAGTAGAGGTGGTCAGTTTAAAATTAAAAGCAGACACCACTCTGAGCAGCAGGACCACACTCTGACCACACTTTCCATAGAACAATTGTGTCAACTCTTGAAACTGTGCCTGCAGTCAACCTACTTCACATATGGGGAGCAATATTATAGGCAGAAACATGGATGTGCTATGGGGTCTCCAGTTTCTCCTATTGTTGCCAACCTGTACATGGAGGAGGTAGAAAAGAGAGCCTTGATGTCCTTTTCAGGGACACCACCAAGTCATTGGTTCAGGTATGTTGATGACACCTGGGTTAAAATTAAATCTCAGGAAGTCCTAAATTTTACTGACCACATCAACTCTGTGGATAAATACATCAAGTTCACACGAGAAGATGTAAAAAATGGCAGGTTGGCTTTCTTGGACTGTGAGGTCTCAGTCTCTGGTAGAGGACATTTGCAAACTGAGGTGTACCGCAAACCCACCCACACAGACCAGTATTTGCAGTTTGATTCCCATCACCCTTTGGAGCACAAGTTAGGAGTCATCAGGACTCTGTATCACAGAGCAGACAGCATCCCCACTAACTCAGGAGCCAGGCAGAAGGAGAAATCCTACACAAGACAGGCTCTAGAGCAATGTGGATATCCTAACTGGGCCTTCCTGAAAGCAGAGAAGAAACTCAAACAGGACTCCAGTCAGCCAACAGGTGAAAAGGAGGAACCCAGACCCAGACCCAGACCGGTGGTCATTCCGTATGTTGAGGGAGTATCAGAGAAACTGAGACATTTATTTTCTAAACATAACGTCCCAGTGGCTTTTAAACCCCAAAATACATTACGGCAAAGACTGGTTCATCCCAAAGATCCAGTCCCCCGGCACAAACAGAGTAATATTGTGTATGCTGTTCAGTGTCAGGAGGGCTGTGATCAGTCCTACATCAAGGAAACTAAACAGCCACTGGCCAAAAGGATGGCCCAGCAATGAAGAGCAACAACATCAGGCCAGGACTCTGCGGTCTACACTCATCTCGGATGAAAGACGAAACGTTTCTACATTTTTTTTTTTGTTTTGTTTTTTTGAATGTCCAGAAGACATTCAAGAGAGAGAGAGAGAGAGAGAGTGAGAGAAAGAGAAAGAGAAAGAGAAAGAGAAAGAGAGAAAGAGCAAGAGAATGGTTGTTTGTTTCTGTGTGTCCCTGTGATAGACTGGAGACCTGTCCAGGGTGTCCCCGGCTCTCCCACAGTGACTGCTGTATATGGGCACCAGTGACCCTAAAAGGAAGAAGCGGGTAAAGATAATGGATGGATGTAGTATTTTGCTAACAGACAAAGAAATCTTGCAGAAAATGTTTAAGCTCAATGTTTCGAGTTGTGGATGGCTCAGCTACTTACAGAAAAAGTTTTTACTTATTACCTGCTGGACGGACTGACATGTAATTTTGTATGTTTATTTTTTATGGTTTCTTAGCTGTGACGCCATCTTGGATCAAACTGACTCGAAAAGTTAATCAGTTGTAAATGTACAGCCAATTAATATTTACTTGAAAACATCATTAAAATCCATCCAGTGGCAATAGACACACAAACACTTGAACACACAGACATGGGGAAATCAAAGGTCACAACTCTACAACACACACATAACTCATTTAATACCCTGATCAAATGAAAGACATTGTTATTTCTGTGGCTAATTATGTTATTTTTAGACCAAATTGAGACCACGTATAAGTGTAAACTGCTGGGGAAACTTACTCCATGTGGAAAACACATTAATGCTCACTCTAATGACATTATTGTATGAATGTGGGCTTTTGTAGCTGCAAGCTCTAAGGAATGCTGAGCAGAGAGTACAGAATGGATTAACTGCAGCGTTTCTGTGAACGTCTCAGAGAAAAAGGACAAAACAGACTTTTAAACACACACACACACCACACACAATTTCATGGTAATGAGGTGTTTTGTTGTAAGATGGCAGACAGGTGTTCCCGTGTACTTTCCTTGTAGAGAATGTGTCTGCACATGCTGCCACTCATGTGAGTCTGGAGGATCAGGTTTGTTAGGAATGCAAGAGGACTTCTGAACATTTTCACATACCGTGTTTTAAATTTCTGCTGGGAGAACAAATAAAACGTTGCCAACAACGTGTAGATTAGAATATTGTCAGTTTCGATTGTTAGGCCTGCACTAAAAACAGTCATGTTAGAAGTTTCTTCCCGTTAATGCAGGTTTTTTTCTTTCAAGTGCGTCCTCTCGAGGGAATTAACGAGTTTTCGCGTCCAAAATTTGAAATCCGTTCCATTACTTTGTGAAGTTCCCTTAAGCTAATTGTAAAATGAGATTCAGAGGCCCATACATGAGTCTAAATGTAATGAAACGTGTGTGTGTGGTTCCTGCAGGTATTCCCATCAGGCTCGTGGGAGGAGAAAGCTCCAGGGAAGGTCGTGTTGAGATCTATCTCTCTGGTCAGTGGGGGACCGTCTGTGATGATGGATGGACGGACCAGGATGCTGAGGTGGTGTGTCGGCAGTTGGGCTTCAGGTATTCATATATGCACTTTGTCTCTTGTAAAACAAGCCACAAACAAAATGAAAAGCATGTTCGTGAGTTTCTTTATGCCCATCAAGTTTCCATTTCAACACACTGCTTGCAGGTGTAAATTTCCGCCTTGAGTAGTATAGGTTACTTGCTGGTGAGAAATATTAATTTTAAAATGTTTTGCATTGTAGTGATTCCAAAGGATCCATTGTCATTGTCATTTTTATGACCACGTCAATTAAATTTGACCTCTTCCTAACCTCGTATATCTTTTGGAAAACATCACTTATGTTCAAGCCGGACAAACAGAAATCAAACGTTGCTGTTTTTCCACAGCAATCATGGTGCAAACCTACACCAGCCCACGCACAACCTGTCAAAAAAACTGTACCAGGAGTGACAGTGAGTGGTATAAAACACAGCAGGAAGGGAGGAGACTCTTGAGCTTTGAATGTTTGGTGGCTCGTTTCTTTTTACCTTCAGCGTGCAGGCTAAAGATAAACCATTCATGCATACTAAGGATTAAATTGCCAGTAAATATTATATTCTCCTATTAGATCATCTGATACAGTAAAACATGGGTGAGCTGTGTGATTTTCCTGTAAGTCCGTGTGAGTTATTTGCTTGTTTCATTCATGTCATTCAGGAGATTCTACCTTTGACACATTGCCCACAGGAGTCTTGCACCAGAACCCATTAATTAATGGGCTAGCTTTTGTCAAGGAATGCAAATCCACTGCCGCCTTTCATGCCAGAGTTTTACAGTAAAACCAGATTATGATGAGAAAGGACCAAAGTATAGTCATTTTGGTCAAACTTATACATTATATTTTTTACTAGATCTTGTGAGATGTGATAGCTCTTGGACTGTTTTGAATAACTTTCAGCTATTATCAACTCAAATGTAGCTTAGTATCTAGCAAATCCATTAAGTTGTTGCTTTTTGCCTTTGGCCATGAGGACAGTCTAGAGACCCAAGATGCCTGGAGTGTATTCTACAAGTTAAATGTAATTAGTACATGCATGGTTACAAGTACAACAAAAGTTTGCAATAGTTTGCATACATTTTAAGCATACAGAATTTTTTAAGCTTACAGAAAGATCTGAAGCTCTCGACCTTGACCTCTCTAAGGGATTTTAAACATCTGCTAAGTTCATGGCAAAAACCAACACAGACATGTTCCTGTTTTTAGTATTTTACATGGCTTTATAATGTAGCTGTTTTATTTTATTTTATTTTTTTTACATTTTTTCAAGTTACTTTTCATTTTATCTGCTTTTTTATGATTGTCTAGTGTTGTTTGTACCTCATCTGTGTTTTTAGTTTAAAACAGGTCTGTCTTGTAAATGAGTCCTCGTGGCTCAATGAGACTAACCTGTATAAATAAAGGTTGAATGAATGAATGAAAATCTTATTTAAACATTTTATTTCAGTTGTGATTCAGTTCCGGATGTTGGAAAAGCTGAAGTCTGGTGAAAACGTTGAAACATGATCACTCTTTACATTACACTCACTTAAATGAATCCAGACTGCCGGCTCTGTTTGCAGAATCCATCACCACCTTTCAGACTTGGCAGATACATCTGGTGCTCCTGCCCCGGTTCTCCATCGGTTTTTCCTCTTTTTTTATTTCCACTTTAAATTTAAGCCTTGATCTTGACTGAATTTATGTTCAGTTGAAGGCTGGAAAAAGTGTTTGAAACTGTTTAAAAAGACTGTTTTTGTGAATTCTGATTCAACATTCACACTATTGTGACCCCGTTTAGGTTTTTGTTTTCAGCATGTTTCTTTTTTCAGACTTACAATTTCTGAACACTGTACATTTTAGCCATTCATATGTACGGGCGGCTGTGGCTGAGTGGTTAGAGCAATCGTCCTCCAATGCAAGAGTTGGGGGTTTGAATCCACCAGCAATCACATGCTGAAGTGTCCCTGGGCAAGACACTGAACCACTCAATGCCTCCGATGTGTGTCCCATCGGTGTATGAATGTGATGAAACTCTGATTAGTCTCTTTAGAATGATTTGTTCAATTAGCTTTGTATAGATCTAGCAGAGTGCTGTATGAATGTGTAAATGAGGACACAGATTGTAGTGTAAAGAGCTATAAATACGGTCCATTTACCATTTACCACATGTTATTCAGCTCATCCAGGAGATGGGGGCTCTGATTTTGGGGGTTTGTAACTTGTATACTTTTGAAACTATTTACCTTTCTTACAAATGTTTTCCTAAAACATTGAATCCATTGAAATCTGTTCAGTTTTTTTCCCCAAAAATATTCAAAAAAGCGTTCAATACCAAAACAACTGGACTTTATTTGTAACAGAAGACGTTTCGCTCCTCATCCGAGGAGCCTTCTCAATTCAATGAGCAGAGAGTGAGAGATTCAGGTTATAAGGCTGAGTGAGATAAGACACACACACATATGTAGATTTGACGTCACAACTCAACACCTTAACAGTGGGGGTTTCTTAAGATCTTTGTTCCTCTAATTCACAGATGAGGCCCCTCTGTTCCCATCAGGTGTGAAAACCGGCTGGGAATCTGTTTTAAAGTTGCATTATATGCTTTTGAAAGTGGAAATCTGAGGCCTCTTCCTCTAAGAGACGGCTTTTCTCTTTTTTTACAAAAATTTCTTCCTTCACCCCCCTCTCAAACCATCTGTGTTCTCGGTCCAAAATGTGCACATTTTGGTCCTCAAAAGAGTGTCCCTTATCTGTGAGGTGGAGGTGAACAGCTGAATCTTGTCCAGAGGAGGTGGCTCTCCTGTGTTGAGTCATGCGTCTGTGAAGAGGCTGTTTAGTTTCTCCAATGTAGAGGTCTGGACAGTCCTCGCTGCACTGGACCACATACACTACAACATTCAGTTTGTGTATGGGTGTTTTGTCCTTAGGGTGGACCAGCCTCTGTCTGAGAGTCCTGCTGGGTTTGAAATGTACTGGGATGTTGTGTTTGTTGAAAATCCTTCTGAATTTCTCTGATACTCCAGCAACATAAGGGATGACAATGTTTTTCTGTCTGCTGTTCTCCTTTTTCTGTTTATTGGTGTGTTTTGTAGATTTCCTCGCTGACTTGACAAAAGCCCAGTTAGGATATCCACATGTTTGGAGAGCTTCTTGAATGTGTTTTTGTTCCTTTTCCTTCCCTTCTGTCTTCATGGGGACGTGTTTGGCCCAATGCTGTAAAGTTCTGATGACAGAGAGTTTGTGTTCCAGTGGATGGTGGGAGTCAAACAGAAGATACTGGTCTGTGTGGGTTGGTTTTCTGTCAACTTCAATGTTGAGGCTGTCCTCTCTTTCCATCTGAACCAAATCTGCATCTTGTCATATCTACATATGTGTGTGTGTGTGTCTTATCTCACTCAGCCTTATAACCTGAATCTCTCACTCACAGCTCTTTGAATTGAGAAAGCTCCTCGGATGAGGAGCGAAACGTCTTCTGTTACAAATAAAGTCCAGTTGTTTTTGTATTGAACGTTTTTTGAATTTATCATGTCCTGGATGACTGAGAATCTTCACCAGCATTTTCCAAAATAGTGTTCTTTTTAAAATATGCTTCAGTAAACGTTCTTGATTTTTGTCTTATGATTCATTTAACTTAAACATCTAGCTAATTTTAGTTTTTAGCTAGCTTTTTGAAACTTACTTTTAGCTACCATTCTGACACTTTTAGTTTTTAGTTGGCCTTTTTCTACTTTAGGCTTTTAGCTAACCTTTTGACTGTGTAGCTTTTCTCTAGCATTTAAATATTTTTAGCTTTTTGCTAATATTTTGCTGCTTTTATTTAACATTTTGACTGTTTGGCTTTTTGCTAGCACTTTGAATCTTTTAGCTTTACGCTAAAACTTTTGCTGCTTTTAGCTAACCTTTTGTTTTCAGCTAGCATTTTGGTATGGTTGGCATTGTTTGTTGTCGCTGTTGTCCATTGTTGTCATCATTCTTTGTTGAAATCAGGTCTCTCTTGTAAATGAGTTCTCAAAGCTCAATGGGATTTACCTGTCTAAATAAAGGTTGAATGAAAATTTTGCTAGGATTCTGATTGTATTAGCTTTAAACGCAGTTTCAGCTTCTTCTGCAAATTTCAGTATTCATCCAGCCTTCTGCGTTCACAAAGCATTATTTTTTTTAATTTTTTTTCAGACAATGCAGTTGCTTTAGTTTCTCTTGAATCTTTTTATGCTTTTAATAATGGTAGATATGAGCTTTGGTGTTTTCTTGCTTTTTTCTTGTATTTTACTCTGGATGGCTATAAATTTTAAATATACTAAACATCCTTTAAGATGATTTTTTTTTCTTTTACTAACAAATACTGGTAAGTCAGCTTCTGAGACTCTTCTTTCATTTCCTTTGAGAAATCAAAGCGATGACAAAGAAAAACCTAAACAAGAACAACCTGTCTTCATTTTTCTCACATCACGGCTCAGAAAGGCCCCTTAGCTGCCCTTTTCTGTGACCCAAACTCTTTGAATGGTACATCTGGAGCACATAAACATGAGCACAATGAAAGAAGTGTGTTAGAGGTGTGGAAACGCCATGTTCAGATCATCAGTTTGTGTCATGCTGGGTGTGGTGACAACTTATTATGTGACAGGTCTCTAAAGGCAAAGAGTCGGATCTTAATGCAATAAAGCAAAATCTATACTGACACGTGCAGATTCACACAAATTAAATGAAAAGCCATCAGCTTGATCTGGCCTACTTGTTTAAATGCACTGAAATGTTCTAGTTAATAAATATAGATCCATCAGCATCCTGTTTTGGAATGACGTAGTTACAAAAAACGAGTGAATATTTACCTGCTTGTAAATACATATTGTCATAGCTCTGCTCTCTGTCAGCTCCTCTGTCATGCTGCACACTC
>NC_056500.1:37739171-37747783 GCF_014905685.2 Nematolebias whitei
TCAGTGGTTGTTGTTGTTGTTTGCGATCCGGCCTCTGGTTCATGACAACATATAACCCAGTCAGTAACTTCAAATGTTATCAGCCCATCAAATGGCAGTTATTAGTGGTTATCATCCCCATAGGTTGCCTTCAGACTGTCCCTCCTGTACCTCCTAGTAGGTTTAAGGTATGTTCTTATGGCAGATAATATGCAGCTTTGACCTCGATCGCTGATAATATATAGCTTCAAGTGCATCTAAAACCGAAAGCTTTTTGTGTTAGCTTTATTTAAAACCTTTAGTTACAATTCACCTACTACTTGTAATCTGGACATCAAGGATTTACTTCAAATTAATTCCAGATTTAACTGTGACAAGGCTTTAATTTGGTATCTAAAAAGAACTCACTCAAGAGAGGATATGACCTAACCCTAACCCTAACCTTATAATTCTGATAACCCACAGAGCCCGCTAGTAGGTACAGGAGGGACAGTCTGAATGCAACCTATGGGGATGATAACAACTAATAATAATGGTCATTTAATGGGCTGATAACATTCTTTCAAAGCAGGTGACCCAGTGAGCATGCAGGGCGCATTAATGGCTGTTTTAAATAGACAAAGGTTTTGGAAAAGCAAGGCAGTCACTTAACACCAGTTTGATGTTTCAGAGCCCATATGATGCAGAATCATATCTTAAGTGATGCTAAATAGCAATGATCACGGTTTGTATTAACTGCCTTGCATGTTGGTTACATTTCATTTTTAATCTCATAGAAAGATATTATGCATATGTGACAAAACCCTCAGATGAGTTGTAGCTTTGTACCAAAAAGTTTTCTTAACTGACTTTAAAAACTTAAAAAGCTTTCACAGCTACTCTTCTTTATTATTAGTACTACTGGCTGTATCATAGAACTAATTAAAGACAATACTTTAAAGGACTGAAGGCCACCTTTCATGCTGCAGTTTAAAAATATAATCATCTTAGGCTAAGCAACACAAGAGTTGAAGCCATTTTGTTAACATCTTAGAATTATTGTTATATCAACCTCGTTATGAAGTGAGATCTCGCAAAATCATTTCGCTCTCTGAGTGTGTGATGTGGACGAGCAACACCTTTCAGAGGTGGTCCGTTTTCTTTACTCGCTTGTTCCTGTTCTCTTTTGATTGAGGTGTTTTTGATATTAACAGTATCTTTAAAGCAATAGATCCTGAGTAAATGCATCCATGAATCTCAGATAAAGCCAGGTCTTTATACGTAGTGTAGTGGAAAAGAAAATATTGTTTTTCAAGAAATGATCATAGTTTATCAAAGCAGTTCTTGCGTCTGCAGTTTTTCAGTTCACTGTGTCTGCACCTAGCATTAGCCTGTGCAAAATATTAAATTTATTCACTGATAAAGATGTCCCTTTGGTGGAAAAAAGCTGTCCAGAATGGTTAAAGCAGGAAGTTTCCAATCTAAAGAAGCCTGTGTTACATTTTAATTGTAGTATTTTAACTGTGCTGCTACAGCAACACAAACTATATCACACTTTTAGGCTTATTTCCAAGTGACGTGCACATTCACCCTCTGCCTGCTAAGCAGTTGGAGACACAGATATGACACTTAATATCTAGGAAGAGTCCCAACGGATGACTGAGGTCATGAGATTTGTCACCCACTGAACTCCAGAGATGCAACACAGACCTCCTCTTCCTCTTATCTATCCATCTTAATTAAAATAAAATGCTTTGTCTCACTGCAGGAGAATGTCTCATCATGACCTCTTTGAAAAGTGGCAGCTAAAGCTCAAACATTTTCATCCTCACAGTCTTCTGCCTTTTCTGACAATTGTATAAATGTACTTCGTTTTGCCCCAGTGGTGTCGCAAAAGCGCGTGTGATGGCGTACTTTGGTGAAGGGACGGGGCCCATCCACATGGACAACGTGAAGTGCACCGGCGAGGAGCGTTCGCTGGCGGACTGCATCAAACAGACCCCTGGAACACACAACTGCCGCCACAGTGAGGACGCCGGGGTCATCTGTGATTACGGCGCTGCGCAGCACAGCAAGAAAGAGGTCAAAGGTCAGTCAAATAGGCAGGACTGGGTTTAACTTAAACTGATAGTTCAGATATTTAAAAGTGGGATCCTGTGGAAAAATAAAGAACACATATCTCCTCCTTGAAAAAAACTCAGTGTGAACAATGTCATTTACATGTAATCATGAACATTTCTTTAAATATAAATAGCATTAGTTTGACATCACACAGTCATCTACATAAAATGTTATAAATATTTTTGTGCATTAACGGTTGCAACAGATCGCTGAAGCATTTCTACAACAGACGTCAGCACTTCCAGCAGGAATATTTTGTCAGAATAATTGTAGACCCGAATGGATGAAGGCATAAAGGTTGATAAAATAGCAATAATTACTGAAATAATAAAAGGATTGCAGATTCCCAATGCCACTCTGAGGTCCCACATCTCTGAAGCTCTCCCAGTCTGAGGCCCATTATTGTTCATGCACCAAGACTGACCTTTATCTTGTTTTTGTTTGTTTGTTTTATGCAAATTAAAGCAAAAAAACCCTGTTTATTAATGCAATTTCTGTACAAATTTATGTCATACCTATATATTATTTACTTCAAATACAAAATATTATTGCTATTTGTTAGATTCCTAGTGATGTATTAGTTAGGAAATTGAATATATTTACATAATTTATAATATAGAAGTAACATAATTATGTTGTTTAAGCATCAAACATTATTTTGTGCATTCTTTTCTGCACGTAATTAACCGGAGGAGGCCTGAAAGAGGTTGAGCTTCAGAGTGGTGCCTGCTGTCAAATATATGGAATTGATTTTAGATGACAGAAATCCCCTTTAGGCTTGGCCCTGCTTGGATAAGCCATTAGCTTGTCAATATGTCAATAATAAACATATTTCTCCAAGATGAGGTTGTTCAAAGAGCTATTTACAACAGGTAAGATATTCTTTGTTCATAACCTTTCCACATAAGATCTGATCTATCCCTTTAATCTTTCCCTGAAAGCAAACGGAGCGTCTCTGGTTTGCGTGAAGCGTTACAGAATCTTTGACGTGTTTAACAAATACTGTCATTCTGTCTCATGCAGTAAAGATTTCATGAGAATCGTCAGTAGGTGAGATGTTTAGCAGACAGTCTGGGCTTTTTCTGATTGTGTATAAACGGCTCATGTCCAGATGGTAAAATGTTGAACGGTATTATTGCTTCATTCTGTCCGTCACACATCAGAACAGAGTCAAACGATGCTCTCAGTTGCCTGCACATGGGCTTTACTGCCATTTCTCATATGGACATTTTTTCGTTTTAAACCAAAGAAGAGGGTGTTTTGGCTCACCATGCAGACTTTTGCTAGCTCATTCACTTTTACTATGAAACCACGTCTAATTTATTTGAATTTTGTTTAATTGCAGTCCCAGATGTCGCCGTGAACGTTGAATTTCCAACATCATTTCTTTGGACCTGTCTAAATATTTAATAGGTGTAACATCTGAGCTGAATGTATGGAATAACAATCATTACCCTTCCACACGCAGTCTCACACATTACACATCCGATGGTTCCTCTTCTGTCTCTGTCAGATCCTGTCAGCTCAATCTGTGGTCTGCGGCTCGTACACACTCGCCAGCGCCGAATCATAGGAGGAGAAAACTCTCTGAGGTAAGCTGGAGGGGACACATGGAAATAATAAGAGAACAAAGGACGCCCAGCAGAGACAGTGGCCGCATTTCAAGACTTTAAGTTGGAAATGAAAGACGACAAATTTAATGCAAAAGGAAAAAATGTTTCCACTTGTGTGAGCAAGACCTGAGTCCAATATAGGATATATAGAATAATGTTCATATTGAGGTTCTTTATTGTCATTCACATCACATGTGGTACATGAGGTGGAACGAAACTGTGTACTCAAGGACCCAGTTACACCCATAATAGCAAAAATATACAGTATAAAAAGAAACAGTATATAAGGATCTAAGATATATCCTAAACACAAATAATATAAAATAATATGGTATATTAAACAGAAACCTGAACATGAGCTATTGACATGAGCATATTGTGCTAAATACAAATATTTCCCTAATTAAAAAAAAACACATTTGCTAGTTATTATTTAAAATTAATTAAAAATTTATTAAATCGATTCTTTTTTTTGGGACAAATTAATGAAAGTAATCTCAGCTGATTGTTTCTGGTTGTTGAAGGTAGCAGCCCATGTCTGTGACATAATCTTCTTGCATGTTAGCTTTTAAACACCTTTGTCTAAGAATAAAAACAGAGAACGTCTTTGAAAATATGTGCACTTGTTGGTAAATCAGCTTTCTGAAGGCGTGTGACAAACTGTCAATTTTCTTGTTTAAAACATCACATTTAGGGTTTCCAAGGTCTTAAAATAATTAAATTAAACAAAGTCCAATAAATGAGTAAACAGTGTTGAGCTGTACAAATTAACCAGAATAAAGAAAAATAGATTGGTATAAAAATCTGATCTGACAAAGTAATAATCTTGATCAAATTTCCATACAGGTGGACTTGGGTAGCTCGGTGATCAGTGCCGTGGTCTTTTAATCCTGAAGTTGCAGATTCAAGCCCAGATTGCATCAGGAAGGGCATGTGGCGTAAAACATTTGTCAAATCTTTAGTTCGCTCGCTGTGACGTCAGAAGGGAGCAGCTGAAAGGAACTTACTTTTACTTAGATCAGCTTTGTTTGTTAACTGCAGCACTTTGTGACCACTGTGCGCCTTAATCTTTGCATGTTTGTCTAAAAAAAGTGAGTGAAACAAAAAGAGGCAGTTCAGCTCATTTATTGTCCACCATCACAGCAAAAAGGGGGAATAGGAATCCCCCGTCCATCTGTCCATATGTATGCCTGTCTGTACATGTTGTGAGATGATAACTTGAAAAATAAGTGGGTTATCAACTTTCACTTTGGTGTGTGGCTACATCTAGGCATAAGGAAGATTTGTTTTAATAACTGGGTTGCCATGTCAAAATCAAAGATGGCCACCATACATATACCTATATGTAAACTGGCCACCCTGATCATTTCAGGAAACAATGTTTTCTAGTTTTTTTATTGCTTAAAATTGTAGTTTCTTCAAATGACTGGGGTGACCTAAGATTATTCTATGATGGCCGATGCCACCATTGGTCACCCCCTGGCTCCACCACTGCACCAGGTGGTGGATAAAATGTCTCCCTCCACTCTCCAGGATCCGTCACTCCGTTCTGCCTCGGAAAAGAAAATAAAAAAATCCTCCCTCTGTTCTTCTCCACAGTGTAACTCCTACCTCCTGGAACATCTCACACCACACCAAAAACATTAAGGTTTACTTCATTCCCTGTTTAATTCCAGTCCAGAAAAACACTCGTTTCAAAAACTACAAACATTCACTATCCTTCAGTGATGAGGGACATCGGCAAACCACTTGTTGATGAAGTTTTTATTAAACGTGGGACTTCTCCAGTTCAGAGTAAGCTCAAGATTAAACTTCTCGTTGCCTCGTGTAAACTCAGCCTGCCACGCATGTTGTTTCCTGTTCTCCTTCCAAAGAACAAACAAAAAGTCCCATACAGATGTTGCAATAATGACAAACTATTTATGGTTCTATTTGTCTGAATCCTGATGCTCAAACCAGATGTGAAGGTTTTATACCACAAAAAGATTTGTTTCAGTTTTCCTTCGGTTTCGTCTGAGAGCGAGACGGTACAGGTTCTGTGTGTATTTGCGGTTGTTTGTGCAGCTGTATAACACGGTGTGTGTGTCCGTGTGCATGTTTATGCATGTTTATAGGGGTGGCTGGCCATGGCAGGCTGCCATTCGTCTGCGAGGATCTCGAGGAGACGGGAGGTTGGTGTGCGGTGCGACTCTGATCGACTCGTGCTGGGTCCTCACCTCGGCACACTGCTTCAAAAGGTCACCCCCCCACACACACACACATACACATACTTGTTGTATATGAGGCCTGAAGAGTTGTATTTCCTGCTGACAAAAGGCAAAAATGTATCTGTCTGTTAGCAAAATATCTCATCAAACAGTTATTATTTTTAAGGGAAACTTTCAGAAATTAGTCATTTCATGTACATCTGCAAGTGAGTTACTTCTGAAGTAAACCTGATTCAAGATGGCTGCCACAGCCAACTGATACTACTTCTCGGTCAGTTTCCCAAATATTGACCTAAACTTTAGTGAGGCAGTAGCTGATACTGATCCCCAACATATAATGTGAGCCTTAACAGATCGCACATGATCTTCATTTAAAATGTTAACAATAACTCTTTTTCTCTGAGAGTAAACTACCTCATGAACACATTTTAATCAAATGAAGCATTCATGTATCTCCACAACTAATTCCCTTTTATAGTTAATCTAATTTTAGGTGATTGGCACATACAACCCACAATAGAAAACACAAAAATGGCTGCAACTCTGTCAGATTTACAGATTTTCTTAAACTAAAACTTAGTGTAGTTCAAACTAAAACTCATTCACAACAAACTGCTGATTGTGCAAGATCTTCAGTTAAACTTCAGTTGTGTTTGTTGGAGTGAATGTTTGTTAGCAAAATATCTCATGAACCGTTGAATGGATTTTAATTAAACCTTCAGAAAGTAATCATTGGATGTCTATCTACAGCCAATTTAAGATGGCCACCAGAGCTGATTTAGATTAGCCTACACAAAAATAACTACAACTCAGTTTTACAGATATTGAGCTAAATTTCCATGTGGTAGTTGCTGAGAGTCATTTGCAACACATTAAAAGGTGCATGACATTGTTTTTAAGATTTGACTGAACCGTCTTCCTCCAAAGACTTTCTTACCTTTAATTTTTGTTAAATGTGAAAATGGGACATTTCTTGCACCTTCTTTTAGTCATGAGTTAAGGTTGTTCATCTTTCAGCTAAAGCTAAACTCTGCTACACAAGCTGAGTGTGCATATATTCAAGTCTGTCACATTCCTGACAACCCAACAGATGGCAGCAGAAATCTGGGAGGGGGGTGTTTGGGGGTGTATGGTTGCAGATATTGTGCAGGTTGCAGAGAAAAAAAGAGACCATTATTTTCCACTTCTTCTAGTCCGGGGGCCTCTGCACGGCGCCAGCAGCTTGAAATCAGTCACTTAACTCTTTCAGAGAAAGTTGAGGAGACTCCCCCAAACACAAAGTCTGCACTTCATGTTTTATTATAATTTATGGATGTCTTTCATCTTTTTGTCCATTACCAAAATAGCTCATAAACCTCATAAAACATTTATTTTTAAACGTGCAAAAATCAATCATTGGATGTACATCTACAATACAATTTTCAGAGGCTATGTGACTCAAGGTGGCTGCCTTTACTCAACCAAAGAAGTTACTGTATTTTTCAGCCTATAAATCGTGTTTTTTAATTTATTATTATTATTTTTTTTTTGGTGGGGGGGTTGCATAATTTGCATACCCTGTGACTTATACACCGAAGTGACGTATTTATGGATTTTTTCCCATATTTATAAACCATTTTTTGGCTGAGAAATGACCGTTTTCATTCATTCTGACTGAAAATATTGAACGCTACCATTTTCCGCCGCTAAATGGCACTTGAGTGTATGGCATGCTGTTGTGTCATTTAATAGGTAAAAGTGGCTATTAATGACACAATTGGCTTGCCATAGACTGCCGCTTTCATCCAGCTCGTCAGGAGCAACCATCAAATCAGCTTCATTTCGCTGCGTCGCCTCGGCGAAATGAAGCTGATTTGAACATTGAAGCGCATTTATGAAGGAAAAGTTCAACTGAGACACACCTTTCCAATAAAGGTAAGCAAGCAAATAAATGTTTTAGGTGGTTATCTTGTTAAATTTTAAAGAAATGCTCAGCGAGTTTTCCCATGCACGCACCTCTTTCCACGTATTGGCTTTTGAAATACAGCTGATTTGACTGTCAAAGTGCATTTATTAAGGAAAAGTTAGACTGAGACACACATTTACTATAATTTCAAGCAAACAAATAATTGTTTTAAGTGTTAATCTTGTGGGCAGCACGGTGGCGCAACTGGTAGAGCTGCTGCCTTTCAGCGAGCAGGTCCCTGGTTCAAACCCCGGTCCAGGGCCCTTTCTGGGTGGAGTTTGCATGTTCTCTCTGTGCATGCGTGGGTTTTCTCCGGGTGCTCCAGTTTCCTCCCACAGACCAAAAACATGCATGTTAGGCTGATTGGTAACTCTAAATTGTCCCTAGGTGTGAGTGAGAGAGTGAATGGTTGTTTGTCTCGTTTGTCTTTTTGTGTCCCTGTGATGGACTTGTGACCCGTCCAGGGTGTACCCCACCCCTCGCACAGTGATTGCTGGACATGGGCACCAGCGACCCCCGTGACCCAAAATGGAATAAGCGGGTAAAGATAATGGATGTTAATCTTGTTAAATTCTTGTTAAAGTCCTCCTGTGCACGCTCCCACAGCCGCCATTTGGCAGTCAATCAATTTTTTGCACAACACCAACCCACATTTCCTCGTTGTCAGTGGTGACGCGTAACAAATGCAATGCTTCAGTGGTAGCACACAATAGATGCGACATTTATGGTGAAGCGACAAATTTATGGATTTTTCTGGTAGCACACAAT
>NC_056500.1:37747793-37771130 GCF_014905685.2 Nematolebias whitei
TTTATGGTGAAGCGACAAATTTATGGATTTTTCTGGTAGCACACAATAGATGCGACGTTTATGGTGAAGCGACAAATTTATGGATTTTTCTGGTAGCACACAATAGATGTGACGTTTATGGTGAAGCAACAAATTTATGGATTTTTCTGGTAGCACACAATAGATGTGACGTATACGGTGAAGTGACAAATTTATGGATTTTTCCACTTTATTAGACATATTTTGACTGATGCGACTTATAGGGCGGTGCGATGTATACGGTGGAACATACAGTATATCGCAGCCAGTCTGACAAATATTAAAGTAAAAAGTAGTGTAGAAGTAGCTGAGAATGATCCCCAACATGTAATGTGAGCGCTAACGGATGTTTGTAGTCAACATTTCTGTCTGTCAGCAAAATGTCTCATGAACTGCTGAACTGACTGAATGAAATGTTCAAGAAATGATCATTGGATGCATCTCTACAATTTATTAGAGCCAACCTAATTCAAGATGGCCACTCCTGCCAGATGATCTCAGAAACATGTAACTGACCGTATGATCTTAGAATGACTGTAGTTCAGTGAACTTTACCAGTGCTGTATTAAAATGTTATTATGTTATTATATTTGGATAAAAAATATCCTGTATTCATTTATTACTTCCTCAAAGGACAACACTCGAGGACACGAGAAGATTTTTAACTGATGTACAGAAGTTCTACATGCATGATGTGTTTTCTGGTAAGATGGTGCCCGTGTACATAGCTTGCAATCCACCTCTGCTGATGGTGTTCGGATTATTTTTGTTTTGTTTGTTTTTTTATCTGTGGCATAAATTCACTCCTAATGTATGACAGACAACAGCTTCTGGATCTTTGTTTTTCTGTCACTGATGTCACTTATTTGGACCATTATCAGCGTACATCTGGACCCCCCCCCTCCCCCCCTGCTGGTGGACGTGCCAGTTTACCTCCACTGCGCTCCTCACCTCCATGCCCGGAGACATCGCTTCAGACGCCGGGGAAAAGGTGCTGGTCAGCTGGTGAAGCTTAAAGCTCTGCGCGCTGCATCTTCCTCTCCAGCTGGAGGTCATGGTTTCCATCAAACCCCGGTCCAGGGGACTTTCTGGGTGGAGTTTGCATGTTCTCTCCGTGCATGCGTGGGTTTTCTCCGGGTACTCCGGTTTCCTCCCACAGACCAAAAACATTAGGCTAATTAGGCTTTAACAACGTTAGGCTGATTGGTAACTCTAAATTGTCCCTAGGTGTGAGTGAGAGAGTGAATGGTTGTTTGTCTCGTTTGTCTCTATGTGTCCCTGTGATGGATGAGGTTGAACAGCAGCGTGTTTAAAGGATTTTGGCACCACGCCAGTGGATAAACTGCTATTCACAATAGCAAGAATGGACGGACCTAGAGTAGGAAAAACCTCCTTTAGTAGTCGAGGGTGGACCACATCAAAGGGGGAACCAGAAGGTTTCAAGTCTGGTTTTAAAATATGGCACAGCACTGAAACTGTCCTTTTAAAAGGAAGTCTTAAGAGTGAGGAAATCTCTCGGATGAGAGACGAAACGTTTCTACATTTTTTTGTTGTTTTGCTTTGTTTTTTTTGTTTTTTTGAATGTCCAGAGGACCAGATTTAACTTTTTTAGATTTTTCTACCTGGATTATTGAGCATGCATCAGGATGTCCTTTTAAAAGTTTTTAATGACCTTCTTTTAACTGTTGATGCAGGAAAATCATCAGTTCTCTTACTTTTAGATTTGTCTGCTGCCTTTGCCACTGTGGACCACAGCATCCATTTGATCCATCTAGAGTCACTTGTTGGGATTCATGGTACAGCTTTAAGCTGGTTTCGATCCTATCTCTCAAATAGGAGTTTTTCTGTAAATCTACTGTAGGTCTGTATTCCTCCTCAGTGTCTCCTCTGAAATATGGGGTGCCCCAGGGGTCGGTATTAGCACCTGTTCTTTTTACCTTATACTTTCTGCCTCTGGGTTTAATCTTTAAAAAGTACAAAGTCACTTTTCATTGCTTTGCAGATGGCATTCAGATATATCTACTTGTAACTACAAATGGCAGCCAGTCTGCTGTACATATGTTACAGGATTGTCTTAGGGACATACAGACATGGTTAAGAACACATTTTCTGAACCTGAATAAGGAAAAAACAGAGATTCTGGTGTTCAGTCAATGCAACCCACTGCTTGGGTATGACAGTGTGGTTGGTCCTTTGTCCTCCTTCTGTCGTCCGTTTGTGAAAAACCTGGGTGTGATAGTTGATCCTCTGTTTAAATTTAATAAGTATATTAGTGCTGTTATCAAACCAGTTTCTTCCAACTGAGGACCCTTGCAAAGATAAAATCTTACCTTCCTCGGCCTGATCTAGAGAGGGCTATCCACGCATTTATTACATCGTATTTGGATTATTGTAATTCTTTGTATTTAGGGTTGGACAAGAGATCCCTGCAGCGATTGCAGAGCATCCAAAACTCTGCAGCCCGTCTGTTAACAAACACAAGGAGGCGCAACTCTATTACCCACGTTTTACACTCCCTTCACTGGCTCCCTGTTGCTTTTCGGGTGAAATTCAAAGTTTTATTGATTGTTTTTAAGTGTTTAAACTCCGTGGGTCCATCTTACCTAAGCGAGCTGCTGCAGCCCTACACTCCATCCAGAGCCCTGAGATGCAGCTCTTGTTGACTGTCCCTAAAGCGAGATTGAAGACTTGAGGTGACAGAGCCTTCTCTGTGGCAGCACCCAGACTGTGGACCAGCCGCTCTCTGTCTGTGAAGCTCTCTCACTCAGTAGATCAGTTTAAGTCCAGATGAAAACACATCTGTTCTCCCTGGACTTCACTCAAATTAGTACTTGATTGACTCGAGTTTTGGGGAAATTGCAGCAAATATGCAATAGCTGTCTTGGTTTTTATTAGTACTATTGTTTTATTGGTATTTTACTGCAAATTTTATCATACTTTCATCTTTTAAACAATTTTATTTTGTTTATCATATTTTATCATATTTTATCATATTTTATCTATGATGTTGTATTCTTGTGACGCACTTTGGTCAGCTGTGGTTGTTTTTAAATGTGCTATATAAATAAGTTTTGAATTGAATTGAATTGAATCTCAAATGTTTGTTCATTTCTTCTGTTGTCACAAGCCACAGGTGATTTCAGCACACCAGCATTGTTGTCTTTGTTCCAAGAGTCACCAGAAGTCTGAAATGAAGGTGTGGCCACACCTCAAGACAAATTTATTATTAGGGTTTGTTTGTAGTTTTATGTTTATGTAATAACTGAGAAGGTACCTCACATACCATCATATTTCACTTTCTTTACAGGATGATTGCTATTTGACCAGTTGATCCATTGTTTTTAGTTAATCAGGCGTAATATCAGTTCTTTCTGCAGCAGTGCCAGTTGGCTCTTGTGCGACACTAATAAGAGGTCATTAGATTTAATATGAGGTAATTACTGAAAATGCTTAGGGTTGCTCAGAAGCTCTGTACCCACCTAAATTACCTAACATGTGTATTGTTATTATTCACATGTAATGAACGATGCACATGAGTTAGACAAACTCTAAATGCTTATATAGAGGACAGGTTTAGCCGACAGTTAAGTTCAGGATTAAATTTTCAAATTTTATCCGTGAGATGCAAAACTGTTGTTTGATCAAGGAGTAAACAGTGTCCTTAAAATAATAATAATAATAATATATTTTACGATTATTAAAAATTGTTTTATTATACAATCTTATAATTGAACATTTGGGGGAGTGGTGGTGCAGAGATTAGAGAAGGTGAGCCTGTGATTGGAAGGTCGTTAGTCCAACTCCCTGGATCGACAAAATTTAAATGTGGGTGGGATAGGTGAAGCACCCACATCTGACTCCACTCTTATGAGGTAAGGAAAATACTGGAAAAGTAGCTGAAATACAATTAAAAAAAGTTGAATTTAGCAAAAAGAAGGTGAAAGAGAATGAAAATAGCTAATTAAAGTTTAAATGGGCATAAAGAAGCTGGAAGGAGCTGAAGGAAGCTGAAATCAGCAGATAAATAGTTGGAAAAAACCAAAGCGGAAGAAAAGCTGAAGTGAGCAGTAAAAGGTTGTAAACAGCACAGAGGCTGAAGGACGTGAGGGGAGCTCCGTTCAGTTTCAGAGAAAAACAAAGCTAAATATTTATAAAAGTACAAATTGTACAAATACCAAAAGTAACAGCTGAAATGTGTTGAGCTGAACATTTTGATACATGAATTGTTGAAATAACACAAAAACTGCAGAGTAAGGTACGTGACAAAAAAACGTACAGAAGAAAACCGGATCTCAACGGAGTGAACGATTTACAAACATTCAGACAATAAAAAGTTCACTTTGATCTCTGTTTGCTTTTCAGCTCATGAATGGTCGTCTCTTATTCCTCCATGTCCACTGTTAGCTTTGTACCGCATGTGCACGTGTGTGTGTACGTGTGTGTTTGTTTGCATATCTAACATGTTGTCAGCAGCATTTCTGCTCTGCCAGAAATGTGCTGGCACTCTCTGGTCAGATGATCTTTCTGGAAACTTTCTACTACGTGGAACTTGACACTGAGAATCGGCTCAATCCAAAGTTCTTCTTCAGTCCTCTTCTCCTCCTTCCTTTCCCTTATTCACCAGCGCTCACCTTGCTTCTCTCTGTCTTGCTGACTTAAAAAAAAATAAGCTTTTTTGTTTTTGCCCGTGTGTGCGTGTGTGTGTGTGTGTGTGTGTGTGTGGGGGGGGGGTCTTTTACCTAAAATATCAAAAATAGCTAAATGTCTTATGAAGAACGAGACATTTTAATAAATCTTGCATAAAGACGTCTACAGATAACAGATTTTGTTTTTGGAGTAAATCCATTTCAAGATAGCTTTAAATCACAGTTTGCTAACAGACAGACACAGTCCTTTGTCTTGTAACCTTTAAAATCACTTTGGAGCTGACCCTTGACCCCTGCCGGTGCTACAGTTTCTTTGCATTTATGAATCATCTGTGGGTTCAAACATTCCCTCGTCTGATTCCTGCAGGTATGGAAACAGCACCAAGCAGTACAAAGTCAGGGTGGGCGACTACCACTCCCTGGTCCCAGAGGAGCATGAAGAGGAGTACGGTGTTGATCAGATCGTTCTCCATCCAAACTACCATTCCCACAGCAACAACTACGACCTGGCCTTGGTTCGTCTGTCTCTGGGGGCCGTGGGCCAGGCGCCGGGACAGTGCGTGTCCTTCAGCCATCATGTCCTCCCCGCCTGCCTGCCCGTGAAGAAGGAGCGAGTGCTCAAACAAGCCAGCAACTGTCACATCACCGGCTGGGGGGACACAGGTGTGTGGATTTAAATAGTTAGCTTAGGGAACAGCTTGTGGCACATTTTCAGAAAACACCCATAAATGATAATAATAATAGAAACATATAATTAAAAGGTGCACATTTTCTATTCACATCGTTTCCAAAACTGCCATGTGAAAATTATAACGCAGGTTAAAAGTTAATCCTGCTCTTTTAAAATGTGTAATTCATTTTCAGGGTCTGCCCGTCCATCTGAGTCTGCACACATACACACAACACACACACACACACACACACACGCTCACACATCTGTTAGTGATCTATAAATTACTGCTGATGTCATCAATCATAGCAGCTCGCTCACGAAGGGCTGCAGGAAGTCACGCTCACACCATGCAAGAGCACGAACTACTCGCTGTGAAGTGTTTTTTTTAAACCTTCTTAGAACCAGTACAATTCTGTGAGTGTGTGTGTTTGTGTGTGTGTGTGGGGGGGGGGGTAGTTTTCCTGCATTAGTTAAGCCAGGCACACTCAGACTATTTAAAGTCTGTGATGTTGAACAACATCTATCTGACTCGAGGCTGCACGTCTGCTGTGTACAGCTGTTTGTGTTTGGCTAGCTGCCTCCCATATCACACATGCAGGCACACCCCCCCCCCCCCACACACACACACACCCCTCGAAGCTGTCATGGATGGTTTTTGACACTATGTGGTCACTAAGATTAGTGTCTGTGGTGGTTAAAATGGCTGACGTCAAGTATTTCAAAGAAAGTGAAAGTTACTCTTTAAAAAAAAACCTTTAGGTGTACCGTTTGGTTCAGAGTGACAAACTACACAAGTGAGGTGGTGCTATGAGATCAGAGAGTCTGCTAACGTGCTTTAGCATGCTAGCATTTGGTCTATTTTAGCAAGCAGGGCCTGCAAAAAATAAGCATAGAGTTTCCTCTGCAGGGTAGATGGACTCTCTCTCTCAGAAATAGGGTGAGAAGTTCAGTTCTCCAGGAGAGACTCGGCGAAGAACCGCTGCTCCTCCATATCCAGAGGTGCAGTTGAGGAGGTTCGGACATCTGGTAAAGATGGACCCTGGACTCCAGACTTGTCTGACTAGGAGAAGACCCAGGACACGCTGGAGGGACTACATCCCTCAGCTGGACTGGGAACACCTTGGAGTCCTCCCAGAAGAGCTGGAAGAGGTGGCTGTGGAGAGTGATATCTGGACCTCTTGATCAAGCTGTTGCCCCGAGACCTGAGTCCAGAACAAGAGGATGGATGGAAGATTGAAAAATGCTCCTTGATTATTTTTTTTAAACGATTTAATAAGTTATTACATATTTAATATAAGTCACCTAGCAGACATAGTCGGAAATTTTATATAAATGAACAATTTCTGTACAATATATCCTCCCAAGTCTTAAAATACAAACAGATGGAGATCTTCTAAACCAGTGGTTCTCAAAATGGGGTCCCCAGACCCCCAGGGGTCTGTGAGCTGGTGCTTGGGGGTCCGCAAAAAAATACATGCACATAGATGTTTAACAACCATTAAAATGCACCAAAAATGCAGGAAATCACATCTACTTTATTTAGAAGTTTATGGGGGAGGACCCCCAGCCCCCCCACCAGCACACACACTATTTGCTTTCCAGGATGGATCAGTTTACAAATTAAACCCCGTTACTTGGTCTGACTCCTGCTGCTATGATTCTGTTCAATTTTATGTAAAGAGTTTTCTGTAATAATTTAAAGAAGTGACGACACGTTTATTATGTTCATTTTGTGAATAGGTGAAGTTTTAAAGAGGTTTTTGATGCTGTTCATTTTCTCAAAACTGCAATTTTTGGAAGTTGAAATTAAAAATTTGTTAATTAAGTGTGTCTTGGCAGCACAGTGGTGCTACTAGTAGAGCTGCTGCCTCTCAGCGAGAGGTCGCCGGTTCAAATCCCGGTCCGTGAGCCTTTCTGGGTGGAGATTGCATGTTCTCTCCGTGCATGCGTGGGTTTTCTCCAGGTACTCCAGTTTCCTTCCACAGACCAAAAACATGCATGTTAGACTGACTGGTGACTAAATTGTCCCTAGGTGTGAGTGAGAGAGTGAATGATTGTTTGTCTCGTTTGTCTCTATGTGTCCCTGTGATGGACTGGAGACCTGTCCAGGGTGTACCCCGCCCCTCACACAGTGATTGCTGGACATGGACACCGGCGACCCCCGTGACCCAAAATGGAATAAGCGGGTAAAAGATGATGGATGAAGTGTGTCTTGAATGAAAAATACTCCATGTTTAAAAGTATAAAAATTGTATAAACACTATTAAAGAACAGGTCTTAAGTATTTATGTTACACAAATATTTCCATTGCATTAAAGAGACAAATTAAAGAAAATTATTTAATAAACATGAGGGTTATGAGAGGTCCCTGAACCCAAAAAGTTTGAGAACCTCTGATCTAAACGACAGCAGAAATCAGTTTCAGTAGTTTTTTACTTTACACGTCCAGATGAAATAAACTCTTGAACTTTTCATAATTGCTCTCTTCTCAGGGCGCTCGTACTCAAAAACCCTGCAGCAGGCCGCTCTGTCCCTTCTGCCACGCCGGCGCTGCCAGCAGTATTTCCACAGCGCCTTCACCAGCCGCATGCTCTGCGCCGGCAGCATCCAGTCAGACAGGCACGTGGACAGTTGCCGTGGTGACAGTGGAGGCCCGTTGATGTGTGAGCGTCCCGGCGGGGGCTGGGTGGTTTACGGGGTCACATCCTGGGGTCACGCCTGCAGGACACAGCAGTCCCCGGGTGTTTACACCAAAGTGTCTGCTTTCAGCTCCTGGATACGCAAAGTAACCGGGCGTGATGAGAAGAGGCAACGAGGAGCCGACCTGTCAATCTGAAGGAGCGGCTCTCAACAAGTGACGGGTCAGATGATCTGATGTCACGGCGTTATCGCCTGAACAAGGACTGAAGTGGGAAGCTGAGTTTTAAAAAAACTAAAAGGTAAGAGGACAATGCTGATTTCCACTCCCCTTATATTTAGTTTGATTTGTAATCTTGGACGTTAGAAGAATAAAGTGTTAAACACACAAAAGTGACATAACTGTGTCGTAACATTGCAAATGACACAACCTTTGAAACTGTTTTATGTTTAAATTAATGTTTTGTTGTGCTTGATTTTTTTGAATACTCATTGTAATTTATTATATAAACGTTGTATGTTGGGAAAGGGACCAGTCAGGGTGCAGACTGCACATGCATGCACTCATATTAGCCATAGCATGTCATGAATTTGCATACTTGCACTACAATCCTCAGTTTTGGTACTTTAGCTGCAAGATATTCGGTGCTTCTGCGTTAAGTCTTGTGGTCGTATTGTTTTTTTTTTTTGCCAAAGTAAAATATAAAACCTCATTTTTTAATTTCTTTTTATATATATATATATATTTTGTTTTAATCTTTGCAAAAACATGTTTCAGGTCTTACTATTGCTCAGGCTTTTATACGATAAATCCAATAATTGGTGCATGGAGCTTGACTTTGTGCTGAGGAATGTTTACAAAAAAAAAAACGTGTTTCACAATCAAAGCACAAAATATTTCAAAGTGTTATTTTGTCCAAACTTTGTACTTGCTTAGTATTACGGTGTTGTCTTTTTTCTGAATCAGAGGGGCAACGTAGACACTTTACATTGTTCTAATGTGTTGTTTACTTGGAGTTGCGTTGTGATGTATTCAAACATTTCCCCATAAAACCACATTTTGTAAGAATCCAGACTTTGTCTCGCCTTTATTCTGGACACGTCATCAAGCCCCGAAGCTGTTTATGTAAACACATGCCGATAATTGCCTGTGAGATTTCTAAATGGCTGTCACACTTCTGTCATAAATCTTTGTCGGTGGCAGCTGCAGCAGTGACCGGGCCTTTCAGGTATGTTTTCTGACAGGAACCTGTCGAAGGGAGCACCTTGATGTCACACACCGTGTCACTGGAATGTTGCCGAGGGTGGACAGGAAGGGCAACCAGCTCCTGAGCTGTTGTCACTTCAAACGGAGAATGAGGAGTATACTAAGAAGTGCTAAGAAACTAAAACTGATGGAAAGAAAATGTGCACATTTTACCCAGCACATGCATGGTCCGGTGTTTCTTGGGTTTAATCATCACTTAGAATTAATTGGCGGTTCATTACAACAATGGAAATTTGTTCTTAAACTCGCCCTCCCTCTCCTCTCGTGTCTTAATGTGTTATTAATGATCACATGAACGATTACTGCAGTTCTGACCTGTAGTTACCTCGAGTTGACACGCTCGAGTCAAACGTGGATGAAAATGGCTGCAGTAACACTGTCTTGGGTACCACTTTACAATAAGGCTCCCCTTATAGATGCTAATAAATAGTTTATAAATATGTTATTAATTCCTCTATAAACACTTTACAAATCATTACTAATTGTTTATTATGCATTAATTAAGGGTGACAGAGAGAAAACTGACCAGTTTCTTGCCAAATTTGTTCACCTCTATATTTCACCTAGAGTTGTTATATTAAACATTTCAGACTAAGTTACTACCTTTTAAGAACAATAAGCATTTGTGAACCTTTTTTTTTTAGGATATAATATTAGTTGTAGATACTTATAATGTAGAGATAAAGTACAATATTATATGCTAAAAAAATAGGTTTACAAATGCTTGTTGTTCTTACAAGGTAGTAACTTAGTCTGAAATGTTTAATATAACAACTCTAGGTGAAATATAGAGGTGAACACATTTGGTTCACTATTTGGCAAGAAACTGGTCAGTTTTGTCTCTGTCACCCTTAATTAATGCATAATAAGCTGTTATTAATGATTTATAAAGTGTTTATAGACTAATTAATAATGCATTTATAAGCTATTTATTAGCCCTCTATTAAAGGGAGCTGTAAACTGGTACAGTTTTATGTTTAAAGTCTAAAAGTGCAGGCGTGGCCTGGAAGTCGTTCATGTTCCACAACAACAACTAAGGTCCCTGAACTGTCACACTTTGGATGTGGAACACAAACTTTTATTATTTTTCATTTTTTAGCACAACTAGTTTCATTAATAAACTTTTAGAAAAAAATTGACAAATTAAAACTTGACGTTCTTGAATCCAAAGAGAAAGTGGGGAGAGATCAACATGTAAACAGATTGGCTAATAAATCAAAACATAAAAAACACAAACATTGTCCTTTTGTTGTGAGTGCAGGTTAAACTTGATAGAAAGTTTCTGTCTCAGGCTGTCAGTCTGAGGGCGCCCTCTTGTGGTTTTATTGTAAACTACATTTTAGGATTTAAAGTTTGATGGTGAATATTAACGATTAAACCGCAACTTTTCAACGCTTTTAATGTTTTCTTGTGCAAACGTGATTAAAAATCTTTACAAAGTGATTCCAGTGTAGGTTTTAAATGAATTCCCTAAATCACAATACAATAAGTGTAGCAAGAGTTTAGATGGCATATATTTATATATATTTTTTGCTTTTGACTTTTTTGTCATCAGTTTATGTCCTTCAGTTTTAAGAAGTCAAAGGTTTAATTTACACATTTCAATGTAAGACAAAAGCTTCATGAATATGGTTAAGAAAAAAAAAAACAATAATCTTTTATAGGAGCTCATGTTTTAGGCTAGTATTTCCTCCAAATTTAACACAAACAAATGATGACCGCTCATTTGATGAGAAAACATGATGTACATCAAAGCACAAGTGTTAAATACTCACATGACTTCACTGTTAGATGTTTGTGTTATTGTGTACACAATACACATGTGTTTTTAGGCTGTTTTGTCAGATAAACTTTTAATAATGGGACATATTTCAAACAAGTTTTAAATATAAATAAACCATGAAGTGTAATTATCTGTGTTCAGGGTTACTGTAATGATTTTTCACATAAACAGATAATTGGAAAATATTTATTCTCACTGACTTCCTATGTGTTCAGGCTCAGGTCCTCTACCAGAGGCCTGGGTTCTGTTCAGTATCTCAGCTGTTCCAAGGACTGGGGTCTTCAGGACAGCGATATCTGAGGTTGTTCCTGGGATCTGTTGGAGCCACTCTTCCAGTTTGGGGGTCACAGCACCGAGTGCTCTAGTGATCACTGGGTCTACTGAAGCTTTGACTCTCCACAGCTTCTGAAGTTCTTCTGTCAGCTCCTGGTATTTCTCCAGCTGTTCCTTCTTCCTGATGTTATTGGGATGTTACATCTACCATCACGGCCTTCTTCTGTAGGTTCGACCAGCACAACATCTCATTGGTTTAACCATCACTGGTTTGTCGGTCCGGATCTGGAGTTCTCACAGTATCTGTTTGACTGTTGGACCTTCAGTCCATACTCGACACAGATGTTATTTTATACTATTCCAGCCACTTGATTATGGATTTAATGTATGCTTAGCATGCCAGCATCTTACCCTACTTACATATATATATATATATATATATATATATATATATATATATATATATATACATATACTGTTAAGTAGATTTAAAATGCTGAATAATCTGTTTAAGGATTATTGCTTTATTGAACTAGTCATTTTGTTAACTATTATGGGCAAAAATGTGCATGTTCATAGCTGTAAAACTTATTACACTTTAATTATGTGTGCTACTCCTGAACTGACCCAGTCAATAAAAAAAATATTTATTTTAATATATAATTTTATTACATCAAGTACGAGCTTATTTTTCTAGATTAGTTATATTTTTATTATTACAAATACTTTGTGTAAAAGAGCAAATCTCATGCAGTTCCTGTTAACTTATCTTTTCTTAAGGTTATTGAGGTTTTATTTGGATTAAAAGTGGCCGTACTCATTTCTGAGCAGAGGAGTTCCTGCAGAAAGAGCGTACCGTCAGCTGGCATGCTTCTTTAAAAATACATTGTATGCTGACAGTCATATTCATCTTTTAATTTTGGTTTTTGTGTTTGACATTTAGGGTTCTTTGCATTCAAATCGAAGCTAAACACACAGGCCACTATCATTTTCACAAGGGAGGGGAAAAAAAATCAGATTAAAAGGAATAGATCAGATTTTTGTGTGGGGGGGTGTTGTGTGGAAAGGTTATGAGGACTTATAGCTTACCTGTTGCTGTTTGATTAACCTTACTTGTACAAATAGTTTAAATTTGAACAAACTGATGAGCTAACGGCTAGTCTGAGATGGGCCAAGACCAAAGTGAGATTCTGTCATCAAAAAGCTCACAGCAGTTCATGGGGATACTGTTTTAAAAACAATTACATTGTCATCAAATCTTTATTCTAAATTACAGGAAGCAGCAGCGTTCTGCTGCAGCCTGGGACACTTCCTGCACAAATATCTGTACATTTCAGTCTGAGTAACCCGGGAATGTGAAACTGAAGGCAGTGTAAAAGTTTATAGAACAGCATTTTCGTGAAGCATTATGACATTTTTGAGACTAAAACAGTTTTAGAGCAGCAGTGATCTACTTTAGTCTTGGCCCCATCATTCAGCGTAGAAGAAATCTGACAGGAACATGTAAATTGAAGCTGATGTAACAGGGCCAAACGAACCCCTGCCCAGATTAAACCTGGGTATAGTTTGGCCCAGGCCAGAGTGTACTCGGGTTCCCGGGGTGTAAAATGGCCTAGCCTAGGCCAGACTATACTCTTCCAGGCCAGAATATACCCATCTATACATACAATGTGGCCTGAGAGGTGCAAATTGGCCTAGCCCAGGGGTCTGCGACCTGCAGCTCCGGAGCCACAAGTGGCTCGTTGGTCCATCGACAGCTGCTCTTTCAAGCTTTGACCAAAACTAACATTAAACTGAATTTTATTGGTTGTTATACTAAAATAAAAAAGGGGCATTTTAACAGTCTTCCTGTCTTTTTTTTATTATTTTTTTTGCAAATATGTGAACGTAGTAACACATCTCTTCAAAGTAGGATACTTAATTTTTCCATAATAAAAAAATAAAATTATAGGCCTGCATAGTTCATTGTTTAAAATGTTACAAAATTGTTAAAATCTTTATATTGCTTTTCTTTCTTTACAGCAATCCAGTCTTTTCTTTTGTCTTAAAATGTACAAATACCAAATGTTAAAAACCATTTGATAGTTTTAGTTTTATAAATTCACCCCTACTGGCCAGAAAAGCCCCCTCCAACAAACTTAAAATGGCCCACAGGCCACCAGTTGATGGTCACAGTTGTACCAGATTGTTGCAGCTCCAGACACTTCATTTAGTGAACAAAGGGGCATAAATGGCTCTTTTGATCATAAAGGTTGCAGACCCCTGGTCTAGCCCCAGTGATATAGTATACTCAGGGTAAATCCTAGCCTAACCTCAAACCCCAGGTAGTCAGACTGGGGTGTACTATGGCCTGTTGTCTCTGTCAGCTGGTGCCAGTACAAGTTTAAAGTCCCGCCCACACTGTGAAAACAAATGGGACATTGACCTTGGCAATAACAAAAAAATATAAATGAAAACAGACTTGTGGGACTTTCAGACTCAGATCTGGACGTCTTCAACTTGTATGCAGACACCGTTTCTAGAAATCCAACATGGCAGCTACCATAAAACCAATTCTTGTAGCTTCGATAACCAACAAGACGAAGGCAGGACGCCAGGTCGAGCTTTGTTTTGTACGGTCAATGGGCCCCACTCAGACTAACCATGAGCTCTTTAATCTGGTCAGAGTTAAACTCTTTAACCGGAGGCTATTCAAAGAGATATCTACAACAGGTAAGACATCATTGTTCAGAAACTTTCCACAAAAGCCCACTTTAAACGATTTAAATCATCACTTTAAACGAGACACTGAAACAAACAAAACTATCCTGCAGTTACAGCAGCAGCCACGCTACCTTCAGTTTCCAGCTCAGACCTTCTCTTTAAACGTCAGGTGATGTACTGAAAGTTGAACGAGGCTACCAGATCTATCAGAAGCTACCTCAGTTTAAAAAAACAATAATTGACAAATAAAAAGAACTTTTCATGTCACGGCCTGTCACCCACCCTGAGTTCATGCACTTCTCTGTTTGTATGCTTTCTGACCTTGATGAAAGTAAAACAATGAAAGAGATGAAAGCAAACCTTTTGTTGGAGATATATTTAACAGAACTCAGTGCAAAGTCATCTTTAATGTGAGCCATGCACAGCTGACCAGCGCTGCTCTGGCAACATAAGTTAACGAGGGGAAATAAAAAAAAGCAAAAACTCGAATATTATTGACAATCAAAGTCACTGCACGTCTGCAGGAGAGCCAGTTCAGACCAAGTCCAGGCGCTGAAGACGAGCCGAACCCTCGCTGTCTCCCGCAGTTCACCGTTCGAGTGGGGCGCTTCTTTTTAGTCGCACTTTCTTCTGACCATCCGTCCATCGTGTCACGTCCCCTGCTCCGTTCAGCAGCTTGCAGGTGAGCTGAGGCCACCCGCCACTCTTTTTCACCTCGGAGTGCACTAAAAGGCCACAGAGAGTGCATGTGAAGGTCAGGCGCTCCTGGTTGCTTCCAGATGTCTGACATCTTGACCTTTACCCCTGGCTCATGGACTGAAAGGTTATCTAACCTTCAGAAAGCGGTAAAGACAGGGAGGGGTTGGAGAGGGAAACAGAAACAGGGAACAAAGAAGATGAGGTGCTTTAATTTCTCTTCACCAACTGTAGAAACTGAGAAAACATATAGAGTGCCATTAATACAGGGGAAAAACATGTTCAAAAGGCATATCAAGCCTGTTTCAAGTGGAATTAATTGGAATAAAGGACCAGGGGCACTGTAATGAGATGAGAAAGCAGCATTTAGCGTACTTTGAATAATTCAAAGAGGTTAGGAAGTAATGGAATATGAAAAGAGAAATTCTTTCAGCCAGCTCTGCTTGACAGCCTTTTTGTTTGGAGAGACTGTTTCTCCAGCCAATGTTGGTTTCACTGGGATGACTGGTCTGTTGGGTACAGAGCTCGCTGGTGGCTATGCTCTGATGACTGACTGGATGAGGTACATAAATGATTTTTATCGCCTACCACCAAAAATTATATATTTTTCTTTTAAATAGTTCCGTTTGTTCATGAAATGCTGAATAGATTTAATGAAGTTTTTAGAAAATAATCATCGGCTGTACCTCTACAACTGGTGGAGTCGACTCAATTCAAAATGGCCGCTTTAGCTAATCGACAGTAGCCTACACAAAAGTGATGATAAGTCAGTAAAACGTTACAGACATTAGGTTAATATTTGGTGTGGTGGTAGCTGAGACATCTTCAGCACATTCTTTGAGAGCTTACACATCTTGTAAGACGTTAAAGTGGAGCTGATAAATGACCAAGTTTATCTAAATCTGTCAAAACTGGATGCAAACAAAACTTCGGACAGACCTTGCTTAAACATTACTCCTTACAAGTAGGTTGGTCACTTGAAATTTCAATATGGCTGCCATTTTCAAGATGGACGTGCAAAGTAAAAACGCTTTTCGTACAAGCAAATGATTTTTGTTTTTAAAGATTAGGTCACTAACACAGACAAACATATATTCATTCAACCTTTATTCATACAGGTTAGTCTCATTGAGCCTCGAGGACTCATTTACAAGAGAGACTTGATTTTAACAAAGAATGATGACAACACTAGAAAATCATAAAGGAAAGCATATAAACTGAAAAATAAATTAAATAAAATTATATTGAAAAAATATCCTGATGCATGCTATATTAAGAAAAAACAAAAAAACCAGCTAGGTTGTAAGGCGGTGTAGAAAACTAACAACAGGAACATGTCTGCGTTGGTTTTTCCCAGGAACTTAGCAGATGTTTGAAGCCACTTAGAGAGGTCAAGGTCGAGAGCTTCAGATCTTTTTGTAAGATATTCCAGGAAACAGGAGCGGAGTAGGAGAAGGCCCTTTTGTCTAGTTCAGTCTGCACTGAGGGAACACTGCAGGTAATAATGTCCTGAGAGCGCACGCTGTAGCTGCACTCATGCAGTGACATGTAGGAGGAGATGTATGAAGACAACAGATCTAAGGTATGAACTAAAAAATATGCTAAACTAAGAATACGCTAAGCACTAATAATACAAAAACAATACGCCAAACAACAGCAGCACAAACATGAATTTTTGTGAGCAGATGAGTATGAATGAACTAAAGCATCATATCGTTACACATTTATACCTCATAATAGTCAAAATACCATTTGAAAATATAAAACTTTTGTTTGCAAACAAAAACATGTCAGCCATGTTGAAATTCAGAGTAGTTAATGTGAATTTCTAAAAAATATGGCCTCACAGCAACTCTTATATCAGCTTATATGCTTCCATCCACATTTAAAAATTATTTCAGTTATCTGGTCCAATACTGTGCATAATGCCATTTATAATGTTTGACAAAACAGCTCTGACTTTGCCCTTTTCTCATAGATCTCATTTTAACTTCTTGCATTCCTGTAAAGACTGATGAGCCTTTAGTTCAGGTCTCTCTTGTAAATGAGTCCCCAAGGCTCAGTGGGATTAACCTGTATAAACAAAGGTTGAATGAATGAAAAAATAATCTTACTTTTGGTTCAAGTGGACAATTGCAGTTTAGAGTGTTTTTTTTTACAATGCATTTATAAAATGCAATAAACTTTTTAAAATCAGTGAGTGTCATACTAAAAGTGCAGAATAGAAATTTAAAATAAAACAAACAAAAAAGTAAAGAAAACAAGTACATTTTAATCTGTTCTGGCATATTCCCATGAAAACCAAAAAGCTGCGTCCTGTACCAGAGGCCTGGGTTCTGAGGGTTCTGTTCAGTATCTTAGCTGTTCCAAGGACTGAGCTCTTCTGGACAGAGATCTCTGAGGTTGTTCCTGGGATCTGTTGGAGCCACTCTTCCAGTTTGGGGGTCACAGCACTGAGTACTCCAGTGATCACCGGGACTACTGAAGCTTTGACTCTCCACAGCTTCTGTATTTCCTCTTTCAGATCCTGGTATTTCTCCATCTGCTCCTTCTTCCTGATGTTACAGTCTCTTGGGATGCTACGTCTGTCACCACTGCCTTCTTTTGTAGCTTGTTGACCACCACAGTGTCTGGTAGGTTAGCCATCACCTGTTTGTTGGTCTGGATCTGGAAGACCCACAGTATCTTAGCCCTTCCATTCTCTACCACCCTTGGTGGCATCTACCACTTTGACTGTGGGACCTCCAGTCCATACTCGGCACAGATGTTCCTGTATATTATTCCATAGTTGCTGTGTATTAGTCCAGATGTTCCTGTATATTATCCCAAATGTTCCTGTATATTATTCCAGATGTTGCTGTATATTATTCCAGATGTTCCTGTATATTTTTCCAGATGTTCCTGTATATTATTCCAGCCACTTGGTCATGTTGTTCCATGTATGCATTGTCTGTCTGGATCTTACACCCTACTATGATGTGTTGGACTGTCTCAGAGACATCTTAGCACAGCCTACATCTTGGGTCTTGTCTGGTATGGTAGACCCGGCCTCTATTGCTCTTGTACAGCCCTCATTAGTGCTTCTGTGCTGTCCTTCAGTCCAGCCCTCTCTAGCCACTGGTAGGATTTATTGATATCAGCCACTTCCTCAATCTGCAGATGGTACATGCTGTGCAGGGACTTATCTTTCCATAGTGGCTCCTCTTGTTCCATCTCTGCCTGACATTCACTCATCAGTTCATCACCGGGGGCTTTCCTCCTGATGTACTCCAGGATCTTAGTTGTTTCATCCTGTATAGTGGCTTGAAGGCTCACTAGTCCTCTGCCTCCCTCCTTTCTCTTAGTGTATAGTCTCAGGGTGCTGGACTTGGGCTGAAACCCTCCTTTGAGTTTAATGTTGGTGGCATCTATCTCCTCCTTTTGCCAGGCTATTATACCAGCTGGGAACCACAATGGATTACACCATGACCAAAAGATATTAGTGAGGCCATGGGATTATATATATATGTATATATAGTCTAAAATATTATACTATTTCACCTTTAAATTACACATGTGCGGGTGAGATGATCATGATGCTGACCTTCTGCAGCTCCTCTCTCAGCCATGAGGGAAGGGGCTGTCCGAGACGATGCAGCAGCTTTGACAGCTCCACGTTGTGTTCCCTGTAATACTTTGACAGATACGCACGCGCCTGAAGAGAGTTGGACAGAGGGTGGAGGACAAAACAATGACAGAACAGACAGGCGGGGATGGGGAATCAGGATAAAGAAAGGTTAATCAGCTAGAATTCAGATTATTCAGATTATTGACAGGTCAGTGTCATCAAGTGAGCTTCTTTTTGTTTTTGAAGAAAGTTTAAATACTGTTCTTCAGTTCAGCAAGAGTCGAGGTGGGAGTTATTTACATTTAATGCATCGTAACGCAGGCATGAACGATACTGAATAATTTAAAATAATCAAAAAATAACTATTATTTAATTTGAATAACGTCCTGCTAAAGGCAGAACTCTGGACCACTGGACCATTCGTGGCGTGCACACACAGACAACACAACATGACACCTTCTGCTTTGAGAACCAGTGTTTGGAAGAACTTCAGTTTCAGTGAAGGTAAACGAAAAAACGGTGTTCACAAGAACCACAAATTACAGAAGTTTTCTAAGCCGTGAACACTCAAACAGGCTTTTTTCCCCTGAAACTACTTGTGCAAAACATGGTTGCATGGCTCGCTGGTCACTCTGTCGCAAACACTCGGAAGTCACTGACACTGCAGAGGAGATTTTGTCTGTTTTCTTGCAAGTTTAAGTTGCCAGCTAGCTTCCAACAGACACATCCCGCTGAGATACTAGCTAATGTTGCAACCTTTAGAGCCATGATAGACCATAATGACCATATGTAGAAGATACCTACACAGCCAGTCCAACACTCTACAATAAAACCAATAATAACAGGAGGAACCCTCAGGGACTTCAACGCCTTCAGAGAAGTCCTAAGGATTCAGCACATATGAAATGTTACATTTAGAAATTTTAATTTAGTATTTCCTTTACAGAAAAAAAAAACTTTTTCTACATAGTTTCTTTCTTTTTGCTAATTTATTTAATTTTCTTTAAATTTAAATTCATGAAAATATAGTTATCAATCAGATTCTTTGAAATCTTTGTCTCCTTGCAGGAACAGAAGACATCAACATTGGTTAGGAGTTCAGTGTCATTAGACAAGGTTGACGTCAGTCAGACTCTCCAGGATGAGTTTGTTTAAGAACTGACTGGAAAATTAACCAGTTGGAATGTTGCTGTAAAGTGGGTGGGGCCAAAACACTGGACACAGGACTTCAGGAAGGCCTTGCAAAGCATTTTTTTTTGTTTTGATAACATGAAGATTTGTGATGCATTCGGTTATAACCTTTTCATTCAAAAAGCCACACAGAAATTGTAGTTGTTCTAACACAATAAAGATTAAATGTCCGATTTAGGTTTACATCCGTAATTTTCAATATTTCATCTGTTTGTGTTTCCACTATATAATCACATTATACAGAAACAGTAAGTTCTATGAATTAGTTACTTTTCAGTCTGAATTATTGAAATTACAGGTTGAACGTAAAGAGACTGGGTGAGCCGCATGTCCTGGGTAATCTTGGGACAGAAATGGGTGGACTTTTTCAGGTTATGGGTTCAGACTGGTTGTTACTGTTTGTTGTTCTGTTTAGCGTTGGTTTGGGATTTATGTCCAGGCATTTGTTAGTGACTGTATAAAAGCGACACCATAAGTCAGATGTTGTACTTGACTGATAAAAGAGCAGGAGCATCTCTTCTTATCAAGTCACTGATTTGCAAAACTGAAAATAAAGTGACATAATTGGACGGCAACTCCATTGTTTGTCTGGAGTTAGCGTTTGGAAGGATGGCACTACATTGCATCCTTACTGAAGGCCTAGCTTTTATAGTCATGGTTCACCCTTGGTGGTGGAAACACTGATAAAGGGCAAGGCAGCTTTAACAGCTGATGCCTGGACATCCATTGCCTCCAAATCCTATGACTCTGCATGCCTACTCTGTTAATAGCCAAGATATTCTATGCTAAGGATTTTGTTTGGCACGCGATGAAGGACACATTGATAACTGTTTAACAATCACATCGCAGCCTCCTGAATCGTAACCAAAAACAAGAAAATGCAGAACAGACGAAAGAAAAAGCCCTCCCCCACTTCTCTTGTCTCACCACCCTGCTGTTCACTCCATCGCCTCAGTCCTTGGAAGCTCAAATAAATTTTAATTACAGGTGACACGGCGGCACAGCCAGGAGCTGCGTGTGAGCACATGTGTGGAGACAGGATGTGTCTCGGTGCGAGAGCGAATGTGATTCATCGTCAGCAGGACGGCTCTGCTCTGCAGTCTGAATGTAGGACAAACATTCACGGCTTTGGAGTTTCTCCTTCTACCCCTCTTCTCCTTCAGTCCTAATCTGCATTTCTCTCTCTTTTTTTGTTGTTTATGTGACTACTGAGCCCTCATAATTAGCTTGTAGGTTTATGGCCAGACCTGATTTGGATGCTGTTTCCACCCCTGCACTGTCCCGTGGGGTGTTTGCTGCAGTGACAGAGAGGATTGTGGGTGGTCACTGCCACTCAGATCCTCTCTTTGTGTTTGCAGCTTTTTGAGTCATTTAATCCAAAGCCTACAGACATCTGCCTCTGAGCATACACCTGTCGCAGTTCCAAAATGAATTTACCTCGGGCTCCATAGGAGGATATTTTCTTCCTTTGCTTTTCCCCAAACATTTCGTTCTTCCTCCTTCAAGAAGTTGGCACCAGAAGCCCTTTTGAGGGTCAAAGCTGTGAGAAGACGAGAGCAGAAAAGAAAAGAAGAAGAAAAGAAAAAACAAGAGGGGAGCAAGAACAAGGATGTCACGTTGTGTGGAAAAGTACTGGTGACAGGACAGAAAAATATAAATGTTTTAAAAATATTTACTGTCAGTTTTAGTTTGAGGGGTAATGATTTGTATAAAGTGTGTATAAAAACTTCAATACTTTCCAGTACAATGCCTGTTAAATTGTGGTACTTCAAAGACAATGTGCACATACAACCACAGTTCCCAAAATGTTGGGTCCTAGTGCAAAATGTAAATAAAAACAGAATATTTTCATCACAGTGGAACATAGCAAACTTATTAAATGTAAGATTGAAACATTTATTTGGAAAAAAAATAAAGAAAGATGATTTTCAAGTTGGGCAGCACGGTGGCGCAACTGGTAGAGCTGCTGCCTCTCAGCGAGCAGGTCCTTGGTTCAAACCCCGGTCCAGGGGCCTTTCTGGGTGGAGTTTGCATGTTCTCTCCGTGCATGCGTGGGTTTTCTCCGGGTGCTCCGGTTTCCTCCCACAGACCAAAAACATGCATGTTAGGCTGATTGGTAACTCTAAATTGTCCCTAGGTGTGAATGAGAGAGTGAATGGTTGTTTGTCTCGTTTGTCTCTATGTGGTCCTGTGATGGACTGGAGACCCGTCCAGGGTGTTCCCTTGTCCCTCGCACAGTGATTGCTGGACATGGGCACCAGCGACCCCAGTGACCCAAAATGGAATAAGCGGGTAAAGATAATGGATGGATGGATTTTCAAGTTAAAGTACAGCTGGAGGAGCATTTTGCCACTATCAGGTTAACTGACCACAGGTCACTGACTGGACAGGATTTGAAACAAGCATTTTAGAGAGGCTCAATCTGTCAGAAGTAAAGATGGGCAGAGGTTCTTGGGTCTGGTTTTGTTCTGGACATGGGCTCAGGAACACTTCCACATGATCACTGTAAACACAATTTGTTGTGCCATTGATAAATGCTGCTACTCTGTCAGGCAGAGAAGAACAAAAAACTGTTCTGTGGCACGAGAAATCTTTACAGTCCAGACCTCTCACTAAATGAAAACATTTGGTTCATCAAGAACAGAAAGTCCAGCAAAGAAGACCCAGGACTGTAGAACAGCTAGAATCTTGCATCAGACAAAAAATGGGACATGTCCTCCAAGAAGTCCTGCAGCTGTATCGTCAGTTACAGATGTTTACTGGCTGTTGCTAAAAGGAGGATATGGTACCACAACGCTGTCCCCACTATAAAATGTGTTGCTGCCTTATTTTGTGCCTAAAAACGCTCCATTTGATGTTTCCTATATTACACTTAGAATAAAATGTTTTTGAGATTTGCAAACATTTACATTTCACACAAGTCCCAACTTGTTTATAATTTGGGTTCAAATTTAATTTCAATTTCCAGGAAGTCATCTGAAAAGAATAACTTGTAGGAAATTAGTTAGAATAAAATGTCTAACCTGTGCTCTGATGTTTGCTTCTCTGTGAGCGCCATTGTTTGACATAAAAAACATTTTAAGCCCAAGGTTTAAATAACATCCTGTTGAACATTAACAGAAACACTTGTTGTGTTTTTTACCCCAACAACGTTTCAATCAGAGCAGTGATTTGTTAATAAGCCTGAGCCCTCAGCTGATGAAAGATAGTAGCAAGAAGTGCACAGATACATCTTTTTCTAAAACAGTGCAACTTGTCCATTAATTAAAGCATTTTTAACAAATTACACTTTTAAAAAAGTGCTGTTAAGCCAATCATTATTTAAAAAGCTGATAGGCAATGTCCCTAGTGTAAATAAATCTTGCTAGAAAAATAATAATAAAAAAAAACATTAAAGCTTTAATATAACATATTTTTAGAAGTGCTTTGTCTTCAGTGTTTGAACCTAAAAGGAGGACACTTACCTTTCTTTGCTCAGACTAAGCAGACAGTATTATTGCATATTCAGCACAACCCTTTCAGCTAGCAGTGCTTGTCTGATGGTCGTAAACAGAACGATGTCTCATTTCATTTCTCTATGCCTCTCCATGCAGGTAAATAACAGGAACAGTGGTTAAACTGTCAGTGTCAACAGAAATATAAAGTGCTCCTATGGTTTCTGTGCTGTTCAAGGATCCACAAGGGTTCATTTTATCTTGAAATAGTTATTCTGGTGCATCAGTTTGACCTTTGTTTACCTCTCTGCCTATCAGCTGTCAATCAAATGGTTACCTCAGTGTACACAGCTGAACACCACTAATATATATATATATATATATATTTTTTTTTTTTTTTTTTTTTTTT
>NC_056500.1:37771530-37780368 GCF_014905685.2 Nematolebias whitei
ATATATATATGTATATATATATGTATATATATATATATATATGTATATATATGTATATATGTATATATATATATATGTATATATGTATATATATATGTATATATGTATGTATATATGTATATATGTACATACACATACATACACACACATATATAAGGTCTCATGTACAAGAGCACGCATTAGAAGAAGACATGTCTCCAGGGTGCTTGGTCTAAAATAAAAATCACATTTCATGCCACAAATGTGAGAAAATATACACAAAGGTAAAGAAGACATTTTTTAATAAGTGTGAGTTTTGCATAATGCTCCCTTTGCGGCTGTAAGAGCAACGCTTGTGACTTTCAAATCTTGATCTGAGAAGCAGAGAGCGTTTCACTCTCTCTGAGCACACAATAAGACAACCTGTCGCAGGCAGAGAGCTGATGCCTCTGCAAATAACTGCACATGCTGATACATAAATTAATATATGTAGCAACACATCAATAATAGGTTTGGCTGTGAGTCCTTGCTTTATTTGGATGTGCACTTTTTTATATTTGCACAAATATAGCTATCCACAGAAACTTGGTTTAAGTTTTAAAACTCCAACTGCTGGGACAGATGCTAACTCTAACAGCTGGAACACTTAAAATGTGAATAAAACCAAAATGCAATAATTCCTTTATTGGATTTTACTCACAGTGGATCATAATAAACATATGACATATTAAATGTCATGTGGTTGTAATGGATGCAGTCTGGGGTTTACCATTGTCTAAATGAAATTTGCAAGATTTTCCCTGAAAAAAAATCTCTGGTTGGGATTAAATGTTCTAAAATCTGTATACATTTTTTGCATTAATGTGTCCTTACCTGTTAGGAAGAGGCTCATGATATCAGCACTAATGCACCCCTATGCCATTAGAGAAGCAGGCCTTTGAACCGTGTGCTGATAACAGACCCTCTGCTGTTTAGTATGAAGGACATGGTTTCCAGAAAGAACACAACAGTTCTTCACTTTGCTTACGTCCTTTATAAAACAGCTCTGGCCCAGAGAGGACACCAGTGTTTCTGGATGGAACTTTTTATTTGTGTGATAGAGCTTTAAGCAGCATTTGTGGAAAACATAGTGAACTGTGTTGACAGATGATTAGTGGAAGTGCTCATAAGCATAATCGTGTCTATAACTGAATCAGACCTGTTTTTACTGCAGCACTGCCTAAAGGTTAAATACAACTCTTCAGTTCAATTCAATTCAGCCTTTTTATATACAGGTTAGTCTCACTGAGCCTCGAGGACTCATTTACAAGACAGACCTGTATGGTTTGTATACCCGTATTCAATATTAACTATCAGCCACAAAGACTTTTCCAGATTCTTTTAATGTATTTGTGATATTATGACCTGTATATGATGGATTATTAGAAGTATGTCTAATTTTATATTTTGGGACAATATTCTGAAATTGTCCAATTTTTCTCTGCCCACCTCTAATTTAAAATGATTTTTATTCCAAGTCCTCTTAATGACCTGGTTTTAATTAACCTAATTTATTTCAAAATGCTCCCCCAGCATTTTTTTTTCCTGTGTTCATTCAACCTTTATTTATATTTATACAGGTTAATCCCACTGAGCCTCGGGGACTCATTTACAAGAGAGACCTGAAAAGAAGTACGTCAAATATCTTTTATACGTCTTTAAAAATTGTTACCCTTCAAAAATGTTCTATTTTGCCAACAAATGCTATGTAAAATATAATAAATGGTTTATTTCTACAAAACTTAACAGGAAACTGTGTTTAACAACTCTGTTACATTATTTTACACGCCTCAGTGATGTATTTATTCATTCATTCATTGTACCACTGACTTTTACAGGCTTTTGTTGCCTTTGCTCTATCTTTTATGAGATGTGTTGCTGTCATTAAATTTATCGCTATTATTTATTATTAGTTTAAACTTTTGTTATGATTATTATTTTTCACAGTGAATAAAATAGAAGTTTATGAGATTTGAAAGTCATCACATTCTTTTTTTTCTTTACATTTTACAGAACAGTGCCACTTTCTTGAAACAGGGGTGCACCTTGTCCTTCAGCATAACATTATGACCACTGACAGCAGTCCTCATTTGTTATAGAATGAGAAAATAAGGGAATAAATAAATAGGAATAATCTGTCTAATGCCATGTCAAAACAGAAATGATTAAAAGAAATAAATAAAACTAAAAGGAGGGCTTTGTGTAGGTCAGACCAGCCACAAATGAAAACACTCGAGCACATTCAGAGTGCACTCATTATTCCATCAAAATGGATTTCTTTACAAATTATTTGTATGCATGTAGGTTTGTGCTTTCAGGCTGAGGCACAAATTGTCGATGTCACTGTCTTGATGCTGGAGGGTTTGCAGGCTGATTGCATTCTGATGAGAGGTGCTTGAGAAATAAACAGTTTCCCTTCTTACAAACCACAAACTCTACAGGTCACATGCATCACCTCTGATAGAGCGAGAGCCGAGAAGGAAAGAGTCATTTTCATTTGAAAAATGTGATGTTTCATGGTTGTGCCTCTAAAACCATGTGTCTTTTTCACACTTTGCCTCGTGTGTCCGGCATTTAATTCCTCCTGCTCACTTGTCCGTCCATCCATCCATCCATCATCTTTACCCGCTTGTTCCATTTTGGGTCACGGGGGTCGCCGGTGCCCATGTCCAGCGATCACTGTGCGAGGGGCGGGGTACACCCTGGATGGGTCGCAAGTCCTGCTCACTTGTGACAAAACTAATCTGAGTTTTGAACTTAATTGCCCCCAAAAAAACATTTTAAATGAGCATTAACATTGTGAAACAACAGCAAAGATTTGAGATTAAAGTAGTAAAAGTAGTTTTTATTCTGCTCTCAGTAAAAAATGTAAACAATACATTAGATTTTAAATTTGCCAAAATATGGGCAAATTGGGTCTTTTTGTTTAAAATTTAACATTAAACAGTTTTTTTCTTTAAAACTGGTTAATTTTTATATGTTTATACATAACAGAAGCTTGATGTACATTTATTTTTCTTTTACCGTGATGATGAAAACTGTCTGATGTGAAACTGTGTTGGGCTTTTTAAAGGCTTTAACAGCATATTTTGTTTTCTAACCTATTTTTTATTTATTTCAAGCCTTTTCTAATTTCAAATCAATGCTTTTTTTTGTTGTTGTTGATGATTTTTATTTTGTTTTTGTCAAACCTTTCTGTAAATGTACAGTTCAGACCAAACTAAACGATAGCAGAGAAACGTTTATGTTGTTAATCACAAGGTTTAGAACTTCTTTATTATAAGCTGAGGTTTATTTTGCAAAACTTATTCAGAGTAAAACAAGAAAAGCACAACATGTTTTAATGTTTGTCAAATGGTTTGGACTTATTTATGACATATTTAAACATCCCTGAGCCCTCAAAGTGTTTTATTATGAGGAGAATTTTTAAGATGCACATCCTTTATAATGCAAACATAAAAATGACTTTATTAGTTTGATCTTTTATAGCTCCAAAATTCAAAATAGTATGTCTTAGAAAATAAAAAAAAATAAAAATAAATGTCATTCTCTATTTTTCTTTATCCATTCTGATCCAGACCTGGAAAATCCCAAGTGTAAACTCCAGACTTTTCAAGGCTGCAGATGAACCCTGTCAGTGTGAGACGATCGTGTGAGCAGCTCTGATTACCAGCAGATGTCAGGCTCTTCACAGGTTTGGAATAGTGAGGATGTTGCAGATTTTATCTCAGTAACATTTATTCCAGCGTGTGTGCAATGTGACACGCAGCAGTGGACACTTACGTGAGGGTCTGGGAGTAGTTGTAGTGAGGAGTGACACCCAGGAACTTCTGCACTTCATCCATCACAGTTGCAGGGTCGCTTCGGAGCTGATGGCCGTCGATGATCATCACCTGCACAGAGACGCAGACAAACAAATGCAAAACGGTAATTTTACTTAAGGGGGAATGAAGTTGCAGCAGAATACAATACAGAGTTTGATGTCTTCTGCAAGGGTGTTGCCCAGATGTGCACGTCTGTTGGTTTGTGACTGTGTTGTAACTACCTGGTTGGGAGGGTAGTACATCAACCACCTGTCGAGGTGTGTAGAATACAGCCCAGGCGTGAGACAGCGGCTCTGCAGGGAGCGCAGCTCTGCAGGCGCCCCCCTTCCTGCACTGATGACATCATAGAAGGTGAACTGCAGGGCTGCACGGTCCTCGTGAGCTCTTTGATGCTGAAAAAGGTGCACAACAACTGATTGATCTTCAAAGCACACACTCTGGATAGGAGAGATTTTTGATGTTTTTCTGGACAACAACAGAACATTAAACCTTCCATGTTGTTGTTGTTTATTGTTGTTGGTGATAAATAAACAAGTTTTAGCTGACAGTCAGATCTGTAGCATTGTGCAATGTGATAAAACTGCACATTTTAGAGTGGCCTTTTATTGTGGTCAGCCTAAGGCACACCTGTTCAATAATCATGCTGTCTAATCAACATCTTGATCTGCCACACCTGCGAGGTGGATGCACCGTCTCTGCAAAGGAGAAGTGCTCACTAACACAGATTTACACACATTTGTGAACAGTATTTGAGAGAAAAAGGCCTTTTGTGTACTTTAAAAAAGTTTTAGATTTTTGAGTTCAGCTCATGAAAAATGGGAGCAAAAAAAAAACAAAAAACAAAAGCATTGCGTTAAAATTTTTGTTTAGTGTATTTTCCACAGGGCGGCATGGGGATCGGTTGGTAGAACTGCTGCCTCTCAGGGAGAAGGTCGCCCGTTCAAATCCTGGCCAAGGCCCTTTCTGGGTGGAGTTTGCATGTTCTCTCTGTGCATTAGTGGGTTTACTCCGGGTACTCCAGTTTCCTCCCACAGACCAAAAACATGAATGTTAGACTGATTGGTAACTCTAAATTGTCCCTAGGTGTGAGTGAGAGAGTGAATGGTTGTTTGTTTCGTTTGTCTCTACGTGTCCCTGTGATGGACTGGAGACCTGTCCAGGGTGTTCCCCAACTCTCACACAGTGACTACTGGACAAGGGTACCAGTGGCCCCCACAACCCAAAAAGGAAGAAGTGGATAAATATAATAGATGCATGGATGGATGGATGGATGGATAGATGGATGGATGGATGGATAGATGGATGGATGGATGGATGGATGGATTTTCCATCATGAGATGCATAAAGACAAACAAAGCACAGACTTATTCAGACTCTGTGTATCAGAAAGGAGCTTCAGTCATGGCTGAAGAACTTCCTGCACATGAAGACAGATGCAGCACAGTTTGTGATGAAGCAGCGAGCAGTGGAGAGTTAAAACACCTGTGCAGATGTGTTCTGTGTGAGTTTGTGCTCATTGTTTACCTGGTACCAGCTGTAGGCCCTGTCAGACGGGTTGATGAGCAGGGTGATGACCTTGGCCTTGGGCAGCAGGGCAGCGGTCCGCCGTGGGGTCTCCTCTGAGGGAAAGTAGTTGGCGCTCTTCTCAAACATGAAGTCTGTGCTAACGTTGGAGGGCACGGGGAAAAACTCCATGTACCTGAGACGAACCGGACACATACTCAACACGACCGCAGCGCTGGGCACGTCTTCAAAGTCAAACTCAGTTCCTTAAAAGATGCAAACTCCTGGAATTCTGTGCTCGAAGTAGCTCGACATAAACTTAATGATTCTGCTTAAACAATACGCAGCAAAGAGTCAAGTCTGTACAGAACACTTTGGAGAGGGCACCAGCTGTGTCTGTCAGCTAAATAACCCATTTATGGGTCAATCAAAGCAGCCATACATCTGTTGGATTACATCTGCAGGATTAAAACGTCAATTTGAAGATGGTGTTGAGCCATTTGAACTACGCAGCGTATCACAGGAAGCCTGTGGGACGATACACTGCAGCCTATAACAACCTCACATTACTGGTACTTTTTAGTTTCACCATAGACACAAGTAATTAAAAAAAATAAAGAACGAGAGAAGACGAGTGTCTATCTGTGTGTCATCACCAGTCAATTCCCTTTTGGTAGTTGTTGGTGTTGAAGAACTGGACCTCCTCAAACGTCTTTGGGCTGGGGAAGTTACTGGAGATGGAGGGATGCATGAGCAGGAAGAGATAAAGTGCCGTCGTTCCTGGAAGAAAGGGCATAATTCATAACTGGGCTCGTTAGTTCAGCTCAGCAGAGAGCAGTGTGTGTGTGTGTGTGGGTGGTGGGGGCTCTCTTCTACTGATCCATACTGGATAATATTCCCTTTCCTAGATTTATAGTGACTGCGGATTTACTAAGTGTGTGTGGGATTTTGCGTGTGTGTGCACAAAGATCATAGGCCTCTCCTTTCAAATGATTTAAAACCATTCGACACCAATCAGCCAAGCAGCTCTGGTCCTGCCCTCTGCCTCGCCGCCGCCCCCCACAACCCCCACCCACCCCACAGCAGCTCCCCTTACACCATCCCTGACATACCCTCTAATAAAATGACATTTTAGAGCAATCTAATTGTTGTTGGGCTGCTGATGTTGCCGCCTTGACCTCTCCTTCCATTTGGGAGATCATCACCCCGTTAATTAGCAGTTTTACCTCACCTCCTCACCTCTTCCCCCGGAAGAAGCCGGCAATTAGGATACGAGAAATGACACTGGGGGGTGGGGGAGATACTCAGGACTCCAGTAATGTATACACATTTTTAATAAGCTTCTCTATTTCAGTCTCTTTGATGGAGACAGAGCTAAAGCGTAAAAAAAGATGGAGACACTGGCATCTCAGTGCTTTCTAAAGTAGAAGGCATGTGGGTGGAAGAAAGAAAGGAGCCTCCTCCTTTGTCTCCTGACAGAGGTAAAGGAGCAATGGGGATTACATGAAAAGGCTCTGAAGCAGACACCTGTGCACACAGAGAGAGTCTGTGTTGTGCGTTCATGTCAGAGTGTGTCCATGTGTCTATATCTTGCCTGTTTTCTGTGGCCCAACAACAAGGAATTTGGGTAACCTGTCACAGGTTTTCTCTTTAGACCAGATGTCTTTGTGCCGTTTGTCGTCACATGGGTTCTACAAAGATGTAAAAAAAAGAGGGAATAGAGGTTAAAGAAATTGTGTACATGCAGACAAAGAGTGAGCTTAGAAATGTGTACCATTAAGGAGCCACTAGAAAAATCAAAGACTAAGATTTGTGTCACAAATACAGCTCAGAGCCTGAAAAGGCTTTGAAGACTCTACAAACTATATAAGACGTTCAAATAAGAATACAAGGAAGTAAAAATAAAAAAAGTCAAATCTGTTCCCTTTTGTGTTGTGCAGAAAGCTAAAGGAACAGTTTGGACAATCGAGGTGGAGTTCTATGGAAAGGTTAGCTAACGGCTAGTCTGAACAAGGAAGCGTCTATTAAAACAGCTTCGTTTTCCAAAACTTCACTGCAGTTGACACAAATGCTGTCAATATAAACCTTAGTTTAAAACTTAGGTAGTATCTTAAGATTGTTATAGACTAGCTGGAAATAAAGATGTAATAAATTTGCAAGAAAATAGAGGAATTTACTTCTGTGTTTGCGACTAAGCCACCATTGAAGCGGTTGGCCATCTTTGAGCAGACAGTTTTTCAAACTGGTCTGTTTTTCTGTGCACAGCATTTTTATGTCGCCCACTTTCACCCACAGTGTACCTGCCTCAGCCTGCTTTGTGCCCACCTTGGCACCCGCCCACATGCTTATGATGTCATCTACCGAAGGACACTTTTAAATGAAGATAGGCGGACATTCAGAGCATGGATGGTTTTATTTCCAAGCACATTGAGTAGCAGCAGCTAGCTGCAGCACTTCCTGTGAAGCCTGGGAAATTTCTGCAGGAATATTAATATTTCTGCAAAAGTACTATACTGTAATACAAAACTGATAACAGTGAAAAAAAAAATTAAAGCATTTGTTTCCAAAATCCACTTCAGTCTAAGACTTGTTCAGACAAGTCGTTAACTCATGTCAGTCAGAATAAAACTCGATATCTCCAAACGGAGATTGTAAAAACATTTATCTACAGCAGGTAAGATGATAACAATAACAGTCTTTCTACACAACCCCTTTTCAAATATATCTTTGGAGAGCCAGAAATCTCAATAAGCACCAATAAATACTATTTATTATGAATTTTGACCCCATTGTAATACATTTTTACAAATAAAAACTATCTGTGGTAAATGAGTGCAGAATCAGGCACACCAGGCAATGGATGTGGAAATGTTCACACACAAAGTCGCACCTGCCAGAGTGGGTTCCTTTGTTCAGGAAAAAGCTGAAAGTACTTGTGTGCGAGCTGTAGGGGCGGGAGCGTGTGGAGTCTCAGGTTGGTCCACGAGCGAAGGAAGGAGGCCAGGTGGACAAACGTGTACAGGCCGAGTCGATCGTTGCCGTAGTTCGACAGGTGAGTCATGAAAATACTCATCTGGAGAGGAGAAACACAGGCAGAGGAAATGTGCTTTTAGCATTCTGCAAAACAAAAAAGGGATAAAAGTCAGCTTCCTCAGTCCCCGTGTTTGCTGATGTGATTTTAGTGGAAAACAAACAGACGAGTCCAAACAGTGCAGCTGTCCAGCGGGGTATCGATGCACACGATCACTCACTTTTGTTAGAGATTACACATTAACTTTCAGCACAACACACGCCCAAGTACAGGAAAAAACAAAAGGGTAAACAGATAAAAAAGGAAGTGATGTATTCAGAGCTGCTGCTAGATAAAGCTGAGGAGGCAGCGCAAGACTCCTCAGAGGCTCCAGGAGATGGGAGAGATCTGGATACGCACGGGACGGTGTGTCAGAGTGTGTTTGTGGCCGGGTTGATGTGTGTGAAGTGGAAGGAGACACTC
>NC_056500.1:37780378-37803500 GCF_014905685.2 Nematolebias whitei
CACACACACACACACACACACACACACACACACACACACACACACACTGTGCTCCTTTTGCACACAGAATCATGAAAGTGTGTGTGCAGATAAACGCAACCATGAACCATTAAAATATGAATTATTTGTTGAATGTGCTGATGTGTGTCTGTGCAGGAGACACTGCATGTCGATGTGATGTTTAGAAATGTCTCACAACAGACTAATTTCTGAAGGATTCTCCATCTATCTGATAAACCTAAACAGACTCTGAGCTTTAGTTCAGATGTTGGATCCTAAATAAAAGGGTTTGTTGTGTTTTTGCCTCCTGATGTAATCAGATCCCTGCAGGACACGTGCAGAGAAACATGTGAGGACTGATTCAGATGTCTTCGCTGGACGTCCTGGTGACGTGGACTGTCGGTGCTCCTCTTTAACGGAGAAGCTCGCTGCAGATACAAAGCGACACACTGTCGGGCCTTGATAGATCAGCGTCCGGCTGACCTGGAAAGCTGCTCAGAATACTGATGGTCTGTGAACGATGATGGGGGAGTGCGCTGGTGCAGAAGAAAAACCTGTGGCGCAGCGGGAGGGCGGAACTGGAACACATTTTTGTGGATTCTTTAAAGTGTTTTTGTTTTACAAGATTTTAGGCCTAGCACATCATGAAGGAATACATATTGTCCACCATCGACTGTGCCCGAGTTATTTAATGTTGTGTTTCTGTTGAAGCCTTGAAAATAACACTATGCCTGATTGGATCTCACAAGAGAATGTGTTGGGAATGACTCTCTGCTACTACCACATCACATTTAATTATCTGCCAGACAGACAGACAGACAGAAACAGACAGACAGATAGAGACAGACAGAGAGACAGATAGAGACAGACAGACAGAAAGACAGATAGACAGATAGAGACAGACAGACAGACAGACAGACAGACAGACAGATAGATAGAGACAGACAGACAGAGAGACAGACAGAAAGACAGACAGACAGATAGACAGAGAGACAGACAGACAGACAGATAGAGACAGACAGACACACAGACAGACAGACAGACAGACAGATAGATAGAGACAGACAGACAGACAGAGAGACAGATAGACAGACAGACAGACAGACAGATAGAGACAGACAGACAGACAGACAGACAGACAGATAGAGACACACACAGACAGACAGACAGAGAGACAGACAGATAGACAGAGAGAGACACAGACAGACAGACAGACAGACAGATAAACAGACAGACAGACAGATAGACAAAGAGAGACACAGACAGACAGATAGACAAAGAGAGACACAGACAGACAGAGTCTGTCTGTGTCTCTCTAATTTTGGACTGAGAAACTGAACCAAGACTTCACTTAACAGTTATTTTCATTATCATTTTATTTGCTTATTAATATATTTTCTTCAGTCAATACAAATACTGTCTAGAAAATGTTTTATATTTTTCTCATTTGATTTTTTTTAACCATTTTCTTTGGTTGCAATGGTTAATCACTGCTTTAAAAAAACAAAAGAGTCAAGTAAGATTTCAAATCTGTCTTTTTCTCTGAGATGAACGTGCCCCTCTGACCCTCGGAGCATGTGGAGGGGCATTAAGTGCATAACAGATTATAAAGGAAGGAGCGAACAATGTCCCAAAGACCCATCTCTGCCTGATGCCCTCAACAAGTTCTATGCACGCTTTGAAGACCCGAACAGACCACCCAGCACCAGACTCACCTCGCCACCGGATGAAGAGCATCTCAGCGTGACCTCAGCAGAAGTAAGGAGTACCTTCAGGAGGATTAATCCGCACAAAGCAACTGGCCCAGACAACATCCCCGGAAAAGTGTTGAAGGAATGTGCTGATCAGCTCTGTGAGGTGCTGGCAGACATCTTAAACACTTCACTTACCCTGGAGACAGTTCCCACCTGCCTGAAGACTGCCACCATCATCCCAGTCCCAAAAAGCTCTACAGTGACTGGTCTGAATGACTATCGGCCAGTGGCCCTCACCCCGATAGTCGCTAAATGCTTCGAAAAACTGGTCATGACTCACATCAAAACAACCATCAACATCAACGAGGACCCTCATCAGTACGCATACCGTGAGAACCGATCAACAGAGGATGCAATCTCCTCTGTGGTCCACACTGCACTCAACCACCTGGAGCAGAAAAACTCTTACGTCCGTATGCACTTTGTGGACTTCACATCCGCCTTCAACACCATGATCCCCCAAACCCTGATGGACAAACTATCCACACTAGGACTAAGCCCCTCCATCTGCAACTGGGTACTAGACTTTTTAACAAACAGACCACAGTTAGTGAGGATCCACAACCTCTCCTCCTCCACCATAACCCTCAGCACTGGCTCTCCTCAGGGATGTGTGTTGAGCCCCCTTCTGTTTAGTCTGCTCACATATGATTGTGCAGCTACCCATCCAGGCTGTCACATTGTAAAGTTTGCAGATGATACAGCGGTGGTGGGATGCATCACAAACAATGATGAGTCCAGCTACAGGTAAGAGGTGGAACACCTGGAGAGCTGGTGCAGAGAGAATAACCTTCACATCAATGTGAAGAAGACAAAGGAGATGATTGTGGACTTCAGAAGGAACAAAAACACCTACACCCCCCTGAACATAAGAGGATCTGCGGTGGAAGTGGTCTCCAGCTACAAGTACTTGGGTGTACACATGAATGACAACCTCAGCTGGAGCAACAACACCACCAGCCTGATCAAGAAAGCTCATCAGAGACTCTACTTCCTCAGACGGCTGAGGCGAGCTGGTCTGGGAAGCTCAGTCCTCACCTCCTTCTACAGGTGTGCAGTGGAGAGCATCCTGTGCTCAAGCATCAATGTGTGGCATGGAGGCTGCACAGCTGCAGAAAGAAAAGCTTTGCCGAGAGTGGTGAAGGCTGCACAGAAATCTGTTGGAATCAGTCTCCCCACCATCACAGACATCTACACCTCCAGATGCAGGAAGAGGGCCACCTGCATCATGAAGGACCCCACCCACCCAGCACACACACTTTTTGCCCCACTCCCCTCAGGAAGGAGGTTAAGGAGCATTAAGTGTAGAACCACTAGACTGAGGAACAGCTTCTACCCTGAGGCTGTTAGACTCATGAATCTCTAACTAGAATAATCACTGTGAAAAACCATATCATGTTGCTGCTGATCTGTTTCATGTTGCTGCTGATCTGTTTCAATGTTGATGTGTTCATGCGTGCACATCTGCTCACAGACTCATGTTCATGTTTGTGGTGATGTTCAATGTTTTATGTTATGAGTGCTTAGTGTATATTTAGTTGATGTTTTTCTTAGTTCATAACTTAGATGTTATTACTGTTTTTCTTATACATTTTATTGTTGGATGTAACTGGGACCCTGCGTACATAATTTCGCTCCACCACATGTACCACATGAGGTGCGAATGACAATAAAGAAACTCTGACTCTGACTCTGACTCTGACAAAACCTCTGGCCCCAGCTAGGCCCCACCAGTACAATTGGTCTAGAACCGCCACTGAGACAGACACAGACAGACAGACACAGACAGACAGAGACAGACAGACAGACAGAGACAGAGGATATTTCCAGCCCTCCTCTTTGCTCTGCAGTGGGGGACAAATAGAGGTGTAGCCCTTTTTGTTTTTTTTTTTAGATCAGCTGTGGCAATCAAACTAAACTGAGCTTATAGAAATACACCCAAAGATTATGTTCTGAGAAATTTATAAAAATAAGTAACACACACACCAAAACATTATTGTCATTTGTCACTTTTTTTTTTATAATGAAAGAAAAAAGCAAAGAAGTGAATGTATGCCCGAGTCATTTTAAAGAGAGCAAAAGCTCAAGCATGTCAACATGAACACATGCAGTTGTGCATTTATGTATGTCCAAGGAGGTTTGTGCACGTCACTCTTTTTTTGGCTGGAGCTCACAAATCAAACCAGTTGCACATTTGCTGCCTTCTTACTACCGATGTGAGAGCAGAAACACTGTCAAGACATTGCCGAGCACTCAGGCAGGAGGGTAAGGACCACGTTTCATGTCAAACTATTTGTTTTGTCCAGAAAAACACAACAGTCCGACAGCTTTAGAGCATAAAGCGACAAAAAAACAGAAGCAGAAATGACAGAAACTGTGTTTCTCTGAAGATATCTGTTCCAATCAATGAGTTATTTACAGCCTGACGCTGTAATAAAGAGGCAAAGCGAGAACACAAACTATAAACTGAACACACCAAAACTCACCTGGATCAAAGTTTGTTTTGGGGCTTTTTTAAAGCTTGCAATGTGATCAAAAAGTGATTTATGTTGCTTTCAGACCACTCAATACTATGACGTCTGACTCAGGCTGCGGGGAAACAGGTTGAACAGTACTCACGCGTGTGTGTGTGTTGTTTTTGCAGGTGCATGAGCGTCCAGGACAAAAGAAGGTGAGATAGCTGGACAAAACTGAACATGGCAGAGCTCATTATGGGGCTTGAACACGGGCAGCTAAATTAAACCAGAGGAGGAGACAGAAGACGATTTGTGTTTGTAACTGTGGAGCTGAAGAAAATGAGAACAAAGGAGAAATGTGCACATAGAGAATGCAACAAAAAAAAAGAGAATAACCTTTGCAGGTGAGAGCAAATTAAAAAAGGTAAAAAGCCACTCGAGAGAATGTTAATCTCCCGACAGAGTAAAAACTCGGAGCCCTCGTGGAGGAAAGACTTGCTGTGTCTAAGAATTCAATTAACTGAAGCGTTTAAACCTTTTCTCTGCATCTCGTGCCACGCCTCACTTCTCGAGTCCCATGTGTGCCTTCAATAAAAGATACTACGCTCGTACAAAATTGGACTCAAATCAAACTTAGATCTGAGCTGGAAAAAAGAAAGAAATAAAAACAACCTCACAGGTTCCTGCTTTTTAATCTCTGCCCCTTGTCGTTTCTTCTGGTTGCTGCTGTGCAGCTTCATTTCCCTCCCCGTTCTTCATCCGCCTTGCTCTCACTTTCTAGCCTGCTTTAAAAACTCACGCATCGGTTTTTTTTTTTCTCCTCTCCCCTCCTCTCGCCGATCTCATGCTGACCTAGTTGTCCTAATGAAACATGTTAGGCCAACGTGGGGGTGATGTTCTTCAAAGTACATAAATACAGAAACAGCACGCAAACGTACGCTCAAACGTCGAGTCTTGTAAGATTAAAAAGAACACGAGTTTAAGTTTGTGACATGCTCCAAATCTTCTCTGAAATCAAGAGGGTTGGATTCAAACAGTTTTCAAGTAATTACTTGTTTCTCTTTTTTTCCCTTTCCATCCATCCATCTGTCATTATATATAAAAACTAATAACATATACCTTAGGTCCTGTTCAAACCTTACATTAAAGATCTGTTTCAGTCATTCGACTGCAGTTCGTCTGCTCTGATTGATTCGCACCAGGCAGTAAATGTGGTGCAGTCTGATGCACACTGAGCAACCTCGCACAGAGGGCTGTCAGGTCATTAAGACAGCAGGTCTGCAGATGTTTTCATAAAACATCTGAAATATATCTCTCTCTTGTAAATGAGTCCTCGAGGCTCAATGGGATTTACCTGTCTAAATGAAGGTTGAATGAATATTCATATTTTCATTCTCACTCAGTTCAGAACTATTTAGGTCATATGTTGTGGTTATCTCTTCGTAAGCTTACTTAATAGGTGGAATAAAAAGGAAGTAAATAGGTGTACAATAAATTGTAATAAATGATGTTACTTTACAGAGCTTTAAAAATATAAATAAAATATAAATATAATATATATATTATATAAATAAACATATAAAACTGAGGTTTTATATTCTTGTTTTATTTTATTAGAGTAACACATTCTGATGAGAAGAGGAGGCAATTTTATCCACCACCAGGTGCAATGGTGGAGCCAGAGGGTGGCTAATGGTGACCTTGATAACCACAGACTAATCTTCGGCCACCCCAATCATTTGAGGAAACTATACCCTTTAGCAATATAAAAACTAGAAATAACCATCCAGCCATTATCTTTTATCCGCGTCTTCCATTTTGGGTCACGGGGGGTCGTCGGTGCCCATGTCCGGCAACCACAGTGTGAGGGGCGGGGTACACCCTGGACAGGTCGCATGTCCATCACAGGGACACATAGAGACAAACGAGACAAACAACCATTCACTCTCTTACTCACACCTAGAGACAATTTAGAGTCACCAATCAGTCTAACATGCATGTTTTTGGTCTGTGGGAGGAAATCGGAGCACCCGGAGGAAACTCACGCATGCACGGAGAAAACATGTAAACTCCTCACAGAAGGCCCCTGGACTGGGATTTGAACCAGGGAGGCAGCAGCTCTACCAGTTGCGCCACCGTGCTGCCCTAGAAAGAAGCAGTTTCTTCAAAATACATGGATGGCCAGTTCACACAGACAGACGGACGGACGGACGGACGGACGGACGGACGGACGGACGGACGGACGGACGGACAGACAGACAGACAGACAGACAGACAGATAGATAGATAGATAGATAGATAGATAGATAGATAGATAGATAGATAGATAGATAGATAGATAGATAGATAGAAGTGGCCAGGCAAGTGACAACTGTTGCCTCTCAGTGAGAAGGTTGCCGGATCAAGTCCGGGACCCCTCTGGGTGGAGTTTGCATGTTCTCTCCATGCATGCGTAGGCCCTACAGCCCACACTCGTCCCGATTGGCCACTCCGGGCCTGAATCCAGGTCTGAACGGGCTCTAACTAACTAATAACGTTAACTTGAATCAAGTTGTTTTGATCAAACAGTATTAACTTCCTGGGATTACAACTGCACAAAAAGGAGAGATTATTTTTGTTTACTTTTAACTTCTAAAATTTAAGTAAAACCAAGCAGAATGGCTATGAATGAAGTGGTGAATGAACAAATGAAGCAGAGGTGCTTTATTTCTTCTGTGTCATCAGTTAGATTTGTGTCTGATGGTTGAAACGTTCTAAACGTTTCTGCCTGAACAACAAAAGGTTTTGATTTTTTTTCTTCCGTTTAGTCTCATGTTTGGGGAGCTGGCAGCTAGCTCTACCAGCACGAGAAGAATCATCGTGACATAACTGTATGTTGATGGTCCAGATGGCGTAAGTGTACATTGATGTCTAACACATGAATGGATCACCAGCAAGTGCTGTTTCTGAAAACCTGTTCATACATTGGGCCAAATGTTGGATTTGATTTAAAAATAAAAACCAGATCTTGGTGTTGTAGGGAAATGGACACACAGACGTCTTGGATGTAAGGAACTTCTTATTCGAAACTCCTTCAGTAATCCTAGTAAAGATGCACATAAACACAGGAAAATCACCTTTAAACAAGCTTCAGTTTCAGGGAGATTCTCTGGCTTCTCTTTAGGCTCCTCAGACCTGACACTGACTTTGCATCCTGGTTGATTCGGTCACAAGCGGACAGCTTGTAGGAGTGCTCACACTTGGCAGCAAAATCTGCCTTGAGCGATCAGATCTCAGTTAGCCGCAAATAAACACGTATCCACGTCCCACAGTCAGCTGAGCAGTAAAACAGGACACCAGCAGGTCTGCTGATGTTTCTGTAAGAACCACAAGCAGCCACCTGAGCTGTTTGATTTTACTGACATTAGCCTGGCTCAAAAGTCACTTCTCTGGAGTTATTTACTCAACTCTTAATTAGCTTAAATATGTAACCTAACAGACGTGATACGAGAGAACTAAAGAGGTATAAATGATTTGCCTTCACAGAGCTCAGTGTCAGAGCAGAGACACTGAGGATTTTAACTCGTTAAACTCCACCGAGGTAAAGCTCACCGGCAGACCATCAGCTGCTTTCCTCCACAGCTTCACTGTGAGCAGAGCAGTGTTGCTGGAAAGCTCTGTCACACCCAAACCAAAGAGAAGAGCTCCAAAATCATTTAGGAGAAACTTTCACTACAGAGAAAAGTTACACCTGCTGGTAACCCACTGATCAACATTCATTCAACCTTTATTTATACAGGTTAGTCCCACTGATCCTCGGGGACTCATTTACAAGAGAGACCTGATTTTAACAAAGAATGATGACAACAGTGGACAGCAAAGACAACAGTAGATAATCATAAAGTATGCATACAAATTGGGAATAACAAGTGAAAATAAAATGGTATTTTTTTAAAAACTGCTAGGTTGTAAAGCGATGTAGAAAACTAAAACCAGGAACACGTATGCATTACTGCATGTCTACATTAATTATTACTGTTTTTCTTTACAATTTATACATTTGTGGGATGTAACTGGGACCCTGTGTACATAATTTTGTTCCAGCACATGTACCACATGTGGAGCAAATGACAAATAAATAAACTTTGACATTGACTTGACTTTGGCATTGGTTTTTGCCAGGAACTTAACAGATGTTTGTTAGTAGATGTTTGAAGCCACTTAGAGAGCTCAAGGTCGAGAGCTTCAGATCTTTTTGCAAGATATTCCAGGAAACAAGAGCGGAGTAGGAGAAGGCCCTTTTGCCTAGTTCAGTCCTCATTGAGGGAACACTGCAGGTAATAATGTCCTGAGAGCGCACACTGTAGCTGCACTCACGCAGTGATATGTAGGAGGAGATGTATGAAGGCAGCAGACCAAGAAGTGATCTAAAGATGAAAATGTACCAGTGAGAGTCTGCATGAAGTTAATGATGACCAGTTAACCAGTGAATACAGGGTGCAGTGATGGTGTAGTGAACTTGACCTAAGGTCAAAACCCTTGACCTTAAGAACCTTGTGGGACAGAAACTGTCATTTCATTGATTTGAATCCAGAAATACAGGTTCACCCATCCTGAGACTTTCTTTCTTGAAAATTCAAGTGAAAGAGCACTCTCTTTTCTATTATCATTACTGTTTTACAAATGTTTGATAATCAAAGTGTTTTAGTTCAAACATTTTAGATGTTACAGTGAACTAATCAATTTTATTAACTGTAAAACAGTAACAATGATTTTTTAGTTGCTTATGCAAAGTTAGAATTCATGTTAAGGTCTGTTAAAGAGTAATTATGCATTTTCTGATTTCTGTCTTTGAATGAGCAGTGTACGTTTTCCAAGGTCAGGAGTCGAAGCAGACAAGTGTTGGAACAACTGTCTTGTTTTTAAATCCTCTCAGACGTAAACAGAAAAGTTGGCACCTGTTTCTCCAAACTCGCCCAAACATTTCTCTCGCCTGTCTGGGGAACATTTTCAATCTGTTCCAATAACATTCTTGCTGTTTTCTGACTTCTAGTAACCTCTTACGTCACAAACCACACCCCTGTCTGGTCGACATTGACCAATCAGGGACTCCCAAATGAACCGGAAATAGAGCCCTTTAAAATGTCGGTACTTCCTAGTTCTCTCAGATGATCGCAGTTCTGTGAAGTCGTTGTTCTGTGAGTTGCCGTTGGAGTTGGGCTGGAGAGTTTGCAGCTCCAGTCGTTTGGGAGAACAGAAGTCCAGCCATGATAAGGCTCTTCCGAGTTTGGGATTATAACATCTTCCACCTCTGAGTGGGACTTCTGAAGAACCCCACTCATGTGAAGTCCACCCCTTGAGGTGAACTGTTGTTGACGAAGTCCCGTCACCACTCCGGATATATCTCTGCCATCCTACGGAGACGCTGAAAGGTAGCGTTAACTGGAGCTCCTCTTCCGCTGATGCATCGTCAGAGAGGTAAATGAGTCTAGTCCACTACCGAGCGTACCGAGGAAAGCTGGGTCGGATGGAGGGTGTCGTCCTGTCAACACTTTTCACTCATACACACCACATTCTCCCTCATCCATCTTTCACTCCCACTAAACTTCATCTTTCCATCTTTAAAAATTCTTCTATCAAGTAGAAATCATTGGTTCTCAATCACCGCCGTGTGATTTGATGTCTGCTGTTCTGCTGAAAAGTGAAAACAATCGCCGTATTGTTTCTCACTACCTGTAAAGCTGATTAATTATGTTGTTATTTTCATATTTTGCCAAATTAATGTAAATGTTTGATGTTAAACTTTGATTCTGTAAATAAATGACCACATTCATTTTGATGGGTCAAAGATAAATAACGTCTCACGTTACATTTTATTAAATTCAATGCACGTTTATATTCAGTCCAGAAAAATGAAAGAATCCGTTTTAATCAGGTGAATATCTCAGGATATATTCATCTACAATGGGTACGGTAGTTACAGCCAGTTATGAATCTTAGCGCATCATGATAGAAAGTGTCCTACATCTGCAGGGTTCTTGTAGGAGCATTCATGTAAATAATGTCTCACATGATCAACATAATCCTAACAAATGGTCTCTAAGTAATGTGTGAACAAGAAAAACTTATGTTCAGAATATTCCCAAGGACACCCAACAATTTTCAGTCAGGTCATCTGGACAAAGGTTTCCTTTTTTGTGCTGAGACGTTTCATCTTCCATCCAGAAGGCTTCATCAGTCTGAGGAAACACCAAACAAAACTTATTCATCCCCAACAGCTTACTCGAAAGTGGAATAAAACAGTTGTGGATTTTATGGATTATTGAGCATGGACTTTGGTGTTCTGAACCAGTTGTACATGACTGTCAACGATGGAGAGGGCGGGCACCGGAGAAGAGGGCGTGCCCCAGAGACCATCTTAGCACCAACATAACTGTTTTGTTCCACTTTGGAGTAAGCTGTTGGGGGAGAATCAGTTTTGTTTGTTGTTTCCTCAGACTGATGAAGCCTTCTGGATGGAGGGTGAAATGTCTCAGCTCAAAAAAAAAAAAAAACATCAAGATGATCTGACTGAAAATTGTTGGATTTTATACCTGGATAATTGAGCATGGAATTTAGTATTCCCAAGAACAGTTGTTTATTTGTGTTAAATTAGCTGTTTTTTATTGGGAGGGGTTCAGTCAGAGGATGTTCAAATAATACCTTGGCTGCTTGCATGAACTCATGTCAGTCTGTAGGTTCAGAATATATGTTAAAGCTTCCAAATGGTTAAAACCTGTGTACTTATTTTTCTGGACAAACTTAACCTGAAATTGCTTTGAGAGTGTTCACATCTGCATTTAGCATCAAATGTGACTGGATCACCCAGGATGGATGTTTGTGTCAGGTGTGAACAGGACCTTAAAGTGACATCAACATTTGGAATAAATCTGAATGCATTTTTTTGAAAGACAACATTATTAACATCCATCCATTATCTTCTGCTTATTCTGAAGTCAGATCGCGGGGACAGCAGCTTGAGCAGGGAGGTCCAGACATCCCTTTCCACAGCCACCTCTGCCAGCTCTTCTGGGAGGACTCCAAGGCATTCCCAGGCCAACCAAGAGACGCAATCTCTCCAGCATGTCCTGGGTCTTCCCCAGGGTCTCCTCCCAGTCAGGTATGCCCAAAGCACCTCCCTAGGGAGGTGCTAATTTGCATAATATTTTTAATATTGCATAATAAAATTTGCATTATTAACATGTCGCAAAAAATCAGCTTACTGAGATGAACAGTTGTTGAGATATTAACAGGAAGTGATGTCAGCAACAGGAAGTGATGTCAAAGGTGAACACCTGCATGTAAACAGAGCGTTGCTGCAATGGCTAACGACAGTAGAGAAGGATCAGACCTTGCTTTAGATTATTTTGAGTCTCTGAGAAAGAAATGAAGAGGAGTAGGAGTTCAAATAATATATTTCCAATAAACAAAGACCAGGAAGTTCCTTAATTTAAAAAGCTCCTCTTTGATGCCAATTCCTGTTTCGCTTGGGCTGCACAAGCTCAAAGTAAAATATGCCAGTCATGTGACAAAATGGGTAAAATCATGTGTATCATGCTGAATATCTTAAATTTTAAAATGCTGTCATCCACTTTCTATATTTGTAGGATTTGCATGTGACAGGCACTGTAAAGTCAGCGGAACGTTTTGATCTGAACATGCCCTCCAGAGTTTGCCTCAACTGTTTGGTTGATTATACCAGATTTCAGTTCCTTCTGTGATCTGTTGGGTCACAGTGTCGATACAGCCCAGCTGTTCTTCATGCAGCCATGCTCAGGGACTTTCACACTCTTGCGTGTCCTCTCGGCTCTTGTCTGAAGCCCTCACTCAGTGTTCATTTCAGCAGCAGAAGCCTGTTCCCCATTACAGACCACTTAGTTCCGCATACATTTCTCCTTGATTGAATTGTTATTGCCGCTGAAAAGACTATCACTACCCTCCCCAACCCACGCTGTGTCTGCTTTTCTCTCATTGCTCTAACGTTGTCTTTTTACATACCACTGCAGTGTCTTTTTGTTTGCTCCTCAGAGTTCACCTCCACTGAGCTCATCAGTGGTATTTAAAAGCTGGGTGTAAGTACAGCAAAATATTTCAATTAAATCTATTTTGGTTTTTGCTGTCAGCATCTGCCGGTCCTCTCCAGTCTGACACCTTTCACTGCTTTACCTCCACTTTGTAATATCTGCCCAGGTTGAGTTGCAGTTTATTGTGTGTCTGTGTGTGTTTGAGAGAACTTGTACGTGTTGATGAGCTGCCAAAGGCTTCGGTTGCAATCAGCAGGACTCCAGAGATCGAGAGAGAAGGAGTGGAAATGAGACAAAAAGAGGTGTGGAAAGATTCACGTGTGCGAACAAAGTCAACATACAGAGGCTGAGGACTGCTCCAAAGACGAAGGGAAGGACAGAAACGGCTGGTGAGGCAAAGAGAGAGATGGGAGAAAGGGTGAGACACGCTGAGGGTGAGAAGTGGCTAAATCAGACGGGAGAGGAGGAGATCGAGCTGATATTTGGTCTTCGGCTAATAAACTTAGTGGTAGAGCTAAGCGCTAAATGTCAGGCCTGACATCTGTCTCAAGCTCTGCTCATGACAGCAGGACACAGACATTTATTCAAAACATACACTCACAAAAATATTTGGATGCTTCGAGCACACAGCGGTAGTGTGTGTGTATGTGTGTGTGGGTGTGGGGGGGGGGGGGGGGGGGGGGGGGGGGGGTGAGGGTATATATGTGCATCATTTCCTCTCTGTATGTGTCTGGATTCTCAAGTGACACAAGATGCCGTGACCTGAAAATTAAATCTCAATCTGTCTGCCACCTTCTCACCCCACTCCCCCCCCCCCCCCACACACACACACCTCCTCATCTCCTCCCATTCTACTCTTCATTCTCACCATCTCTCTGGCCATTTATCGGGGAATGACTTGTGCCCTATTGGCTGTTTGCAGAGTCTAATCAATTGTCGAGTGTCCTGTGTCCTGAGTGTAGGAGGTGAACTCAGTGATTATGATGCCAAAAAAAAAAAAAAAAACCTCTACGTGAACACATGCGCTCACACGTGCATACACATCCATTTTGTTGGCTGCTGTCTGTGGCAAACTGCCACAAAATGCCAAATGTGATTTAGAGTCATTCAACAGGAAGTGGCAATGTTACCGATGTGCAGCTCATCAAACAAAAGGAAAGCCCTCGGGGAGTTAAGCAGCGAGCTGCACAGCACTTTGTTAGGCACAAAGTGCACACACTAATTAAGCTTTTGTGTCTGCAAATTGAAACATAGCAGGGAGACACTAACATGAATCATCAGCATGCTTGTATGTGCCCATTGTGTGTCTGCACCTCCATAAATCATAACGGACAGTTCTCGTTTAGAGTACAAATTACTGTTGTGTTTATTAGGTCTTTTTTATTAATGACACAAGAGGAGACTTTTATTTCTGATGGCACTAATGGAGGAGGACAATAGATAAGAGGTGTGAAAGAAACTAACAGTCTGAGACAGATGTAGGGCAAACATGTGGTGCAGATACTTCCCCCAAGGTTTTTCAGCTGAGATGAAATCAGTGGTGAAATAAACATTGATTGGTCCTTTGTCTATAAAGCAGCAATAAACAAATGTAAGAGATTCACAAAAAGGTGTTAAATGAACCATTTACCTATCCTACCCGGTCCTATCCTACCTTTCATTACCTGCACATCTGTACCTTATCCTATCCTGTATTCATGAAAAGTACCCAAATGTACCTTTAGTAATGTGTTATTCTCTGAAGTGGTACCCTGAGGCATTGGGTATTTAATGGAACTCTGGATCTTTGTATGATTTAGAGTGTTTTAACTCTGGTGGCAGACCTGTATAGATCACCAGTAAAAAAAGGTACCGTACTTGCCGCTGTACATGTTGCACCGCTGTATAAGTTGCATCAGTCCAAAAATGTCTAATAAAGTGGAAAAAAACATAAATAAGCCACTTCGCCGTATAAGCCACGTCTATAATGCGTCACCGCTGACCACCCAGAAACGTCGGCCGGTGTTGCGCCAAAAATCGATTGGCTGTCAAATTGCGGCCGCAGGACCGTGCACAGGAGGACTTTGCCAAGAATTTAACAAGATTAACACTTAAAAACAATTATTTGTTTGCTCAAAATTATAGCAAAGGTGTGTCTCAGTTTAACTTTTCCTTAATAAATGCACTTTGATGGTCAAATCAAATGCATTTCAAAAATCAATTTGTGGAAGCAGGAGCGCGCAGAGGGAAGACTCACTGTGCATTTCGTCAAAATTTAACAAGACTAACACTAAAAGCAATTATTTGTTTGCTCAAAATTATAGCAAAGGCGTCTCAGTTTAACTTTTCCTTAATAAATGTATAATGGTCAAATCAGTTGCATTTCAAAAATTGATTTTGAGCTGCTGGAGCACGCAGAGGATGGATTTGCTGTGCATTTCTTCGAAATTTAACAAGAAAACCACCTAAAAACAATTATTTGTTTGCTCGACATTATAGCAAAGGTGTGTCTCAGTTGAACTTTTCCTTAGTAAATGCACTTCAATGGTCAAATCAGCTGCATTTCGTCTGGGCGGTGCGGCGAAATGCAGCTGATTTGACATTTGCTCCAGGAGTTCCGGAGCGAGACGAAGGTGGCTGACAAGCCAAGTGTCTCATTAATAGACACTTTACCTATTAATGAGACACTTGCCATATTAGTATAATTTAAGGTAAGAGAAATGCATGTTTGTTTGCCCTGCGCTGTACTCCACTTCTTGCTTGTGGAGCGGGGCCCGGTCTGATTGAATTCACATTGTACTCGAACCACGCTGGAGTTGTCTTCTACCGGACCGAGACCTAGGTTTTAGCCCGGGCCAGAGTTCGCCTTTTTTTTCCGTGACAGAGTTCGATGGCGCGTTCACATCTCCCCAAACGAACTGGACTTTCTAGGAAAACGAGCTAGAGTTTGATTAAAGCGGACTAAACAGGGCTGCTGTGAATGCACCCTGAGAGGCCCATCAAGTCCAAGTAAATGGATCAACATCTGAGGCCAGTTTCTTCAGATCCACTATAAGACGGACCACCACAAGATACCGCTCCTGCCCACAGCCATCAGCATCTAGAACAACTCTTTAGTGAAACCAGGAGAATGAGCCACAACAGCATTTAATTTCCCTCTGGGATAAATAAAGTATTTTTGAATTGAATTGAATTTATTGTAACAGTTTTGTTCCCTCTCAAACCAGCTGGGTATTTATCTACCTTGACACTATTGTTCTTGAACCACATACCTTTGGTGTTATTTATACTTTAAATTATTTAAAGCTGTACCTAAACTTAATTATCATTTTAAGAGTTTATTGAAGAAAACCCTACTTTATAAAAAATTATCCAATAATAGAAATACATAATAAGAAACAAAGAGAAACATAAAAAAAAAAGATGATAACAAAAAATATAAAAAGGGATTGAAATATAACCCAAAAACATAAAGAAGGGCATACAGAGACAAGGTGTGTGGGGGGTGGGGGGACAGAAGAAAGAGGCAGACTGGGGCATTGTAAGAAGCTGTTCTTGACTCTGTGATGTTCTCTGAGTTCTGACATCTCCTCTGGTTCAGCACTCCCTTACCTGACACTTCAATAAGGCTTATAGCCGCCCTATGAGATGTCTGCGTGCGTTTGTGCACGTGCAATGTTGGAGGCAGGGAGAAAAGAGGAAACAGGGTGACAGACAACATTTGGGGACAATTTATTTGAATATCTTCACCTGTTCTGAACTGTGTGAGCGAGAGTTTGAGCACTTTAACTCCCACCCTGAACCTAATTCTGTTCCTTAAATCAAAGGAGAGTCAAATTGAGCTGGCACACACAGCAGGAGTAAGTGAGAGGTGGAAAATGTGTGTGTCTGTATGTGACAGCAACCCCCCTGTGGCGAGACCTAATTTAAAGTGGAGAGACGAATACAGCTCCAGAGCGAGAAGCTGCCCCTGACAAGAAAAGAGAAAGGACAGACAAAAAATGCAAAAACAGAGAGGAAAAAAAAAAAAAACGATTAAAACTAAAGGGTGATGTCTTTAACGTGAGAGCGCCAAACCGTCATAATGCATCTTAAAGAGCAAAAATCACAAGAAGTCAAAGCCTCAGTTTGTTCATGGTGTGTGAGTGCGGACTGTGTCTGTCCTTCCTCTGACTCACTGGGTTGAGCAGCACTGTGAGAAACAGCTCTCCCCCACGGATGCTTTTGTCCAGTTCTTTAGGTCCTCCAGGGTACTCCTTGTAGTAGATGGTGTGAGTAAACAAGCCACATGTCTGACGAGGCAGCACCTGAAAAAAACACATGCAGACATGCATTAAAAATGAAGAGCTGTTAGTCTATTTTATTTCTTCAAATTAAACTTTTAGTAAACAAAAACCCAGCCAAGCAAAACACTGGAAACAGATAAATGAAGTGCCAGACTATATAAATATGTATAATTAAAGCAAACTAATTTTTCATTTTTAAGCCTGATACTTCGGCTGATTGTCAAAACCAGCAATCTAGATAACTCAAAATGTGGAAAAATCTGTTAGGCCCTCTTTACACTGAATACGCTACATTAATAGTCCCCAATCCTGGTCCTCCAGGGCCACTATCCTGCATGTTTTAGATGTTTCTCTGCTTCAACATACCTCCTGTGAATGGATGCGTGGCTTCTGCAGAACTTGAAGATCTGCTGAAGAGCAGGGAAACAACTAAAACATGCAGGATAGTGGTCCTCCAGGACCAGGATTTGGGACCACTACTCTCCATGGTCTCTGTGACCTGTTAGAATTGGGCTGGATCTCCACAAATTTAGAAAACCTCCTGCTTCAGTAAGACGGTAACCATGATGCTGCAACACTTTCAGTCCACTTAAAGGTTTTTTCTTGCTATTTTTCACATCTCTGAGGCTACAGGTATTCTCCTGCATACGCACCATGCTTTGTACATCAGCAGCACAGCAATAAAACCATCCATACATCCATTATCTTTTACCCACTTCTTCCATTTTGGGTCACGGGGGTCACCAGTGCCCATGTCCAGCAATCACTATGCGAGGGACGGGGTACACCCTGGACAGGTCGCAAGTCCATCACAGGGCCACTTAGAGACAAATGAGACAAAGAGCCATTCACTTCCTCACTCACACCTAGGGACAATTTAGAGTTACCAATCAGCCTAACATGCATGTTTTTGGTCTGTGGGAGGAAACTGGAGTACCTGGAGAAAACCCACATATGCACAGAGAGAACATGCAAACTCCACCCAGAAAGGACCCCAGACTGGGGTTTGAACCAGGGACCTGCTCGCTGAGAGGCAGCAGCTCTACCAGTTGTGCCATCGTGCTGCCCGCAATAATACCATATACTCCCATTATTGCACCACACCCAGATGCCGACCCTGGCAGGCCTCAGACAAGCGGTACGTCAGGATGCAGCTAGAGTCTATAGAAGATCACATCGTGGTAGCAGAGCACCACCCCCATGGGCGTCATGTCTGAGCTGTTCCCATAACATGGTTACAGTCTAGGCATGACATCAGTCCTGCTTCAAATTATTCATGGATAGCCACACCAGTGCATGTAGGCTCCATGCTGCCACAACAATCTCCCCACTCTCCACCCAAGACCTTATTACATGGCCACCACATTAATAAACCACCACAACCCTGCTTCTGTTTCCTGAAACCATTACAAACCCATCACCTTCTTTCATGCTTAACATTGAACCAACTGCTTTCTTAACACAAAGTGAAGGCCTTACCAAGGTCCAGCAAAGGTCATCCATGTTCTGACTATTTTTTTCCCATTGTAGCTAGATCATCATCCTCTGTAAAGAAGTATTGTCAGGATCTGAGCTGCTTTTAGTTTGTTGTTAGTTTTTTTTCCCATTTTGATTTTTCAGTTTCTCCTGTATTTAGTGATTCTTATTCAGTTCAGTTACTTGTGTTTTCAGTTTCTGTTTCCCTCTGTGTCCATTCCTGCCATGCCCACTTTCACCTGCCCCTCAGGTGTCATTATGCCAGGTGTAATGTTCACGTTCATGTCAAGTCATTCTGTGTTTTGTTTTTTTTGTTGCCCTGCCTCCTCTCCTCATCAGCTTCACTCAGTGCGCCTGTTCGCTGCTCTTTTTAAAGAGCGCCTCAGACTCTGCCTCCCTGCCAGATTGTCTGATCTCCTTGCGCCTGAAGAAGTGCAGCGTTCTGTTCCTGACCTCTCTGTTTTTCGACACTCTTCATGATCACGGATTCCTCGCCTTTGCCTTTCCCACGACGAATGATTTCTGCCCATCGGATATCTGGACCTCGACTCTTGCTCTGCCTACTGACCACCGACTTTCGCTGAACCCCACGGATAAGTACTGCCTATTTGCCTCTCTGTGAATGACTCACGCCTGTATCTTGACCACGATCTTAGATTCCAGACTCTTGGAGCAGTGATCTTTTGGAACCAAGCTCCACTCAAGCTGAAGAGGAGCCTTGTCAGACCTCCCAGGTCTCACTCACGTGTCACGTGACTCAGCAGCACCACCTTTCCTCCAACCCCCCTCCCTCTGACGTCATTGCAGCCTCTGCATCACCAATCGTGATTAAACTCTGCAGGTTATGCAGAGTTTCAGCTGACGTCCTCCTTCTGGGGCCCCCCTTTTCTGACAAGTAGTTAATATAACTTTTTCGTTCACTCCTGTATTGTGGTTGAATTTCCGGGTCCCCATTGTGAATTGTTACAGCCAGGTGTTTACACCATCATCGTTTCATATTTTTGGAGTTCTTTGTGACGGTCTGCATTCCAACCTCCACAAACGTGACACTTAGAGTTTTGCTGGCTATTTCAGTGTTTCTTAAATCAGTCTTTAGCCAAGCTGCAAAGGTCACATTTGTTTATTGACATACGGCCACATTTTCATTTTCCATCTCCGAGTTTTCAAGCGACATCAAGCAGTTGATATAAATCTGGAGAATTCCCTTGTGAAACACTGGAGACTTTATTCATATATTGGTTTTCACATTCGCAGACTTACATGTGCACTGCAGAGCTTCCCCCCTTAAGTGTCACAAAAAAATTAAAATGATGCAATACTGAGAGCTAAAAAAAGGGAAACTGAAAGAGATGGTTTTGTGATCATTTGAAAGGGATGATCGCACTAAGTATAAATAATTAAACGGGCCTAAAGTTACAAGCAAAGCAACAGATAGCAGCTGTTAGGGTGAAAGAATGAGCTGAAGTATGAAGTCAAGCTTGAATGATAACTTCATAATGCCAACAGACAGCAGAGCAGGTCAAGGATAATCTGATGTGTTGTATGATTCAGCATATGGTGGTTCTGTAATCAACAATGACTCTGTTCCGTTTACATGTTCCAGTTTCAGGAACTTGGGATTAAACACACAGAAGAAGCCATTGCTAAAAATTATTAATCCTACCTGTGTTTCTTTTTCCTCTAATGCCCTTTCAACATGTATGTGGTGAAAAAAGGTTCATAAAACTCTTTTCACTTTTGGATAAACCTTTAAACCCCACTAACATCTGGCTTTTGACTTCAATAAGAACGTATACATTATATATTCAGTGCTTAGGAGAAGATACATAAAACATGTCTACCTGTAGCGACGCACTAATTGTTGCATCTTTTGCAGTTCAACACTATAATTAACAATATCTATCACTGAATCGATGAAGGCTGGTTGGCTATATGCCTCTAGCCTGCTAACCTTTGACATCTCAGCCACAAACTATCCCTGTCTCAAAAAAAAAAAAAAAAAAACAGGACCATAAGAATAATTAAAAAAACACTCTTATTCTGGTGCATTTTGACCTGTTTTATTGACTTGTTAGAGATTTAAAGTGTTGAAACCTCTCAGGTGGTATGACACTCACCTCAGGTTAACACTTATTTCACTCCCAGCAGCAACCACATTAATGAGAGTTAGCACAGTGAGAATCAGAGAATAATCAACTTTCTATAATCATTTCTACAGCAAACATCCTGACAACCTGGCTAACATCGACATGTTAGGCACATTTAGGAGGAGCTGAAGGGGAGAGGGTGGGCCCCGGAGGCCATTTTAGCACCAGCAAACTGTTTTTTCCACTCAGTTTGTTTGGTGGCTCCTCAGATTGAAGAAGTCCTTTGGATGAAGGACGAAACATCTCAGCAAAAAAAGAAACCGTCCAGATGACCTGACTGAACATTGGATATTTAGCTGGATTATTGAGCATGAACTTTGGTGCTAACACATTTGCATCACAAAGTTAAGAGCAGAAACGTTCAAATATCATGCTCAATTAATATGTTTGATATAGATTCAGTTTAAATTGAGCTGATATATTATTTAGATAAACAGGTTTACTGAACAAAACAAAAAAATACGTGACTGAGAGTGTGAACACATGGAAACCATGATATTAACTTTAAAATGAAGAGGAAACAAAAAGGTTATAGTTTGAATATAGTTTTAGAAGGTTGACAAATAAAAGTAGTATTTTTTGTGTTACCACAAATTATTTGAAGTATTTGCAAAGTTTTTGAGCACAATAAAACTTTCAAACAGTGTTGTTTTATCTGGATATCCTCAATATCAGAGTGACATACTGGTAAACGCTTGGTGCCTGCATGTGATTCAGTTTAATGTCAGTTTATAAATGGCAGGTTAAATGTGCGTCATGTTTCCTTACTTTTTAAAACTTCATTTTCAACGATATTTGAAATACTAAATGATCATAAGTAAAACAGCACATTAAATAAAGGCTCTGCATGCTCTCCACCCTCTTACATGCTTGAATTTTAAATAAAAACTATATCATAATGCTAAAAGGATGATGAGAAATGGCAGTTATTGCTGCTTTGATCAAACACTGTAAATGTCAATACCTCATGTGATACTGGGAAAATTTGTGACGTGTTAAAGCTCAAAGTAGATGTTGAGGATGACTCTCAGACTCTACCATATCAATTTTTAACCCAATATATGTAAAACAGAAAGATAAATAGGAATTTTTGTGTTGATTAATGTTGATCAGCTCAAGTCGGCCATCTTGAATCAGTTGGACTCCAAACATGAATCAAAGCAAATAGTGTATCAGTGACAAATCCCACAAGTGCACCTCCAGAAGGTTTGAAACATTGCTCAAATTACATCATTAAATAAAATAAATCTCCAGGTACATTACTGAAAACATTTACCGCTAAGTTTCTACAAAAAATTATTCAGATCATAATGTACTGTTCCCTTGGTTTTCTGTCCTCACATGGATCTTGTGTATTGTTTTAGAAGATAACAGATTTACTCATACCTGGAGACGGTTCTGCCTTGGCAAGAAAAACACATGAACACAGCACCCTCCCTGTGCGAGCTGCATATTGTATCCTTGAGTTTAGAAAAACAGGGTCTAACTGATTTATGAACTCATTCAAAGGCAATTCATTTGCTCTTTTGGCTTTACCTCCCATATCTAATACAATTAGTTTACACCAGTACAATTTTGGGGAAAAAAACAAACAAACAAAAAAACATGTCTAGATCCCATCCCAACCAGAATGTTTAAATACTTATTTCCCTTAATTAATAACCACGTCTTAGATCTGCTTAACTTGTCTCTAATGCATGGTTACGTACCGCATAGCTTTAAGGTTGCTGTAATTAAATTTTTACTTAAGAAACATAACCTTGACTCAGGAATTAAAGTCAATTATAGACCTATATCTAATCTAACTTTCCTCTAAAAAATTCTAGAGAAAATATCCTGATGCATGCTCAATAATCCAGGTAGAAAAATCTAAAAAAGTTAAATCTGGTCCTCTGGACATTCAAAAAAACAAAATAAAGCAAAACAACAACGTAGAAACGTTTCGTCTTTCATCCGAAAGACTTCCTCAGTCTGAGGTGCTGTATTCAGCTCAGTCTCTTAAATAGCACCTTCTCAGAGTGGATCAACCAGTTTGCTGCTGACAACCAAAACCAGCTGATCACATGATCGTTTATTTTTTTTTTTTCATTTAGCCTTTATTTCTCCAGGTAGTCTCATTGAGCCACGAGAACTCATTTTCAAGAGAGACCTGTTTAGGGAGCAGATGGTAGGGTTAAGGGCCTTGCTCATGGGCCCAGAGTGGGGCGAATGAGGGTGGGGGCAAGTGTGGGTGCTTCATCTACCTCACCCACATTTTTGATGTTGTCGGTACCGGGGCGTGAACTGGCGATCTTCCGATCACAGGCCTACCTTATCTAACCTCTGCGCCACCACTCCCCCACATTGATCAAGAAGGACCATCAGCCTAACAATGGATCATTAGCACACTGATGGCTGTTTACTATTCACAGAGGGCTGAGTGATACTAGCAATCACAGCATTGTAAGAGGGGGACAGTTGAACACGGAGGCCTCCACACCTGTTTAATGATGGACGGTTTCTTTTCACAAAGATGGCCTCCTTTACTCCTCTCTCAAACCATCGTTCCTCTCTATCCAGGATGTGAACATCTTCATCCCTGAAAGAGTGACCGCTGACCTGGAGATGAGTGTAGACCGCAGAGTCCTGGCCTGATGATGTTGATCTTCTGTGCTGGGCCATCCTTTTGGCCAGTGGCTGTTTTGTTTCCCCGATGTAAGACTGATCACAGCCCTCCTGACACTGAACAGCATACACAACATTACTCTGTTTGTGCCGGGGGACTGGATCTTTGGGATGAACCAGTCTTTGCCGTAATGTATTTTGGGGTTTAAAAGCCACTGGGACGTTATGTTTAGAAAATAAACGTCTCAGTTTCTCTGATACTCCCTCAACATATGGAATGACCACTGGTCTGGGTCTGGGTTCCTCCTTTTCACCTGATGGCTGACTGGTTTCCTGTTTGGGTTTCTTCTCTGCTTTCAGGAAGGCCCAGTTAGGATA
>NC_056500.1:37803600-37812537 GCF_014905685.2 Nematolebias whitei
TGATGTAAGACTGATCACAGCCCTCCTGACACTGAACAGCATACACAACATTACTCTGTTTGTGCCGGGGGACTGGATCTTTGGGATGAACCAGTCTTTGCCGTAATGTATTTTGGGGTTTAAAAGCCACTGGGACGTTATGTTTAGAAAATAAACGTCTCAGTTTCTCTGATACTCCCTCAACATATGGAATGACCACTGGTCTGGGTCTGGGTTCCTCCTTTTCACCTGATGGCTGACTGGTTTCCTGTTTGGGTTTCTTCTCTGCTTTCAGGAAGGCCCAGTTAGGATATCCACATTGCTCTAGAGCCTGTCTTGTGTGGGATTTCTCCTTCTGCCTGGCTCCTGAGTTAGTGGGGATGCTGTCTGCTCTGTGGTACAGAGTCCTGATGACTCCTAACTTGTGCTCCAAAGGGTGATGGGAGTCAAACTGCAAATACTGGTCTGTGTGGGTGGGTTTGATGTACCCCTCAGTTTGCAAATGTCCTCTATCAGAGACTGAAACCTCACAGTCCAAGAAAGCCAACCTGACATTTTTTACATCTTCTCGTGTGAACTTGATGTATTTATCCACAGAATTGATGTGGTCAGTAAAATGTTGGACTTCCTGAGATTTAATTTTAACCCAGGTAAGGAGGCCATCTTTGTGAAAAGAAATCGTCCATCATTAAACGGGGTGGAGGCTTCCGTGTTCAACTATCCTCCTCTTACAATGCTGTTATTGCTAGTATCACTCAGCCCTCTGTGAATTGTAAACAGCCATCAGTGTGCTAATGATCCATCGTTAGGCTGATGGTCCTTCTTGATCGTGGGAGCAGCTGGTTTTGGTTGTCAGCAGCAAAACTGGTTGATCTACTCTGAGAAGGTGCCATTTATAAGACTGAGATGAATACAGCACCTCAGACTGAAGAAGTCTTTCGGATGAAAGACGAAACGTTTCTACATTTTTTGTTGTTTTGCTTTGTTTTGTTTTATTGAATGTCCAGAGGACCAGATTTAACTTTTTTAGATCTAGACAAAATAGTCGTTGGTCAGTTGCGTGATCATCTGCAAAAAATAATCAGTTTGAAGAGTTTCAGTCAGGGTTTACAGCTCACCATAGCACTGAATCTGCACTGGTGATAGTTACCAATGATATTCTCATGGCCTCTGACAATGGACAGGTGTCTACATTGGTCCTGTTAGACCTCAGTGCTGCATTTGATACAGTTGATCACAACATTCTACTACAGAGACTTGAATATGATATTGGAATTACAGGAACAAATTTAAATTGGTTTAAATCATATATATTTGTTAGATTCCTATTCATAAATTTAAATAATGAATCTTCATCATACACCAAAGTTAGTCACGGAGTTCCTCAGGGTTCAGTGCTTGGACCAATACTACTGTATTTGGCTTACATATGCTTACATTAGGTAAAATTATTAAACAGCATGGGATAAATTTTCATTGTTATGCTGATACACAGCTATATTTGTCCATGAAACCCAATGAATCTAATCAGCTATACAACAAGCAAGTCTTAAAGAAAAAACCTGGATGACCATTAGTTTTTTTTTTCTTTCCACTGTTGCCTTCATGCTAGCTCAGGATGAGAGTGTGCGATGACGTTAAGCCTCATGTACCACATGTGATGTGAATGACAATAAAATTGACTTGAACTTCTGTACAGTGCTGTGAGATGACTTCTGTTGTGACTTGGCACTATATAAATAAACTGAATTGAATTGAATTGAAAAAAAAAAGCATGTAGATGGAAGAACTGCAGTCTTTATGGGAGTGTAAATTTACTGTTTATTGTGTCAAGGATAATGGCAGATTCCAAGCAGTTTTCAGATGATTAATTAAATACTGTTTTATTTGTTAATTAATAAAAGAAGAGGAGAGAAAAAGAGAGGAACATCTTTATAGCAAACTCCTTGAGGAGCACTTCTCTGTGTGAAATAGAGAAAGACTGGAAGCGCTGATATTGGTTTATCTATAAAACACTGCAGACTCATTTTCACACATACACACAAACACACACACACATGCGTCAGAGAAGGCCACCATAGCCACAGACACTCAGCACTATTTCACCAAACCAATTATCCACAGAGCTATAGCTCAAACTGATATAGTACATTTTAAAAAGGAATACACACGCACACACACACACACACACACACAGCGCAGCCCCATATCTCAGTCTGATTTGTTCTGATACTGTAGGTCCAGTGGGTGGCTCTCAATCTGCTGACAGAGACACACAAACACCAATTTTGCCGCCTTAAGACAACTTCCTGTCCTCCTCTGAGCAAACAAAGATGGAGCGCATGGAGGAGGAGAAAGAGATTAATAGACAGAAACGGCGAGAAGAATTGGACGTGAAAAATGAAAAAGGTGAGGGAATCTGGGAGAATGTGGACAAAGTCTTAAAAGTTACCTTCCAAGAGGTCAGGGGATTGGGTGCATGATAAGACACCGAGAGCAGGGATGGGCCGTATATCGACTTTTTAATTTATGTTGTTATTTTTTTCCCTGACAGTACAGTTTATACTGATACAGTATAGTCTGGTGGATGACCTGTTTCCTCTGTAAAACTCTGAAACTCTATTTTTCTCTACACTCAACGGTTTCTCCTCGATGTTGGAAGGCACTCTTCAAACTTGAAAGTAAAAAAAAAAAAACCTACTCAAGTTAAAAGTAGTGACACACAAAAACCTTAAAGAGCTGTTTAAGGTATTTGTCAATGACAAACATTGACAAACTATTATACAGCAATCTATTGCAATGGCCCGGACAAGCAGACTGTGCATGACCTTTGGCCTTGATTTGTGACCTTCAATTTAGAGCTGGGGTGATAAAAGTGTACGTGACATTCCATCTAGTGATGATGCATACAGGTGCTGGTCATAAAATTAGAATATCATGAAAAGGTTTACATATTTCAGTAATACCATTCAAAAAGTGAAACTTGTATTTTATATTCACTCATTACACACAGACTGAAATATTTCAAATATTTATTTATTTTAATGTTGATGATTATAGTTGACAACTAATGAAAACCCCACATTCAATATTTCAGAAAATTTTAATATTGTGAAAAGGTTCAATATTGAAGACCCCTGGGGACACAATCTAATCAGCTAATTAGTTCAAAACACCTGCAAATGCCTTTAAATGGTCTCTCTGTCTAGTTCTGTAGGCTACACAATCATGGGGAAGACTGCTGACTTGATAGTTGCCCATAAGATGACCATTGACACCTTCCATAAGGAAAGCAAGACACAAAAGGTCATTTGCTAAAGAGGCTGGCTGTTCACAGAGCTCTGTGTCCAAGCACATTAATAGAGAGGTGAAGGGAAAGAAACGATGTGATAGAAAAAAGTGTACAAGCAATAAGGATAACCACACCCTGGAGAGGACGGTGAAACAAAACCCATTCCAAAAAGTGGGGGAGATTCACCAAAAGTGGACTGCAGCTGGAGTCAGTGCTTCAAGAACCACCACACACAGACTTATGCAAGACAAGGGTTTCAACTGTCACATTCCTTATGTGAAGCCACTCTTGAACAAGAGACAGCATCAGAAGCATCTCGCCTGGGCTAAAAACAAAAAGGACTGTACTATTGCTGAGTGGTTCAAAGTTATGTTCTCTGATGAAAATAAATGTTGCATTTCCTTTGGAAATCAAAGTCCCAGAGTCTGGAGGAAGAAAGGAGAGGCACGGAATCCATGTTGCTTTAGGTCCAGTGTCAAGTTTACACAGTCAGTGATGGTTTGCGGGACCATGTCATCTGCTGGTGTTGGTCCACTGTGTTTTCTGAGGTCAAAGGTTAACGCAGCCATCTACCAGGAAGTTTTAGAGCACTTCAAGCTTCCTGCTGCTGACCAACTTTATGGAGATGAAGATTTCATTTTCCAACAGGACTTGGCACCTGCACACAGTGCCAAAGCTACCAGTATTTGGTTTAAGGACCATGGTATCCCTGTTCTTAATTGGCCAGCAAGTTCACCTGACATTAACCCCATAGAAAATCTATTGGGTATTGTGAAGAGTAAGATGTGATACACCAGACCCAACAATTCAGAAGAGCTGAAGGCCACTATCAGAGCAAACTGGACTCTCATAACACATGAGCAGTGACACAGACTGATCAGCTCCATGTCACGCTGCATTACTGCAGTAATCCAGGCAAAAGGAGCCCCAACCAAGTCTTGAGTGCTATACATGCTCATACTTTTTATGTTCATAATTTTCATTTGGCCAACATTTCTAAAAATAATTTTTTATTGGTTTTAAGTAATATTCTAATTTTCTGAGATACTGAATTTGTGGTTTTCATTAGTTGTCAGTTATAATTAGGGATGGGGCCGATCCGATCCAGTATCGGTATCGGCCTCCGATACCAGCATAATTTGCGTATCGGATTTTCTGATCCACCTGCCAATATTTCCGATCCATGATGCACGTTGGCTTCAAACTATGGAATGGATTTCCTGAACGGCGGCGTGTCTCATGAACCCAGAGTAATAAGACCCGCCTCACATTCAGGAAATCCATTTCATAGTTTGCAGCCAGCTACAACGTGAGGACTGAGTTAGCAGCACTGTGGCTAACAGCTAACAAACTTTTCATCTAAACATGTCCGCTGTGTGGAAGTATTTTTGTCATAGCTCTGCTCTCTGTCAGCTCCTCTGTCATGCTGCACACTCAGTAATCACTCAACTCATGTCACCTGTCACCACTCATTATCCCACAGCTCCACCACCTGGTCCAGTCAGTACTTAAGTTCACTCATTCCTCTCAGTCTGGGCCAGATTCTCTATCCTGTCTCATCAGCAGTAGACTTTCCAGCATTCCATTGATTGACTCATCACGTTCATGACCCTTGCCTTGACCACGACCACGCTTTTGCCTCAGCCCTCGTCTGCTTTTGCTCATCTGATCAGGTACCGACTCATGCTCTTGTTTTTTGACTCTCTTTTTGGATCACGTACTGGATACTTCTGCTGAACAACTGACTTCACGGTATGAACTCTGCCTTTCCCTTCTGACTGTTTTTTTTGGATCACGGATTAAAGGTCAAGCTCATTCTGTATCACGGACTTATCCTTACCCCTGAATCTGATTCCCACAGATTCATTTCCCCAATTAGTCTCTTTCCCCCTGCATCTACTAACCTTTATCTTTTAGTTGCAAGCCTGTTGGACTCCGTTCCAGTGGACCTTAACATCAGTTCTACTTCTACTGGCAGCCCGCCACTACAACACTACCCAATCACGAACTACCAATCAGAAGATCGGAACCAGCCCAGAACCGGACCTACTCCAGAGTTTTACTTTATTTCACAATAAATCTTTTAACCCTCTCAGTGGTTGTTGTTGTTGTTTGCGATCCGGCCTCTGGTTCTTGACAATTTTACACTAAAAACACCACAAGACAGCATCGTGCAATGTCTGCAGAGCAATAGCGCCACAATAAACCACGTTAAAGTTAGTTTTACGTTGGACATTCGAGCTCTGTGGCTTCAGCGGGGCGCTACTCTTTGCTCAAACCGAAAGAGGCGACTCGATCCCGACCAGCCGCGTCCAATCTGCCCCGCTCAGTCTGCTCGTCTCTGAGGAGGGACAGACTGAGCGTGGCAGCCCCAAATCAGGCTGCCTGCTTCGGATTGAACAAGAAGAAGACATCGCTGAAACCATGGAGCTCAAATGTTTACAGAGAAGTTGCTAAACTGCATCATAATTAATGACCAACTACTATCAGTTGTAGAAAACGAAGGATTTCTCAGCTTGATACTTGCAGTCAAGATATAGTTTACCCTCCAGGAGATATTTATCAGTACAACAGTAGACAATCATTAAAAAACATAATTTGAAAATTATATAAATTAAAAACAAAAGACAGCTACATTATAAAGTGATGTAAAATACTAAAAACAGGAACATGTCTGTTGGTTTATGCCATGAACTTAGCAGATGTTTGAAGCCATTTAACATTTAATTTAATTCATTTATTCATTCATTTAAATGAAAAATTTTTTTTTTAATTATCAAAAAGAAAACATTGAATGAAAAGAGTGCAGAAAGAAGAAAAAATTCTTATATCTGCCCATTATAAAATATTAAACAACTTTAAACAATCACTTAAATTAATCACTTTAATATCCACTTTAAAACTAGGAATAAAAAGAAACATGTTTTGTGTTAGCAGAATTTAATTCTAACTTTAAAACTTATCCAACATTAATAAAATTTACCTCAAGTTGCCTTTTTGGACATGCACGCATATATTTGTACAAACTGTACTTGAGAGGAGATTATTACAGCCTCATGTAAAATCAATGAGCATGATATCGGAACTGGATCGTATCGGCCGATACTCAGTTCTAGGTATCAGGATCGGATCGGAATTTTAAAAAGTGGATCGGTGCATCCCTAGTTATAATCATCAACACTAAAATAAATAACCATTTTAAAAATATCAGCCTTTGTGCAATCAATTAATATAATATATAAGTTTCACTTTTTGATTTGAATTACTGAAATAAATCAACTCTTTCATGATATTCTAATTTTATGACCAGAACCTTTGTGTATGATGTTTTAATACATTATCTTGAGCGGACGTTATGGGTGGGACAAGAGAAAGTTTACAAATGGATGGGCAGAAACTATATATCATCATACATCCATCCTTCAATGGGCATATAATAAAAAAAAAAAAACTCCTTATATTTTTGAGGCACACTTGAAAAGAAGAAGCATTTCATGCGTTGATACTTTGTACATATTGTTAACTCTACGCTGAAGTGACCATGGCTGCAAGTAATTTTTTACAGCAGAAATGACTGTTTTTACTAAAACATTTAAATGGCTACCTTTAACATGAAATGATGCAGGAAGTGTTATACGAGCGCCACTCAATATTTACAGAAACCATTTGCGAGAACTAGAAGCAGATAATTCTGCCTCACAGACCTGAGATCCATCTGGGCTTCTAAAGAGGCATTTTTATCACGACAAATTTTGCGTTATTTCCCTCAAAATCCATCAGAAACAAGTGCAGGATGAGCTCTGAGCAGCATTTCTCCCCTAAAGAGCGTTTCCCTTCAAACTGCATGACCTGGACTGAGCAGTGTGATCAGCACCTTACGTTTCAGTCCAATCATCCTTCATTTCCTTAAAAAGCATAAAACCTGAGGAAGTTCAGCTGAATAAACAGGATTTACTTGTGGCGTTGCTCCTCTGGCAACGTGAACACATTTTCCCAAACCTTAATAGACTTGTGTTTTTGGAAGGCAGTAAAGACATTTCTATTACTATTTTGAGGATTAAGGTTTATTTTAAGAAAACTAGATTTATTTTACTCAGCATCTCTCCTGTTGTTTTTTATTATCTTTATAACAGAAATCATTTTTCCAACAAAGTTCAGTCAGGTCATCTGGACGGTTTCTGGGTTGTTTTTATTTTTTTATTTTTTGGAGATGTTTCATCCTTCATCCAAAGGACTTAATCATTAAATCACTTTTATTCCCTGTTTTGTTTCTGCTTTTCTCTTCATTTTGAGCGCATTATGTTGCCAATGATTGAACATTTATTCTCATTGAATGACTCAGAGATGAAGTCAGCGATGCTTCTCAGTACCTTCTGATTATTAATGTACAATAGCATATTACAGCCTGTCAAACTGGGAGCTTGTCACCGTGCTGAAAAGACGTAGGAATTAAAAGCCTTGTCTTTTTATGACAAGACATAAAAAAAAAAAAGCCGGACTGATTGGCAAATTGATACAGCCGTCTCTTTACATTGTTTGCTTCAGAACCAAATATGGCAGAAAAACACATGCACTGATAATTTAGATGTCAGATGTGGTTGGTTCTTTTGTCGATGACAAAAAAATAATAAAACTGGCCTGTGCAGTCAATACGAGCTTGAGCGACAAGTGAATAAAAGAAGGACAGACAGGCAGACTGGTGACGATGCTTACTTATGTGAAACGGCTGACAAAAGTTTGATTCTGCTGCTGTCTCGAACAGTGATTGATGATTACACACTGAGGCCGAAAAGCATAAAAACGCTCCCACAGCAACATTTTCAGAACAAGACACACACCCCGCTGCATTCAGACACACAAACGCAGTAAAACGTTTCCCTGTAGCTGCGCAGAGGAGCCAATAAATATTGAATCAAGTAAGCACACTTTGGTGAGGGAAGGTCAAATATCCCATCCCCATAAGCATAGGCAAACACGTGGAGGCTCCACACCACGCACGGCACCATCGATTTTCTGTTAAGAGCCACAAGAAACAATCAGCACACAATTTAGTATTAGACAAACGCTTCTTTGAACAGAGACAGCAGTTAAACACTTTCTCACAGACCTGAGCAGCAGTGCAGGCCAAACAAACATCGCTGACTTACAAATGTATTATTCATTATTTTCATTTTACTTTGCAAATAGTTTTTCAGCCTGGGAAGGATGAGAACAGCACCTGATGTGCTTAAAATTTAATTAAAGACCTTAATGATAACCTGAGGTGTGGGATGGTTTACAGCTTTAAGACATAGAGCACTTTTAAGATGTCCTACGGTTTAAATTCATTTTAAAACCTTAACTGAGGGTTAACAGTCCGCCCCTCTGTTGCTGTGAGCCGTTAGTCAGCTGTGTCCCTGAAAAAAGGGATTTTTTTTTCATTCAACCTTTATTTAGACAGGTAAATCCCATTGAGCCTCAAGGACTGATTTACAAGAGAGAGGGATATTCCCCTGAACCAGGGGTGGGCAACAGGTTTTTATTTTTTAACCAAAGGGAAATAAAATAAAAAATATATATATATATATTAGGGCTGGGCCATATCATATCGTTCATGACATTGATATGACATTATTATTTTAGATAGATAGATAGATAGATAGATAGATAGATAGATAGATAGATAG
>NC_056500.1:37812547-37816895 GCF_014905685.2 Nematolebias whitei
ATAGATAGATAGATAGATAGATAGATAGATAGATAGATAGATAGATATTATATATGAAAGCTCTGCAATGACGTTAAATTCAAAGCAATCTGCTTCTCAGATAAAAAGTACTAACTAATAACTTTTTATATACAAAGTATATAAATGTTTCTGTTCAGTGCCTTGAGATGACCTGTTGTGACTTGGCGCTACATAGACAAACCGAATTGAATGTGTGTGTAGGGTGTGTGTGTGTGTGTGTGTTTGTGTAAAGGGGGTTCTACTGTAGCTGAGTGGTTAGACCAGTCTTCCTCCAATGAGAGAGGTTGGGGGGGGGGGGGGGATTCCACCATCAGTCACATGCTGAAGTGTCCCTGGGCAAGACACTGAACCCCTCATTGCCTCTGATGTGTGTCCATCAGTGTATGAATGTAATAAAGCTCTGATTAGTGTCTATAGAATGATTTGTTCATATGATCTTTGTAGAGATGTCGTAGAGTGCTGTATGAATGTGTGTGGAGGTAAATGAGGGCCCAGATTGTGTTGTAAGTTCATGGCAAAAACTAACACAGACATGTTTCTGTTTTTAGTATTTTACTTTGCTTTACAATTTAGCTGGGGGGGGGGGGGGAGTTGTTTTATTTTTTTTTAATTTCTTCTATTTTCTTTTCATTTTATATGCTTTTTGTATGATTGACTATTATTGTGTGTACCTCATCTGTGTTCTTTGTTTAAAACAGGTCTCTATTGTAAATGAGTCCTCTTGATTCAATGAGACTAACCTGTATAAATAAAGGTTGAACTAATGAATGTAATGTAAATAGTATTTACATTACATTCAGTTGTTCAACCTATATTTATTAAATACCTTTGAGGGTCTTGATTAGATAGAAAGGTGCTATATAAGTTCAGTCATTTTACCATTTACCATGTATATATATATCAAACCTTTGACTTGGTAACCCAATTTTCAATAGTGACCTGTCATGCAGCCACACACCAAATTATAAGTTGGTATGTCACTTATTTTTCCAGTTATCACTCTCAAAACATGCACGGATGGGCAGAGGGTATTTCCAATTCCCCTTTTTACTTCCCATTGAAGACAATAAAGAGATATTTGAGGAAAAGCTACTAAGATGTGAAATTGAGAAATATATTTTTAACCGCCGAGACTTCATTATGTGAGCTTTGCCTGCCAAGGTCAAGATATTTCATAAAACCTGACTTCACATACAAACAAAACCATCTCGTCTTTAAGAGACGGCATCACCCAGCAGGTTTAATAAAAAACTATTTTCAGCCTTTTACAGAATAAAAGGGACGACCTTAAACAGTCATTCAGGTATTTGTGAGTTTTGGTTTAATGAGAGCTGTGGCAGTCTATTTAGCACTGAGCGTCACAAAAAGAGGAGCTGTTCCATTAGAAAGAGGACACAGCTTTCATGGATACACTGAAACATTTCAGGAGATCAAAGCGATGTGCGTGAGCGTGAGGACGAGCACATTTTAGAATAAGGGTTTGAGGTGAAGCTGATGCGCCTCTGAAGCTTTTCATGACTTGATCACATATGACTCAGAGTAATTCTACTCCTGCTTACCATTATGTTGCTGTGAATGAAGCCCTTGCGATAACGAGCAGGTTTGAGGTGGGGGTACTCTTCAGTGCTGGTGACCCGAATGTTCCACACACGCCTCCATGCCTCGTAGAGCTGCAGGTGCACCGGGTACACGCCAGAATGGTGAGGGGCCACGGCGTAGCCCATGTCCACTGGGATGTTGTGCTCCTGGAGGAGAAGACAGACACACACATGAAGGTTATACAAATAAACACAAAAATGATGGCACATATACAGCTTGTAGACAAAAGACTCTGTAGCACATAAACACAGAGCCGAAGACTTTGACCTTGTTGGAGAAGCACATGGGTTTTGTTGGGTTTGTTATGGGGCTGGCCTTCAGGTTGGAAATGAGAAAAAATATGGCTTGTGAGCGTGTGTGTACGTGTGTGAGCTCGCTGAGGGTGGAGGGCTGCTGGGAGCCTCCAGAAGAATGATGGTGTTGTCCTTTGCTCTGACACACACCTACACACACTGTCAAAGCTAAGCATCAATGGCCAGGGCATGAGGGAGTGAAGTGTGAGTTTGTGTGTGTTGCACACACACACACATTCAATGGCATGAACAAATCCTTTGTGCATTATTGTGTGTGACACCACAGCTCAATGTGGTCATCGTTACCATCTTCACTCACAAATAAACCAACAAAGCACAAGTAAAAAAAAAAAAGAAACAAGATACGTCTATGTACCTCGTCGCTGATGGATTTAAATAGTGAATGTTGGTAGTTTTGGAGATGAGCGTTTTTCTGGACTGCAACTGAACAGGGAATAAAGTAAACCTTAATGCTTCTGGTGCAAGGTATATAAGTGGTAGGAGTTAAACAGTGGAGAAGAACAGAGGGAGATTTTTATTATTTATTTTTAATGGTCTGAGGCAGCACAGAGTGACGGATCCTGGTGAATGAAGAGAGCAATTTTATTCAACACCAGGTGCAACAGCAGAGCCAGGGGGTGGCCAATGGTGGCCATGACCACCATAGATTAATCTTTGGTCACCTCATTTATTTTGAGGAAGCCATTCTTTTTAGAAATATAAAAATTAGACAAAACAGTTTCCTCAAATGATAGAGCTGGTCTGTTTACATACATACATATATATATATACATACATCTATATATATATATATATATATATATATATATATATATATATATATGTGTGTGTGTGTATGAATATATATATATAAGGGATGCACCGATCCACATTGTTTTACTTCCGATCCGATCCCTAAATCTGGATATCAGCCGATACCGATACCTTTCCGATATTATCATCATTATTTATTTTATATGAGGCTGTAATAATCTCCTCTCTATAGACAAGTACAATTTGAACAAATATATGCATGCATGTCCAAAAAAGACAACTTGAGGTAAGTTTTGTTAATGTTGGAAAAGTTTCAGTTAGAATTAAATTCTTACACAAAACATGCTTTTTTTAATTCATAGCTTTAAAGTGGATATTAAAGTGATTAATTTAAGTGATTGTTTAAAGTTATTTTCTTTTTTAAATAAGGGGCAGCTATATGATTTTTTTTTTATTCTTTCTGCACTCTTTTCATTCAGTGTTTTCTTTTTGATGAATTTGTTGTTTATTTTGTTTCTTTTAAATGAATCAATAAATGAATAAAATAAAATAAAATAAAAAATTAAATGGCTTCAAACATCTGCTACAGTAAGTTCATGGCATAAACCAACACAGACATGTTCCTGTTTTTAGTATTTTACATTGCTTTATAATGTAGCTGTTTTCGTTTAGTTTTTTTAATATAATTTTCTTGTAATTTTCAATTCATGTGCTTTTTTTATGATTGTCTACTGTTGTACTGATAAATTGGAGGGTAAACTATATCTTGGCTGCAAGTATTCAATCAAGCTGCAAAATCCTTCGTTTTCTACAACTGAGTTGGTCAAGTGGTTGGTCATTAATTACGATGCAAATACTTCCACACAGCGGACATGTTTCGATGAAAAGTTGGTTAGCTGTTAGCCACAGTGCTGCTAACTCAGTCCTCAGTCCTGTGAGGCGGGTCTTATTACAGTGGGTTTCGTGAAACACGCCTCCTTTCAGGAAATCCATTCCATAGTTTGAAGCCAGTGTGCAGAGCAGCTGGCAGGGAATCACATGAGGAGATGTTTCAGCAGACACAGACATGCATCATGGATCAAAAATCTCTGCAGGTTGGATTCGATAAATCTGATACGTATATTACGCTGGTATCGGAGCCCGATATAGATACCAGATCGGATCGCCCCCCATCCCTAATATATATAAATATATATATATATATATATATATATATATATATATATATATATATATATATACATATTCGGTGTGCACCGATTGCAGTTTTCTGTCCGATCCCCGATTTCTAAAATGTCTGACCAGCTGATTCCGATTTTGGCCGATGCCGATTTTGTTTTATAAGCGACAATGTCAGGTGTTAAAAGGTCACAATGCACCTTCAATTGTTCAGTATTATTTTATTGAAAAACATACCCTTGGACAATATCCTAGAAACAACACAAACTTGTTTTAAATGGCCATGAGGTAGTGCTCTGAAATATAAATAAAGTTCAGACAATTGTTGTTAAAACAAAAACAAATCGATAAAATCGGTTTCTCATGAAAGTATCGACCAATTTCCGATTTCCCAAAATGAAGGATATCGGGGCCGATTTATCGGTGGACCCCTAATATATATATATATATATATATATATATATATATATATATATATATAT
>NC_056500.1:37816905-37829780 GCF_014905685.2 Nematolebias whitei
TATATATATATATATATATATATATATATATATATATATATATATATGGGGTGTCCATAACTTTATCTTGACATGGCAATCCAATTGTCAAAAGAAAAGAAATCTTTCATACATCTAGATGCAGCCAAACACTAAATTGGAAGGTGATACCTAGGTTATTTTTTTCAAGTTATCATGCTCACAACATGCACAGATGGACGGAGGGTATTTCGAATTTCCGCTCTTTGCTCCACGACTGAGAACAAAAAACAGATAAAAAAATGACCTCATGGATTTAAAGGATCCACAAGATGCCAAAGTGAGCTCAAGTGTGCTAGACTAAATTAATGCAACCAAACCACATCTTTGTCCAAACATCCTCATATAAAACTGCAGTGTTTTTGCACGTGATGCAAGAATTTTTTTTGATTACCTGAAAGGCATCCAACATACCTGGAAAAAAGAACAACTACCAGTAGTAGCTTTGAAAAATGTTCACCAATCTAAATTTTTGGACCGTCTCACCAATAACAAAAACAACCACACTTTCATCTAAAAAGGGTAACTATAGCAACAAGGGGACATTCAGAGCCTTTACTTCACTGTAATATTTAGCAAGTTAACGTCAACAAAGTCACCACTGTTAACCTCGCATCAGCCTTCTGATCATTTCATATGAAACGACTTTTTTTTAGCACAATCTGCTAAATGTAGATTGCTCACTCTAAGGAATTTTAGAGTTACTCTGGCAGTCGTTTTGACTTCCTTTAGCAACTTTAGACAACAGTCAGCACACAGGATGCTGTTTGTTTCTAAAACTGGTGATACTGTATTTTGAGACTACAAATGAGTTGTCACGTCGTCATTGCAATTACAGTGTGCACTCTCAGGCCATCATTACCTGCAGCATCTCCTCAGTGCAGACTGAATTTGGCAAAAGGGCTTTCTCTTACTTTGCCCTTGTAACCTGGAACACCTTACAAAAAGATTTTAAGTTGTCGACTTTGACCTTTCTAAACCATATTTGACTTGTCTGCAAAATGCAAGCGTTACTCACTACACTTTCTCAAGTCATTTGGTCCAGCCTAAACCAAACAGAAATAATCAGTTTGAAGAGTTTCATTCAGGGTTTAGAGCTCACCACAGCACTGAATCTGCACTGGTGAAAGTTACCAATGATATTCTCATGGCCTCTGACAATAGACTTGTGTCTATACTGGTCCTGTTAGACCTCAGTGCTGCATTTGATACAGTTGATCACAATATTTTACTACAGAGGCTTGAATATGATATTGGAATTACAGGAATGGCTTTAAATTGGTTTTAAATCATATCTATCTTATAGATTCCAATTTGTAAATGTAAATAATGAATTTTCATCATACACCAAAGTTAGTCAAGGAGTTCTTCAGGGTTCAGTGCTTGGACCAATACTCTTTACTTTATATGCTTCCATTAGGTAATGTTATTAAGAAGATGGGATACATTTCCATTGTTATGCTGATGATACACAGTTATATTTGTCCATAAAACCCAATGAATCCAATCAGTTACTTAGACTACAAGCATGTCTTAAAGACATAAAAACCTGGATGACCCTTATTTTTCTCCTTTTGAACACAGACAAGACTGAGGTTTTAGCATTTGGACCTGAGCATCTCAGGAATACATTTTTCAGTCTTCCGTCCTCCTTGGATGGCATTAATCTGTCCTCCAGCTCTAATGTTTAAAATCTTGGTGTTATTTTTGATCAGGACATGTCTTTTATCCCCCACATTAAAAACAATACTAGAACTGCCTTCTTCCACCTGCGTAATATCACTAAAATTAGAAACATCTTATCTAAAAATTACGCAGAAAAACTGGATCATGCATGTTTCACGTCTCAACTGGACTATTGCAATGGTTTATCTGGGTTTTCAAATACTTCTTTAAAAAAAATCCTCAGTTAATCCCAAATGCTGCTGCCAGAGTCTTAAATGGAGTTAGTAGGAGAGATCATATCTCTCCAGTTTCTCTCCATTGGCTCCCTGTCAAATCCAGAATTGAATTCAAAATCTTACTTATAACCTACAGAGCTCTCAACAGCCTAGCTCCATCTTATTGAGCATGCATCAGGATACTAGCTCCATCTTATATTCGAGATCTTACTGTTCCATATTTATCCAACAGAGCACTTCACTCTCAGACTGCAGGCTTACTTGTGGTTCCTAGAGTTTCCAAAAGCAGAATGGGAGGAAGCTCTTTCAGTCATCAGGCTCCTCTCTTGTAGAACCAACTTCCAGTTTCTGTTCGTGAAACTGACACATTGTCCAGTTTTAAAACTGGGCTTAAGACTTTCCTTTTTGATAAATCCTATAATGAGGGTTGGCTTGTTCTGCTGCCTTAAGCTTAGACTACTAGAGGACAAACTGACCTCATTTCCTTGAATGAATTGTTAAAATAGAATAGTTTTCATTTGATACTATTTCAATCTTAACATGTGATTCTTGACCTGCCATTGTGTATCTGTTCCTACCAAACTCAGCAGATGGCCACTTGTCCTGAGCCTGGTTCTGCTAAAGGTTCCTTCGTCAGGAGGGAGTTTTTCCTTTCCACTGTCGCCTTCATGCTTGCTCAAGATGAGAGTTCTGCGATGGAGTTAAATTCAAAGCAGTCTGCTCCTCAGATAAATAGTGTTAAATTATTTTTATATATGAATGTTTCTGTTCAGTGCCCTGAGACAACTTCTGTTGTGACTTGGCGTTATATAAATAAACTGAATTGAATTGAAATGAATACCTAAGTGACGACCCTTTCTTGTATTATCTGAGTATTTTTAGTTTATGTACTTGTACTATTTATTATGTATATATGTTCAGTATATGCTTTATTTTTTACTAAATAAACTCATTCAATCAATCAATCGCTAGTTTGTAATAATAACTGGGTGCTCAACTGGTGCTCAAATAAATTCACTCGTTTTGTTTGCAGGGAGAGGCACAATCAGCTTGGGGTAAGTTACTAGTCAAATCCTCAAAGTGGTACCAAGTAAAGTAAACCAGGCTGAGTAAAGACTTGTGTTCAAATTTTGATTGAAGACTGCATTAAAACGTAGATTAACAGCTTTCACTTTTCCTTTCTTGCATGCAACAATGAAAATACTTTTTGAAGAGTCCATAATCCTTTGGCAGCTCGCTCTGCTATTTGCTGCGAATTTTCAGTTTCTGTTTCGGCCTGTTGATTCTGGACCCAGCTTCTGTTTCTCATGGGAGCATCCATCCATCCATCCATCCATCTTCCCCTCAGCCTGACTCAAACTGCAGTTGGGCCACCTCGTCGGGTTTGTTTGCCCATTTGAACTGTGACATTTTATGGTCTGAATCTTTTCTGCATCATTCATATTACTGTCACTATTTTCAGTTCTCAGATTATCTGGAGTCACTGAATCTTGTTAATACACCTGAATCTGTCCATCACTGCAACTTTCACTGTTTTTGGGTTCTGAATGATCGCGTCTTCATTAATGTTTCTCATGGTTCGATTATGGGGGCTAATTGTCACACTGTTAACTCCTGTAATTACACATCAGTCACAAAAAACTCAAGAAAATGTCTGATAATAATGTTGTTATTGCTCTCAGGAATTCAACCTAATCCTGGACCCCCCACTAATTACAGCACACCAAATGACTTTAAAAACGCCTCTGGGCTTCATTTTCTGCATGTAAACGCTCGTAGCCTTCTGAAAAAACTTGATGCTGTGAAAATCCTGGTCAGTTCTTCTGGGGCAGATGTTATCTTTATTTCTGAGTCCTGGCTCAACAAATCTGTAATGAATAATGACGTGGCAATCAATGGGTTTAACATCTACCGCTGTGATCGTCAAAAAAGGGGGGGTGGAGTCATTATTTACATTAGAGACACTCTGGTTTCAAGTCTTGTGACTTTCAAAACAATTCCAAACCAGTTTGAAGCCTTATCTGTAAACATCACCTTGAATGGAGGCCAGGTTTTAACTGTAGTCTGCTGCTACCGCCCCCCCACAGCTTCACCTGAAGCATTAAATGCCATGAAGGAATTCCTTGGTAATTTAAAATTCAAAGAGATCTTTTTAGCTGGAGATCTCAATATTGATTGGTGTAAGTCGACCCCCCTCTGTGACAAATTCAAGGAATGTTGCTTGTCTTTTAATTTAACCCAACTGATCGACTCCCCCACCAGATTAAATAAAAGCCATCCTGACAATTCCTCCATCTTAGACCTGTTTCTAACTAATATGCCTCACAAATTCCCTGGTACAGGTGTATTCGCTGATCTTTTGAGTGATCATTGTGTGACAGCGGCTTTAAGAAATAGTAAACTTCCACCTTCTAAGCCCAGATTAATTAAAAAAAGGGATCTGAAACATTTCTGTGAACAGTCATTCCTCTGGGATCTGTCTCACTTTGACTGGCATCGTATTCTGTTAACTGATGACGTGAACTCTGCTTGGAACTATTTCCATAATAATTTCATTTATTTCCTGAACTTACATGCTCCTTTTCGTCAGTTCAGAATAAAGGGACGAGACAGCCCCTGGTTTACTCCAGAGCTAGCTGACCTCCTGCACAGGAGAGATCATCTTTGGGCCGCAGCGAGAAAATCTGGCTCAGACACTGATTGGTTGAGTTTTCGACAGATGAGGAATAAATGTACAACTGCTGTCAAAGCAGCAAAACGAAACTATTTCTTATCTCAGACCTCCAAAAATCTAAATGACCCTAACAGATTCTGGAAAACAATTAAATCTCTCTCAGGCACCCCCCAATCATCTGACCTCCCATCACAACTTCTCGTTAACTCTGCTCCTGTGTCAAATAAGCACGAGATCCTGAACTGTCTCAACAAACATTTTGTTGCTTCTGGTTCTTTATTTGACACAGTAACTAATGGAAAATCAGCCACTTCACTTAATAACCAAACTTCTACAAATCAAATCCCTCCTACAAGTCAATCCTCAGTTAATCACAGCTTCTCTTTTTCTCCATTCTCAGTCAGTGAGGTTAATAAACTGTTAAAAGATCTTGATCCTAAAAAATCTGCAGGTCCAGATGAACTTCCACCTTATTTCTTAAGGCTGGCTGCTCATATCATCACAGTCCCTGTGACCCACATCTTCAATCTCTCCATAAGACAAAACTCCATCCCAGACACTTGGAAAACAGCCTTTGTTCTTCCTTTGCTGAAGGGAGGAGACCCCACCTCACTGAACAACTATCGACCAATCTCTAAACTCTGCATTTTAGCCAAGGTTCTAGAAAAACTGATAAACTCTCAAATCAAAAATTACCTGGACTCATTTAACATCTTACCTCCACATCAATCTGGTTTCAGGAAACAACACAGCACAACCACTGCTTCACTGAAGGTTCTTAATGACGTTGTTGAAGCACTGGATGCTAAGGATTATTGTGCTGCACTTTTCTTAGACCTGTCTAAAGCTTTTGACACTGTGGATCATAACATCTTGTGTCATAAACTCTCAGAAATCGGTTTCTCAGATCACACCATTGGTTGGTTCTCTAACTATCTTTCAGACCGGAGGCAATGTGTTCAACATAATGGTACTTCCTCCAGTTATTTAACAGTCAACAATGGTGTACCACAAGGCTCAGTCTTAGGACCCACCCTCTTTACAATCTACATACATAATGTAGGTAAAAACATCCCTAATGCATCCATACATTTCTATGCTGATGACACAGTTGTTTATTGTCGAGCTAAAACAGTTGCTAAGGCTTTCCAGCTTCTGAAATCTGCATTTAACATCATCCAGACTGATTTGTTTCACCTCAAACTTGTCCTAAATGCCGAAAAAACCAAAGGGATGCTTTTTTCAAATAGGAAGTTGGTCCCAGCAGTTCTTCCTCCGATTTTATCCTCAAATGGTGTCCCCATTGAGTTTGTTGATTCCTATAAATATTTGGGTATCTTGGTCGACTCACATCTTTCTTTTAAGCTCCATGTGGAAAACTTGGTAAAGAAACTGAAAGTTAAACTGGGTTTCTTTTTCAGAAACAGATCCTGTCTAACCCTGAATGCTAGAAAACGCCTTGTATCTGTGACTTTCCTTCCCTCAATTGATTTTGGTGATATTATTTACATGAACGCTCCTACAAGAACCCTGCAGATGTTGGATGCTGTCTATCATGGTGCACTAAGATTCATAACTGGCTGTGATTATCGTACCCACCACTGCACCCTGTATTCACTGGTTAACTGGACTTCATTAACTTCACGCAGACTCTCTCACTGGTACATTTTCATCTTTAAATCACTTCTTGGTCTGCTGCCTTCATACATCTCCTCCTACATGTCTCTGCGTGAGTGCAGCTACGGAGTGCGCTCTCAGGACATTATTACCTGCAGTGTTCCCTCAGTGAGGACTGAACTAGGCAAAAGGGCCTTCTACTCCGCTCCTGTTTCCTGGAATATCTTACAAAAAGATTTGAAGCTCTCGACCTTGACCTCTCTAAGTGGCTTTAAGAATCTGTTGGACTCCTGGCAGGGACCAATGCAGACATGTTCCTGTTTTTAGTTTTATACATTTGTCTCGGAATCTAGCAGTTTTTTTGGTTTTGTTACCTTTTTCCTTTTAGCCATCCTATTTGTTAAAAAAAACAAACAAAAAAAAAAAAACTGTAGTATGAGTTTTTATAACTGCTTATTGTTGTTGCTGTTGTCCATTGTTGTCATCTTTCTTTGTTGAAATCAGGTCTCTCTTGTAAATGAGTCCTCGAGGCTCAATGGGATTTACCTGTATAAATAAAGGTTGATTGATAATCAGGAGTTAATAGACTGTCCTGCACATCTAAAGGTTGTGAGGCTGTCCATTAATTATTAATAATGAGCACCTCATTGGATGTCACTCCTTACATAACAAGAACAAACCATATTTTTATGGTTCGTGGGTGCAATCAGTGGCCATAACGTTGATGTACTCCACCAATCAAATTGGCTTGTACAAATCGAACTTTCAACAGTTAGAACACTCAGCCTTGTGTTATATGTCTGCAATAAGTTGTGTCTTACTGTCAAACTAACAAGGTTGAGGGTATCACTAAACATAAATGTCACATTACTATGTTTTATGTGAAATACTAGACACCAGAACAAAAAAAGGTCTTCTTGTTTCTTAGCCTCTTTTGACAATGTCTATTATAACAGATCCAGAGCTGTAGCTTGAGAACATCATGGATATAATCTGCTGCAACAAAAGAAAGAATCACCTGCAGCAACAGACGCCCTTGAAGAAAACACGATCATGGGGGAAGAATACGATTTAAAAGGCACACAAGAGAGAGAACTGCAACAAAACAGACAGCTGCAAGAAAAATGTGCATGTTCTCGAGCATCCATCTCACCAGAGCAAACTCCTTGTTGAGGACCATCTGCTCCAGCAGTGAGGACTCGTTGTGGAAGAGGTGAGGCTGCATGTGGCTCCACATGTGGGGGAACCACCAGAATTCATCTACATACTTCAGTAGTAGATCATCTCCTTCATCCTCCTCCGCCATGCCTACATACATGTGAAAATGCACACACACACACACACACAAATCCACAAGGACAGAAAGGACAAAAAAATGAACCGTGCATAAAAACAAAACAATACAAGGAAGCTTTGCAGGTAAATTCTTGCTGATGCAAGGTTAGAGAGCATCATCGAAATGCATTTCTTTAAGGTTACGCTGCTATAAATAGGTGGTCTGAAGCCTAAATAAAGAAATAAAGAGGCTATAAAATGTCTGTGTCAGATTAAAGAAGGGACAGCAGCACTGACTTTCACCTGTTTATTTCTGTTCTTGTGGATCTGATAGCTGTCTCACTGCAGTTTTAGATGATTAAGTAAAAAAAAAAAAACTGTATCAAATCTGATCTTGGTGTCACAGCATAGGCGAGATTATACCACAACATGTCATAAAAACAACGTGTACAGTAATATTAGCTCCTTTACTAGGAGGGGAAAAATATGAGTGCCACATAACTCTAAATTGTCTCTAGGTGTGAGTGAGAGAGTGAATGATTGTTTGTCTCATTTGCTTCTATGTGTCCCTGTGATGGACTGGAGACCTGTCCAGGGTGTCACCTACCTCTCACACAGTGATAGCTGGATATGGGCACCAATGACCCCTATGACCCGAAAAGGAAGAAGCAGGTAAAGATAACGTATGTACGTACGTATGTATGTATGTATGTATGTATGTATGTATGTATGTATGTATGTATGTATGTATGTATGTATGTATGTATGTATGTATGTATGTATAAATGCATGTATGGATGGATGTATGTATGTACAGATGTATGGATGCATGTATGTATGTATGTATGTATGTATGTATTTATGGATGTATGTATGTATTTATGGATGTATGTATGGATGAAGAGTACCATACATGGTACATTAAACGCTCATCAAAAATCATTATACGTCAATCTATAGCAATGGCTTGGACAAGCAAAGACCTTGTATAACCGTTGACCTTGATTCATGACCTTGACCTCAGAGCTTGGGTGATGAAAAGTGTATGAAACACTCTGTTTAGTGATGATGCATAAGTGTATAAAGTTTTGTTAAATTATCTCAAGTGGATCAGAAGTTATGGGCAGGACCAGAGAAAGTTTACAGACGTACAGAGACTACAACAACACATCCTGCCTTCGTCGGGCGAACAAAAACCAAACTAAAGCCCTAAGATTTCATGGAGAAATGCAAAACACCAGTTTCATTTATTGCCTCTGTTATATTGAGGTCTGTCATGATATAGTTGTGCGCCGACTATGTGTTGTGGATGACTATCAGTTGATAGCGCATCAAGTTTGAGTTCACCCGTGTCTCCTTACCCATCCCCAGGTGCTTGTGATCATTCCCTTGTTAGTGTCCCTATATTCTTCATCCTCTACGTCAGCCCTTCTGTTTATTTAAATAAATAATATTTTACTTTATTCCTGAGTTCTCCGAGTCCTGTCTGCATTTGGGTTCAAACAAGATGCAGATCATGATAATTAAAAGCAAAAAAAGAGCCAGTTATAATCAAGTTGACAACCAACTTTCTAATACCACTAAGCACTGCTCCTCATGGTTAGGGTTAGCTTAAAGAACTTTCTGCAGCTCTAGTTTTGCATCAGTGAAGTTTTCTGTTTGGAATCCCCTTCTTTCATAAATGTTTCTGAAACCTTTTGCCTCTGGACCGGAGTCGGTCTTATGGTTGTTTTCTTCACTGTGTGGCAGAAAGAGTTGTTACTCAGAAAGGCAACATAATAGACACACGATATTTACATGGAAACATGCATTTCTAACTTTTGGTTCCAAAAGTTTTGACTTGCAGGAATCTATCTTAAATATTCTTTATTGTTCAGAAAAAATGTCAAGTTTCAGCTGAATATGTTTGTACAATTGATCACACAACTTTTCCAGATTTTTGCTGAGTACTGTTCTGTCATCAAGCCTTTCAGTCAGAGGTTTTGTTTTTTGCAACTTAGTAATTCTTACTTCATGCTTGATCTCTGAGAACAAAATGAAACCCCTCAAACTTTACTAGTCTTAAAATTGACAGTGATTAGTTGAAAACCCCAATCCTGAATAAAAGTAGTGCAACAAACGCTCATGACAACTAGCCTTTTATAAACCGGACTTGTCTTGCACAGATATACAGTCACAAACAGAACACACCTGTGTGATAGAACTTTCCAGAGAATCCCAAATTGAAGGTGAAGTTAGAGATGTACGAACGCAGCTGGTGCTGGGTTTCAAGGAGAGCCTGGTGATGGACGGACCGGTGGAGAAAGAAGGAACAGAAACACAGAAAACAAAGTGTTACATTTAGACAGAAACCCATTCAGTCCTTTGAACGGCACAATCACACACCAGTATATGAAGTCCTTCTCTCCCCTGCCTGTACTTGCACAGATAAAACCACGTATGATTTAGATCTTATGTCTCTCCGTTGTATATTTAGGTGAACTCTGGCTCCTTCGAGAACCATCACCATGGCTGTGTGTTCTCATCAACGCTTACCCTTATGGCTCGGCTATGGCAGCTGCCACCGGCATGCTGCTGCTGCAGCCGGCGTCTTTAGTTTGGTTTGTGATTCACTTCTCTACGCCCACAAACTCCCATTCTGTCCTTTTTCCTCACTTATTTAATGACTTCATTAGTTTTCTGGCCTTTAAACAAAGACTCCGTAATGAGTGTTAACTAAAGAGAGGGGCAGACGACGCGCACACACAACGACAGTAATGCAAGTTAATGAAGGTCATTGCATTAGTAGCCTCTGGAGGGTGGACTAATAACCACCCCACCCACACGTGCACGCACACACACACACACACACACAGACACACAAACCACCTATTTTCATCATTTCCACTATCCCTCTCTAACATCACCAACTGAAGCCAAAAGCCTCTTCATCCTTTTCCCTTCTCACTCTTGTCCTCCCGTTTCTCTCTGAGAACCTGCAGTCGCCTCCTTATTGCCACCCCCCCCCCCCCACCCCCCCTCTCCCCCCCCCCCCCCCCCCCTCCATTTGTCTTCCACACCTCCCACCCTCCTCTGAACCTCCATCTCTCCCTCGCTTGCTCCGTGAAAATGTCACATTCTCAGGAGACAGGGCTGTACTAATTTGAAAGGAAGGCTGAAGCAGCATGGAAGAAGGATCGCCCCCCTCCCTCCCCACCTCACGCACACACTCCGCATCCCCCTCTCCATCTATGACTCTATACCCTTGCACGTCTTTTCACCACGGCTGCACTTCTCGCTGTGCAGATGTTTTGTTTAGGAATAAAAACGCCAACCTTCCTTTATTTCTGATTTTATTCTACGGTTCAGTCAGCTGGGCCTTTCTGCTGTGCTACAAGCCACACCCCAACTACAAATCTTTGTCGTGCTGCTTTTAATCGATCCCCGAGAAGCTTTCCTGATTTATGATACCTGAGCAGCTGGAGTCAGAGCAGAGAGCTGCTTCCAGGCGCTCACACTCTCCCTCTCATCCACCAGCTCTCCTCCTGAGTGCAATTCCTCCCCAAACTAACAAATACACAGACACAAGAAGGGAGCGTCTTCATTAGCTTTAATTTAATGGTGCTGAAGATGGCCGCACCGGTGACAGATGTGCACAATTCCCTAATCTGATCCCCTGTCTACCCCCCTATGACATCCTCTACATCTTCCAGACGTGCGTGCGTGGAGCCCAACGTGAGGATACCCAGACTTAAGAATTAAATTAAGTTTGTAGCCAAGTGCTTTGCATTGTAACTTAATCTACACTCCCCGATGCACTCGGTCAAAATGCATTATTAACGTGTCTGTTGGCAAATGTGAGAATGGGTGTAGGTGTGTGCCCAAGCGTGCAATATATTAGTTTAAATATCTCATTTGTATTCTGCTGCCTAACATCCATGATGGGAAAAAAGCTGCTAAAGCGCAAAGGAAGTGTTTGGAGCAGCAAACATCAAGAATGGCTGCTTTTGCATGTTTTAACATTTTTTTCCCGTTAAATTCTGCGTCAGCCCTGTTTCTAACTTTAAGGGTGATCATGTTGTGCAACGATGGCACTGTGAGCAGAAAACTAGTGCTAAAGCTCCTCGTTTGAGAGCGAGCGCACAATGAGGGAAATATTAAAGCAGGCTACAAGAAGCTGAACGTGGATGTGTTTTTAGAAGGATCACCGAGAACTTGGTGAATTTGATTCATCAAAAACAGCAGCTAACTTTCGAATCAGTCACATCAAAGGAGAGGCATTCCCCTTTCCACAAACGCTGCGCAGATTCTGAAACTTTCTCAGGCAACAAATTGCTCACAGATCAGTTCTTTCAACCACAAATCAGCTCTCGTGCGGTTATCAAAGCATTTAACGCTACATGTCACAGAAATCTCCTCTCACTGTCGTACGGCTCGGGGGCATCGAGTGTGAGGTGTCAAACCACAAGTTTATCTGCCTCAAACAGCCACATAACCATAACTCCAGCTGTAATCACAGTGCAATGATAACAAATGATCACAAAGTAAAGCATGCAAAAATGAGGACATGCTGGGCTGTCAGTCAGAGTGTGATTCCTTTAGCGGCGTCACGTTTGGTGAGCAGTGAGGATTGAAAGGATTTATTCTACGATGCACTACAAGGACAGAGGAGCTCTTTCTCTAACAGACTGAGTCAATTACTCCGTCACAAAGAACACTTCAGATCATCATTTCACTCTCGTGTAACAGGTGACCACTCTACTGCAATTCACATCTATACATACTCTAAACTAAGCAAAAACTTTTCTTACCATCTAAATTTTTCCACATCTTACAACTAAAATTAACTGTACAGGACTACAGCTCTGGAGGTTTTGTTTTTCTGTCTTTTATTATCTTTCAAGGTGGTTTTGATCAGTGTTTGTTGGGGTTTTCTGAACATCTTCAGTGTTTTTCTTTAGACTTTGACTGTTTTTCTTTGACCATTTCCAGAGGAATGTTTATCATGTTTGTTAAGCCACCTAACTTTGACTTATGAATCATTCCCACTTAACAATCCTCCTAAACCGAATAGATGAACAAGTGTTGTATCAACACATGACATGACATGACAGCTGAGTATAAAATACTAGATTTAAATGAATTCTTGAGTCACTTTTGCCCCTTTTCCATAGTACATTTTAGTACCGGTACAGCACGGTTCGACTTGGCTCATTACGGTACACATTGTTTCCATTATGCTTTCGGTACCAGTTCCAGTGGGCGGGGTTCAAATTAACGTCACATGCCTCACCAGTTGGTGGTGATAAAGCTTGGGGTACGACCCTGAAACAGGTTTCAGTAAAGGGTGAGAATTTATTTTGAAGTTTCTGGTAAATTAAAAATAATACAGATTATTAAAATGATCAAAT
>NC_056500.1:37839780-37843815 GCF_014905685.2 Nematolebias whitei
TATATATATATATATATATGTGTGTGTGTGTGTTTGTGTGTGTGTGTGTGTGTGGCCTCCCCACCATCACTGACATTTACACCTCCAAATGCAGGAAGAGAGCCACCTGCATCATGAAGGGCCCCACTCACGCAGCACACACACTTTTTGCCCCGCTCCTTTCAGGCAGGAGGTTACGGAGCATTAAGTGCAGAACCACTAGACTGAGGAACAGCTTCTACCCTGAAGCTGTTAGACTCAATAATCTCTAACCAGGATTATTACTGTGGGGGAAAAATCACTGTAATGCCACTTGAGTGTTGATATGTGCTGCTGATTATCCATGCTGCTGATTTATTTCATGCTGCTGTGTTCATTCATACTCACACAGACTCATGTTCATGCTGCTGTTGTTCGGCATATAGTTTTTGTACTACTACTTAGCTTATTTTTACTTTAACGTTTTTCTTAGTTCATATCTTAGATCTTATTTCTGTTTCTTTACATTTTATACTTTTGTTGGATGTAACCGGGAGCCTGTGTACATAATTTTGTTCCACCACATGCACCACATGTGGTGTGTATGAGAAATATCGAACCTTTGACTTAAAGAGTTTTTCCAACAAAGTAGCATGTGTGCTGAATGTAGAGCTCCTTTTAGACATGTATGAGTCATCCTATGAACAGTTTGAACTCTGTGGAGTAAAAAACTTTCATTAACGACTCAGTTTGACATCTCACCAACTTCTCAAACTATACGTGCATTTTAACCTAGACGTCTAAAAATAAATCCTTCCCGTTGATGTCGTAATTATGACTTCCAGTGTCTGTTTTCTCTCCCTCTGCTTACACAATTGGCAGCAGGAAGAAGCTTTGATCTTACTGTAATCTGACAACTCTACCTGAGGCTCAACATCAATAAGGCAAGAGCTGCTAAAAATATGTCTTCTTCTCTCCCGTTTACCTTACACCGTTCCCCCGTTTCCCCTCAGCATTTTGTTTCTCTGAAACTGCTAAGTTAGCTACAAGCTCTTCCCCAGGCTCCATCCTCCTCCTCCAACTGCTTCCGTCTCTCCTGTATTTTTTTCCACATCTCCAAAAGTCATCCTCTTTGTGGCAATCCGCTATCCTAATATGAGAAAGACGTGTTTTAAAAGGCAAAGCTTGGTCTTTCTTCTGCCCTCCTCTCTGTCCACCTCTTCCATCCTCTTCCCCGTCTCTCTTTCCCCTCTGTTACGGCACCGATTCATCCTCATGTATATTAATGCTACAAAGCTGAAGAGTGAGGCAGACTAAAAATGAAACCTCCGACCGGAGAGCGCTTGTGTGCTCATTTTGTGAGCGTGCACAAGAATGTGTGCACTGGGTGTGTATATGTGTGTTAATACACACTCTCTTATCATTTTGGATACATATATTCAGGGCTGGGATCTGTCTCCACTTCACCCTCCACTGCATGTTGCTTCTTTCTGCTTCTCTCGCCCATTTAGAGCTGAGCAATAAGGCAAAAAATTATTTCCTTAAAAAATTTTAAACATATGAAAACTTGCCATATATCTACAATTATTGCTGTATTTCATTAGTTGTATAAATAGTGTGAAACTATTGTATTTCTGCCCTGCAGGTGCATCTCAAACCATTCGAACACGGTGAAAAGTTCAATTTATTTGTCAGTAACTTCAGAAAGTGAAACTTGTATATTACATAGATTCATTGCACAGAGTGAAACATTTCAAGCCTTTATTTCTTGTAATTTTGACGATTATAACTTACGAATTATGAAAAAATAAAATAAGAATATTCCAGAGCCAGCTGTTGGTACCTTTGTCAGTGTGAGTCGGTGCCGAGTCCTCTTGGAAAATGAACTCGGCATCTCTATAAAGCTCGTCAGCAGAAGCAGCATGAAGTCTCTAAAATGTCCTGCTAGATGTTACGTGGACTGTGGACTTTAGAAAACACAGTGGACCAACACCAGCAGAGGACATGGACCCAAACCATCACTGACTGTGGAAACTTCACTCTGGACCTCAAGCAACGTGGATTCTGGACCTCTCCTCTTCCTCCAGAACTGACAAGAAAATGTACTTAAATCTGAAAAGAGGACATGGACCACTGAGCAACAGTCCAGTTCTTTGTCTCCTCAGCAGGTAAGACACTTCTGATGTTGTCTCTGGTTCAGGAGTGGCTGGACTCGAGGACTGAGACATTTGTAGCTCATGTCCAGGAGTTAATCAGCTGATTAGGGTGAGACACCAGGAGGTTACAATACTGAACCTCTTCACTATATTCTCATTTTATTTTGTTTTTTCATTATCTGTGTTATAATCATCAAAATTACAAGAAATAAAGGTTTGAAATATTTCACTCTGTGTAATGAATATATGTAAAAATATGAGTTTCACTTTCTGAAGTGAATGACAAGAAATACTGAACTTTTTCAGAATATTGTTGTTTTTTGAAACGCACCTGTATTTGACTCACTGATGACGAGGACGCTGTGTTTTGTTCACAGTGACATCTTTATTTGCTGGATGTTTCTGGACTAGAATGCAGAGCGAACAGTTTGACCTAAAACAGTTGAAGTTTTTTTTTTTTTTTTTTTTTTTACTGTTTTAAGAGGATATCATTCTGCACATGCAGCTTGACTGAATTAAATGAGTCTTTGGTGGGTTTCTGCTAAACTTGATGATAGTCTGAGCTGCTCAGCGATTTCAGTCAGGTGTGTTGAAGCACATGCACAGCTGTAACATGCAGGACAGTGGACCACGAGGACCAAGGTTGGGGACTTCTGCTTTAGATGATCCTACAATTTTTCTGCTTTGGCAGATCGTCAATACCTTCACCATGTAATATCACCCAACTCAACACCCACTCATCTCCTGTCTGACTTTCAGCAGTAGAGTGGTGAGGGTTTTTTCCAGTCATCCAGACAAGACAGGTCAAAGTGACATTTTAATCTAAAATAGGGATTCAAGAAACAACCGCACAGAGGCAGACTGACAAAAACTCGCTTTTCGATTTAGTATACCCTGTGGCCACAGATGCATCTGTTCTCGGCTGATGCACAGCTCCAGCCCGACTCCCATTTTTCTTATAAATAATGCATTCTCACAGGAATCTGGGTTTAGCGTGTGTGCAAATTCTGCTTTTTGTATGTAAACAAGGGTGCGGAAGCACATCTGTCTGTTTCTGTGCGCTCACTTGTACAAGCGTGTGTTGAAACAATGGCTGTGTTGAGAGGCGGGCGGGATGGCTGACTCTCCTTTAGTTCCCCCTAAGAGGAGGAACGTGGGAAAAAGACGAATAAGAGCCATTCATCTTCTCACTGCCTTATTCACTACGTCTCCTTCTTACTCTCAGCCCCTCCTCATTCCCTCTTTCACATCACATCTTTGTTCCCTTAAATGGCCTCTTCTGGCTACCCCCCCCCCCCCCCGTTTTTGTACCCTGACACTTATGCACTTGATGAAAACAGAAAAGAAGAATTACACACGCAGAGACACACTGCTCCAATAATCTCCTGAGTGCACTCATGCCTGAGCTGTGATCTTCTGAAGCACATTCCTGAAACCAAGTGAGGATTCTTTGAATAAATGCACATCGCCCGCTGCCTTGCAGGCTAAAATTTGAAACACAGGTCTTTCATGAGAAAGAAAACAGTATGTGAAGGATTTTCAGCTACAACCACAATTACATGATCTCCTGCCTTTTATGTTTGCGGGAAATAATTCTTCAGCTCACAGTCCCATAAAAAACTTCCTCATCTCATCACTGGACTCTTAAGAATTTAACATCAGAAGAAGACCATTGAGCACGCTAACACTGGGGATGCTGCTAACACCCGGGACACCGCTAACACCCGGGACACAGCTAACACCCGGGACGCTGCTAACACCCGGGACACCGCTAACACCCGGGACACCACTAACACCCGGGACGCCACTAACACCCGGGACACCGCTAACACCCGGGGCGCTGCTAACACCCGGGACACCGCTAACACCCGGAACACCGCTAACACCCGGGACGCCACTAACACCAGGAACGCTGCTAACA
>NC_056500.1:37843825-37870520 GCF_014905685.2 Nematolebias whitei
ACCCGGGACACCGCTAACACCCGGGACACCGCTAACACCCGGGACGCTGCTAACACCCGGGACACCGCTAACACCCGGGACGCTGCTAACACCTGGGACGCCGCTAACACCCAAGAAACCGCTAACACCCGGGACACCGCTAATACCGGGGACGCTGCTAACACCCGGGACACTGCTAACATCTGGGACGCTCAGGAATGGAAAAGAAAAATCACAATAATGCTGGTCAACACTGTAAACACGATCACTAAATACAGTTGGTTGCTGAGTTCGGAAATGTTGCATTTCTGTAAAAATTCAAGCCTTGAACTTTTATTTTTCATTTCTTTTCTTGCTGAACTTTCTCTCAAATAACTGACCAATTATTTATTTGTTTATTTATTTATTTAACCTTTATTTTTACAGTCTCATTGAGTCACGAGGTCTCATTTTTAAGACAGACCTGTTTGAGAGCAGACGGTGGGTGGTTAAAGGCCTTGCTCAAGGCCCAGAATGAGCAAAGTGAAGGTGGAGACAGGTGTGGGAGCTTTACCTTTTCCACCCACACTGTGATATTGTCAGTTCGGGAAGTCGAACCTGCGACCTTCCGATCACAGGCTCACCTTCCCTAACCTCTGTGCTACCACTCCCTAAATTCAATTTTAATTGTAGTCTACTGGATAAAACCATAAACAAATGAATAAATAATATAATAAACTGAGCAGCACGGCGGTGCAGTTGGTAGAGCTGCTTCCTCTCAGCGAGCAGGTAACCCTGGTTCAAATCCTGGTCCGGGGGCCTTTCTGGGTGGTGTTTGCATGTTCCCTCTGTGCATGCGTGGGTTTTCTCTTGGTACTCCAGTTTCCTCCCATAGACCAGAAACATGCGCGTTAGACTGATTGGTAACTCTACATTGTCCCTAGGTGTGAGTGAGAGAGTGAATGGTTGTTTGTTTATATACCCTGTGATGGACTGGAGACCTGTCCAGGGTGTCCCCCGCCCCTTGCACAGTGATGGGCATCAGCAACCCACCCCCGACCCAAAAAGGACGAAGTGGGTAAAGATAATGGATGGATGGATGGATGGATAGAATAAAATAAACATCCAATACACTGTAGGGCTCCATAAAATCTGTTTTTCTATTTTATGGTGCAACCTTTTTTTTTCAACAAAAATTATTATGAGATGTTACATCAATCAGATTTTAAATGTGAAAATATCCCAATTTAAACAGAAACGCAGCAGGACCTGTTTACATTAAGCTGATTCTTGAAGGTTTAGTGAAGTGCTTAAAAACCTGCCAGTAAAATCTAACCGTTTATAATGTCCTTTTGCAAAATTGTATTTGTTTCATGTCAAAGCAAGAAGCAGGATTTTCTGTAAAACAAGTGTTTTTTTTCTAGTTTAACCTAAACTTCACTCAGCGTTTTGTAATTACTAAAAGTAAATCTAGTTTAAATATCTGAGCTATATCTAATATCTGAGAATATTCTTACTCTTTGTTAAAATCAGGTCTCTCTTGGTAATGAGTCCCAGAGGCTCAATGGGATTAACCTGTATAAATAAAGGTTGAATGAATGAAAATTCAGAAGCAGAAGAGAGCATACTGGCAAAGAGGGATATGTTTTTTTTTTTTTTTTTTTTTCAAATAATCATGTTGTTTTTTCCAGATATGCTGTTTTTGTGATTGTTCGGAGCAAAACTCAAAACTGCAATATTAATTATTTTCACGCCCCTACCTGCCATCTTTCTGTCTCTCTCTAAAGCACACCCCAGTCACCCACCAGTACCTTCACATCCTTGGTGTTCATGCGCGTGCCCTCTTTGCCAACAAAAATATCATCTATATCCACGAGTACGTGCCGGTCCAGACCCAGAGTCAGCTTCCTGTCTGTGAGGTAGGAAATGGCATCCACCAGGATGAGTCTGTGCAGCCAGTAGCCCAGTCCCTGGCCAAAGAGCACTCGTCTCACCCCGTCGTAAAGTCCCATGTCCTGCACCACGGTGGCCTGGAGGCCTAGACTGAACCCGGGCCCCGCATTATCTCCGCTGCCCGCCCCTGCTCCATCTTTAGCCCGTGCATGCAGCACAGCCTGATACGTGGAGTGATTCGAGGAGAATGAGGTCCAGTCCTCCCCAGGTAAGGCCCCTCGATCTGTGCCAGGTTTGGTCAAGTGGAGGAGAGGCGAGCTAGACACAACGCAGCAGTCCCAAAGGGCCTGGTTGGTCCTCAGCACCAGTGGCAGGCCTTTGAGTTTGAGGACAGATGGGGAGTTCTCAGTGGAGCGGTAGAAGCCAATGATGCCAACTCTGTACTCCGTACAATATTGATGCAACAGCTGTCTGTTCCACGTATCTGCATGTGCATATTTCAACAGATTCTCATAAATGATGAGCGAATATCGTCCGCGGCCTTTTTCTGTCAGAGGTGGAAGGTCGCCCTTTCCTGAGGCAATCTCCATGCGGAACTGGAAATGGGCAGACTCCAGTATAGCCACAATGTCCTGTCCTAGCAGGGAGTACTGCGACTCTACCAGCACCAGCACAATCGGGTCAGTCTGTACATGTGTGTGCGGGGGGTTAGGAGGATACGGGTACGGGAGCTGACGGTAAGGCGACATGGAGAGCGGCTGGGAGCAGGCAGGCTCGACTGATTGTCCAAGGTGCATGGAAGGAGAGGAGTTCGTAAAGAGGAAGTAGGCGGAGAGGAGAAGAGAGAGGAGGCAGCAGGAGGCCAGTAGGAGCAGGAGTCTACGTAAGTGGCGACGGAATCGCACAGCCACTGTCATCTCGAACTGTCGACTTATTGTGTGCCAGACAAATGGGTGTGTTTTGAAATTAGCTGGCATCTAGAAAGCGCATGTGCAGGTGTTTGGAGATTGTCTATGTGTGCAAGACAGGAGCAAAGCCACTCAGGGGTACGTCATGTCACCATTGCAGGGGACTGAAGAAGCTGCGCTGGATATCAGGGAACAGAGGTCTGGACTGAAGAAAGACAGCCGAGGTACACGCCTTCAGGTCCTCACAAAGGAGTCACATGCAAAGATGGCGTAAGCGATGGTGAATATCTGGAAAAAAAAGAGAAAAAGGAGGGGAAAAAGAGTGAATTTGTTGTGAGTAGTTGAAAGGTGTGTGTGTGTGTGTGTGTGTGTGTAAAAGAGTGAGTGAGAGAGAGAGACTGAGTTGTGCCACCCTGGGGAATGTAAGGGCACAGCTGGTAACTACAGAGCTGATTGAAAACAACTTGCATCCTTTGGGCTTAGCCTGTCTATGGCACACACACACACACACACACACACACACACACAATGACATCCCAGTTAAAACACGACAGAAAAGTCAATCCTCCCAAATAAACAACAGCTGGTTGTGCGTTCATGTGGCCGTGTGGGGAGGTGGACGGCAGCTCAACCAATCAGTCCCATAAAGCTCCGCGGAGAATTCCTCTAATTGTGCCAAACTCTGAGCACCTCTGTCCTATTTCTGAACCTAATCATCTGAAATACCACAAAATTAGAGTTGAAATCCTTTTGCCAGGAGCACTAATCTGGGGGGTGGGTGGGGGGGTGGGGATACTGAGAACCCATGACAGTACTGAGGAAATGAAGTGCAAGAGTAAGAGGGACAGAGGAAAAAGAGAGCAGTGAGAGGAACAAAACGCAATGAATTATAGAAATGGACAAAAAAAGAGCAGGATTAGCATCTTAATGTATGTGCCGGGAGCCAGGGTGAAGAAAAGATCCCACAGCATCTTTCTTCTCTCTCTCTCTCTCTCTCTCTCTCTCTCTCTCTCTCTCTCTCTCTCTGTGTGTGTGTGTGTCTGCACCCCTGTTCTCTACTTCTATCAGTTTGAATATCAATAGCCTTTCCTTGGATTCTCCATCCAGCATTGCTTGTTCTTCACTTTGAGTGAACACAAGCAAAAAGGCCATGGGGGAGGGATGCCATTTGTATACCCCTAACATGATATCAGAAAATGCACAGATGGAGGGAAACTGTCTTTTTTTGTACACAAATTGGATTACTTGTTTCAGTCTATGTGATATTCTAGTGATGCAACCTGTAAAAATGTAGCGTGCTGTGTGGTACCAACAGATAATATGAGACAAAAAAACAACAACAACAAAAACGTTTAGCTGTTTATGTGGAGGAGGTTTGTTGAATCTAATGGATTTTAAAAACTGGTTCAACCTGTTACTGAAGGTGTGTTACTCGTAGCGGCCACACGGGGGCGCTCAGACTGGTTTAACAATGACTTCACGTGGAAGTTTTATGCCACAAATTAACTCACAGAACTATATATATATATATATATATATATATATAGTCCAAAAAAAACTATATTTTATTTATTGCTAACAAACTGCAATTAATTCTAAAGTTAGTGGAACATATTTAGACTATAAACATACTTAAAATTCCAGTGATGTTGCAAACAATAAAACTAAACTAATTTCTGTCAAATACCAAATAATGTGCAGCGCGTGAAGTCAAACAGCAGGTCAGAGTTTCTGCTGCTGAAGTTTATTTTGGTCATGAAGGATGGATGGAGGGAGCACCGACTCCTCCACTTACCCCTACCCCGGCTTGGGGGGCTGCTGGGCGGCGGAGCGGCGCTGCGGCGGCGGCTGGGTCCGGGGCTCCGGTGTCGGTGTTCCGGATGCTGAGGCGTTGTGCCATCTCCCCCCTTCTTCTCTCCCCCTCCTCTCTCTCTCTCTCTGCGCCTCCTCTTCTGCCGGAGTACCAGGGGCAGCAAGGAGTCGGATCTATCCCCTCCCTTGCGTCATCTTTCCCCCCTCCAGGAGAATCTCCGCCGGCTCAGGTGGACATCCGGTCCGCGCGGCTTCACGACTGGCTGCCGCGCGCGTGAACGCTGTGCTTTAAGAGCGCCCGCACAAGCCGAGGCGATGGAGGGAGAGACAGGAGGAGGGGGGGGGAGGAGGAGGAGGAGTGGGGGGTTGATTGACACAAACAGCCTCCCCCCTCCGCTCAGGCATCAGATACAGCGTGGGTAAAAGCTCGCGGTCCGTTTAGTTACTCGGAAGAGGGATGCCGCGCGCACGCACGTGCACACACGCAGACAAGTTGGAGCACTCAGGGATTGAAGGAAGAAATAAGGACCATAATCTGGGAGAGCATCAGATGATCCAACTCATGTTTTATTTTCACCAACACAAACATCCGGTCAGGTCTTTGTTTTTGTTTATTTGTTGTTTCTCCACCAGGAGCTTGTCAGTCAGAGTGTTTAACGTGATCAGGTGTTCCCCTTTCACTCCGCGCCACTTCATCAATCTCTGCAGCCCATTTGTTGTGCCACACAAGCCTCAGCAGAGCTGCTGTGGCCTTCATTTACAATGGTGTGTGTGTGTGTGTGTGTGTGGGGGGGGGGGGGGTTAAACTCAGAGAGAAGCACCATTATGGCAGCACCATTGTGTTCATTCACATGAGCTGAATTTTAGAAACAGTTAAAGTGAAAAGATGAAGTGATCTGCTCAAAGGTTAGGATGTGTTGTCGTCTTTCTTTAGCTACATCATTTGTTAATCCGTATTACCACTCGCTTCCTCCATTTTTGTTATGTTTGCAACTCTTCTTGTAACTTTCAGATAAAAAACAAAGTTACAAATGAACCCCTTTCCTTGTAAATGATTGAGCTACTACCACACCAGATGTCAGCACCGTGCGTCACTGAATTATACACGTTTTGTGTTTTCAGGCCGGCTGGTTGCGGCAGACATCAGGGGCGATTCTAGGATCTGGACTTTAAGGGGTGCTTAGCCCCCAGTGCAATAGCTCTTGGCTTGAACAAGCACCCCATGGTGTGGTTTGTGAGAAGTACAAAGGCTTATGACACCTGGTATTACCAGGGAGTCTCCCATCCAAGTACTGACCAGGCCCGACCCAGAGCTTGTGACTCCGAGATCAGAAGAGATCGGGCGTGTTCGGTACGGTCATAAACGAGGAGCTCCGTCACAAACAGACCTTTTAAAGGATCAGAGCAAACAAAGACTAAACTTATGCAGCCAGAAGTTACAACGTACACATACAAAACACAAAGCAAAGCACAACGAGTTTTAAGCGTTAACCTTTAATTTATCCGTTGTCTTTATGTCAAAATGTACCTGCAGTTACCTTCAAACAGATGAACATGAGGTACTTCCAGTTTATCACTGTTGTATTCAGCTGCACATGGGGTCAGCCACCAGCCTTTATCTTTATCTTTTACTTTGCACATTTTTCCAGACTCCGTTTAGGTTTTGGAAATGTAATAAACTGTATTACATCCTCTAAACCAGGGGTGTCAAACTCGCTTACAAAAGGGGGGCAACATTTACCCCTTTTTCAAACTAAGGGCCAACTTCAGAATCTACATGAACTCAAATCAGATACCAACATCTTTTCTTGGTCACAGGTTCCTCAACAAGAGTTTGATTGGTCTCATATGATGCTCTCTGTTGTGCTTTCGACGTCATAATCAACGATTACTGAAAACATTCAAGAAATAGAAGTATTTTACGTTTCACATATCATCTTGGGGGCCAGATAAGATTACAACGAGGGCCACATTTGGCCCCCGGGCCTTGAGTTTGACACATATGCTCTAAACGTTCATGGTAAAGTGTCTAAATTGCGTGATCCCACTGACAACGTTTAATCATTTATTTCTGATGATTTTTCACAAAACTCCTCTGACTGCAAAGTGTAGAGGAAACGGGGTGCAGCTCCTGCAGGTAAGGGGCGTTTACCTTCAGGACAAATTAAGATCACTGATTGGTCAGTTGCTGACCAGCGTACTGAAATGATTGACAGGTGGCTTTGAGGATGTGAATTATGTAAAAAAAAAATCATAGATTTGACTGGCTCCATTAAGACTGTCATCATTTATTCTATAAATATTCCAAATGTATCCAATATTTTGGTGAATCTAAGGTTTGATAACTGAATTTCCTCACAAAATACTAGTGATGTTTTTTTTATTATTCAGGGGTGCTGAGTTAAAATTTAGGGGTGCTTCAGCACACAGAAAAAGAGGCTAAAATCACCACTGGCAGACATCTTGAATCAGGTTAGTTGAAGATGTTCATCCATTGACTACTTCCTGAAAGTGGAATTAAAACTTGTCGAATGGTTCATGTGTTTTGCTTACAGACACACACCGTTACACACACAACTTATAAATATAATACAACTAAACAGGCATTTGTGTCTTGTTAAACCCACTGTGTCTCTGATGAATAACAGTTTTCCTTCCGAGAAAGCACACATCCGATCTCTCAGTGACTCCCATTACAGGAGCTCGTGACTTCACGAGTTTCTCCAGGTTTAAACGCTGTAAAATATAAACATTGATATGTAAAGATCTGAAAGAAACGGTTTGAAATGGTTTTTGCACACTCACTACTTGTTCGAGGCTTATTTTCTGTTCTTATCTGCATTATGTCTGCCTGTCCTGTCAGAAGCTGTTCGTCAGTGTTAGCATTTCAAACAGAAGCTTCAATGGAACGCCTTAAAATGTATTCAGAAATGTTATGGTGCAATTTAAGTTTTTTACCAAACATCACAGTTTGCAGTAGTCCTAAGACCTGTTTTTGTTCTTTCCATTGAAATTGTTAATACAAAATTGTAATGACTTTATCTTTCTGGCTCTTTTACAGATGTTTGATTCTGTTGAGCTCACGGTGAAGTATCTATAAACCCTCAGCTTGTGAGTGTTCAGGTGCTCTTAGTGGAGTTTGAGTTGCATTGTGTTTTCTTTTTCAAGCGATTTTTGTTTCATCAGGTTTTTACTGACAGAGTGCCATTGAACGCCACACCGGCCCAAAGCTTGATCGATGTTTTTATTCAATTCTGCACCTTTCCTCTCTCCAGCCCCACCATTGTTCACTGAAGGGAAACGTTTCTGTATATTTTTCATCAGAGCGCAGGAGTTTATTCCAAAATGCGTCAGCCTTGTTTGGAAAGTTCACCTGACTTTCTGCGGTGAGGCTGCTGCTTGGAGATCCTGGTTTTACCTTTCAGCCTTTCTGAAGCTTTTCTGCAACCCTTTATTGTGGCACCTGTTTCATTTTTACCCTACAAGACTGTACGTACAATTTTTGATCAATTTAGCAATTACTTACACTGGGTTTGAAAACATAATGTGCATTCTAGATCTTGAGAAAAACTCTTTAAATGTGTTATACATGCTATTTACCCCCCTCCTGAGCATGTGACAGTGTGGCAGGCACTGATTTCTCTTCTGTTTGATGGAGCTTTACTACAAGGGCTGACATTTTCCAGCAATTCTACAGGCAGTTTTATTGATTTATTTATTATATGCAAAGAACTAAGGCACCGGCTTGCTTTAAACACTTTTTATTTAGCTTTGTCTCTCTTTGTGAGCATCAACTCTCTGGATGGTTTTGGTGAAAGGGTGGTAAAAAAAGGAGCAAAGTTTGGGGAGTAATATATTTAGAGAACCGTAAACTATATATTTTTCCCAAGCTGGCTTGAATGACTCTGAATGAGTCATAACCTTTAAAATGTAATTAAAGTCTGAGACCTTTATAAAACTTATTTCAGAGCTCAGAATTCTCAAGATGTCAAAGCTTTTGTAAACACTTTTGTTTTTTTTCCCACCCTAAAACTGTTGAAAGCAAATAAAAAACCATAATATTAAAAATCTGCTGCTCTGAGAATGTGCTGGAGAACACTCTCAGCTACTACCACGCCAAACATTAGCTCAATATTTAAAAAAATTGACCATGTTATAGCCACTTCTGTGTTTGCTAAGATCAACCAGCTGTGGCTGCCATCTTGAGTTGTGCTGACTCCAAAACTTCATCAGTTGCAGATATATATTCAATATTTACTTTCTAAAAGTGTCATTGAAATCCTTCTACCATACTTGCCACTGTAGACGGTGTAACACCGTATAAGTCGCATCAGTCCAAATATAAGTGAAAAAAATTAATAAATATGTTGCTTTATCATATTAGTCGCATCTATTATCCATCACCGCCGCTGACGCGTCGCGTTTGTTATGTGTCATCGCTGACAACCCGGAAATGTGGCCTGGTGTTGTGCAAAAAATCGACTGGCTGCCAAATAGCAGACGTGGGATCGTGCACGGGAGGACTTTAACAACAATTTAACAAGATTAACACTTAAAAATAATTATTTGTTTGCTCCAAATTATAGCAAAGGTGTGTCTCAGTTTAACTTTTCTGTAATAAATGGACTTTAATTGTAAAATTAGCTGCATTTCAAAAGCCCATTCATGGCCACGGGAGCACACAGAGGGAGGGCTCGCTGTGCCTCTCTTCGAAATTTAACAAAATAACCACCTAAAAACAATTATTTGTTGGCTCGACATTATAGTAAAGGTGTATTTCAGTTGAACTTTTCCTTAATAAATGCACTTTAATGGTCAAATCAGCTGCATTTCGCCTGGGCGGCGCGGCAAAATGCATCTGATTTGACGTTTGCTCCAGGAGTTCCGGAGCGAGACGCAGGTGGCTTGGTATGGCAAGCCAAGTGTCTCATCATTAGGGGTTGAACGACTACATAATTTTTAAACTCGACATTAACATAATTAAACTCGAGTAGAACTCGAGTAGTTGATAACATCATAGGATTTCAAAATGCAAAAATAAATAAATAAGACCGCAAAAAAAGTAATTATTTACAAAAAAAGACCAACAAAACATTGGGAGCATATATTATGCTCCTAACATTTATTCAATTCAATTCAATTCAGTTTATTTATATAGCGCCAAATCACAACAAAGTTGTCTCAGGGCACTTTACAGGAACATTCACATACATAAAAGCCAATTAGTAAAGTTCTCTATCTAAGGAATCCAGCAGACAAGTTGAATCTTGGCGTCGTTGCAGTCTCCCATCCTGAGCAAGCACAGTGGCAACAGTTGAAAGGAAAAACTCCATTTTTAAAGGAAGAAACCTCCAGCAGAACCAGGCTCAGGACAAGCGGCCATCTGCTTTGACCGGCTGGTTGAGAGGACAGGAAGGAGAGACAGACGAACACAGAAGGGTAGGTCCAGGTATAGGTCCAGATGTATCTGAAAGACAAAAAAAAAACACATGTTAAGGATAGAAAAAAATAATTACAAATACAAAACAGGTTGAGCAGAGTAAGTAAAGACAGTAGTAGAGTGAAATTTGTGGTCAGTTTGTCCTCCAGCAATCTAAGTCTATAGCAGCATAACTAAGGGACAGCTCAGGAAACCCAAGCCGACCCTAACTATAGGATTTAGCAAAAAGGAAAGTCTTAAGCCTAGTTTTAAAACTGAATAATGTGTCAGCCTCATAGACAGAGATTGGAAGTTGGTTCCACAAGAGAGCAGCCTGATAACGGAACGATCTTCTTCCCATTCTGGTTTTGTAAATTCTAGGAACCACAAGTAAACATGCAGTTTGAGAACGAAGTGGTCTTTTAGGAAAATATGGAACAATAAGATCTGTAATATAAGATGGAGCTAGGTTGTTGAGAGCTTTGTAGGTTAAAAGTAGGATTTTGAATTCTATTCTGGATTTGACAGGGAGCCAATGGAGAGAAACTAGACATGCTTGTAGTCTAAGTAGCTGATTGGATTCATTGGGTTTAATGGACAAATATAATTGTGTGTCATCAGCATAACAATGGAAATTTTCCCATGCTGTTTAATAACTTTACCTAATGGAAGCATATATAAAGTAAAGAGTATTGGCCCAAGCACTGAGCCCTGAAGAACTCCATGACTAACTTTGGTGTATGAAGAAGATTTATTATTTACATTTACAAACTGAAATCCATCAAATAGATATGATTTAAACAATTTTAGAGCCGTTTCTGTAATCCCTATATCATATTCAAGTCTCTGTAGTAAAATATTGTGATCAACTGTATCAAATGCAGCACTGAGTTCTAACAGGACCAGTATAGACACAAGTCCATTGTCTGAGGCCATGAGAATATCATTCGTGACTTTTACTAGTGCTGTTTCTGTGCTATGATGAGCTCTAAACCCTGACTGAAACTCTTCAAACAGATTATCTCTTTGTAGATGTTCACGCAACTGACCTGCAACTATTTTCTCTATAATTTTTTAGATGAAAGGTAGATTAGATATAGGTCTATAGTTGGCCAGAATTTCTGAATCAAGATCAGACTTCTTAAGTAAAGGTTTAATTACAGCAATCTTAAAGCACTGTGGTACATAACCATCCATTAAAGGCAAATTAAGTATATCCAAAATGTGGACATTAATTAGGGGAAATACCTCTTTAAACAGTCTTGTTGGGATGGGATCTAGCAGACATGTGGATGGTTTGGATGAGGTTATTATTTTTGACAATTCAGAGAGCTCAACAGGACAAAAACAGTCCAAACATAAATCTGGCTCTACTTAACTTTTTAAAGTTGCCTCATTTGACAGGGGACTAGAGATAGAAGAAGGAAGGATGGTTTGAATTTTCTCTCTAATTGAAATAATTTTATTTATAAAGAATCTCATGAAGTCATCACAACTTATAGTTGTAGGGATACATGGTTCTACAGAAACCTCCATAGCTAGACTCCAACTGGTCCAAAATGCAGCAGCCCGGTTTTTGACCAGCACAAGCAAAAGAGAACACATTACTCCTGTTTTGGCCTCCCTACACTGGCTTCCAGTTCACTTTCGAATCAAATTCAAAATACTCTTGTATGTCTATAAATCACTAAACAGCTCTGCCCCCTCCTATCTTACTGATCTGCTCCAGCCGTATGTCCCACCACGTTCTCTCAGATCAGCAGACCAGTTGCTCCTAACAGTCCCAGGAACCCGCCTCAAGCGCAGAGGTGACAGGGCCTTCTCTGTAGCAGGCCCAAAACTTTGGAATGAGTTACCTCTGCTCGTTAGACAGGCCCCCTCCCTCACAGTTTTTAAATCTCGCTTAAAAACACACTTTTATTCCCTGGCTTTCTGCACTGTGTGACCTGTGCTGAGTCTGTGTGCATCACACTGTGTTGGTCATGTTGCAGTTGTTGTTGTTATCCATTATTGTTTTTGTCGGTTTCTACATTTTTGGTGTCCTGTTATGTAATCTGTTGCTATGTGCTTGTTCTGTTTGTCCCTGTACAGCACTTTGGTGTGCTTTGTCACTGTTTAAAGTGCTATATAAATAAATTGGTATGGTATGGTATGGTATGGTACAGAAATGGGACTTTTAATTAGTCTAGCAATAGTACTAAACAGAAACCTAAGGTTATTTTTATTCTCCTCTATTAAAGATGAGTAATATAAAGTTCTAGCTTTATGGAGAGCTTTTTTATATGTTAGCAGACTATCTTTCCAAGTTAAATAAAATTCTTCAACATTAGTAGAGCGCCATTTTCTCTCCTGGTTTCTAGATGCCTGCCTTAAAGTATGTAACTCAGAATTGAACCAAGGAGCCAGTTTCCTCTGATTGATTACTTTCTTTTTCAGTGGAGCAATTTTATCAAGTGAAGTTTACATTGAAGTTGTAAGATGATCAACTAGATGATCTAAGTCACTGTTCTCTGATGCATTACTCTGCAAGACAGAGGAAAATATTGATGCAAGAGATTGTATAAATTTGGTTACAGCATTTTCTGATAAGCACCTGCTGAGATGAAATTTATTCTCAGTGACTGTGTAGTCACTTAATGTAAACTCAAAGGTTATTAAAAAATGGTCGGACAGAATAGGAGTTTGAAGAACTATTACTAAGTCCTTAATCTCTATACCATAGGTCAGAACTAAATCAAGAGTGTGATGATAAGAAAGAGTAGATGTGCGGACGTTTTGGGTAAAACCAAATGAGTGTATTAAATTATTAAAGGCTATGCTTAAGCTATCACTCTCAACATCCACATGAATATTGAAATCACCCATTATGATGATTTTATCAGTATTTAATAGTAAGTCAGTTAAGAATTCTGAGAATTCAGACAAAAACTGAGAGTAAGCGTCTGGTGGACGATATATAACATCTAGTAAAAGTGACTTCTGATTTCCATTTTGGATGAGAAAGACTGAGGGACAGTGATTCAAAAGAATCATAACTAATAATTGGTTTGGCATTAATCAATAATCCTGACTGACTGATTTATCATACTGCAAATAAGTCACAGGAAAAAACAAAACTATTATTTATTATTATTAAGCTGCAAAAGTGAAAGAAACACGTGGCACGTCAAAAACGAAAGTAAAAACAGTGGGGTGGTCGACCACCTCGCACCATCGTTCGCAGTGTTGAGCATTAGGTTCAGTTTTAGAGAATAATATGTTTATAGGTATTTTTTAATAGGTTTAGAGATTAATATTTTTTGCTTTTAGTTTGTGAAACAAGGTCAGAGGAAGCTGGTTCTGGTTCGTCGATTGTACCCAGTGTTACACCATATTCTGTGACCTGCAATAGTGCATGCAACACCGCCCCCTATGGTCACAATATACGGTGGTCACAGAATATGGTGTAACACCGGTTCACAACGAGCTCCAAACAGTCAGGACGTTGATTCATTTTCTGTTTCCTTACAGTAGTTAAACTGGAAGATTCATCTTTAGTGAAATATTTCCAGACTATTGATGTATTTCTACCTGTTTGCCAAGACTGGGCCTGCTTTGCGCCATCCGCCTGCTTGGAGGAATCCATTTTGTAACCCGCGTCCAGTGCGGATCACGTGCCACAATGACGTAATGGCGACGTAATGACATCACTACGAATACTCAATGTGAAATTAAAAAACTCGATAGATGTGCGCTCTCAGGACATTATTACCTGCAGTGTTCCCTCAATGAGGACTGAACTAGGCAAAAGGGCCTTCTCCTACTCCGCTCCTGTTTCCTGGAATATCTTACAAAAAGATTTGAAGCTCTCAACCTTGACCTCTCTAAGTGGCTTTAAGAATCTGTTGGACACCTGGCAGGGACCAACGCAGACATGTTCCTGTTTTTAGTTTTCTACATTTGTCTTGAAATCTAGCTGTTTTTTTTAATTTTTTTTAATTTATTTTATTTTTTTATTTTTATTTTTTGTTACCTTTTCCTTTTAGCCATCCTATTTGTTTAAAAAAAAAAAAAAAAAAAAAAAACCTGCAGTATGACTTTTTATAACTGTTTATTGTTGTTGCTGTTGTCCATTGTTGTCATCTTTCTTTGTTGAAATCAGGTCTCTCTTGTAAATGAGTCCTCGAGGCTCAATGGGATTTACCTGTATAAATAAAGGTTGATTGATGTCCTAGGAATCAATTTGTGGATTACTCGAGTAGTTTGTTAAAGCCCTACTCATTAATAGCCATCTTTACCTATTAATGAGAGACTTGGCTTGCCATATTACTCGATCGCCCTCTACGGGCTGAAAATGGTAGTGTTCAATATTTTCCATTTCATGAATGAAATTGTCAGATTTCAGCCAAAAATTTGGTTATAAATATGGGAAAAAAACAAATAAGTCTTTCGCAGGGCATGCTAATTTATGCAAAAAGGTGTGACTTATACAGCAAAAAATATGGTAGTCGTTCTGTAGATATTTTACTAACAGACACACAGTATTAGCAATAGGATACTGTCAAAACTTAAAGCTAAGACCTTGTGTAATATGCTATACATACTGTATTTGATGTGAAAGACTCAGCTACAGCCGCAACTTATTTTAGCTCAACATCTGTGAAACTGATTTGGTTAGAGCCCTTTGTGTTTTCTATGGTCCGTTTGCTGTGGTGGTCATTGTGAATAAGTTCAAATCCCAAAGTTAACAAGTTGTAGACATTCATCCGATGAGTAACTTATGAAAGTTTCATTAAAGTCCCTTCACTGGGTCACAAGATATTTTGTTAACAGACAGACAGACAGATGAAGAAACACAAATATAAACCACAGACACAGGTAAATACATTTGCATCCCTCTTTCATGAATCTAGTACTGGGACAAGCAGGTAAATTACAAGAGCACAGCATCATCGACAAACTGATAATAATAAATAAAGATAATAATCCAGCAATATATATAGGCCCGAACAAACAAAGATCTTGTTTCAACTTTGACCTTGATCTGTGACCTTGACCTTGGAGCTGGGGGCGATAAAAAGTGTACTAGTGATGATGGATACTTGTATGGAGTTTCATTAAATGATGTTGAGCGGATTAAAAGTTATGGGCGGGACAGGAGAAAGTTTAAAGATGGGGACTTTAGCAGAATATGTCCTGCCTTCGACAGGCGTATAATAAAAAAGTTAAAAGATGGATGTTAGGTGTCCAAACTTTTGCATAGCAATGCATAATTATTGAATAAAGTATTCTAAAATAATAAAATGTTATAGCAGTATAATAATGGTTTTACTTATCATCTTCTTGCCGATTCAGCTGGATTGCCACATATTCTCGGGTCATACTCTCAGCTGAGACACTCCTGTCTGCGTCTCACACTCAGAGCAGTGACTAAGCAGGAGTGTGGCGAGAAGCAAAAAGCTTGAATGAAACGTAACCGCCAAAATATCATGCTCTGCACAACGAAACCCAGAGATGATGAAAGATTGGACCGGAGTGCGATCGTGTTTGTATGTAAATTAGTGTCAGTGGGTGAAGTGTAATTAGAGAGGCTGTTCACCCGTTTCCTCCGCATAACAAGCGAAGAGCCACTTCAGCGACGGCGCTGGAGCCGGAAACAACAAGCCAGAGAGAAAAAATAAAAATAAAAAACAGGCGTGTGCACACAAGCTAAGGCGTGGGCTGACATGTTTCCATGCTACATGTAATTACAGTGACCTTCGTGCAGCAGGAACTGCAGAAAGAGCGGGGAAAAGCACGAATGCACGCGTCATCTCTTCCTCCCAAACGGTGCAGTCGCTCACGGAGAAGCGTGTGAGAGCAGAAACAACAAAGCTCTACGTGAAAAGTGTCAGAGCTGCCATGTTCAACTTGCTCCCTGACAGTCTAACAGAGGGGAGCGCCGAGATAAATGAGAGGGAGGGAGAGAGCGCCTGTTGTCTTCATCACAGGCTTTTGTTAAGTGCAAGATAAGAGAAGAGAAGCGACTGATCCCCCCCAACCACCACCACCACCACCCTCCTGTTTCCCCGCTGAGAGCTAAATGGTAGCTCGGTGAGTGTTTGGGCCTGTGCGAGGCCTAAAGAGAGCAAATGGATCTGGAGTGTAAAAACGAGAAGAGAGTGGGAGAGATTAGCATCTCGAGGCATCACATCACAGAAGGACAACAATCACAACAAAGACCTGTAATTAAAAATTGGACAGAAAAATGGACACGTTTGCAGCATAGGTCCAGTTCTGAACACTGAAACAAGTCCCTACTGCTAATCCACTCAGCCGTGTCTTTGTGTTCAGACTGGAACGATTCTGAAGAACTTGTAAAGGATGCAGCTGCTGCTCACTGCTCCAACACAACTCTGATCCAAGTTGACCTGTTGATGTGTGAACGTAAACAAAACCTCAAAAGACATGTCAAAGCTGCCCTTTTTGGTCAACCAAGCACCTCTAGTCTGTCACTCCCTAGATTTGAGAGGCAAAAAACAATTCAACAATGTAAGCCTCAAACAAACAGTCGAAACCTGAAAATCAGATCTTCAAAATTCTTGAACTGAGAGCGAAAGAAGGCTCTAATGGTCAAACATGAGTCCAGATGTTTCTACGGTTTTATGGGAGAGAACTGACAAGTTAGGAAGACAATTTAACGTCAGGGTTTGATGATAATTCATTAAATGAAAGCAGAATTTGTGGAAGTGTGTGTGGGCGCTCTGCATTCTGAGGGCAAATTTAAAAGAAAGAACGTAAGTTCTAATACAGTCAGAGACAGACAAGGACAAAGACGCCTTTAAGTTGCCTGATATAAGCCTATAAAATATTAAACAAATCAGTTGAACATTTTGTTGTAAAATGTGTGAAAATTTATCAAACTTGAACCACAATTGCCTAAAAGCCATAAAAGATTCCAAAATCCAGAAATATAAAGTCCAACTCTCTGTGATCCGTTCAAACTTGATGCATCTGCTGTGAAGTCTGCCTGACCTCTGACCTCTGACCTCTAGAGCGCCGGCCTGGGTTTTCTTGCCAACATCCCATCAATCTTTTTGTTTTTTTTTTCTTTTTCACCATTAATTGCTAATTTTGGCTATGTTGAGCAACATATGGTATGGTATGGTATAAAGTTTATTCATTTAAAAAAAGTACAAAACAATTCCATAACAATATAAAAAAAAAGATACAAAAGATTTAAAATGAAAGGCAGCAGAAAGAAGAAAAAATCATTATATCTGCCCCTTTTTTCAAACAATTATTTCAATCATAATAATTTTCAAGTAACAGAACAAAATTAATAACTCTTTCTAATTTTTCTATTTCTAATACAAAACACACACTAAGCTACTTCTTTTTTTTTTTTTTTAACAATCCAGTTTTGACATATCACAACCAGACGGCACTGCACTCAGTTGAGCTGCATGTCTTACTGTAAAATTAGCTTTTTTTGTTTTTGTTTGTTTCAAAGCTGTGTAACAAGATACAGAACAAAGGCCTGAAACAGGACAGCAGTCATGGGCACAGTTCTGCTAAGCAGATCCAATGTTTCATTTAGTGGATTAGCTTATTTGCCAACTTTGGAAAACGTTAGCGGAATTAGCTTCCACTAAGTTAGGTTTCGCCAACTTTAAGTCCACTAACAAAACTCACAAGCTTATTCATGTCATGGGCGTGTCTTGAAGAGTCCGTTAAGAATTCTATTGGCTGACTACGTGTACACGACAAGACATGATTGGTCGACGCAGCATCAACTAGAAGGAGACAAAGACATATGACGCAGACTGAGTGACAGTCTTCTTAGCGGTTAGCATTAGCTTATTCAATTAAAAAAAAAATCAGTTTAGTAGTTTAGCATTAGCAAATCTAATTTTTAGTTAGCAGAAAATGGGTTAGCAAAGCTAACTTTTTGGTTAGATGTGCCCACAACTGCAGGGCAGCAATCAGGGTGTTTCAATGCTTGTGCCTAATTAGCATCTTTCTGAGAAATATTGCCTCGTCAAAGCAATCTTTTTTTTCAAAAGTGACAGTTCTAAACTTTTAAAGTTGGGTTCTGTGGAATAAATTTGAACAATTTACCTTCTGTAGTTTAGAAAAACAACATGTAATTCTGACCTGATTGATGAGGTGGCTAGTCCGAGCAGAGTCAGGACCAAAGTTGAAAGCTGCTGTTTTAAAACACCAGTCCAGTCTCAAAACTTCCATCATGGTTGATGCAAAAAACTCTTCTGAAGCATTACAACATTGTCAGTTTTGCATTGAGAAGTCATTTTGGAAGAAGTCTGGGAGTATTTCTACAGGAAGTGACCCAGATTGTACAGGAAGTGCTACAACTAGCTGCTGCTTATGGTGTTTCTTATTAAAGGACCTACACAATTTTAAATGAATAATCATGTAAGATGAAATCGATGGATATGCTAGTTATTAAAATGGGGTTTGCATGCACAGCTGTGGATATTTGGATTCTCAGACTAGTCGTAAACTCGTCAGCTAAGTCAAAATTCAACTTTTTCTCCGTCATTCAGACAACTATCAGGTGATCTAAATGACTCGCGCCTCACTCCTCGCCTCTCAAACACTTCAGAGCAAATATTAATTTGTCAATCGATGCAGTTGCAGATTGATAAGCCATGGATCCGCATGCACAACGTGTGCACTGTGCACACGCAAACAAAGAAAAGGAGATTGTCTTCTTCCATCCCAAAGAATACCCAACCAAAAATAAATCCATTTCTGGAATGCAGCCAGTGGTGAGATTTCCATAGCAACACACACCAGTAAACTCTGGTCTGCTAAGAATAAAATCAGGGAATTCTTTTTTTTTAAGATCCCGAGTGAGAGCTTGACAGAATTTATTCCAGGTCATATTTATTTAAAGAAACAAGCCCTTAATTTCAACAAATTATTACAAATATATTTTTATGTTTGCATATATGCAAGAAGAACATTCACAAGATAAAACTACAAATTAATTAAAACAGTTAAGGCAGGGAATAAACAAACAAAAATATATATTCAAAGGATCTACGATGCAACCAAACATTCGTGAGTACAACCGGCCTGTTTTTCTTTGTGACTCATTGAAAGCCAGGATGTGGTTCACCCACAAGAACAGAGTTTCTGACATATTCGGGAGCGATGTTGCCCCCACACAAACAGCAACACACACAAATGCACACACGCACGCACACGCAGGATCATGCACAACGCCCACACGTCCCTGTAAACAACCCAGCGCTCCCACACTTCTTGCCACAAACGCTGGCGATGTTGCTGCTTTGTAGAGTGACAGCACCTCCGTTTCATTTCATATCAACACTTCGTTTTAGCGCTGATCACAAGTGATGCTTCTGACAGACAAAAAAAAAAAAGAAAAGAAAAGGGGAGGTAGGCTACATACAGAGGATGTGAAAGCTCAACGGATCCAGGAAGTGTGAGTGCACGTGTTTGCACAATCAGCACCACTCCATCAGTTGAGGAGTTTAACAAATAAAAAGTAGGAGCGAGTGTAAAGAGAGAGAACCAAAACTGAAGGAGCAAAGCAGGGAAGGATGTCAGAAAGCACAACAGGGATCAGATCACATGGATCTCACGGGAGGATGGGGGGTAAGGTGATCCATCTTTGTGTCCCTCTGACCTTGTTCGCTCTCGCCAAAAACCCTGCCTTACAACCCCAAACTAAATATGATACCTCTGCATCCCTACCGTTTCTCTCTTGTATTAAATCGTGCTGTAATTACCAGGCAGGATCAATAAGAGCCACATCACACCCCCCCCCCCCAACCCCCCTCCTCGTCTGCTCATCCCTCGCTGTGCGCCACTTTTCACTCATCCTCTCCTGTTTCATCTGTGCACACACAAACGCGCATGGCACCAACGAATAAAGAAATAAAAACAGCGTCACTATCAGACATGGAGACAAAGATGGAGACACATAAGTATGAGACGTGGACGCCACAGGGGGCAGGCCACAGGTCTCAGTTGCTATTGGAGACATCTCTTTGGCTGAGCGAGCGACAAAGACTTACCGCTCTCTCCCAGAATAGATCCCCCCCCCCCCCCCCCAATCCCCAATGAAAGGGAGAGCAAGGATGCGAATCACTTGGTCAGTCATGCAGTGTGAACTTGGTGAGTTTGTCTTTGACAGGGAGAGGGTGTGTGTGTGTGTGTGTGTGTGTGTGTGTAAGTCTACATAGTCATGTGAGTGTAATGATATTTAATAGAAAATTAAAAATATCCCAGGGAGCAAGAGCAATTTTCACACCTCAAAACTGCTGACTTGAAATAGTCACTCGCTCCTACATTTCCATAGACACTGTGTGTGTGTGTAGTGGTGTGTGTGTCATTATATCATATCAGAGTAAGAACCAGGAGGGTTCGACTTTCACTTTTCTGTATCTGCAGCCTTCTGCAGAATTAGAGGCCCGTGCACGCTCACCTCATTACAACATCACTGGGAAACTGGATCAATGAGATTTTCTGTGCAAATGACGCGCGTGTTGATGAAACACATGAAGCTTTATGCATGTCCTGAAGGTGTCGTTTCCTTGTAATACAATTCACACAGAGGTGAAGTTTTTGTACACGTTAGTTCTGTGTTGTTGTTTTTTTGTTCAGAAGCTGATTGAGTAGCCATGCAGTCACTCCAGTGATCGCCTCAGCCACCAGTAAGGAGCTGTTTTCACCTCTGAGCATTAGCAAGTCCAAATGACAGAAAAACGAACATTGTGTCTCAGAGTGACGGAGAAAACTAATCCAAGTTTTTGCTTCTTCCAGATGATTCTGAGTGACTTATTACTGGAATGTTCACAAACCGGTCTGCTTCCAGCTGATTTAAAAGGTTTCAGTGAAATGATTGGAATCTGCGGCGACAGCGACCGGCTCATGGGATCACATTTCTTAGATTTGTCTTTTTTTTTTACCCACCATATCCTTGTGTGATCCAAAACAGAGTTTAAAACTAATTTACTCGTGTTTACTGATCAGGCTTTGTATCATCCCCCTCCAGGAAGGTGGGTGATCATGTAGTAGCTTGTGTAGGTGTGTGTGTTTTACTGTGAATCTGTTAGCAAAATTCCACAGGATGGATTTGAATGAAACACTCTTTGAAGTCAATCTGATTCAAGATGGCCGCCCCAGTTAATTAAGCTGAAAACACAAACAAACATTGTTTTAACATGATCATTTTCACTGGAGGGGTGTCGATGGATTCAAGTATAGATTTGATCAACACCAGCGATGATCCTGGTTTGGATTGGGAAACAGCTTGTGTCAGTGAATTTATTCTGTAATATAAATTTTATTATTTTGTTTCTGAACCAAACCAAACCAAACCACTAAGAATATAAAGGATTTTAAATTTCCCAAATTCAATTACATTCATGTTTTTTTTATTTGCCAAAAATCGACCATTGTGTTGAAATGAAAATAATCAGGTAACTTTTAGCTTTTAGCTACAGTTTAGCTAATTTTAGCTATTCATTTTAAACATTTAGGATTTAGCTACCATTATGCTTCTTTTAGCAAGTTTTTTGGCGACATTTAGCTACAGTCTTGCAATAGTTTTAGCTACTGTTATTCTCATTTAAGCTATTTGCTATTCCTTTTGTTGCTCGTTTTTTGCTCCATTCAGCTGGAAAGCGACTCGTTTCATCTGCTGTTTTACTGGTTTTAGCTTTTGATTTGTTTATTTAAACAACAATAATACAGATACAAGTACTCATACTCATAATAAACATAAAAACTTGTAAAAACACCCTATTATTTGGAACCGATACAGTTCCTCCTTCCTGTTCGTCTCAAACCCAACTGGTTGAAGCAGATGGCCACTTGTCCTGAGCCTGGTTCTGCTAAAGGTTTCTTCCTCATGGGGGAGTATTTCCTTTCCACTGTTGCTTTCATGATTGCTCAAGATGAGAGTTCTGCTCAGTGCCTTGAGATGACTTCTGTTGTGATTTGGCACTATACTGTATATTCATTCATCCATTTTCTTCCGCTTATCTGGGGTCGGGTCGCGGGGGTAGCAGCTTAAGTAGGGAGGCCCAGACTCCCCTCTCCCCAGCCACTTGGTCCAGCTCCTCCGGGGGAATCCCAAGGCGTTCCCAGGACAGCCGAGAAACATAGTCCCTCCAGGGTGTCCTGGGTCTTCCTCTGGGTCTTCTCCCGGTGGGACGTGTCTGGAACACCTCACCTGGGAGGCGTCCAGGAAGCATTCTTACCAGATGCCCAAGCCACCTCAACTGGCTCCTCTTCATGTGGAGAACCCTCAGCTCTACTTTGAGTCCCTCCCGGATGACCGAGCTTCTCACCCTATCTCTAAGGGAGAGCCCAGACACCCTGCGGAGAAAACTCATTTTGGCCGCTTGTATCCAAAATCTCCTTCTTTCGGTCACAACCCAAAGCTCATAACCATAGATGAGAGTAGGAATGTAGATCGACCGGTAAATTGAGAGCTTCGCCTTTTGATTCAGCTCTCTCTTCACCACGACAGACCAGTACAGCGTCCGCTTCACTGCAGACGCTGCACCTATCCGCCTATCGATCTCACGCTCCAGTTTTCCCTCATTCGTGAACAAGAGCCCAAGATACTTGAACTCCTCCACTTGGGGCAGGACCTCCTCCCCGACCCGGAGAGGGCACTCTACCCTTTTCCAGCTCAAGACTACGGCCTCGGATTTAGAGGAACTGATCTTCATCCCGGCCGCGTCACACTCGGCTGTGAACCGCTCCAGTGAAAGTTGCATATCAAGACCTGTTGAAGCCAATAGGACCACATCATCTACAAAAAACAGAGAAGCGATCCTAAGGCCACCAAAACAGATCCCCTCAACACCTTGGCTGCGCCTAGAAATTCTGTCCATAAAAGTAATGAACAGAATCGGTGACAAAGGTCAACCTTTGCGGAGTCCAACTCTCACTGGGAACGAGCCCGACTAACTGCCGGCAATGTGGACAAGGCTCTAACACCGGTCATACAGGGACCTAACAGTTCATATCAAAGGGCCTGGTACCCTATACTGCCGGGGTACCTCTCACAGGGTTCCCTGAGGGATGCGGTTTAATGCCTTCTCCAAGTCCACAAAGCACATGTAGACTGGTTAGGCAAACTCCCACGCACCCTCCAGGACCCTGCTGAAGGTGTAGAGCTGGTCCAGTGTTCCACGACCAGGATGAAAACTGCTGCTCCTCCTGAAAACGAGGTTTGACTATCCAATGAACCCTCCTCTCCAGAACCCCTGAATAGACCTTACCAGGTAGGCTTAAGAGTGTGATCCCCCTGTAGTTGGAACACACTCTACTGTCCCCCTTTTTGAATAGGGGGACCACCACCCTGGTCTGCCAGTCCAGGGGAACTGCCCCCAATGCCCACGCAATATTGTAGAGTCGTGTAAGCCAACACAACCCCACAACATCCAGACCCTTAAGTAATTCTGGGCGAATCTCTTCCACCGTCAGGACCCTAACACCGAGGCGCTTTTTAACTGCCTCGGTGACCTCAGCACCAGAAATTGGAGAGCCTGACCCAAAGTCCTCAGGCTCCGCTTCCTCAGTGGAAGACATGCCAGTGGGAATGAGGAGGTCTTGCAAGTATTATATATAAATAAACTGAATGGAATTAATTTTCCTTTTCCACTTTGTAAGTAAAAGAGGACAAAAACAATGATTTTTAAAGCATTTATAATTAAGTGATATTTAAGGATAAAAACAGGTGATAACAACAGACAGTTTGCTGTGTTTTAAATGAAAAAAAAAGTTTTTAAAGTCACTGAGTAATGTTAGGTACTAATTCATTAACTACTCTGTATCTGCAAGTCTCCAAAATAAAATACTTGTTGTTGTACTTAATTTGAAAACACAAGTATTAGAAGAACACCCCTAATTTAAACTTTAACCAACCATTCAACTCATTCTTTAACAATTTTCATTATCGTTTCATTTCGTTATTCAGCCCAACATTATTTCTTTAGTTGTTTCTAAACTATTTTTTGAATATTGTACCTAAACTCAGATATGAATTTATTTGTATCTACCGAACATTATACTTTAGTAAGCTCACAGTCTTTAATTTCAGCCGCAGCAGGAACTCAGCAGAGTTTTGTACATTCAGCTGAATTTAGTTCATTTTAATTTTAGACTGAAAGCTGCCCAGCAAACATTTCTCACATCTCATTTAACAATTAATTTAAGCTCAATTTAAGCAAGATATAATTTGAACAAAGTATGATTTTGATTTACTTTAATTTGGCAAAGCTTTAGACAAACTACTGAACAGCTGCTTTATACAAAACCACACAAAAATATGTAACATCCTTAATCACTTTGAGCCAAAAACATAGGATTCTCCTTGGGAGGACTTACTCTTTCCTCAAAAACATCTGATGAAGAGAAGTTTATCTTCCCCTTTTCAGGACCCTAGGAGTCTTGGTGGGTAGGCCCCCAGTCAAGCCTGATGTGCATCACAAATACTGTTAAAGCACTTTAACTTTACAATTAAATAACCAGGACTCAAAATTAACAGAGATGCATTAGAGAGGCAGAAGTAGCAAAACATTAGCAAATGGCGAGAAAATGCTAGCTAAGTTCCAAAAATAGCAAAATGCTAACTAAAAGTGGGAAAATGCTAGCTGTTAAAAATGAAAATCTCTCTAGCTAAGTGCCCAAAGTAGCCAAACACCAGCAAAAACAAGAACATGCAAATGAAGAGCAAGGAGTAGTGATCTGCTAGCAAACTGCAGGAAAACATCTCTGAACTTTATGATATTTTAATTATATTTTTATTATCTTAAAGCTGTCAGGGTCAGTTTGGGTTCAGGAGCAAGCAATTTTCTGCACATTTAAAATTAGCTCTAATTTCAGGCTTCCTCCCCTTCACTCAGCATGCTTTATTACTATATTAAAAAAAAAAAAAATTGTCGCATTTTCCAGTTCTAGTAACCTGGAAGGCTTTTACTGTTTTATTTGCTTATTTGTTTTAATTCAATGCATCTCCCCCCCCACCCCCACCCCCACCCCCTCATGTCTCTCCTGGCTATAAAATTCCAAGTGGTAAAGGAAAACGGCCACCTAGTTCTGTGAAATGTTTCCTCACACTAAAACTTTTCGTCCCTATGGGCACACTGAGATTTGTTCAATAAAGAACTGATGCAGTATCGTAAGTTGAGTAGATGCTGCAACAAATAACAGAACTGAGCAAGTTGTTTTTTACGTTAGTATTGGGGTTAGTTCTTGAAAAAACTGTTCGTGCAAAAGAGACTGTAACATGCACATATTTGTTTGAGCCACTTAACGATGTTGTAAAGAAACTCATGTGAAAATGATTTTTATAATACCTGCATTTTTGTTCAAAACGTAAATCAAACCCAAGCACACTGTTGCATAAAGAACCTACATTTTTATAGGACAACACTTGCAACTGTGTGTTGCACACCATGCACACAATAAGCAACTCAAATATTTACTTGGAACTTGACGTGTGTAAAAGCCTTAATGCCAAGAACAATTACTAAACAGGCGACAAGTATCATGCAGACAACAACTAAAATGTTTAGAATAAAGTGATATATTAAGATCATACTGTAGTTATCCATGTTTAACTGTATTAAAGAGAACAATAATCAAATGTGAGCCCAAGATGTACCCAAGCATAAAAAAAAATCACGTTTCTTGAAGCTCTATAATCTCATGTGAAGCATCAAAAGGTCATCCTGGGCATGAATTAAAGTCCTTTTATTACAGATGAGTAGAAACATTAGTGTTTTAGACCCATCCATATGAGATGATGACCCCACCACGATGTAAAGGACCAGCCAAAGCATGGGTGATCTTTGGAGGCTCTTGGAGAGCCCTTCAGATGCAAATGAAGAAAGCATTGGGCTTCTTATGTGTGATAGTGTGACACGAGGTTCACAGTGGATTTTAGTATGCACAAAATTTTATAGCACGGTTGTGATGGTCTGTCCTTGTGGTGACAGTGTAAGTGTGTAGGGGAGCCTGGCAGAAGGATGTGGCAGAGGGATCTATGATGGGGGACTCGTGCGCTCTCGTCTGGCTGTGGAGACCTTGAAGTCAGAACAGACCTGATGGCCTCATGCCTAGGCTACAGTCATAATTGTGTCAAGGTGATACCATAATGCATCCAGATAAAGTTAGAGTTGTGCCAGGACAGGTGGGCTTATGGAGCTTGTTGAGGACACAGAACACATTCTGGGGGTGCAGAAAACAGCAGGAAAAAATCTGATGCATAAAAACAATGACTGATTCACCCTGACTGAAGTTTAAAGTCAAGTCAAAGTTTTTGAAAACAAAATGCTTGTGGTGAGTTTAGATTTTTTCATGTCTGCACATTCGCTGTAGGGACATGTTGAGCTGCTCAGAATGAAAAAGAGCAACCAGTTTGTTGTTGCTGAACAAAGAGAAAGACTGGAAGTTTATTAGTTAAATGATTTAATTCATTCATTCATTACAACTGTGTTGTGAGCATGATAACTTGAAAAATAGGTGAAGTACTGACTTCTATTTTGGTGTGTGGCTGCATAGATGTAAGAAAGGCCACTTTCAAAATCCAAGAAATATAATAATAATAATAATAATAATGTCATCACAATGTCAGCACTGTATGTTTCCATACAATGGCGAAATTAGTCTCTGCATTTAACCCATCCACCACCAGGTGGTGCAGTGGGCAGCTATTGAAAGCGCCCGGGGG
>NC_056500.1:37875520-37888588 GCF_014905685.2 Nematolebias whitei
AAAAAAAAAACCGAAGTCCAGATGACATGATTCAACCTTTTTTGTTGTCTCTTTTTAACTTTATTTTTTATTTTATTTTATTTTTTTCCCCAAACTCACTCTGGGACTCTCTGTGTGTGATGGGAGAACTGGCAGGAGCTTTTATGTTCAGCAGAGCAGTCCTTCCCAATCTGCATCAGGTGTTGGGTGGTGCCTATGGTTTGCAGCTGTGGAGAGAGTGAGTGTGGCTGGAAAACCTAGAAATCCGACAAAAGCAGCCATAACTTATTCATAAGACAATCATAGTTTAAAACTCTGGCATGAAAGGCAAAGAGTGACATGGATTATGGGCAGCACGGTGGCGCAACTGGTAGAGCTGCTGCCTCTCAGTGAGCAGGTCCTTGGTTCAAACCCCGGTCCAGGGGCCTTTCTGGGTGGAGTTTGCATGTTCTCTCCGTGCATGCGTGGGTTTTCTCCGGGTGCTCCTGTTTCCTCCCACAGACCAAAAACATGCATGTTAGGCTGATTGGTAACTCTAAATTGTCCCTAGGTGTGAATGAGAAAGTGAATGGTTGTTTGTCTCTATGTGGCCCTGTGATGGACTTGTGACCCGTCCAGGGTGTACCCCACCCCTCGCACAGTGATTGCTGGACATGGGCACCGGCGACCCCCGTGAACCAAAATGGAATAAACGGGTAAAGATAATGGATGGATGGATGGACATGGATTATTTCAAGGAATTGTAGGCCGTTAATGGTTTATTTTCCCCAATTCTTACTTCGTGTGGTCTTGCAGTTTCCTGGTAGGCCTAGTTCATCATTGCAAGTAGATCTGATGAAATTTCCGGAAGTGTTTACAGGACCTGGCTGTTTTGGCTATGAGCTCATCTTCTGGGTTACAGCCTTGGTTTTGCTGCCTTACCAGTTTTTTAAGTATATTTTACAAGTTATTCAATTAATCGTTGTGTAGATGAACATATGAAACACTTCTGCATGTCCTGACAAACAAATGTGAAGGTAAATTCTATTTCTATTTTTTTATTTGATTTTTCTCTTCCTCTTTAATTTTCACAAAAAGCCATCCATAAAGTCTCTCTTTACATGCATTATTGATGGGAGAGAATATATACTGTCCTATTTTTGTATAACAATTGATTCCTGCATTTGTTGTACATTAGTAAGCTCTTGTAGTCTGAATCAATAAATCTAGTCAAATTCATAGTTTTTAAACTGGAGGGGAGCACCGAGAGCTTGACACTTCCAAAAATACAGAGGACGAGATCCGCACAGTGTGCACGATGAAGTAAAGGTGGTAGACAGATGAGGAGGAGGGATTGAACGCAGAGGAGGAGCTGGAAGAAGAAGGCAGAATATTACAATGAAGAATGAAGTTCGTCTTCTTAACAGATGTCTCATGGGATTGGGAAAGTCGTTTCAGCTGTTGTCCCTGCAGTTCTCACATGAAGGTGCTTCTAAATGTGTTTTATGGGAAGGAAGGGAAGTTGGTTTCTTGCTTGGGTTATCTTTTGCAAAATCTATTTTGCAGATTATCCTCCCTGCAATCTAAAGGTAGAATGGAACAGCCAGTGCAGGCTGGAATGAAGCTGCAGATCAGAGGTGAATAATGGCGCATGTGATGGTCAACAGAATCTTCATCCTTCTCAACAACTCAGTCAGATGTTCATAACACACACACACACACACACGCACACACACAGCTCAGAAGCGCTTAAGGCTTGTTCTCAAAACACAAACAGAGGACATGTATCCTGCCATATCAGCACAAACACAAACATGCACACGGACACAGAAATGCCAAACCCAGCTGTTTTAAAGGTAATCATGCCAAGCAGCCTTATTATCATTCAAAAATAAAAAAATCTTAAAATGGTAGTCTATATATTTTGAAGTAGGGTTCAATGAAAGGTTTACAAACAATGAATATCTTACCTGTTATGGATAGCTTTTTGAATTACCTCAGTTTGGAGACGGGGATTATTTTGACTGCAATGATAATATACACTGCCTGGCCAAAAAAAAGTGACCGCCTGGATTTAACTAAGCGAATAGGTACAAACCTCCTATTGTATAATTACTGCATAGACAATTATCTTTCAACTGGCAACAAGTTATTTAACACCGACTGGTGCAATGAGTTGCTTCTCATTTCTTAAACAACCACGTCGAAAGACATATCGCACGGTCATGGAAAAGATGTCAGTCTGTTTGAGAAGGGTCAAATCATTGGCACCAAGCAAAGAAAACATCTAAGATTGCAGAAACTACTAAAATTGGGTTAAGAACTGTCCAATGCATTATTGAAAACTGGAAGGATAGTGGAGACCCATGTCTTTGAGGAAGAAATGTGGCCGGAAAAAATCCTGAATGATCATGATCAGCAATAACTTAAACATTTGGTGAAATCAAATGGAAGAAAAACAACAGTAGCACTCAGGGCTATGTCTAATAGTGAAAGTAAGAGCATTTCCACACACACAATGTGATGGGAACTCAAGGGATTGGGACTGAACAGCTCAGTAGCCTTAAGAAAACCATTAATCAGTGAGGCTAACTGGAAAAAAAGGCTTCAGTTTCCTAGGGAGCATAAAGATTGGACTCTGGAGCAATGGAAGAAGGTCATGTGGTCTGATGAGTCCAGATTTACCCAGTTCCAGAGTGATGGGTGCATCAGGGTAAGAAGAGAGGCAGGTGAAGTAATGCACCCATCATGCCTAGTGCCTACTGTACAAGCCTGTATGGGCAGTTCTATGACCTGGGGTTGCTGCAGTTGGTCAGGTCTAGGTTCAGCAACAGTATGTGCTCAAAGAATTTCATAAATGGATTTTTTTTTCTCTTCCCTGATGGCAAGGGCGTATTCCAAGATGGCAATGTCCAGATTAATCGGGCTCAAATTATGAAAGAGTGATTCTGGGAGCATGAGACCTCAGTTTCACACATGGATTGGCCACCACAAAGTCCAGACCTTAACCCCATTGACAATCTTTTGGATGTGTTGGAGAAAGCTTTGTGCAGTGGTCAGAATCTGCCATTGTCAATGCAAGATCTTGGTAAAAAAAAAAAATGAATGCAGCACTGAATGGAAATAGATCATGTGACATTGCAGAAGCTTATTGAAACAATGCCACAGCGAATGTGTGCTATAATCAAAACTAAAGGCAGTCCAACGAAATATTAGTATGCAACATTTTTTTTTTGGTGGTGACTTTTTTTTTGGGGGGTGGCAATGTAACAGCCAGTGCAAGACCAAGGTGCATTGCTGCCATCTTTATTAAAATAACTTTAATCTAAATGTCAGCTGCATGAGATCATCAGCAGCATGAGCTATTCAGCAGCATGAGATAATCAGCACCATGAGTTGTGGCATGCATTCGCTTTGGCATTGTTTCAATAAGCTTCTGCAATGTCACAAGATCAGAGTTTTTAATGATATTCTTATGGCCAATGATTCTGGTGAACATGTAGTTCTTGTCCTGCTCGATCTAATCGCTGCCTTTGATACCGTGGACCATAACATTTTAATATCACGCTTACAGCATCAAGTGGGTATCTGTGGTACTACATTGAGCTGGTTTAGGTCCTATCTGGCAGACAGAACCATGTCTGTCAACATAGCTGGGTCTGAATCCTCCACTGCTCCTTTGTGTTTTGGGGTTCCACAGGGCTCTATTTTATGTCCCCTGCTTTTCTCCCTTTACCTGCTTCCATTGGGATCAATCCTTAGAAAGCATGGGATCTTTTTTCATTGTTACGCTGACGATAGTCAGATCTATATGCCACTAAAAAAGAAAGATGCCCCCTCAATTAGGCCACTTCTGTTGTGTCTTGAAGACATCAAAGCCTGGATGTCTTTAAACTTCTTAAATTTCAAAGAAAATAAAACAGAAGTGATGGTGTTTGGTCCTAGTGGCTCTTGTGAACCTTGCCCTGTGGATCTGGGCCCTCTGGCACCACATGTAAAGAAAACAGTTTCTAACTTGGGTTTTAAAATGGACAGTGATGTTAAATTATATTCCCAGATTGGAGCAGTGGTCAAGACCAGTTTTTATCACCTCAGACAGCTGGCTAAGGTAAAGCCTATCCTTACAAAACAACATCTGGAAACAGTAATCCATGCCTTGGTCACCTCTCGGCTGGATTACTGTAACGCTCTTTAACTTGGAGTCAGCCAGTCCTCCCTCAGACGCCTCCAGTTGATCCAGAACGCTGCTGCTCGGCTTCTAACTGGAGTTCAAGAGAGGGAGCACATCACCCCCACTCTGGCTTCACTCCACTGGCTGCCTGTTCATTTTAGAGCTCATTTTAAGATTATTTTATTTGTTTTAAAAAGTTTAAATGGACTTGCTCCACCCTACCTCTCTGAGTTGCTTCATCCATACTCTCCTGCTCGGTGCCTCAGATCAGCTGATCAGCTGCTCCTGGAGGTGCCGAGGTCCAAACGGAGGCTCAGAGGGGACAGAGCTTTTTCTGTTGCTGCTCCAAGACTGTGGAACGATCTTCCTCTTCCCATCAAACGAGCCTCTTCATTGTCCAGTTTTAAAACTCTTTTAAAGACACATTTTTACTCACTGGCTTTTAGCACACACTGAATTTTGCTCTGCACTGTTTTTGTTTTTATTGATCTTAATGTTTTAACAACTGTTTTTATGTGTTTAAATGTTCTTGATTTTAAATGTACAGCACTTTGTGGCAGCTGTGGTTGTTTTAAAGGGCTTTATAAATAAAGTATTATTATTATTATTATTATGAAATAATAGGCAGCATGAGATAATCGGCAGCATGAGATAATCAGCAGCATGAGATAATCAGCAGCATGAGATAATCAGCAGCAGAAATTCCAGCAGAAATATAATAATATTGAAGATCCTCAAACTGGAACAGACATGCTAGAGGAAGCTGCTGTTTAAGCTTAAATTAACCTCATCTATATAAATATCTGTTTTGTAAAACTGACAGCAGTGGAAAAGTTTATAAAAATGTGTTTGCATTAACATTTAGGACATTTTTTGGAAATTAAGTTGTTTTATTTTGGTAACTATGTACTTTAGCCTTACTCAAATTAATCTTTAGTGCATCAGTCTGTACAGAATAAAAAAAGAGGTAATTCATTGAGCTATCTTCAACAGGTTAGAAAGTATTTATATTTATTCATAACATTTCCATAGAAGTGTATTACAAATGATTTGAACTGTAGCTTCCCCTTTAAATACGTCTTAACTACCACATTGATTGTATACACTTTTAAAGCTAAAGCTAAAGGAGCAGCTTCTGTGTGATTGTTTAATTTCTACGTCTCCTTTACATCTACGTTTACAAAATGCCTGCTCTCCTAAACAAGCTGCCCTACTTGAGTTTCACATCACAGTCCTAAATGGTTCTTCTTAAGGCTGGATGCTGCCTGTTGAAAGCATATTGTTTGCCCACTTCAGCTGATATGGCCTTGGAGCTGTAAATCACCAGTCCCTACTTAGCCTCCTAACACTCCATTCAAGAGCCGGCCACAATAGAGCCACAACACGTTCATTCATCCACTCTCCTCCTGCTATTCAGCTCAGCTCTCCTCCTGTGTTCCCCCACTTTCTTTCTTCCTTTCTGCTCCCTGCTGCTATGCTGAGCCGTTCTCCCCCTCTTTTGCTTCCTCGTCTTTTTTGCTGCGTTCACTTACCCCATCGCGGCCCCCACTCTGGTTCCTGATGTGGCTTTGTTGTCGGAGGGGCTGATAGTTTCTCATGCACCTGCTATGTTGTAGATGTGTCAGAATGCACACACACTCACACACATACAAGCGTACAGTCAGCTGTAATTATTGTTTAAGTTTCAGCTTTGGCAGGAGATTCCATCAGTTAAAAGCGGCAGTGTGTGCTAGTGTTGTTTTAGAAAATAGTAAATAAATAAAACGATCAAAACTTCACCACAGAGAGACACGTTCTTCCTTATTGGTCCTGACATTTCCACTTTTTTTTTTTCTTATTGGCTTTGGCACTTTAAGAGTAGACAGTTTCCCTTCCTGTCTGTTTGTTGAAGCAGTGAAAACCACACTCAAACGCGTACACGTGTGCGCTCAAACGTGCATGCTAAGAACACCAGCACTGAGTGTCTGTCACGATCACCTCAAAGCGATCGCTCTGCATCCATGCAGCATGCAAGACTAAGAAAGAAAGAGGGAGATTAAAAGAAAGAAGGAAACAGAGAAGGAAAGAGAGACGCCAGGCAGTGATTTATGACCTGAAAAGACAGATTAACTCCACTGGCTGCCTAACTGGCCCTGAAACAAGCTGAATTACAGCCCAGACCAGGAAGAGTGGAGAGGTAGAGAAATAACGGAAGAATGAAAGTAAAAGGTCAGTGGTGTGGCAGGAGAGAAACAGAACAGACAACAAGATGAAAGACAAGCTTGGGATAAAGAAACTCAGGTGTGAAAAGGTCAGAGGTGAAGAGGACAGCAGATTGAAGTCAGCAGGAGGACGTTCAGATTGAGACATTTAGGATTTTGTCCCAACAGAGACTCTGGTAGATGCACGTGTTATATTCAGCCCTAAAGTTTGACTGATGACCGGTCAACCATTGTAGATGCTACGTCTGTGGAACATGCTGGAAAAGCAGGACTTGTATAACATGGGACATGTGGGTCATTCTCCCAGTTCCTGTGAAGTGACCCCTGTGAGTTGCACTGAAGCAGCTGTGTGTCCAGGAAAAAGAGCGCAACTACATCCATCCATCCATCATCTTTTACCCGCTTCTTCCTTTTTGGGTTGTGGAGGTCACTGGTGCCCATGTCCAGCAGTCACTGTGCAAGAGGCAGGGGACACCCTGGACAGGTCTTTAGTCCATCACAGAGACACATAGAGACAAACAACCATTCACTCTCTCACTCACACCTAGGGACAATTTAGAGTTACCAATCAATTTTTGATCTGTTGGAGGAAACCGGAGTACCCAGAGAAAACCCACACATGCACAGAGAGAACATGCAAACTCCACCCAGAAAGGTAACCTGCTCGCTGAGAGGCAGCAGCTCTACCAACTGAGCCACCGTGCTGCCCGCGCAACTACAGTTAAGTCATATTAGGTTAAAGGGCGAGGCTTGACTTTTTCTTTCAGTGAAAATCAGTCAAGAATAAAAACAAAATCCATATCTCAACGGAGGGGCAGCACAGGGGCTCAGTTGGTAGAGCTGTTGCTTCTCGGTGAGAAGGTCACCAGATCAAATCCTGGCCGGGAGCCTTTCTGAGTAGAGTTACATGTTCTCTCCAAGCTGCATGGGTTTTCTCTGGGTACTCCGGTTTCCTCTCACAGACCAAAAACTTGCTTGTTAGGCTGATTGGTAACTCTAAATTATAGATGGATGGATGGATGGATCTCAACTGAGCAGAATTAACATGGTCAGTCATTATATTTAGACCCAGTCCCGTCTACCATCCACATCTAAACTGAGGTTTAGGTGAGAATAACAGGTTTGTAACATGAGCCAATATGATGCACGTCAACAATATTTCTGTGCCAAAAGAATGCTAAAGACACTTCTATTTTTACTCATTTATCTTTGTCTGTTTTTGTCCCCCGTCACGGAGCAAAAAGGGGGAATCTGAATCACCGTCTGTCTGTTCATCCATCATTCCGTCTGTCTGTGCATGTTGTGAGCATAGCTTGAAAAATAAATGAGTTACCGACTTCCATTTGAAGTAAGAAGGTTTAGAAAGGCCTACATTCATGTCAAAGTCTGAGACTGACATCGTTTTATGTTGAGAAATGACAGAGATGTAGCAGTTTAAGTCAAACCTTGAATAAAACATTACAAACAGTTTTATGTGATATTACAAAATGTCAGAGAATGTTGTGAATGACCCTCAGCCCATGTCAGATTTTAGCTCAATTTCTGTAAAATGTTATACTGTATAGTTATAGCAGTGTGCTAATGTAGCTTTTAACTGTAGTGGGCCACACTGAATTAAAATCCTTAGACTCCTGCGTACATCCAATGTTTATTACCTGAGAGTTTTGTTGAAGTGGGTCATGGTATATTTTACACTAACAGCAATGCTAAAGTTTGAAACAAAGCTCTTGTGTGATGAGCAGTGTGTAAGTTAATGACTCTGAAATACAACCACACTTAAATGAGTTTTAGGCGTCTTTATTTTTTTTAGTTTGTTTCTTTCACTCTGATATGCTGTCAAGGTGGAGATTTTAACCACCTAGTGTTTTTCTTAAAATAATGTGAACAGAGAAAACAAAATAATAAAGAACAAAAATCATTTCTAAAACCGTATGCTGAGCCTTAGGTTACCACTCTTTACTTTACAGAAAAAAATGTAAAAATAAAAAAAAAACAAGACCTGCACGCATTCAGTATATCAACAATCTTCTAAAAACGACTTTTTATGTCACTTTTTGGTGTGATAAAAGCAACACTTTGTTCTATAATGACTACAAGATGAAAAGACTCGATCTAAGAAACACAATCTTTCTGTCAGAGCAACAGGAGGAATTTGAGGAGTTCAACAGACAAGGAGGCGAGGAGGAAAACATGAAGGCAGCTCTTCGCTGCATGTGGGAAACGTCATTAAATGGTAAATGGATTGTGCTTGTTTAGCAGCTTCTAGACAAGCAGTTTGGAAAGAACTGCCAAATGTTTGGACTGCAGCCCTTTTGCTCATAAAAACACATTAGCAGCAGTTCCTGCTGCCATGCAAGGTGACTTGTAAAACAAATCACCTTGACTTCCCCAATGACTTCTATACAACGCAACTCAACACATTCAGGTGTCTAGGTGTGGTGAAGATGATCTGCTGAAGTTCAACCCTGGCAACAGAATGGGGAAGAAAGAGGATTTAAGTGACTTTGAATGTAGCATGGTTGTTGGGCGTTTCAGAAACTGCTGCTCTACTGGGATCATCATGCACAACCACTTCTGGGTTTCACAGAAAAGAAAAGGAGATAATATTCAGTCAGCAGCAGTTGTGTAGATGAAAATACCTTGTTGGTGTTAGAGGTCATAGGACAATGAGCAAACTGTGCTGATAGAAAGACAACAGTATCTCACATAACCACTCGTTCCAACCAAGTTCTGCCACACAACACGACCATCCCTGAAGCAGCAGGGCTACAGCTGAAGACCACAGCAGTCCTGTTTCTGTCAGCTAATAACAAGAAACTGAGGCTGCCATTAGCACAAACTCATCAAATCTGACCAAAAGAGTTTGAAAAACATTGTCTTGTTTGATGAGTCTCCATTTACTGGACTTCAACAGTCTCCACAGCCACCAGATCTCAATCGAATCATTCACTTCTGGGATGTGTGTAGTGTTTCAGCTCTCTCTGCAGGTCCCTGATTTCAGGGTGGCACCAGTGAGCAACAGCTGGGGTTCATCTCTCTAATGAGCATCAGGAGTGTAAGAGGCTGCAGAAGAGCTCCCATCCCTTCTGGAGCATTGCATACCAATCAGTATTTGTGCTATCGTCCTCCTTGTGTTTACTTTGGTTAAGAAAATACTTACCTTGTGTTCTCCGTGTATTCTTATAGAATCTGCTTCCTAAGCCTCCAGTCCTGGACCTCTCATAATTTACTCTGAATCCTCACTCCTGTACCTACCTGTGGATCCTTGAAGACCTCCTTGTGACTCCCTTTAAGCGGCTCCATCGCCGTGCCGCCTACTTACCTCTACTCACCTCCTGCACTCTCCAACCCTGGACTGAATCTCCTTGGAATCCTCTGCCCTCCTCTCAACACCTCCACTCACCCACCTATCTGTAAGAAACAGATAACCTGCAATATCTGCCATTCCCTCAGTCATCCTGACTCTTCTCCTCCTTCCCCAGGTGTACCAATAGTACTTATATCTTCACTGTAAATAAATCACTTTAATTCTTTGCGTTTGAGTCTGTCTCAGTCCATATTCTCTGGCTATTCCACCATTGTGATGTGATAGAACAGGAGACTCACATCAGGGATGCAGAGCTGACAAATATGCAGTAACTTTGTGACACTGTTAGACCAATAAAGGTAAAACGTGGTCCAACTTAGTACTAGCAATTTGTACCTAATTAAGTGGCTGGTGAGTGTATAGTACATATTTTAAATAATGACTTGTAAACATTCACCAAATATTGTTTTTGGCACATGATATGTACCAGAATAATGGTCACTAAGTATTGCTCAAAACTGCATGGATGTCATTTAGGAAATGCCTGACTTTACAACTGGTAGTGCAATTTCATGCTTTGACGCTGTGCAAGTAGAATCTTTATTTTCCTCAATTTTAGTATAAAATTTTTTAGTCCAAAGACACACAGTCATTAAGTCACTACTTGCTTTCTTAATGCATGTATGTGCGTCAGCATAGATGGTTGAAAGGTAACCTTCAGGCTGTAACATGAAACTAACAGTTATAAAACATTTTCCTATTAGAAATAGTTACAAAACTGATCAGAAACAAGAAGCAGAATCTTCTCAAAGGGAGATGATTGTGTTGACCTTGATGAAACTGTTATATGACTGAACATCAGGTTAAGCCTTATATTGAATGGACAGGTGTGTTTGGGTGTTCAATCTGTGCAGTAAAATCAATCGTATTTCACACAAACATGAAGTAGAACCAAGTCAGAGAATGAAGTAGAACGTAGCCCTTATTCTCAAGTGCATGTACAAATTTATACAAATGACCATTCCTCTTAAAGCAAGGAGACTCCATTATATCTGATTATGTGAAAAAATAAAATCCCCTTCTGGGTATTTTCCACTCCCTGTCTCAGCTCAGCTAAACAAATGACATTGAAAAGGTCATAAATACAAGCGGGGCCTTTCAGGAAGCCTTCAATACGACCTGCTGATGAATGAAATAGCTGCTCACCAATCACCCTTGATGCTGTTAATGCCTCTCAGGTTTATTAACTAACAGTTTTTATGGTTATCCCGTGCTGTATTTTTGCATACACACGCAAACACACACACCCCTGACATGTCTTGTCCCATTAGGCGTGAATGTGTTTATGTGCGCTTGTGTGTGAGTTATGTGACTGGTCGCTAATTGCAGACAAATCGCTTTGCCGCACACAATCATTCCTGCTTTTTTGATGTTTAATTTCACCAGTTGATTACCGGCAGAGTTTAGCGCCACCATTCCTCTTCCTCCGCCACAGAGACGACTCATCTGACTTCTCACACTCTTCTCTGTTGCACATACGTAATGAGCTCGCTTGGACGAACAGAGGGATGGATTTCATAAATCATGTTCTTGTTTGTAACAGCTTTTCTCTCTCTTTCCATCTCTCTTTCCATTTCAATTAAAGTCGCAGAGCCCATTCTAAATGTGGAGTGCCTAGAGATGTACAGTCCAAGTGAATTATTTCCTGTATAGTTTTGTGATTTGAAGCAATTTTGCTGCCCCCCGTCCAATATCCTCCTCACTACACCTGCCAAATGACACTCCAAAACACTGGCTGGGCTTCTGTGCCCTTGGATCCCTGTTGACTTTCCAATAATAAGAGCAATACAGACAGTGAAGTACAATTCAGACCAAGCATAAGGACAGCACTGCACCAACAACAGTGTTCACATTAAATGGGACAAAGTAGGCTTTTACATTGCACATGAAATAACCATGCAGCTATTAAATTAATTAATTTCTGCTATGACTACATGCATAAACTGTATAAGGCTTTCGAAGCCTGTCCTGCAAATATACACATTACATTGAAGGAAACTGTAAGCAAAGTTTGTCATTGGTATCATACAGTTTTTACTATCCACCATCTCTGAGATTGGAAGATAAATTGGGCAGCTAAATTGATTTATTTGTTTTTATCACTACTTTTTATTGCTCTGTTTCTCACTCCCACCCTGTAGCAGATTGGATTTTTGTGGAAGTCAGAAAGCTACACTTTTACAACCCAAATTTAAGACTTTTTCCAGACAAACTATAGGGGGTTATTGTAAGATGTTTCTTTGTGTGTTAGTGTGTTTTACTCAGGCTCATTTTATTTTGCATTATGTCTTTGCACTTATCTGTGTGTGACCTATTTCAGTTGAAAAGCTTTAGGGAGCGCGCTCGTTTCTCCGGGATGTTAGCATCTCTCCCTCACTGCCCCTGCGCTAACAAGTTAAATCTCATCAGACAAATAAATAGCAGCTCTCAGTGCACCTCCAGGCAACGCCGGTTCAGTTATACAGTGCAGCAATCCAAGGTGTAGCAGCACAATATATAGAGAAAGGGTGGCCTGCACCTTTTCTCTTGTGCCTCTAATGATGTGGTAAGCTTCCCTTTGGCATTGAGGAAATTGGTGTTCGATTCTTAGCAGAGTCAACGTGCCTCCAGGCCTACTATTAACAATGTGCTAAGCTAAAAACAATGCAAATACAGGACCAGGGTCAAGCGGGTGATCATTAGTGGGCCGTCAGCCTCTGCAATTATATACAACAGGTGATGCGTGGAAGTGTTGAGGGGCTGCATACGCCAACTGTTCCTCCAAATAGACTCCAGCGATAAAGTCACTGACCTAACAAGGGGGTTGTGGGAAGTGTATCATCCTGAGTGTTTTGAGAGGTAAAACCAAAGGTAAAGAATGGTTTATTGTAAGTCTAAAAACAGTTTATAAAATGTCAGGTTATAGGCTGGTCTCATAAACCAGTGACAGATTTAAGACCAGCAAAAAGAAACCCGTAATGTTTAGAGCTGTTTTGGGGCTTTAAAATGGCACTGCGAAGCATACAGGCATTTCCTTTGATAATAGTTCTCTGGAAAGACACATGTCATGTTAGCAGGATGAAGGGATAATCTCAGCAGAGCTGCAGGGCTAACATCAATCAAAGCAGGTAGCTACTGAACACTGGCTTTTTTGCTAAAACTGCAGTTTCTCTTATTCGTGCTAGTTTTGGGGGATGAAAAGGGTTCAGAGGCTGGGAAATAATGGTTTTAATGAAAAGTTTTAATTATGTTGAATTGTTCTATGTTGAATGTTGCTGTTTTTGTTTAGAATGATTGTTTCAGTGTCTCCCCCATACATCTGAATGGGATATATTTATGCCAAACAGAGCACATCACGCCAGTTTTGGCCTCCCTGCACTGGCTACCCATTC
>NC_056500.1:37903588-37925619 GCF_014905685.2 Nematolebias whitei
CTGTATACACACACATTATATATAAGTATATTGATATATATATAATGTGTGTGTATACAGTATACGGCTTTAGAAACTCTTCCCACACACTTGCAATGCTCTAAACTCTTTAAAGCTACATAATTTTAACAACATTCGTAAACAGTACTGTATATATAGCTTCTAAATTTTACTTACTGGTAGTAGCTCTGCAGAACACAGCAACACAAGCTCGTCAGTAAAATCTCTCGGTTCTGGTCCGACCCAGTTCATTTCTGCAGACCTAACCTGCAGTGACATAGCCCACAATCATTGTTGTCAACTCTTAAACCTACTAGTTTTAACAACACACTTTGTACTTATATGTAATAAATTTTACTTACAAGGGCTTCTTCATGTCGAGAGGAGCCAGTTGAAGTGGCTTGGGCATCTGGTTAGGATGCCTCCTGGATGCCTTTCTGGTAAGGTGGTCCGGACACGTCCCACTGGGAGGAGACCGAGAAGAAGACCTTAGACGTGTTGGAGGGACTATGTTTCTCAGCTGACCTGGAAATGCCTTGGGATTCCTCCGGAGAAGCTGGCCCAAGTGGTTGAGGAGAGGGAAGTCTGGGCCTCCCTACTTAGGCAGCTACCCCCACGATCTGACCCTGGATAAGCGGAAGAGAATTAATGGATGTATGGATACAAAGGCATCCCTGGAGCTGTCTGGTTCACTGCTGAGTCTGGAGGTCCAGTTCTGGTCCATTTTATTGCAGCTCTTGAGCGTCGAAGTGTATTGGGGTGGGGTCCTTCTGTCGGCTGACCGTAGGTGGTGGAATGAGTCCAAGTCTGGATGAAAAAAGTCCCGATGGGCTATGAAAACATCTCCGGCGATTTGGCGTACGTCCGCGCTTAGAAGTCCACTTCTAAGTGGGCCGGCTACCAGCTCTCAAGATTCAGTGATTGGTCTGGAGGTCTGGTTCTGCTCATGTTCTGCTCCGGTTTGGTGGGTTCAGTGCAGCTTCTCTGCATCCGCTGGGCGCCAATCAGATCAAAACTTTACCTCTGTTTTTATTAGCAGAAAGAAAACAGGTCTTCTGGGCAGGGCCCTCTTGTCTTCTGGGAAATGTGGTCATTATGAGCAGGAATACAGTGGACAAAATGGCGGCGCCTGTCTGAAGTAATTTATCTTTTCCTTACCTTTTTACTGTTCAGTACTGTATCCAGTACTGTTCCAATCATGTGACTAATATTAAAGTTGACCATAATGTGTTCTGTACAATTCTTTTTGTACAATATTATGGACTGTACGTCCACAAACCATGATAGAGCAAGTTCGCGAAAGTCGAACTGCGAAGTAGCGAGGGACTACTGTAAAACCATTTCTGCTTTTTTTATGGTTTAAAACTTTAACTAACCTGTACATACCACATACATTTTATGGCTTCCATTTGCAATGATGACTTCTTTTAGTGTGAAACTATCCACTTCCTAATTATGTAAGCTGCCAGCCCTGTGAAATGCTTAGTAAAGTCTGATCATTAAATAACCTAATAAATATGACACTATAGCTCATTAATGTTTTTTTCACAGCTGTACATAACTTAGCAAGTCAAGCATGTCATCAGATAAAAGCATGGAGGCACTAATACACCTTAGGAATATATGCTCCTTACAACATTTTCAACATGAACATGTTTTCTCGACCATTACTTGATTTATAAACCAAAAAAAATTAGTTGTTCACCGGGTCCATAGGAACTGGAGCGGGTTTTGTGTACTTGGGCTTAGACCCCTTCTTGCAGTTCTAGTTATAATTATTGTGTCCTGTCTGACTTGTTAAAAATTCAGGTCCATCTTGTAAATGAGTCCCCGAGACTCATTGGGATTAACCTGTATAAATAAAGCTTGAATGTATTTATCAATTTCAACTGTTTTTATGCTTTTTTCAGTTTATTTTATTTAAAAAAATATTGTGCAAGCATTTAAACAGTTTTGTTGCAACTTAAAACGTAAAACTGAACATTTCTAATGGCTTTTTTCATCATTACACCTTTAATTTACGACATTTCAAAAACTGTAATATTTTCTTTTGTATTTACCGTAATTTCCGGACTATAAGCCGCTACTTTGTTCACACGCTTTCAACACTTTGGCTTATACAATGCTGCGGCTAATTTATAGATTTTTTTTTTTTGTTAGTTTTTTTTTTGGACAGGCTAATAAACGTCATGCTGCCAAAACATTTAGCCTCATTACACCTGGACGCTCACATAGCTGCCCAATACACGTCTTTCTTTGGGGGTAGGTTCTCATGATGCAATGAGACTACCTGTTTAAATAAAGGTTAAAAAAAAATCTGACAAATGAAATTACTGAACAGGGCACTGTGGACCAATGAAACTTGGCTTCACTGGTCCATTGGGGAAGGAGAGAAATCCCATTCTCTCTTCCTCTCCCTGTTGTGCCTCCAGGGAGGGGGGAAACATGATGAAGAGGACAGCGTCATCTCATGGGCACAGTGTGCAGCGTATGTATGTCTGTGGTGCGCAAGAGGAAGATGAAGATAGCAATCAATGACTTGGTAGGCTACTGTTTTTTTGTTGTTGTTGTTCTTTTTTTTAACCAGCCGTGTTATAGGCACTATTCAGAAAAAAAAAAAAGAAAAATTACTGTACATATTTCTCTATGTTACCAGTACACATTTCATTACAGCTTAAAAAAACCTGTGTAAATAGCTCATCTCATGTTACAATGTGGACACCCATGGCATAGACAAAAGTGCAGCCTATACGTACAATTGTTTTTCTTTTTAAACTTAGTGAGTGTAGCTTATATTCAGGTGTGCTCTATAGTCCAGAAATTACAGTAAATGTTTGTATAATTATAGCAATATTTTCTTTGTTTGATCAGAATGACTTTGTCTCTAAATCTTTAATTTTGACCAATTATTGCCAACACTGTCCTCTCACAGTCACACTGAGACTCAAGCTGATTGATCAAGCTGATTGATCAACCCATGTTAAATCAATTTGCAAGATTTAGTTACGGTATGCTTGTTTCACATTATATATGCACGTCATGTGAATGTGATTGTGTAGTTTATATAAATCTATCAAGGCCACAATAACTAAAAAACAAAAGTGAAAAATTTGATATACTGACATACCGAGTAAAATCTTGATATCAGTTAATAAGCTTTAGTTACCTTGTTTCAAATTTTCAAGGCCATAAAGTTTACAGTACACACATACAAAATCTGACATTTTGATTCAATACAATTCTTTAATATTAATTGGTTTGTTGGTAACTGTTTTCTGACAGCTTCTGATGCTTTTTAAATACCATGAAGAATAATCATAAAACAAAATCACTGTACGGATTGTGAATGAACAATAAAAATAAAAATTTTAACTCTAGATTTAGAATTAAAGTATCACCATTACAGCCTCTGAAATCAATCTTAAACATTTATCTAATGCATGTGAAAATTAACGTCACTATGATTTAGCATTGGTTTTATGCTCTGAGCAGCTGTCTGTCAGTTGCAACCTGGATGAAATTATCTCAAGCTGCAGAACCATAAACTCAGGCGCAGCAGCAAATTTACAACAGAGCTCCTGAAAAGGAAGAAACAAAGTCGGGACTTGAATCTGGCTGAAACGCTGTGGTTTAAGAACTGCGTTTATACAAACACATCTCATCAAATCTCAATGAACAGAAACAGAGTAAAAAAAAAAAAAAACTGACTAAAATTCTTCCACAATGATGTGAGACACTAAGGTCATACAGAAGCTATTTATTTTACTCTGCTGAAAAAGGAGGCTCTGCAGGCTTTTAAATTATGAAGTGCACAAAGTGTTTCCCACTGTTTTGCATATTGGCTCAGATTTTGTCAAATAAAAACCTGCTGCAGTGTAAAATATTGTTTTGTGTACCTGAGGGTTTTTTCTTTTACTTCTTCCTTATGTCTTGTATAAGAGAGGATTAAATTTATTTCCCGCCTGTAAGAAAGATGGGCAATAATTTAATATTCTTCTGTGTGTGTGTTTTTACTTTCAGCAAAATATCTCATGAACTGGACATAGTTTGAGACAAGTCTCAGTAATGTGTGGATGTGCATCTACAACTCATTACCTGTTGGAGTCAGTCTGATTTAAAATAATCATTGTGGATAATTAACAATAGGAAACATAAAAATGGTTATAATTCAGTCAGTTTTCCAGATATTTAGCAAAAATTTGGTGTGATAGTAACTGGATGTCATCTCAAACGTATACTCTAAGCAATGACAAAATGATGGCAAAACCATCAACCCTAACTATTGAAGGCAACCCTTTTAATGTGTCTATTAGCAAAATATCTCATGAACCTGTAAAAGGATGTTAATGAAACTCTCAGAAAGCGTGAACAGTGCTGAGGGCTAACAGATCGCTCAACATTTTCTTTATATCTTTGGTGTTCAAGGCTGCAGATTATATATTTTCCTTCAAGGAATTCAAGTTTATTTTAATTGTCTTATCAAAACTTTAATGGTTCTCTAAACTTTCACGTAATGAAATCAAAATACACCTTTAATCATGAAAATTATCTACATAAACCAAAATGTGGTATTTAACCTTTATGTTTTAGAACAAATGTAATTTCAGTGTGAATTTACAGATCACAACTGAATGCATCACGAATGTTCACTTGGTCAAAGAAAAAAAAAATGCCTGCAGGGTTTTCCCGAAGGCTCAAAGTTCTTGTTTTGGTCTCACTCACTCTGCAGCAACGTTGTGATTGGATAATTATCTGTTGGATAAATTAATTATCCTATCTTCATCTCATTACTCAAATAAGCCACACTGAGGACACGAGAAGATCTTTCAACTCAGGTTTTACTTGCAAGGGTGCAGAGTCAAAACAGGCTTACACAGATGTTACATTGAAGCTCCGGTCACGAGGTCTGCTCACGGAGAGTATAAAGAAGTATGTTTTTATAATGTTTATTAGACAGAGACGAGGTCAAGACAGCCTCTGCTTTCCAGCTTACAGAGGCCTTGGAGTTCATCAGGTGTGCAGGCTCCTCTCTGTTCAGACAAAACAACTCTAATTCACACACATGGTTCTACATTGAACCATTCGTTCAGTGACTCAGAGAGCCAGACGGGACCGTCCAAAAATATATTTTGGTCCAGGACCGGCCGTTCCCACCCCACCGGTCACTCTGAGCGCACCCTGCCGGCCAGGTGACCCCTCGAGCTGGGGAGTCGTTGCACGAATGTCCGGTGTTTTTTTCTCTCTCTCTCTCTCTGGACCTCAACGAACTCTCATCTGGACCTTTGTGGTTCTACCTGGTTCCGACAAAAATCGCCGGGTGGTATTTTGCTGGTTTTCTGCTGGACTGGCCCTCGTGGTGTCTTCATAGGTGTGGGGGAAGTGTACCTGTGACCCTCGAACTGGATCCGAACCGAGGTGGTTGTGGGGGACTTCGACTTTGTCTTCAACAGAGCCGGTCTCAGCTTCAGTGAGCAGCCCGTTACTTTTACCGAAGGACTGTCCACCTCCGTGGAATCGCTGTGTTCACCTGGAGGTGACGCTCCAATTCTTTGAAGCGCCACCGGACCGGAGCAGAACCGGGCCAGGGACATCTTCAGCCTCTTCGTCTCTCATGCTGTTGAGCGCCGGAGCCGGACTGGAGCAGAACCGGACCGAACCAGTGTCGACTTCAGCCTCTCCGGTCAGTCTCGTTTTTCACCGGGGGTGCCTCTCGTGCTGCCGGGTGCAGAGGTGACGTGCAGAGAAGCAGAGAAGTAGCGTGAAGGAGCAGGGCTGCGTGGTGCTCGAGAGAAATCCGGAGTTTGTATCGGAGTTGCTGCAGGCCTCCATCCAAACTCACCTGGATAATAATTAATTTTATTCCGGATCATGCTGTTGGCCCCTGTTGACCTGAAACGAGCTTGGATCATGTTTTTCACTTCAGGAGGATTTTCTGGCAGCTCGCTCTGCTATTTGCTGCGAAATATCTGTTTCTGTTTCGGCCTGTTGATTCTGGACCCAGCTTCTGTTTCCCATGGGAGCATCCATCCATCCATCCACCCATTTTCACTGAGGGGCTGGAGCCCGCCTCAGCCCAACTCAAACTGCAGTTGGGCCACCTCGTCGGGTTTAAATTGAACTATGACGTTTTATGGTCTGAAACTTTTCTGCATCATTCATGTTACTGTCACTATTTTCAGTTCTCAGATTATCTGGAGTCACTGAATCTTGTTAATACACCTGAATCTGTCCATCACTGCAACTTTCACTGTTTTTTGGGTTCTGAATGATCGCGTCTTCATTAATGTTTCTTATGATTCGATTATGGGGGCTAATTGTCACACTGTTAACTCCTGTAATTACACATCAGTCACAAAAAACTCAAGAAAACGTCTGATAATAATGTTGTTACTGCTCTCAGGGATTCAACCCAACCTTGGACCCCCCACTATTTATTTGACACCAAATAACTTTAAAAACGTGTCTGGGCTTCATTTTCTGCATGTAAACGCTCGTAGCCTTCTGAGAAAACTTGATGCCTTGAAAATTCTGGTCAATTCTTCTGGGGCAGATGTAATCTTCGTCTCTGAAACCTGGCTCAACAAATCTGTACTCAATAATGACCTGGCAATCAATGGATTTAACATCTACCGCTGTGATTGTCAAAAAAGGGGGTGGGAGTCACTGTTTACATCAGAGATTCTTTGGTTGCTAGTCTTGTGTCTTCTAAAACAATTCCAAACCAGTTTGAAGCCTTAGCTGTAGACATCACCTTGAATGGTGGCCAGATCTTATCTGTAGTCTGTTGTTACCATCCCCACTCAGCAACACCTGAGGCTCTGTCTGCCCTAATGGAATTTCTTGGTAATTTAAAATTCAAAGAGATCCTATTGGCTGGAGACCTCAACATTGATTGGTGTAAGTCGATCTCCCTCTGTGATAAATTCAAGGAATGTTGCCTGTCTCTCAATCTTACCCAACTGATCAACTCTCCCACTAGATTAAACAAAAAACGTCCTGAAAAATCCTCCATCTTAGACCTATTTCTAACTAATATGCCTCACAAATTCCCTGGTACAGGTGTATTTGCCAATATCTTGAGTGATCATTGTGTGACAGCGGTTTTGAGAGATATTAAACTTCCACCTTCTAAGCCCAGATTAATACAAAAAAGGGATCTGAAACATTATTGTGAACAGTCATTCCTCTGGGATCTGTCTCACTTTGACTGGCATCATATTCTGTTAACTGATGATGTGAACTCTGCTTGGAACTATTTCCATAATAGTTTCATTTATTTTGTGAACAAACATGCTCCTTTTCATCAGTTCAGAATAAAGGGACGAGACAGCCCCTGGTTTACTCCAGAGCTAGCTGACCTCCTGCACAGGAGTTATCCTCTTTGGGCCACAGTGAGAAAATCTGACTCAGACACTGATTGGTTGAGTTTTCGACAGATGAGGAATTAATGCACAACTGCTGTCAAAGCAGCAAAACGCAACTATTTCTTATCTCAGACCTCTAAAAATCTAAATGACTCTAACATATTCTGGAAAACCATCAAATCTCTCTCAGGCACCCCCCAATCATCTGACATCACAACTTCTCGTTAACTCTGTTCCTGTGTCAAATAAGCACGAGATCCTGAACTGTTTCAACAAACATTTTGTTGCTTCTAGTTCTTTATTTGACACAGTTACTAATGGAAAATCAGCCACTTCACTTAATAACCAAACTTCTACAAATCAAATCCCTCCTACAAGTCAATCCTCAGTTAATCACGCCTTCTCTTTTTCTCCGTTCTCAGTCAGTGAGGTCAATAAACGGTTAAAAGATCTTGACCCTAAAAAATCTGCAGGTCCAGATGAACTTCCACCTTATTTTTTAAGGCTGGCTGCTCATATCATCACAGTCCCTGTGACCCACATCTTCAGTCTCTCCATAAGACAAAACTCCATCCCAGATACTTGGAAAACAGCCTTTGTTCTTCCTTTGCTCAAGGGAGGTGACCCCACCTCACTGAACAACTACCGGCCAATCTCTAAAGTCTGCATTTTAGGCAAGGTTCTAGAAAAACTGATAAACTCTCAAATCAAAAATTACCTGGACTAATTTAACATCTTACCTCCAGATCAATCAGGTTTCAGGAAACAACACAGCACAACCACTGCTTCACTGAAGGTTCTTAATGACGTTGTTGAAGCATTAGATGCTAAGGATTATTGTGCTGCACTTTTCTTAGACCTGTCTAAAGCTTTTGACACTGTGGATCATAACATCTTGTGTCATAAACTCTCAGAAATTGGTTTCTCAGAACACACCATTGGTTGGTTCTCTAACTATCTTTCAGACCGGAGGTAATGTGTTCAACATAATGGTACTTTCTCCAGTTATTTAACATTCAACAATGGTGTACCACAAGGCTCAGTCTTAGGACCCACCCTCTTTACAATCTACATACATAACGTAGGTAAAAACATCCCTAATGCATCCATACATTTCTATGCTGATGACACAGTTGTTTATTGTCGAGCTAAAACTGTTGCTAAGGCTTTCCAGCTTTTGAAATCTGCATTCAACTACATCCAAACAGATTTGTTCCGCTTCAAACTTGTCCTAAATGCCGACAAAACCAAAGGGATGCTTTTTTCAAATAGGAAGTTGGTCCCAGCAGTTCTTCCTCCAATTTTATCCTCAAATGGTGTCCCTATTGAGTTTGTTGATTCCTATAAATATTTGGGTATCTTGGTCGACTCACATCTCTCTTTTAAGCTCCATATGGAAAATTTGGTAAAGAAACTGAAAGTTAAACTGGGTTTCTTTTTCAGAAACAAATCCTGTCTAACCCTGAATGCTAGGAAATGCCTTGTATCTTTGACTTTTCTTCCCTCCATTGATTACGGTGACATTATTTACATGAACACTCCTACAAGAACCCTGCAGATGTTGGATGCTGTCTATCATGGTGCACTAAGATTCATAACTGGCTGTGATTATCATACCCACCACTGCACCCAGTATTCACTGGTTAACTGGACATCATTAACTTCACACAGACTCTCTCACTGGTACATTTTCATCTTTAAATCACTTCTTGGTCTGCTGCCTTCATACATCTCCTCCTACATGTCTCTGTGTGAGTGCAGCTACGGAGTGCGCTCTCAGAACATTATTACCTGCAGTGTTCCCTCAGTGAGGACTGAACTAGGCAAAAGGGCCTTCTCCTACTCCGCTCCTGTTTCCTGGAATATCTTACAAAAAGATTTGGAGCTCTCGACCTTGACCTCTCTAAGTGGCTTTAAGAATCTGTTGGACTCCTGGCAGGGACCAATGCAGATGTCCATCCATCCATCCATTATCTTTACCCATCCATCCATCCATCCATCCATTTTCTTTACCCGCTTATTCCATTTTGGGTCATGGGGGTTGCTGGTGCCCATGTCCAGCAATCACTGTGCGAGGGGTGGGGTACACCCTGGACGGGTTGCAAGTCCATCACAGGGCCCAATGCAGACATGTTCCTGTTTTTAGTTTTCTACATTCGCCTTAGAATCTAGCTGTTTTTTTGTTACCTTTTTCTTTTAGCCATCCTATTTGTAAAAAAAAAAAAAAAAAAAACTGCAGTATGACTTTTTATAATTGTTTATTGTTGTTGCTGTTGTCCATTGTTGTCATCTTTCTTTGTTGAAATCAGGTCTCTCTTGTAAATGAGTCCTCGAGGCTCAATGGGATTACCTGTCTAAATAAAGGTTGAATGAAAAATTAATTAAACATTAAGTGATAACATCCATGACCTCTACCCAAATTTCCCTGACATTATCCGATCAGTTATTAAACAAATGCATCCTACAGAGGCTCAGCCTTCTCTGCTGACAGTGAAGTCCTAACCAATGGCAACCTTCAAACATATTTCTGCATGGAGATGCAAATTTAAAATAACCTTTTTGTATGACTTTATTTTCATGAAGTAAAATAGTTTATTGCTCAACTACAAAGTAATTTATAGAAATTAGCAACAAATATGAAAACTACATTGAAATATGTATTTTATATATTATATTATATATTGTATTTGGGTACAATGACAATAAAGCTTATTCTGATTCTGATATCAGAATAGTAAATAAAAAAGTAACGTAACTAATTTGTGCTGAGTTATGCCTTCTCTGAAGGGGCAGAAGGCCCTGAGGGCTCCCCACTGTTATAAACTACTAAATACCAAGAGGGTTCAGATCGTTAAAATGCATGCATACCTTTTCCCCCTTTGACCATTGTTATCAAAGCACAATCTAAAAAGTAACGACCAAATGTAAATTTAGCCAGTGTCTCCTAAACTGAAGCACTAATGTCGTCCATTTAATTAAAAACCAACAAAAATAGTAACACTAGGTTGTCCGTTTTGGTCTTTAAGTCAACATTCCCAACATTTAAGTGGAGGCAGCAACAGTTAACAGTGAAACAGAAGCAGAAAAACAAATACGAACTAGCGTTGCTGTTTCTGAATGATCAGGCTGCAGTCTGCACAGTGCAGCTGATTTATAAAGTTGTGCATTCAGTAACGTGAATTATATTTACTGTAGTTATATTGTGAATGTTTTGAACATGACGGATAAAAACCTTATGTTTTCTCTGCTGCTCTCATCCTGCAGCACTCAGGCTTGCAGAGGTCCTTTGTATGACTTATGCCACATCATATGACACTGCAGATATGTGTTTCAGCCGTGGTAAAAAGGGCTTTCTATAGAGAGACCTAACAATCACTGAAAGATGGTGGTAAAGACACAACCACTGCAGACATTATTAAATTGCTGCTGGCCCTACATGACCTTCATCTGATATAACTGAAGCCAGTAAAAGCCTTACAATTTGATTATTAATATTAGAGTAAATGTGAAGGGGTTGTTTCCCTTTTAACGTTCAATTTACTTACATTTTGGTTATGTCACGGTTTGTCATATCTCATTGTGAGTTGCCTATTTCTGTGTGATTCCATTTAGATATTCCATCATAAAGTCAATGGCAAAAGAGAGTATAATAAAAGACTGTAAAAAAAAAACCTGAGCAGAAGCATACACAGCAGAAAACCAGTGTTTGGCACTTTAGTGAAAAGCTTCAGGGCATATCAGCGGGAAACTATAGAGACGTTTAACAGCCTGTGAGCATAAAACAGGTGAGTAGCTTGTCTTATTTATTTTTTTACCTGTCTTGAATCCCTCCTATCTGTTCGGATAAACACATTCATATGAAGCATTTATGCTCAAATAAGCATCAGAGGCTCTTATTAGATCATTCCATCACTGTGCAGCATCTTCATCTCTCCCACATCTGCCACTGTGGGTGGTGTTTCCTCCTCCTCCACTTCCTCTTAATAGTACCTCACTTTGTTTCTTCATACATATGTAGGTTTAAATTAAACGTCTTTGCTTCACTCGCAGCAGCAAACTCTGTTTAGGGTTTCTAGTATTTGAAACTGGAGACACATATATTATAACATTCCATTGGATAGTCTGGTGACACAGTGGTGCAGTTGGTAGAGCTGCTGCCTCTCAGCAAGAAAGTCGTTGGATCAAATCTTGGCCCATGACCTTTCTGGGTGGAGTTTGCATGTTCTCTTCGTGCATGCATGGGTTTTCACCTGGTACTTCAGTTTCCTCCCACAGAGCAGTAACATGCATTTTAGGTTGATTGGTAACTCTAAATTGTCCCTAGGTGTGAATGAGAGAGTGAATGGTTGTTTGTCTCTATGTGGCCCTGTGATGGACTGGAGACATGTCCAGGGTGTCCCCCACCTCTCACACAGTTACTGCTGGATATGGACACCAGCAACGCCCGCAACCTGAAAAGGAACAAGCAGGTAAAGATAATGGATGGATATTCTCCGACCTTCTGACCTGCAAGAAGAAGCAGTACAAAATAAAAAAAGTAACAAGCCAGGGGCAAATTTAAAGTGAACAAACAATAATTTTATATGTCTGTTGTCTTGGTAACAGACAAGTTAAAGAAATTCAAAGCAGAAAAAAAACGTTTCACTTTAGAACGGCCCCTTTAACAACTAAACTGTGAAAGGTTTGTTAAAAGTTAAATTGGAAAAAGAAAAGTTTTGTATCTGTAAATATAAAATGAATGTAGAAGTTTCTTGTCTTTCTTGCTCCCTCCAGCACACATCTGTCCCTCGTCCCTCCCTTGTGCATCTATGTCTTTCTTGTCTTCATGCGGGGAAACGTTCCTCCCTTTTCATTTTTGTCTTGACCCATTTCAGGCAGTAACTGTAGAGTACGCAGTCTTCAAGTTTTATCCCCTCTCTTTGGCATGAGTAGGAAAAAACGGGTTTGTGTGCGTGTGTTTGCAGAGACAGATATCAGTGTGAGCTGAATTATCTTGATTAATAATTCAGGTAATAAAATCTCAAGCTTCTTTTTCTCCTTCTCTTATTTTGATGTCCGTGTTCATTATTATTCATTTTATCAGAAGCGTTCAGGCTTTTTTCTTTTTTTCTATGTTCTTTAAAAAAAAAAAAGGAATAACCGGAGCTAAATTGTGATTACTAACTTTTACTGGCATTCCCATGTGAACAGAGTAAAACCGAATTCTGGAAAAAAGTTTCGTACAGCAGGAACACTGTAGCCTGGGGGGAGTTTTGTTCACATTCTAACAGAAAAGTAGCTAAAACGACACCATGGTGTTTCAAAAATGCATGTCTGACCAGCAGAACCAACGCAGCTGAACTTTGAAAATGGTGACTTTAGTTTAGTCTTTCATTAACAGAAATAAAGGTCTAACATTCCTTGAAAGAATACATAGCTCTCTCTGCTTTTGATGCCAAATATAGAATTATAGCTATTAATTCAATCATCTCTGACGTACAGTAGCGAGGTGTGTTCGGGCTCAGAGTATGTGTTGTGAATGACCCCCATATCAAATGTGATCTATAATATCATGGTGAAGCAAGGTTTGGACCCAGCAGCTCAGACTGTCTCAGTGAGCTTAAATGAAACTAATTTTATTTTTACCACACTTGTTTGTTTTTTTGTGTGTGTCTTTTAGGTATCACTGATGAGAAAATCTCAGAGCGGCACATCGAGGGCCGGAGGAGGCACAGCCTCCAACGTCTTCAGAGAAGGCCCAAGAATTCAGCACATATGTAATTTAAATTTTTATTCCATGTTTATTTTCAATAAAATGTATATTTTCACAGTTTCTGTTTTTCCTTTAGCTCATGTCTCAGTTTCTGTATGCTGCTGTGCAGCTGAGCAGGAAACGGTTTAATTAATGAAAAAATACAGATATCCAATTGGATTACTTTAAATTTACATCTCCAGGCATTCGTTGGTTGTAATTTACTGTCAGGAAAAAAGGCACAGATTAAAGTCTCTGAGTTAGTTTATTAACTGACAGGAAAGTTAACTGTCAGATAAATTAATTAGCCTTTCATCATATCTACGCAAATAATCCACTCTGAGGACATGAGAAGAATTTTCAACCCAGCTTACTTGCAAGAGGGCAGAATTCAAACACAGGTTTACACAGATGTTACATTGAAGCTCCGGCCATGAGGTCTTCCCACAGACCGTATAAAGAAGTATATTTTTATAATGCTTATCAGACAGAGATGAGATTGACGGCCTTTGCTTTCCAGCTTACAGACAACGAATGAGGCCTTGGAGTTTATCAGGTGCGTAGGCTCCGTGATCTTCAGAGAGTTCTGAGCTTTCTCTCTCAGGTGGCAAAGCAATTCTCTAACTCACACACATTAGTTTAACATTAGTTACTAATAAACATCCATAACTTTCACCTAAACCCTCCTAACATTAATCAGTCACAATGTTGATGTAGAGTGGGTGGGACCAAAAGGATTTTGCTGAACCTACTAAAATCCCTGCAGGCCATCCTCAGACAATTAGTTAAATCGGTTGTGGCGAGCATAAACGATGTGGCTACCTTGTTAGCGTGACCTTTTTCATGTCAGTCTTTTACAGCGATCAAGATTATATCTTTCTTGTAAATGAGTCCTCGAGGCTCAGTGAGACCTGTATAAATAAAGGTTGAATATTTCAAACATGAAGACTAACTCCAGCAGTGGAACTAGCAGAACATAAAATGTGGTGAAAGATGTTTTGTTATGAACCTTTATCAAGTTTAGTCTCGAACCTTTATGCTTCTTTTGTAGTTTCTACAACAAGAGCTACACATCTTTTTGTCTTATTTTACCCATTATGTCATACTACTGTAGGACGTGATTTTCTCTCAAATCATCCCAGAGTGCACAACCCAGCTCTCACTGTCTTCCACTGTACAGAATATGAGCTCAGAATATAATCTTCAAAACTTGAAGTGACAAATCTTTTTAACTTAATTTTCCTACAAAAAAAGACTTAAATGAGCATGTGTGAGCAAAAAATGTTTTTGCCACTTAAATTCAGAATATTTTCAAATTTACTTTCTTTTTGTTTGAGACTTACTTTTAATTTGTGTTTCTGTCTGCCTCTGAGTGCTATCAGACAGCAACAAACTCAGGAGTATGTTGTCATGGTAACCATTAACATCATGCACAGGTGTCAGTTTATGTATTTTTAATGCAGTTTATAACTTACACTGAAACATGGGCATTTGCTTATTTAAGAGTTTTACTGTTTTTTATTTTATTTTAAATTATTATTTCTTAGTATCAAATGTTTTGGGGGCATTCAGGCTGTAGAAGAATTAGATCCTTCAAAATGTTCTAGTTTTGTAACTCTTTAGTACTTCTTGAAGCAAAGATCACATCAAGTTTACCATTTGTTTTCAATATTGCATAAATGTTTGCAGGTTTAACAGTGAAGTGAGATCTGAGATGAGCTCACATGGAAGCATGATCTTCTCAAAGTCGCTATGAAGCGTCTTTTGTCTATTAATGGAGGTTAGGAAGCACACTGCTTTCCTCCTCCTTCCACTCTTTGTCTTCACTCCATGCCTTCCCAAGTGTCGTGTTGTCATGCCAACATCTTCTCTGAACCAGGAGAGAGGAAATGATTGCACCCCGACATCACTTTTACTCCAGCGCTCTGGGATACAAACAAGCATAAACATGTTCCCCACAATGCAACAGAGAGAAAACCCTCTCCCATCCAACTCTCACGAACATGCAATGACATGCACCTTCCAATGACCCTCAGTGAATACTTAAAAACATGGGAAATGTTAGCAAACTAACTGCACACAAGAACTTGTTTTCTTCTGTTTTCACCGAATGGACCACTGTTGTTTTTCCATAAAAACTCAATTAACGGAAGAGAAAACCTTTTTTTTCATATAGCTCAATACCTTTTTTCTTTATATAAACTGATTTGTGGAAGGCAATGCTAAAAAAACCCCACAGATATTCAATTCAATTCAAAAATGATTAATTCCAAAGGGAAATTATTTGTTGTTGTAACTTGTTATCCTCATTTCATTAAGAGATGCTATAGATGCTGATGGCTGTAGGCAGGAAGGATCTCTTGTAAAGGTCCATCCCACAGTGGATCCTAAGAAACTGTCTGCAGATGCCGTCCGATCCATCCACCCAGACTCGGCTGGCCTCTCGGTTGACCGCCCGAATGCTGGGCAGAACTCCTCCCAAAGCGATGGCCACTCCTCCCAGCAGTCTGCCGAGCTCCTCGTCGCTGCGGACAGCTAACTGTAGGTGCTGAGGGACGATCCTGTCCTTCTGCTGTTGTGAGCCATGTTTCCTGCTAGTTCCAGGATCTCAGTGGTCAGGCATTCGAGCACAGCTGGCAGGAGGATGAGAATGCGTCCACATAACATCCATTTCAACTCATTTGAGAGTTGGGGCCGTAGTTGAGATATTATTTGAGCTTTTGGGATGTTATTCAGCTGTTATTATTGTAGAAAACAGCCTTGTTGCCATGCTTACGCATCATAACAAATGTCCAAAACTAAAAAAGTCTCAGTAAAAATCCTTCCGGCTGCACAGTATCCAATACCAGAAGAAACAATAATCCAAAAAATGTGATTTACATCCAGAAAACCTGGAACTAAAGTTTCCAAAAGCAAAATCTCAGAATGAAAGTAAGAGAGCTGCTCCAACATGCAGCCACCTTGAGTGGCCCAATTCTATAACATTATATTATATTATATTATATTATATTATATTATATTATATTATATTATATTATATTATATTATATTATATTATATAGAATATTACGTTGATTACAATTTTTCTAATAATGATATAAAATTGAATGCAAAGTATTTCTTTGTTTTATTATTTATTTATTTTAAAAATAATAAATACATTTAAATAATCTAAAAAAGTTAAATTTGGTCCTTTGGACATTAAAAAAAACAAAACAAACAACAAAAATTGTAGAAACGTTTCGTCTTTCACCCGAGAGACTTCCTCAGTCTGAGGTGCTGTATTCAGCTCAGTCTCTTAAATAGCACCTTCTCAGAGTGGATCAACCAGTTTGCTGCTGACAACCAAAACCAGCTGCTCACATGATCAAGAAGGACCATCAGCCTAACAATGGATCATTAGCACACTGATGGCTGTTTACTGTTCACAGAGGGCTGAGTGATACTAGCAATCACAGCATTGTAAGAGGGGGACAATTGAACACCAAGGCCTCCACCCCTGTTTAATGATGGACGATTTCTTTTCACAAAGATGGCCTCCTTTACTCCTCTCTCAAACCATCGTTCCTCTCTGTCCAGGATGTGAACATCTTCATCCCTGAAAGAGTGACCGCTGGCCTGGAGATGAGTGTAGACCGCAGAGTCCTGGCCTGATGGTGTTGCTCTTCTGTGCTGGGCCATCCTTTTGGCCAGTGGCTGTTTAATTTCCCGGATGTAAGACTGATCACAGCCCTCCTGACACTGAACAACTTACACAATATTACTCTGTTTGTGCAGGGGGACTGGATCTTTGGGATGAACCAGTCTCTGCCGTAATGTATTTTGGGGTTTAAAAGCCACTGGGACGTTGTGTTTAGAAAATAAACGTCTCAGTTTCTCTGATACTCCCTCAACATACGGAATGACCACTGGTCTGAGTCTGGGTTCCTCCTTTTCACCTGATGGCTGACTGGAGTCCTGTTTGGGTTTCTTCTCTGCTTTCAGGAAGCCCCAGTTAGGATATCCACATTGCTCTAGAGCCTGTCTTGTGTGGGATTTCTCCTTCTGCCTGGCTCCTGAGTTAGTGGGGACACTGTCTGCTCTGTGATACAGAGTCCTGATGACTCCTAACTTGTGCTCCAAAGGGTGATGGGAGTCAAACTGCAAATACTGGTCTGTGTGGGTGGGTTTGCGGTACAACTCAGTTTGAAAATGTCCTCTATCAGAAACTGAGACCTCATAGTCCGAGAAAGCCAACCTGCCATTTTTTACATCTTCTCAAGTGAACTTGATGTATTTATCCACAGAGTTGATGTGATCAGTAAAATGTTGAACTTCCTGAGATTTAATTTTAACGCAGGTGTCGTCAACATACCTGAACCAATGACTTGGTGAGGTCCCTGAAAAGGACGTCAAGGCTCTCTTTTCTACCTCCTCCATGTACAGGTTGGCAACAATAGGAGAAACTCGAGACCCCATAGCACATCCCTGTTTCTGCCTATAATATTGCTCCCCATATGTGAAGTAGGTTGACTGCAGGCACAGTTTCAAGAGTTGACACAGTTGTTCTGTGGAAAGTGTGGTCCTGCTGTTCAGAGTGGTGTCTGATTTTAATCTTAAACTGACCACCTCTACTGCCTCATCAACAGGAATGCATGTAAAGAGTGATGCAACATCTAAAGAGACCATTGTTTCATCAGTTTCCATGATGACATCCTTCACCTTATCCACAAATTCATGGTGTTCTGTATGTGGTGTTCTGAGATGTCAACTAAAGGGATGAGTACAGACGCCAGATATTTGAAAACATTGTAAGTGACAGAGTTCATCATGCTAACAATTGGTCTTTAAGGTACACTTCGTTTGTGGATTTTTGGTTAACCATACAGACTTGGTGTGGCTGCCCCTGGGTACAGTCTATGGTACAGAATATGGTCAATAGCCTTGTCCAGCTCCAAAATTTTCAGGCAATCTATCAACTTCTTCATGTAACCACTTCCTGGATCTCTTTTCAGCGGTTCATACGTAGTTAAGTCACTACGGAGTGTCATAACGTTCTCATGATAGTCAGCCATCCGCAACAACAAAATTAAAGAGGGTGAAGAAGGACAACTCAGAATCAAAGTTTCAGCCTGCATCAGCAATGCCAAACCACCACCTTCCAACATCAGTAGAGAGGAGAGGGATGCACTCACCACTCTTAGCAAGGACAAACACATCATAATTCTCCCTACAGACAAAGGAAGGTTCACAGTGATTTTGAACCAGAAAGACTATCATGATGTAAAAAATGGCAGGCTGGCTTTCTTGGACTGTGAAGTCTCAGTTTCTGATAGAGGACATTTGCAAATTGAGGTATACCACAAACCCACCCACACAGACCAGTATTTGCAGTTTGACTCCCATCACCCTTTGGAGCACAAGTTAGGAGTCATCAGGACTCTGTACCACAGAGCAGACAGCATCCCCACTAACTCAGGAGCCAGGCAGAAGGAGAAATCCCACACAAGACAGGCTCTAGAGCAATGTGGATATCCTAACTGGGCCTTCCTAAAAGCAGAGAAGAAACCCAAACAGGACTCCAGTCAGCCATCAGGTGAAAAGGAGGAGCCCAGACTCAGACCAGTGGTCATTCCGTATGTTGCGGTAGTATCAGAGAAACTGAGACGTTTATTTTCTAAACACAACATCCTAGTGGCTTTTAAACCCCAAAATACATTACGGCAAAAACTTGTTCATCCCAAAGATCCAGTCCCCTGGCACAAACTGTAATGGTCAGCGGTCCCCCGCTGTCCCCTCATCTGCTCACACTTCTGCCCCTCATGCCATTGTTTCTGTTTCCCTACTGTGTTTTGCTTTTCACCCATCTGTCATTGCTCACATCTGCTCCTGTCAGTCAACAGTTCACCACACCCCCTCAGCCTAAGCAAAGCAATCGGCCTTCATTCCATGCACCTGTTCAGCTCTCTATTTAAGCTCCATGCTCACTCTCCACCAGTGCCGAATTATTACATCTTCCATGGTCCCTGATATCCAGCCATCTTATTCTTGTTCATGCTTGTTGTTCATGCCCTGTATTTGGATTTTCAACCTCACGCCTTGTCTTGTGGGTTTACCCTTTTGCCTGCTCCTCATCTGGTTCTGCTCTGTCCTTCTGATAACGGTAATGACCTCTGCCTCTATGACCACGATTCTTGGATCACCCTTTTTGGATTAATTCTTGGACCTCTGACTCCCTGTGTTTGATCCCTTTGGACCACGACCCTGCATTGCCCCACTTTCCCTCTCTGTCTATTATAAGATTGGACTCCTGCCTTGGACTCTGACTCCAACTACCAGCAGCCTCATTAATAAAAACTGTTCTTGTTTTTGCACTCCTGTGTCTGGCTATTTTGAATCCAAAACCCTTGTCCGTGACACAAACAGAGTATATTGTGTATGCTGTTCAGTGTCAGGAGGGCTGTGATCAGTCTTACTTCGGGGAAACTAAACAGCCACTGGCCAAAAGGATGGCCCAGCACAGAAGAGCAACACCATCAGGCCAGGACTCTGCGGTCTACACTCATCTCCAGGCCAGCGGTCACTCATTTATGGATGAAGATGTTCACATCCTGGATAGAGAGGAATGATGGTTTGAGAGTGGAGTAAAGAAGGCCATCTTTGTGAAAAGATATGGTCCATCATTAAGCAGTGGTGGAGGCCTCCATGTTTAACTGTCCCCCTCTTACAATGCTGTTATTGCTAGTATCACTCAGCCCCCTGTGAATAGTAAACAACCATTAGTGTGCTAATGATCCATTGTTAGGCATTGATGGTCCTTCTTGACCATGTGAGCAGCTGGTTTTGGTTGTCAGCAGCAAACTGATTGATCCGCTCTGAGAAGGTGCTATTTAAGAGACTGAGCTGAATACAGCACCTCAGACTGAGGAAGTCTCTCGGATGAGAGACAAAACGTTTCTACTTTTTTGTTTGTTTGTTTGTTTTGTTTTGCTTTGTTTTGTTTTTTTTAATGTCCAGTGGACCAGACTTAACTTTTTTAGATTTTTATACCTGGATTATTGAGCATGCATCAGGATATTAGTTTGTTTGTTTAGAGAAACCCCTTTTTGTCTGATTCTTAGCTAAATATATAACAAACTGAACACGTTAATGACGTTCAGTCTTTGCATGTACACCCATACCTAAACTGATTTACTTTTGGAGCCAAGATAATTTAAGACTACATAAAATCAACACTTGCCAGCATAAAAATGGGTACAACTTCATCAGTTTCTCAGATATTGAGCTAAATTTTGACATGATGGTAGCTGAGAGTCATTAATAACGCAAACTCTGAGTGTGACGTGTGCTCATGTTCTTCTCAAGGTTTAACCAAAGCATCTGAAGTTTTGTCATTTCTCAACACGAGATTGTTTCCATCTATACCTTCACATATATGTAAGGCAATGGGTGATAAGCATTCCTTTAAGAAATGCTCATCTGTTAATGTGTTAAAGAAATGATACAACAATTGCCTGACTCCTTTGGATTTATTTTTCATTTCTTAGCTGTATGCAAACCAATCCCTTTTCCTTTCTAAAAATATTTGTTTAATGTATCATATTTTGAAGCAAGTCGAAGCAATCAATGGGCCTCGTTGTTAAAAATGGCAACTAGAGGGGCTACTGATGAAGATCAAAATCACAAAGAGATTAAATGTTAAATGCAAAATCAACTGACTGACAGGAAGTCGGATTGTGTGACTTGATACAAGCTTCAGAGAAATGTGAAGCAGGTGAAACACGACGACGGAAACAAGTTTAGATTTTCTTCGATAGCAGATCAAGTCCGCGCTGAAGGAAAGCTGGATTTGACATAGAAAGGAAGCGGAAATCTGATAAGTAGGGAAAGACAGTTAAAGTAAGCAATTCAGAGTAACATGAGAATTTAAAACAGTGTTAGACGTAGATACAGAAATGGAATGTGAACACCTTATGTTTTAAATACAAAATGATCCATCCATCCATTATCTTTACTCGCTTATTCCATTTTGGGTCACGGGGGTCGCAGGTGCCCATGTCCAGCAATCACTGTGCGAGGACACCCTGGACGGGTCGCAAGTCCATCACAGGGCCACATAGAGACAAACGAGACAAACAACCATTCACTCTATCACTCACACCTAGGGACAATTCAGAGTTACCAATCAGCCTAACATGCATGTTTTTGGTCTGTGGGAGGAAACCGGAGTACCCGGAGAAAACCCACGCATGCACGGAGAGAACATGCGAACTCCACCCAGAAAGGCCCCTGGACCGGGGTTTGAACCAAGGACTTACTCGATGAGAGGCAGCAGCTCTACCAGTTGCGCCACCGTGCTGCCGAATACAAAATGATGAATAATGAAAAAACTAATTGCAACAGGAAGAAATGTAGGTGATGTTCATTTATTTATTCAAAGTTGAAGCAATGCTTCACGGAGCCGGTTATAATTACTGTTATTTTACATTAACTACATAAATAAAATAAAAAAATAATAACAACTCTAATTAAACAGTAACTTCAGAAAATTTAATGCTAACAAAACTAGTTTGAATTGCAATTAGAAAATAAGTTTTGAATTTTCTGGCATGTTTTCATCAATTTTTTCATGTTTTATTGTGAAGTTTTGCCAAATTACAACTCCAGTTTTCACTGTGTTTGATTGTGTGTAACTGATAGAAATACTGTAAGAATATAACAAAAGTATATCTGAAAATATGGCAAATAAAATCTTGTTTTTTATAACTATTATTGGGATATCATAAAAAATAATCAACAAATTAGAATCAAAAATAGAAAAACTACACACACATATATATGTATTATATATGTATACATAGGGCAGCACAGTGGCGCAACTGGTAGAGCTGCTGCCTCTCAGCGAGCAGGTCCTTGGTTCAAACCCCGGTCCAGGGGCCTTTCTGGGTGGAGTTTGC
>NC_056500.1:37926019-37937662 GCF_014905685.2 Nematolebias whitei
GTGTGTGTGTGTGTGTGTGTGTGTGTGTGTGTGTGTGCTACAGTAGTGTGGAGTTTGCAGACTGATGGAGGCCTGATTGATTTGATAAAAATGAAAGCCATTGACTCTGTCATGAATTTACAGCACCTCATTTACATAATTCAGAAAGCTGAGTTGCATCTTAGAGCAGACATTACTGGAAACAGTACAACCTGCAGTGGGTCATAACGGACACACACACAGACACACACATATATATTACCTTAACCGTCAAAAAGCACTCCATAAAATAAAGGCTTGCTAAGCAGTCATTTGCTAACACGCCAATCGCTTCATGCTTTAAAAAAAAATCTAAGTTAAACGTTACAAATAATAGCTAATACACTTTTCATTCCTCTTTTTTAAAGCAAACTATTTTATTCAAGCTTCTATTGATTTTAATCAGCTATTTAAAAAAGTTAATTTAATTTGATTTTTTTTTTAAACTGCTAAAAAAAAATTAAGGTGTGATTTCCAGTTTAGCAAGTAATGAATAAATAATTGACACATGAATAAAAAGCTTGTTTTTTAATGCAGTTACAGGTTTCTCAAACTGTGAGTCAGACTTCAAGAGTTTACCTTCTTGCTACACCTGCTGGCATCAGGTGTCTTAAAATAGAGAGTAAAATAATTTGTCACAAGAACTAAACCAGATCCATATTTAACTTAGAGAATGTGAGACTTAGGGTAATTGACTCGCCAACTCATTTTTATGACCACCTTAAGGCAAAAGTCAAAGTATTGGCGATAATGCTTTATTAGCAAAATGTCTCATGAACCACAGGATAATAATATAATAATAGTAAACAAAACTCTCAGAAAAAAAAAATTGTACAGGTGATAAACCTTCTAAGGAACTAAGTTCAAGATGGCTGCCATAACTACTCAACCTCAGCAAACAAAAATGACTGAAGCGCTGTCAGTTTTACAGACATGAAACTAAAGTTTGATATAACAGTAGCTGAGAGTTGTTCCGAACATGCAGCCTGAACACTTACAGATTGTGGAAGATCTTGCAACATTGCCTCAAACTGCAGAACTGGACCAACACAGCTACAACGTCATTATATCTCATCAGAAGATGAGTTCAGTTTGAAACTCAGCCATGAATTATGGTGGGTAATGTGTATTCTTTTAATAATTTGTCCCTTGTTGTCAAAGCAAAGAAGTGGAAATGAAAATGCCCTCTGTACATCAGTCTGTCTGTTTGTTTGTGCAGGCTATAAATGTGGTAACTTGGAAAATAAGTTAGGTACCAACTTCCATTTTGGTGTGTGACTACATCTAGGTGTAAGAAAGATTCTTGTCAAAAATTTGGTTGCTGTGCCCAAATCCAAGGTGGACCATAAATGTCTGTGTAGGCATGTTGTGAGCATGTTAACTTGAAAAACTCGCTGACTTCCATTTGGTGTGTTTTTGCATCTAGTTGTAAGAAGGGTTGCCATAGAATTTTGGGTTGTCACGTCAAAATCCAAGATGGCCACAAACCATACATGTATGTAAAAAAAACTACCCCAAACATTTGAAGAAACTGTTTTACAGTTTTAATAGTTCTTAAAATTACAGTTTTCTGAAATAATTGGGGTGGCTGAAGATTAATCTACTGGGGTCAAGGCCACCACAGGCCACCCCCTGGCTCCACCATTGCACTTGGTGGTGGATAAAATTGCACCTTCCACTGGCCAGGATCCATCACTGCACTGACTCAGAAAATAATTAAAATAAATTACTTCTGTTCTTCTCTGCACTCTTACCTCCTTGATTATCTTGCACCAAAACATCAAGGTTTACTTGCATTTTCTGTTCATTTCCAGTCCAGCAAAACACTAATTTTGAAAACTACAAACATTCACTATGTACAGTGGGGGAAATAAGTATTTGATACACTGCCAATTTTGCAAGTTTTCTCAACTACAAAGAATGGAGAGGCCTGTAATTTTTATAATAATAATAATAATAATAATAATAATAATAATAATAATAATGTGTATATATTGTCATCATTGTATGTTCCCATCGTAGGTACAGTTTAACTGTGAGAGAAAAAAATATTAGAAAAAAAAATCCAGAAAATCACACTGTATGATTTTGAAATAATTAATTTTCATTTTATTGCATGAAATAAGTATTTGATATCTACCAACCAGCAAGAATTCTGGCTCTCAGAAACCTGTTAGTTTTTCTTTAAGAAGCCCTCTGGTTCTGCACTCATTACCTGTAATAACTGCACCTGTGTGAACGTGTTACCTGTATAAAAGGCACCTGTCCACTCTCAATTAATCGCACGCCAACCTTTCCACCATGGCCAAGACCAAAGAGCTGTCTAAGGACACCAGGGACAAAATTGTAAACCTGCACAAGGCTGGGATGGGCTACAGGACAATAGGCAAGCAGCTTGGTGAGAAGGCAACAACTGCTGGCGCAGTTATTAGAAAAAGAAAGAAACACAAGATGACAACACAATCTTCCTCAGTCTGGGGCTCCATGCAAGCTCTCACCTTATGTGGTAAGGATGATTCTGAGAAAGGTCAGGAATCAGCCTAGAATTACATGGGAGGACCTGGTCAATGACCTGAAAAGAGCTTGGACCACAGTCTCAAAGAGGACCATTAATAACACACTACACTGTCTTGGTTTAAGATCCTGCAGGGCATGCAAAGTCCCCCTGCCTACTACTCATGTCAACACATGTCCAGGCCTGTTTGAAGTTTGCCAGTGACCATCTGGATGATCCAGAGGAGGCATGGGAGAAGGTCTTGTGGTTAGCTGAGACCAAAATAGATATTTTTGGTATCAAATCCACTCGCCATGTTTGGAGGAAGAAAAAAGACAAGTACAACACCAAAAACACAGTCTCAACTGTGACGCATGGGGGTGGAAACATCATACTTTGGGATTGCTTTCCTGAAAAGGGGACAGGACGACTGCACCGTTTTGAAGGGAGGATGGATGGGGTCATGTCTCCTTCCCTCAGTAAGAGCACTGAAGATGGGTTGTGGCTGGGTCTTCCAGCATGACAATGACCTGAAACACAGTCAGGACAACTAAGGAGTGGCTCCATAAGGTCCTGGAGTGGCCTAGTCAGTCTCCAGACCTGAACCCAGTAGAAATCTTTGGAGGGAGCTGACACTCAATGTTGCCCAGCGACATCCCCCAGACCTGAAAAATATGGAGAAGATCTGTTTGGAGGAGAGGGCCAAAATTACTGCTGCTGTGTCCAAACCGGGTCAAGAACTAAAGGTAACGTCTGACCTCTGTAACTGCAAACAAAGGTTTCTGTACCAAATATTAAGTTCTGTTTTTCTATTGTATCAAATACTTATTTCATATAATAAAATTCAAATAAATCATTTAAAAATCCAACAAGGTGATTTTCTGAATTTTATTTCTTAGATTATGTCCCTCACAGTTGAAATGTACCTATGATAAAATTTACAGACCTCCATTCTTTGTAGGTGGGAAAACTTGCTAAATCGGCATAGTATCAAGCACTTATTTTACCCACTGTAAATCCCTCACTGGTGGGGGACACTGGTGTACCACTTGTTGGATTTAGTTTAAGCCTCCAAAAACCAACAGTGTTTCTCTTACACCACTTACACTTGCTTCGACAAAATAAATTAAGCATGTGCTGGCTCAAAAATAGAAGGTTTTTGTATAATTGACAAATATTTGGCAGCTGTCATACTTACTCCTCCATGTTTACAAGAGGAAGTGTGAAGTTGATTAGTTTAATACAATCTTTTATTTTTTTTGGCCAAAGGAATGACAGAAACCTACACAAATATTTATGCCTGAACTGTTCGATATGAGTAGCTGGCAACGCAAGTTTGTTGTTTCTCCTTTCTTTGTTACTGTTGCTTCCTGATTAATTGTCCCATTTGACCAATGTTGGCAAAAGTATAGTAATAAAGTCAACCGTGTGGATCACAGTGTGGTTTTTGTTCACAAAGGATTTTGTTTTCTTTATATCATGAATTGTGGGCTAAGGGCTGAAATTTGGCAGCCAGAGGCTCTTCTGTTTGGTTCTGATAGTGGAACCGTCCTGAAACAGAACATGTTCTGCTCTACAGAAAGGGACAACCTCTCACTGCCATTGGAACAGTTTTTTGCTTAGTAAACAGTTTCTACATTTACAGCTGGGTCTCTATTCTAGAGACACACAGAGGCTTTGAGTTCAAAACATCTGCTCAACATGCAGAGCCGCTCAAATACAAACGAGGAGGAGACAGGAAGCGCAAGATACTATGGATGGATACTTTCAGTGGGATGTCAAACGTTAGTTTTGATTTTTAGTTTATAATCTACAAAAGGCTTAGAGTCTAATCTTTAGGCATAACTGTAGATGTTTGGCTCTTTGTATTTATATTTAATGTGCAATGATTTACAGTGAAATGTGTGATTTTCACTGGTCTATATGGTTTTATATGCCTGTCAAAAAATGGAAGAATTATTTTATTTTTAACCTTTACATAACCAGGCAAATCCTACTGAGATCACAGATCTCTTTGGCAAGGGAGGCCTGGGCCTGAAGGCAGACTAACATGCATGTTTTTGGTCTGTGGGAGGACACCAGAGTACCCGGAGAAAACCCATGCAAGCATGAGAAGAACATGCAAGCTCCACACAAAAAGACCCCATGTCCAACCGGGAATTGAACCCAAGACCTTCTTGCTGTGAGGCAACAGCGCTAACCACTGAGCCGTTGTGCTGCCAATTATGTCCGTTCATCTGTAATCTTTCTTTTGTCCTGCTCATAAGTTCTGATCCACTCAAGATAATTTAACAAAACTTTATACACATCGGTGTTATCACTAGACGCAGTGTCACGTACACTTTTCATCACCTCAGCTTTGTCAATGTCATAAATCAAGGACAAAGTTCATACAAAGTCTTTTACTTGCCATATATTGCTGTATAAGTTTACCAACAGGTGTATAATGTGCCGTATGCTGTACTCTTGTTAGTCTGTTGACTGGATACATAATGCTACACTCTCCAAAAACCTTTTCTTTCTCTCTCAGACCAAAGTTCACGTCAGTTCATGTTGTATAAAACCATGAAATTATATTTTCCACATTTAAAAAATGTGGATCTTGTGTAATATACACAGTAGCTGCTTTCTGTATCTATCAAAACAAATATGTTTTAAATTTATACAAAACTGCACTCAATAAATTTCTGTCTATTCTCTTGTAAAGTAAGTTAAACCCAAGTTGTCATTCCTCATTATTGCACTAAGTCAAAAAGAGGGTGAGCATGTTTTTGATCGTGTCTGTCTGGTTGTGGGTGAGTGTTTATCTGCCTGTTAGCAAAATACCTTGTAAAGAACTAAACTGATTTTAATGAAACTTGGGAAAAGTAATCATTAAATGAACATTTGCACCTGAACAACTGTTTCAGTAAATGTTACAAATATTTTGTTTTCTAGTACTAGTACTAGCAAAGAGTCAGTTATAACAAATCTTATGAGTGTTCCCATATCTCATGAAATCTTATGATATCACACAAGTTTGTTCATAATGTTTTTTAAGGTTTGACCAAAAGGGTTATAATGTTGTCTTTTTTCATTATAAGATGATCTTAGTCTTCGTCTTGCTCAGGCATAAATAATGACGGGCAACATGCATTCCTTTTCTTCTACACAGTGTAACTCCTACCTACTTGAATATATTGTGTCTAAAACATTTAGGTTTTGTCACAAGAATTGAATACCCAGAGCGGAAGGACTGAATTCAATTAAATTCAATTCAAAAATACTTTATTTATCCCAAAGGGAAATTATTTGTTGTTGTAACTTGTTATCCTCATTTCATTAAGAGATGTTATAGATGCTGATGGCTGTAGGCAGGAAGGATCTCTTGTAAAGGTCCATCCCACAGTGGATCCTAAGAAACTGGCTGCAGATGCCGTCTGATCCATCCACCCAGACTCAGCTGGCCTCTTGTTTCTCCCTCTCATGAACGTAACAGAGCTGCTCCAACATGCAGCCACCTTGAGCGGCGCAATTCTAGAACTATGAACAACACAACACAAAAAGGCAAGTTCAGTGCTTTCATTTACAATGAATTAATCACAGGAAGTTATCAGGTGCCCTGGGGAGCAAGGAGAAGGGTTAGCACTGAACTTCAGCAGGAATATATATTGATTTTATTGTCCTCTGGTTTGTCCTCGTCAGTGAAAGGTGTTAGTCACTGGTTCCAATAATCCTGTGAGGGCAATGTTAATCCAATGTGTTAAGTAATCACTGGTGGGCGAGTAGTTGGAGGGCAAGGAAGACAGCTGGGAGGTCACAAGGAAGTTTTCAGAATTACGCAAGGAGTCCAAGAAAAGGAGGTCTCAGGAGGTTCACTGGAAACAGCAAAGACCACAAGTAAGTAAACTTAGGTCACTAGAAATATAAATGGTTAGAAGCACGAAACATTGGCAAGATAATGTTCCACCATTGAAGAAGAGTCATCAGCTGCCTTTTATACTTTGTACACTGGGTGTCTCATCAAGGGGATTGGTCTCAAGTGTGGTCATCTGGTGCTATCTAGTGACCTCAGGAAGGAAGAAACTGGAACTTTCACAGGTCTACTTGCATTCTGTGTTTAATTCTAGTCCAGAATAACACTCATCTCCAAACTACAAACACTCACTATTCAGTTCCCTCAGTGATAGGGGTCATTGGTGTACATTGATTGTTTGATATGAAATTCTATCACGGTCATTGCATTTTTATTAAAATAATCAACTCAACTTGTCTTTTGTTCATCTTACCCCCTTCCTTTTTCTCTTTAACTATTTTTTCCAGAGTGTAAAAGTCCGAATCTCCATCACGGCTCTACTAACATTCATCTGTTATCATTGGGGGTGGGGGGTGGTGGGGGGGATTGTTGTTCTATTTACCTGAGTTACAACTTGGATCTGATGATGATGTTGTATTCCTTTTATACCTGTAGTTTAGTGAAAAAGAAAAAAGAAAAGGTAGGATTTTGTACATTGTTGCGTTCAGTAACCAAGTTAAATATTAGTGGCAACATGATGCTAACAGGTTTACAGTACTGTATAATAGAGCTGTCATTTCTAACCTGAACTCGGAACCTGGAGCCCGGAGCCTGACCCGGCCCGGCCTGGCCCGACCTGAATTAGGGCCGGGCCATAATAATGTGCTTAATGTGCGGGCCGGGCCGGTGTCGGGTTTTTGATTGCGTCATCGGACGCGCGTGGCTGACAATCCAAACAGGTGAGATCCCAAAATATCTGACATGTTAGAGCAGGATCCATGTCCGAATAATGCAGAATTCAGGAAGAAGCACGGATTTAATGCGCTTTGACAGCCATAAAAGGACAAACACCCCTCAGTGCCGATCTTCTGCCCCCTTTACTAAGCCGCGCACGTCCGCTGATCATTACAAGCTGTGAAAGCTTAATTAAAAATATCTGGTGTTTTTTCGGGTTCGTACCTGTAAATACTGTTAATTCGTTGGGTCGGGTGAAGTTTGGAATTGATGGCAACGGGCCGGGGCCAGATCGGGTCAGGTCGGATTTTTTGGGCCCAAATGCAACTCTACTGTATAATCTACTGATTGGATATGATTTAAAGTGACAGAAGTTAACTCAAAAGGTTTTTAATGCAACTATTAACATTTTTTGATTCATGGCAAGCATGTTGAACTTTGAGGTCAGGGCTGTGATATTGGGGATGTTCATGGTTCAGTATGATCTCAGGTTTTATACGTTTTCCTAAGGATTTAAAGTTATACCCAAGTCTGGCCTCACATAAACTTGCCAACAAAACATGTTCTCTTTCTACTATTTCTACCACTTCCTCATTAATTTTCTGACCCCCTTTGATCCAACTCACGGTCATGACATCCATCGCAGGCTTTTATTTCTTATTTTCATGTGCTTGATTAGTGTTCTGTCTGTACATGCTGTGCCCGGGAAATTATATAAATGTTTTTAGACATTCACACTTTAGAGTATTTTGTCCATTTAATGAAAAAAAAAAATAATTACAGGAAGCATTTTTAAAACAAAGCTCCCACCTCAGCTCAGACCCCAAAATCTGTGTCATCCTTGTCCTTCGTTTCTCATGGTATACATTTACAAAAACAATTATTTTCTCAGACATTTGCTGACAGGAAGCATCAAATAATCATAAAGCCATGCACATGCTGGAAAATGTTGACTGTGATCTACAGTATGTTTAAGAATTATTTTAGTAGATGGAGGCATTTTCTGCTTGTGAGGTCCAAAGGGGGCCAATATGGAGTAGAGGCAGGGCAGCCGACTCAGGACCCAAAAGCCCCAGGTTCAATCCCCCATCATTGCACATCTCGTGGTGTCTCTGAGTAGCACACCCAATCCCCAATTGCTCCCCAGGTGCCCCCACACCACCTGGGGGTGGATGGGCCACATGCAAAGAGCCAATTTCACCATTGTATGTTCCCATACAATGGTGACAAAACATTATTATTATCAGAAACCCAAGGAGATTCGGGTAATCTCAGACACTTTTTACCATTTCAGGAAAACAAAATGTTCATTTTATGAACATAAACTTCTGTAGGTCGAATTTGTAGCTAAGTCAGCTTTTGTACAAAGAGACAGAGTTATAACTATTTGCTGAGTTTCAGTGTTGCTTTTTGTTGCTTTTTACTTGAACTTTGTGTTTAAGGTGCTATAAATGCACATATATTCACATTGTTTGGAGCTTTTTGGAAACAATTGTTTGGTTGTCTGAAAGAACAAGAGGAGATAGTTCACTGACTCTGTTACAAGTCAGTCAACCACAGGCAGCAGAGAAGAAGGAGCGAGACAGCGAGACGGATGAGGGGTTAGAATAGGTGACACATGAATGAATAATGCTGAGAAGCACTCCATGTAGCTTTAATTGGAACTGAATGGGTTCTCTTTGTTTGGAAAAATCCTGAGGGACCGCAGCACCTTTTATGTAAACCAGCGCACATGTGTCAAACTTAGAAAATCTGACAGAAACTTGTGATTTTAAAAGATTTATAAGCACAATTAATCCAGCGCATCTCTGAGCAGTTGAAATGATTCTTTTAAAAGTGACGAACTTTGAATAATATTAAACAATAAGGTATGACAGCTGTTTTTGGGGGGGGGACATCATCACAATGAATACTGCAACACAAACCTAACTTCACCTGTTAGGTCTATTAACACAATAATTACATGTAACAAGACTTTATTTATATAAATTTCAGACCTCTCAGTAGTAACAGCTGACCCTTTGCAGTCACACCTTCATTTCTTACAACTCGTGTTCTGACAACTTGGGTACTTCTGTCAGTTTTATATTCACTGCCTTGTTCAGTTGATATTTTATTGCCTAGCACACCTGGTCTGACAGGCAAGAGTAAAGGAAACAAAATGTAAAGGAGTAAGAAGAACTGAAATGGTTCAAAGTGTTTTATTTTAATTCTTATTAAACTATGGCAGCACCATGGTGAAGTAGCATTTAAAGCTGTCACCTTTTAGTGAGAAGGTAGCAAGATCATCTCCCACCTGGTGTAGGTTTCCAGTATTTTCTGCACTAACCACTTCCTCACATTTGTTGAGTGGCAGGGCAGAGGCAGAGCCACAACCCAGCTGTCCCAGCTGTGGGAACCAGTTCATGTCTGCTAGAACATTAAATTACTCACCGGTAGCCAAAGGATAGCCTAAAGAGTATCCAGAAGAAAAGTTAAGATTAATCTTGTTTTCCTTGTGTTTTCCAGTCCTGCTCCTGAAACGAGTAAGTTTTGCTGCCACAACAGTTGTTTATTTTGTGTTAATAAAGTGCTTTCAGTTTTACCACCTGGTCTCCGAGTCCTGCCTGCACCATTTGTTTCGACCTGCTCCTAAAACGTGACAGATGCCCAGACCAATAAAATAACCCAGCAGGCGGATGACTTGGGCCGAGCACCTGGCCCAAGAAGCAGCTCGGACAGCCCGGTGGGGCGAGTTCTGGGCCGAGCCCGTCAGGAAACAAGGAAGTTGCAGCCCGGAGGTGGAGATTCTGCCCTCTCCTTTTCTAGTGGATGATGATACGAGAAGGAGGTCTCAGCTCCGGGGGAAGTGCAGGTGTTTTTTGTGCTTGGTGGCCGACGACAAAATTCAGAGTGAGCTAGATGGAGCTCCCCCGGTCCCTGACTCTCCACAGTCCTCCACCAGAGCTTTGGAGCCTGCTCAGGCTGTTCAGGGCATCAACTTCCCAGCTCCGAGCTCTGCCGGTCACCACAGAAGATCCTCTGTGCTGCTGGCTCAGACTCCAGATCCCAGCCTTGCATGCTCTGCAGGCTCCGAACTCCGCTGGTCACCACGGAGGATCATACGAACTGCTGACTTCCCCGGACCCGGGCCTGGCTTGCTCATGAAGGTCGAACCCGATCCCGGCACACGGGTGGCCCGGGACAAAGGGGTGGAAACGATTTTTAAAAACATTTTATTTATTTATTTTTTTTTTTTAATCAGTCAAGATTCAAAAAAAATAACTTGCTGGCTTTATCATGAAATCTTGTTTTCACTTTAATGACTATTAAACAATCTGTTAAAGTTAACTCAGCTGAGTGGCAGGGATGAATGGATGGATGGATGGATGGATGGATGGATGGATGGATGGATGGATGGATGGATGGATGGAAAGTTTAAAATCAGTGGGCCCAAATTGTTTGTATGGATTTATGAAGTATTCAAAGTGTTGCAGCTTTTGTTTCACTTTTGATTTGTGGTGTTTCTGTTTTTGTTTGAGCTACAGATCTTTAAGCACTTTATTGTAACTTTTATACGTTTTAAAAATGAACATTTCAAAAAGTTTAATTATACAAATGCATTGAGAGCTTTTAAGTTCACTTAAAAATTATTGCTCTTATTGAAATCTGCAACAGCAAACTTGTTCTATTTTATTCTTACTATGCCACCTTTAGCTTTTAACTAGTTCTTTCCTTCTTTTAATTTTTACTATTTTAGCGCTAGCGTTTTGATACTTTTAGGCAACCTTTTGCAATTTTAGCTTTTAACTTGTGTTTGTCTTATGCAGTTTGGGGGCCAGTGCTGCAGTCCTATTCCTGAAGTGATGAGCTTAACCCCGGGTAGCATCAGGATGTTCATCTGGCATAAAACAATAGTCAAATCTATTGTTCTCTTGCAATGACAACCCCTTCAGGGAAAAAAATATATATAAAAAGCTGCACTATTGCTGCTTTAAACTAGCATTTTGGTTTTAATTAGCTTTTGCCTGAATGTTTGCTACTTTTAGATTTTAGTTAGTGTTCTGCTTTTCTTTTCTTTTTTTTAGCTTTGACAGCTCAGTTTCAGCTTCTTCAGAGTCAGCATTCACATTGCATTTTAAACGTGCTATTTCTAAAGGTTGTGTTTCATTCCTTCAGTTGAATGTCTTCCTTTTTTATTTTATTGAACTAAATTATTTATCATCCATTTACCCAACCTTTCATCCATCCATCCATCCATCCATCCATCCATTTATCCACCCATCCATCCATACATACTGTACATACACAAATACATATAGTGTCCACATAATAATGTCAAAATATTTTTCTGTATTATTTTTCTGCCTGATAAACTTTGCAGTTCATACCTTTGAGCCATTACAATGTAATACTGAAAAAT
>NC_056500.1:37952662-37977537 GCF_014905685.2 Nematolebias whitei
CCACCGTCCAAGAGTGCTTCGTGTGTGAGGACACCTTCGAGTGTTACTGACAGGTACGCCTTTTTGGCGACCCCCCTTCTGATAAAGTTACACAGAAACCTTTTGGGTTTTTTCTGACGCTTCTTCACGCGTTCAGCCTTATCTGTGTAATCTTGGTTTGTCTGAACCGTCAGCACAGCAGAAGCTGTTTCTGAGTGTTCAGCCTGCGATGACTCGTCATCGTTTGTGTGTGTGTTTACCCCCCCTTCTTCTGATGAGGGGTTGTTTGAGGCAACAACAGTTATGTCTTGGTGTGTTCCACCGACATTTGTTATGTTGTCATTCGCGCCCTCAGATGTAATAGGAATTACATTACTGCATAGTGCTCCTGGATGGGTTCCCGTGTCAGTGTGTTTCAAAGTTTCTAACAACCTGCGTATTTTCTCTGTCTCTTCCGAGTTCAGAGGTGTAGGGCCTTGTTTCTGGAACTTTAGTGATTTTTTCGCCTCGGTTCGTTTTGTCCGAGGTGGGGGACGGTCAGGTACGTCTTTCGGGGGTTCCTTTACGTACTGCCCCTGATGATATGGTTTCCCATATCGTTGCGTCCTACGCTCACCCCTTTTTCGATAATCACTGTCATCCTCTGAAAGATGAGCTTTTTTGTCCCAGCGTGCACCTTCAGGACGCGGTTTGTTATTTTGAACAGACTGTTTTCTCTCTTTCTTAGGAGGAGGCGGCGAGGCGCGTCGTCCTTCTAGTTCAAGAGGGAGGTGTTTAACCTTTACACTAGGAAACACTTCTATGGGCGTCTTAGCATGAGAACTCGCTTCAAACACATTCACAGCACACTGCTTAATCTCACTGATGGATTTTTCTCTGAAATTTGCCATCATTTGTACTGATTGTCTAAAATCAGTGTGGAGATTTTTGCTGAAAACAAACTTAAAACCTTCATCTTCTTCCATTCCGGTTTCATTTCTGTTACCAAAATAAGCTTGGAAGATTCTTTTGTAATAAACTTTTGGATGTTCAGTTTTACCCTGCGTGACCTTGTCTGCAGCTGGGAAACCAGCAGGTCCCGTGCAGGAGTCGTATTCTCTGATCAAAGCTTCACACAGAAGGTTATAATTCCTTCTCGTTGCATCTGGTAGACGCTCGATGAAGGTGAACACCTCTCTGTCTGAAGTGAGCCGTATCAGACTGATCTTATCCTCTACCGTAGCATTAGGATAAGATCTCAATCTGAACTCTAGATCTCTGAGATACGCTTTTGTTCCAGATGAGCCCATCGGTCCTGGAGCAAAACGTTGTACATATTTTGAGATTTTCTGCAAATCATCCATTGAAGGAGACAGTATCAACGGTCTCACTTGTGTGGTCGGTGCAGATTGGTCAGGGACTGCCCCTACCGCCCAAGATGGGGGTGGGGGTGGCTGATAAGGGTTGGGAGGAAGAGGTGCATATCGGTGCAGGTCTGTCCCTACCGCCCATGATGGGGGTGGGGGTGGCGTCATGGTGTCAGGAGGAAGAGGTACATATTGGTGCAGGTCTGTCTGGGGTGGTTGTGGCCGACCCGGGCCCTGATACTGTTCGTCTCTGGGTCTCAGACCAGCTCGCCCCATTTCAGAAATCTGGTTTGTAGCTGTAGCTAGTTTCTCCTCACAAGCTGTCAGGCGCTCCTGTGTTGTCTGACATTCACTTTTTAAATTCAGCCATTGTCGGAGTATTTTCACCTTTTCTGCCTTGCAAGCGTACAGCTCCTTTAATGCGACCTGCAACTGTGCTTGTACCACATCGTTATCTGCACACGCGGCTCGGTACGCTTGTTCTTTATCCCTAATCCTCTCCTCATGTGATTGAGCCTGTTCTGACAGCTCAGTCTTTAAGAGGTCCCTATCAGTCTGAAATTGTTGTTTCTGCAAATCCGATTCATTCATCAATTCGTCACACCTCTCCTTTTCAGATTGATATCCGCTGAACAGCATGTCATTTTTTTCCACTTGATGGTCCAATTCCGCTTTCAGAAGCAGAGAAATTTTTGCTAACCGTACACGGCTCGATTTAGTGTCCTCTGACACTTTAGCTGCTTTTGCCAATCTCTGCAGTTCCTCATCTCTTTGATTATCATCAAGGCCTTCTAATTGCCCCAATTGAGTACCAATAAGTGAATTTGTTAAAATATACAAAGCCGACTGGACGGCATCTCTGGATTGCAAGGGGTCAGTGCTTACCTCTTCGTCCTCCATTATCTGCTATTTAGAAATTAAATAGGAGATGTAAATGTTTAGGTGGTAAAATAAAATCAGAAGAGTTTCTCTCTACTGATGTATTTACTCTTATTTAGTGATTTATCAATTAAACGTGCGTTATCTTTTTAGCAAGTGAGTAAACTTTTTCCATTTTTGTGAATATCTGTAACTGTTTCTATTTTTAAAAAGTTTGCTTTAATTTTTATTTTGTACCTTTTTCTTAAGGAATTATCAGTGAATAAAAATGTGTTCGGTAAATGCTCTTTGCATAAATACCTTTATAACTTTTAAAATGCAAGATAACAGTGATTATTCAGCTTTGAGGAACGTTTATTAACTCAAAAATGCCTTTTAAAAGAAAATACGTTTAATTTCACTAAAATAACCTAAAAAGCGAAGTGAAAACCTGTGATCTCACGTCTTCTCCAGAAGATGGCAGTACAACCTTATTAATTTTAACTCAGACACTGTTAGTGTTGTCCAGTAGGGGAGCTATAACATCCTGTGGCGTCCGGTCGTTAGCTGTTAGCTCAAAATTAGCATCGGCTAGACTCGGATAAAACCAACATTTCTGAACGGATTTTTTACACAAGCGTGGCAAAATTTTAGCAATTAGACTTCGAAGAACCTAAACAGCGTTTCAGAACACAGCTTTAAAGCGCTTTTTAGCTTTAAAAAGCAGATTTTATTTCCCTATGAAAACGAGTTTCATTTCCGGGTCACGTGACTGAAATCACCAATGACAGAGCAGCGCAGGGGTGAGAGGAAATGATGTAGACACGTCATTCAACGTCTCAGCGAATCAGAGCGCTCCACAGCAGTAAAATTCCACCAATCACAACACGTTTCAGCAACTAGCATGATAGATTAGCATGAAATGAGTTCGTCAACTTTTCGTCTTTTAAACTGTCAAAATGCACTTTTTCTGTTAAAAATGTAACGAATCAACTCTGAGCTGTACGGAGTCTGCTACTCCGGTCTCAAAAACGTCTTTCTAGCTATTTAAAAAAAACTCGTCCGAACCTTTTCAGAACCGAGCCGGACCAACAGAACCTCCGTCCGTTTGGACCGTCTTTAAACAGAATGAAGCGTTTTTACCCAAACCCAGCTTTTAGTTACCATAACAGGCGTACAATTTCAGCTGTCATAAAGACTCAATGACACTATTTCAGCTTTCTGCGAGCTTCCAAGCATCACAGCCCAACACGCTTAAAACATGCAGCGTTTTGACTTCAAAGCGGCACAGCTTGGGCTGCGTTTCAGCACAGCTGATAAACTGTTACTTTTCTTCATGCCAACATGTAAAACAATCTTTACACGAATACACAGTCATTCATGAGCACGTAACGGGCCACCAAATGTAGTATGACATATGCTCAGATATATTCATACTGTTTAAGACGAGTTCTTCATTTTTCTGACTGTGTACATGTCATGTATCGAGTTTAACAGAAATGTAACGAGAGACGTTATTTATCTTTGACCCATCAAATGAATGCGGTCATTTATTTGCAGAATCAAAGTTTAACATCAGACATTTACATTAATTTGGCAAAATATGAAAACAATAACAATGGCAAGTTCACAGAAAGTTGGAACAATACGGAGATTGTCCTCACTTCTCAGCAGAACAACAGACATCAATCACACGGCGGTGATTGAGAACTTTGCTTCAGATATTTCTAAAATATCTGTAATGATTTTAGGAGAAAGGAGAGTTTAAGATGGAAAATGGAGATTTATCTTACAGAGAGATGTGTGAGGGAGTTTATCTGTGGGACCAGAACAACACGCTCTTTGGGGAATCAGCTTGGCCACGGTACACTTGGTCGAAAATAGAACCTTCTACCTGGTTGATGATAAAATCAGCGTCGGCGTAGGGTTCCTTTCTGACTCTTTCAGCGTCTCCATGAGGACAGCCAAACCCTTAGAGAGTCGTGCGAGGTTATCCAAACAGAAGTTGTAACTCCCAAAATCCTCTCTGCATCCTGAGCTGCATCAGAGAGTTTTTCATCTCTCTTCTCCAGGAGAACTGCAACTCTTTGATGCTCTTTCACTCTTCAACTCTTTCACTCTTCAACTCTAGCGAGAACCGGGAAGTTGCCACATTTAAATGAGTTGACTTCCGGGTCATTTTACAGCTTTCTGATTGGTGGATGGACCAGATCAGAGGTGTGGTTTGTACTGTAAGGTGTTATCAAAGTCAAGGGCAGAGAATGAGATTGTTTAAAACAGACAGAAAGATTATTTGGAGAAAACGAGACTTCGTGGAGCCTCTACTCTGATTATCTGCTGTAAAGATTAAACATGACATTTCTTCTCAGTAAACATTTTAGTTGACCGAAATTCGACCTCTAACATACTTACAAATTTGCTCATTGAAGACAGAAAAATCAAGAAATGCATATTACCCTGATTTCTTCTTTGAATGAGGAATAAAAATCATTACTTACTGTTTATGTAAATAAAAATGAGTAGTTCTCTTCAACCTGTAAACATTGAGTGAACTAACACAATTTGATTATCAAACATTTGTAAAATAGTAATGATCATAGAGAATTGTCTTTTCTACTTGATTAATTCAAGAAAGAAAGTCTCCAGATGGCTCAAACTGTATTTCTGGATGCAGATCAATTAAATAACAGTCTCTGTCCATCTGGTCAGTTTTGACATAGGCCTAGTCCACTACACCCCCATACAAGACTTGACACGAAATGTTTTAAAACCCCATACTTTTGAAAAACTACTCAGATAATTTTTATCAAGTAATCAAAATGTATTTGTAAACGGACCTTGAGCATCCTCTTTAGCAGAAGAACAAGATCAGCATCCATATAATTAATTTTAATTCTCCAGCTATCAAAGGCCATTTTTGCTGGTTCCACAATGAAGTTGAACAGCTGGCATTTGTCTTTATATTTCTTTGAATATCTATAAACAAAACTGTACCTTTGCATAAAAAAGGTTTCATGGCATTATAAAAATGAATCTTTCTGAAAACTAAACAGAGGATCTGAACGATGACATACTGTAGCATAAAACAGTGAAAGACAGTTTCTCTCTGTAAACAAAAGGACACTCAGGACTCACTGTGTGGTTAATAATATTAACTTAATACACACAATAATTGAGGGGGTCGATGTGGAGGAGGTCAGAGCCTACAAATTTAAGGACATATACCATTATGATACGCTGGACTGGTCCGTGAACATGGGCTCCATCTACAGGAAAGGTCAGAGCAGGTTCTACTTTGTACTTCCTAAGGAGTCTTAGGTCCTTCAGTATCTGTAGGAGCCTACTGCTGATGTTCTACCAGTCTGTTGTAGCCAGTGTCCTCTTCTGTGTTGTTGTGATTTGGGGAGCAGCATTAAAAGGAAAGATGCAGGGTGACTTGACAGGCTGGTGAGGGAAGCTGGTTCTGTGATGGGAACAGAGCTGGAGTCCCTTATATCAGTGGCAAAGAAAAGGGCCCCCAATAAGCTGCTATCCCTCATGGACGATGCTGAGCATCCTCTGCACAGTTCCATTATGAAGCAGAGGAGCTCCTTCAGCAGTAGACTGCTGTCCCAGCCCTGCTCCACAAACAGATTCAGGAAGTCCTTTGTCTCTCAAGTCATCAGACTGTTCAACTCCTCCCTGTACAGTAAAAATAGAGTCTTGTAAATCTGCGGCATCCCGGACACTTATGTATGTGTATCAATGCTCCCTCTAAACTGCGCACTTGTGCAATTGCGCACTGCTCGCACATTCTCAGCGCACAAGAAAATCTATGTAGTACATAAAATAAAATTCAACATAAACTGTAAATTAATTAGACCATTAGACACTGTACCATTTTGCAATGTTACTGAGTGACAGGTGTCCAGCCAATGATACAATACTTTTCACTTACTCTACACAGCCAATCATAGCATTGACAGTGCTTGCGTTACGCAAGTTACGTCACATACACAAATTGTGTGTTTGCCCTTCTCATATGCACCATGGTGCCATGCAGGTTAGCTAGGAAACAACAGTGTGGCGGCATTAAGAGACGCAAATGCTAAACCCTTATCATGGCAAAATGAATGGGCAGTGACAGATCCACTCACCAAGCCAAAGTAAAATGAAATTTGGTTCTTTTAAGATGGACTGGCTGTCGGAATATGTGCAAACAAAAGAACAAGTGGTGAAAATGGATGAATTTTTTTTCTTTTTCGTGTGAGAAAGGCTTGCTCTGCAAAACATGCAGCGAAGCCAACGTAACAAGCAAGTTTTCGGAGTCTATGGAGGCCATTAGCACATTCTCAGATATGGTGGCTGCAGCACATACCTGTAGATGTGAGGGGCTAAAGGAGATCTCACAGCTTGTGGATATTTGTGCTACATTTCAAGCTTCCAGTGCAGATTGTGAAAGAGAATTTAGTATAATGAATCATATCAAAACAACATCCAGAAATTGTCCTGAAGTGGCACATTTGGAGCAGCTGATGCGCATAAAGTCAAAGCAAGAAGCTGATGGAGCCATCAACCTGGACAAAGTGTACAATCATGGGAGAAGTGAGAAGGACAGACGTGAAAAATAAGGTCAAAGTCAGATATCTTCATATTCTAGTGACATTTATTAAGATTTTTTTAATTTATGGATATTAATCATTAAATGCTGTTACTACTAGATAATTTATGGGTAGTAGAAATGCTAATAAAAGACTGTGTAATGCGTTATTTTACAGACAAAGAGTTACAGGAATTTACACTGTAACACAAGCTACAGCACACATGTCATATTCACGCTTTGAGGACCCGAACAAACCACCCAGCACCAGACTCACTTTATCACAAGAAGAAGAGTTCCTCAGTGTGACCTCAACAGAAGTAAGGAGTACTTTCAGGAGGATCAATCCTCACATGGTGATTTGATTTAGTATTTCATTATTTCTCATTATATTTCATGTTTTTATGCTTTTATTCATGTTGCTGTAATATGTTGTTATTAATATTCGATGCTGTGATCTTTTTTGGTAAGCACTTTGATAACAGTTACTGTTTTAAATGTGCTATATAAATAAATGTGACTTGACTTCCCTCACCCTGGCAACAATTCCCACCTGCCTCAAGACTGCCATCATTATCCCAGTTCTAAAGCGATCTACAGTGGCTGGCCTGAATGACTATCGGCCGGTAGCCCTCACTCCAAGAGTCTTTAAATGTTTTGAAAAACTGGTCATGACCCACATCAAAGCTAACGCCAACGTCAACATAGGCCCTCAACAGTATCCAGACCGTGAGAACCGATCAACAGAAGATGCCATCTCCTCTGTGGTCTACACTGCTCTCACCCACTTGGAGCAGAAGGACTCCTATGTCCATATGCTCTTTGTGGACTTTATTTAGGACCTTGTAAATATTGTATTTACTTTTTCACTTTTTGGTACTTTATGTTGTACCCTTATTGAATGCTTTGGTATTTCTTGTTTGTTTGTTATTTGTTTTAGTGAGTCAAATCAGTTCTTCTCATCCTGAATAGTTTATTGTACTGTTAACCTTGTGTTAACCTGCATATGACAAATAAACATAATTAAGCATTAACCTTTAATTCAACCATTAAGCATACAATGTAATTATGACAGAAAATGGAGGATTTACCTGCAGTTACTTTTGTAGAGATGAACATGTGGAAGCTACTTCCTGTTTATAACTTGTGATCAGCTGATGGGGTCGTCCGGCTTTTTACATGTTTTCCAAACTTCGTTTAATTTTTGAAAATGAATAAACTGTATCCCACCCTCTTAACTCTCAGTGTAACACGTGTCTGGATTGCCTGTTCTCCAATGACACCGTTTAAACATTTTTTTCTGGTGATTTTTCAAAAAACTCTTGACTGTAAAGTGTCCAGGCTGCAGGAAAGGGGCGTTTATCTTCAGGACAAATTGAGGTTACCAATTGGTCATTTGCTGACACACCTACTGGGTTGATTGACAGGTCGCGCAGTGGAGCCGATTTGTGGAAGAAAAGAAAAGAATTAAAAAAAACAGAGCTGCAGCCCTGCGGAGGAGGCGGGGCGGCCCAGGAGCAGTGGCAGCGTGTTCTGTGTTTATGTTGTTAATAAATCGTTCTAAAGAAAAATTAAAAACTGGGGGTGCCGGCCCTGCAGTCCACAAATCAGACCTGCCCACCGGGAAACTCCAGACCGTCCCGATTACCCACTCCGGGCCTGGTAGACAATGTTAGTGAGAGATATTTTGTCCTACACTGATGCAGCAAAGTCAGGTCAGCATCTGATAAGACTGCCTTCTACTCCATGATCAGCAGTGACACCGTTCAGACAGATTTCACCAGCACATGGAAGGCCAGCGCAGCAGCATTGTCAAGGGTAGAACCTGCATATGTCACCACCTGACACAAAGTCAGGTCCAGAGAAAATTTTGACAAGAGTGATTCCCATTTGACAGCTGTTAGAGTTCCAAAATCACTGGTTCCTGAAGCAACCAGTGGATAGATTGGGTGTGTTGGTCTGTATTTTTAACAGGTTCCAGAGCTTAAATGCACTCTTTTAGATTGGTAGAGTGCTAGTCTTGAGCTGTTTTGAGTTCACCAAGAACATTGACTTATTGAGTCCCAGACCACCCAGTTGATTCAGAATGGAGCAGGCTAACAGTCATCACAAGTTTACAGAACCATAGAGAAACCTTTGGGTGAAAAGAAGTTGAAAAGCTGCTCCTCTGCTGGCCAGGTGAATCAAGCCTTGTCCTCCATTATTACAAGGACAGGATGCTCTGAGGGACCCAGTACAATTGATCCCAGGAAAGGTTTATGAACACAGTTTAAATCTTTGATAACAGATCTGGGAGTGGGGGAGGGATGAATGACTGACAAGCCATTCCATAGAGTCGAGGAAATCTGCTTATTAATAACAAGGATCTGATCTCTGTAAAACAACTTATTCTTAATCCACTTCCACTTTGAAAGGTGACCTGTAATTCTTTCCAACACGTTCTCCCAGTTCTTCAGTGACATTTTTCATCACCTACAACAACCCTAACTATTAACCTTGAGGTTTTTTTTTCTCCATTTTTTCAATACTTGAAAACCTTACTTTTTTCCCAGTTCACCTTTGCTGAAGAAATCAAAAAGAAAAGGTCCAGATCTGTTGCTATCAAGACAATATCCTTCTAACTGTCGACAAAAGAACCAAATCATCAGTATAAGATGACAACTTTACAGATAACATACAACCAGGAATACACAATCCCTTAAAATCAAGTCTTACTTTATGTATCACAGGCTCAATGACCAGGGCAAACAGCATACCAGACAGAGTCTGATTAGCCCTGTGTAAGTGCATGAAAAGAAGCACACAAGCCACCATTGATCTTAAGTACACTTGTAATATCACCATACTGTTTAATTGTCATTAATTTGCCTTTTTGCTTTTAAAACCAGCTTCTTTAATTGAAAAATTTATTGATCATTAAAAAAATCTGGGCTGCACCATCAGTTTCTCTGAAAATAATTTGCTGAGTTAATAAATGATGAATGGTAAATGGACTGTACTTATATAGCACCTTTTTATCTTATTTCAAGATACTCAAAGCACTTTACACTACAATCTGTGTCTTCATTTACCCATTCATACAGCACTCTACTAGATCACTACAAGCTAACTGAACAAATCATTCTAAAGAGACTAATCAGTGCTTTAGATCACATTCATACACTGATGGTACACACATAAGAGGCTATGAGGGGTTCAGTGTCTTGCCCAGGGACACTTCGACATGTGACTGTTGGTGGATTCGAACCCCCAACTCTCGCAGTCAAGGACGACTGCTATAACCACTCAGCCACAGCCGCCCCATATAGAACTGTAGCTTGGGGTGGGGGGTGGGGGACTTATATTTTTACATTTCTGATTCCTTTAGTAACTTTCAACAATGTTTTGAAACTAATGAATGGAATCATGTTTTTCCCGGGGAGACCAGGCTGATAGAGAGCCAGAGATAGCTTCACTACAAGAAATGTGAGATGGAACTTTGATTAATTTAGCCGAGATACCCCCAGTATCTGAAGACTTTCATTTTTTCCCCCTTATAAAAAGTTAATATGCAGATATGTTGCAATCTTCATCCAAATTTATATCAGACCTTTTGTCTTCTTGAGCCATTTGTTGAACCATGTGGTCCTGTCAGCACAACCCAGCAGCAGAGAGTGAGAGTTTTGAGGCTCTGCAGTCTCTGAAGTTTCTGACACACATTGTTGAGTTTCAGCAACAGTGGCCTCAGAATTTGTATCATTTATGACATTTAATTCCAGTGACTGTGTATTCCTGATCAGTGCCTTGTGCTCTATCATTTCTGGAGCCCTGAGTGCTATTGTCACCTGTCCAACTTGCCGAATCGGGGCGACATCAGCCCCGGTTATGGACAGATCAACCCCGATGTCCCCCTACTCAGCTTCTTCCATGGAAGACATGCCAGTTGGATTGAGAAGATCTGAAAAGTATTCCTTCCACCTCCCGATGACATCATTGTTTGGGTTAACAGCACCCCACCCTCACTAAACACAGTATTGGTAAAGTGCTGCTTTCCCCACCTTAACTGATGGTTTGCCAGAATCTCCTCAGAATCAGTCATGAGTCTCTATTCAAGGCCTATTCCTACATCCAAGCTTTCGCTTCAGCAACACCCTGGGCTGCTGATCACTTGACTTGCCGATACTCCTCAGCTGCCTCTGGAGTCCTAACAGCAAACAAACCCTGATAGTACTCCTTCTTCAGATTGATGGCCTCCCTAACCCGAGGTGTTCGCCACCGAATTTGAGGATTGCCCCTGATTCAGATGACTCAATGTCCCCTGCCTTAGCTGATATGCAGTTAAAGTACTCTTGAAGATGTGAATTAAAGGGGGCCGAGATGGTGTAGAGGCAGGGCAGCCGGCTCGGGACCCGAAAGTCCCAGGTTCGATCCTTGGTCACTGCGTGGTGTCTCCGGGTAGCACACCTTAATTACCAAAATGCCCCCTGGGTGCCCTCAATAGCTGCCCACTGCACCACCTGTTGGTGGATGGGTTAAATGCAGAGACTAATTTCGCCATTGTATGGAAACATACTGTAATGACAATGTGATGACATTATTTCTGACTGATTCTTCTGCCAGGCATTCCCAGCAAAACCTACTACATGTTTGGGTCCACCAGGCCTGTCCGGCATCATCCCCTGCCATCTGATCCAACTCACCACAAGGTGGTGATCAGTTGACAGCTCAGCTACTCTCTTGACCCAAGTGTTCAAAACATAGGGCTACAGATCAAATTACACACCTACAGAGTCAATCATCAATCTGTAACCTAGGGTGTCCTGGTGCCATGTGCACTTATGGGTACCCTTATATTCGAACATGGTGTTTGTGATAGACAAACTGTGATTAGCACAGACGTCCAACAACAGAACACCACCTGAGTTCAAGTGGTGTTCAGATCAGATAGGCCATTCCTACCAATCATGCGCCTTCAAGTCACATTGTCATTACACATGTGGGCATTGAAGTCCCCCCAGCAGACTAAAGGAGCCCCCAGCTGGAGCATCTACCAGTGTCTGTGCTATGGACTACAAGAAGGTGGGGTACTCAACTGCCATATGACACATATTGTAAGCACAAACAACCTACAGAGCTTGTCCCCCCGTTAGAAGGTGCAGGGAAACTACCCTCTCATCTAATGGGGAAAATTCCTATACACAGGCACCAAGCTGGAAGACTAAAGGCTCCAGTATACTCGCCCGGACCTTTTTCCGCGTGGATTCGATGCGCACTGTCTGCAGAGTGTTGATACTTCATACTTGAGTGTCCACCCTGAGCAGCTGCAGACCATCTCTGCAGGCAAGGGGCATTTACCTTCGGGACAAATTGAGGTCGCCGTTTGGTCATTTGCTGACATGCCTAGTGGATTGATTAACAGGTCGCAAAACAAAAGAGCTGGCAGCCCCAGCCGCAGCAGTGTTCTACGTTTATATGTTGTTAATAAAAAGTTCCAAAAAATAAAAAAAAACAGAGCACTGGCCCTGCAGCTCACACATTAGTTATTCGTTATTCGAGTTATTCGTTTTGTTCTGTTACATGAAGATTATTATCATTGAACTAATTGTTTGAAAAAAGGAGCCAATATAATACGATTTTTTCTTCTTTCTGCTGCCTTTCATTTTAAATCTCTTGTATTTTTTATATAGTTTATGGAACTGTTTTGTTTTGTTTTGTTTTTTAAAATGAATAAACTTTATACCATAACATACATTGGACCAGTCTTTCTCAAATGGTGGGGCGCGCCTCCCTGGGGTGCCCCGGAGCAATGCCAGGGGGGTGCATGTGACCCCAAGGAACATTTTGTGACAGGGAGTAGTTTTTTTTCTTTTTTTTTGTTGCACCATTCTCATTTTGTCAGGGTGCGTTCGGCAATTGTTTGCTAAAATCCGGCAACTCTCAGTCTTAATAATAATAAAGTTATGAACAAATATGTCTGTCTTGTCGTTTGAGGAGCCATGATTGAACCGTGTCGCTTCCCTCTGCTGCTGAGCAGCTGGTGACGCTCGTCACCTGCAGCACGCGTTACCTGCCCCTCTTCCTCTTTCACTTTAACATTTTTTTTGTTTGTTTTTTAGTTTGTCAAAGCACAATTTGGATGTTTTTTAATACAGAAGTAATGTTTAATAAATGTTAGGACTCTATTCTTTGCTAACAAAATATATTTTATGTCATTAAACAACTGTCAGGTTCAAAGTGTTTTATATAACAGTCCTGACTTAAAATGTTGCTGATCAATTTGAATTTATTATTATTTATTGATTGTATTTAATTTGATTGTTCAGTATCAAATGGTCAAAAATTTTACAGTTTACAAAAGGATATATATTGTTTTAATTTCAGGCAAATTGATGCACTTTAATCCTATTTAATACAAAATTTATTACATCGCATACAAAACAGTCCGTCGCCGGACAGTTTAATGTGCGACACCGAGTACGTGTACGCGGTCTTAAAAATTGAGTTTTGTACGGACATGCCCTGCGGGCATCTGCTTCGACTCTAATCCGGTACGCGGGGACCTCTGCGGACTGACATATGCCTGAGTATACTTGAGGCTTGAGTAGACCCACACCAGCTCAGCGCCTCTCATGATGGGCAACTCCAGATGTGAATAAGGCCCAGCCCCTCTCAAGGAGAATGTTTCCTGGAGCCAATGCTGTGCATCAATAAGCTCAACTAAATTTAGTAGCTACTTCTCAACCTCACACACAAGCTCAGGCCCCTTCCCTGCCAGAAACATGACATTCCATGTCCCAAGAGTCAGCTTTGATATGCCAGGGTCAGAGTGCCAAGGCCCACACCTTCGGCTACAGCCCATAGCACTTTGTACATAACTCACCTCTTGCAGATGGTGGGCCCAGAAGAAGGAAAACCCATCTTGCTCATTTGCACTGAGTTTGAATGGGCCCCATGAGTAGAGACCTGGTCACCAGGCATTTGCTGACTAGCCCCTCCCGCAGGCCTGACTCCAGGGTGAGGCCCATGGTAACCCATGTGTGGGAAAGGGACACTGAGCTCCTTGATGTTGTCTGTCCATATGAGTCGTTGGAATCACTTTTTGTCTGGACTGTTACCAAGGACCCATCTGCCTTGGGAGACATTACCAGGGGCAATTGCCCCTGACAGCACAGCCTCAAGGATCATTCAGGCACTCAAATTCTTCCACCATGACATGGTGACAACTCAAGGAGGGGATTCTTTTGTTTCACTGAAAAAAACAACTTGTTTTTACACTGACCAGCAGTTGTAGTTTTTAATTTTACAAAATCCTAATATAAAATCAAAACAGGTAAATAGTTGACACTTGTGGGGTATAGTTGTTTCTAACTGTTCTACAACAAAACATACAAAGAATCAGATTTTATGCATGCAGCTCCTCTTCACTTTCACACACTGAACTGCACATCGTGGGGAACATTGTCTGAACTGCAGACCCTTGGGCATGTGGAGAGCCTGCAAATCGAAGACATAACCTCTCCATTTTAAACAACTGCTCTACCCAAAAAGAGGCCACATAAGAACTGCAGTTTGTATGTCGAGAGCAAAAAAGCACATCAAACATAATTCTAATATTTCTGGATTGATTCACTAAAGCAGCCCAGATCAAGGCCAGTAATATTCATATTAGCAGGGAAGAGAGTGTTAGAGCCATGGAGGTCCGTGGAGACAGCCAAATTTAACTGTGAGAAATATTAATCATGCCAGCTGGTTTTGCACAGTTGTTAATCTGGAGACAAGTAATATAAGTCCCTGAGAGATTTATCACTGACCAGCACATCAACCAAACTATATTTCACTTGAACCTTATTTCCAGCAAGCACCATGAACAGATTGTGCATCTTATTAAGGGTTCTAGTTTTCTAAAGCTTTATTTTTTACAGCTGAATTTTGATGTTGGAAAATAAAGCAATTTAAAAGCTTCATTTGTTTTCCACTCAAAATAGGTGATGACTAAATGACAATACCTAAAAAGCTCCAACAAAACTAAACAACTATAGTATTGTGCGTTATTATTTGGAATTAGAAGCCTTGTATTGATGGGATGCATATTATCCACCACCTTCCATGCCAGTGATTTAGTCTTCTTATCCATGGAGAACCCTAAGTGCCTTCTACACTTTCAGAGATGGCCCATCAATTTAGCACATGTGAAAAGTTACATATTTGTATTTATTATTAATTTTATTAAAAATAAATTCAAAAATAGTATTTTAAAACCATCTCTTTTAATTACTCTTGTTTTTTTATAAACTACTTTGCCGTTGAGTATGAAACCTTTTTAAGTCATGTAAATACAGTAATCTATTCGTATTTTTTTTTTTTACTTGGGTCTTCAAGCAGAAACACGATTGAAGGTTCTTTCTCAATGGTCAGGAGAGAAGGCTGTGTTCAGTCAGTCTCTGCAGGATGAGTTTGTTTTAAAACGGAGAGGAAAATTAACCAATCACAACGTTGCTGGAGAGTGGGTGGTGCCAGGGCTTAATTTGTAAACTGATTGATGCTGGAACAGCAGGTAGGCTTGGGGACCGGGGGGTTGGGGGGGCACAAAATGTTGAATAACGGATGCCATTTCCTGCATTTTTGTGTATTTTAACAGGCTGTTATACATCAACATTTACTTACATTTGTAAACACTTAATAAAATTACTATTTTGGAGAGGAACAGCAGGTTGTGTGTGGATGAGAAGCTCCGATTCTGTCAGGTGTCCTAAACCCCCTCCTCCCTCCCCTCACTTCATGGTTCTGAGCTGAACTCTTTTCCGCTCTTGCTCCAGTCTCGTGGCACCGATTGAAGCACCTGAAGGCTTCTATTCTCTGTTGTACAATTAACGACCATCCATCCATCAAGCTAATCCATCCATCCATCCAGCCATCCTTTTTTAATTAAAGTAAATTAGACTGTCTTTTTGACATTTTGATCGCTGTTTTGACAAATTAGCGCCCTTGTTTTGAAACGTGACGTATAATGTGAATAACATATCAAACATTTCTCTCTTTGTATTTTTAATTTATTTTTTACAGTAAGCTTTTTTAAATTTATTATGTCTGAAATGTAGCAGGAGATCAGACACCTGCTGATGTGTGCGCTAGAGTGGTCTGGAGACGTTTGTGTGCGTAACGTGCACTGTCTGCAGGGCATTTATTTATTCTGTTGAATAAATGATCGTTTTTGTTTCGAGGGTCTGAAAGGAGGAGAGGGGGTGTTTTTCAGTGCTCAGCCTCACTGAGTAAGGACAATATTTGGCAAGGAGGAGGAAACAAGGACTTTGCGCAGAATCTCTGTGTGTAATGTCCTGTCCTAATCTGTCCTTCCGTCCTCACCCACCCCCCCCACCCCCCCTCCCACCTAGAGGCTCCTCTCTTGCTCCTCAAAGGAGCGCGTGCTGCAGCTGGAACATCCACAGACTGAGTCCGCCGGGCTTAAGGCAACGTCTCCTGTCATATTTTTTAATAAATAATCAAAATCAACATGCGCAATGACTTTGAACTTTTAGGGACGGAGCTGCCGGATCCGAACAAAGAGTTACCTGAACAGAACGGGTCAAAATGAGAGAGTTCCCGGATCTTGTTCCGGCAAGATCCGGCTCAAATTAAGCACTGGGCGGTACAAAACACAGGACTGAGCCTTTGGGAAGGCCCTTCCCATCATATTTCTGGATCATGTGACAATTTGGGAAGCATTCAGTTGCACTCTGTGTATTTGAAAGTCCACACTGAAATAGTAGTTGCTCTAAAACATGATGGTTGAATCTCCCATTTAGGTTTACATTGATAATTGTCAATATTACTTCATGACATTTTACAGAAACAGCAAGTTCTGTATTATTGAAATTACATGTCGTACTTGAATGCAAGAGGCTGGGTGAGCCGCAGGGGCTGATGGATAATATTGGGACAGAAACAGGTGGACTTTTCAGGGTACATGTTCAGATGGGTTGTCCCTGTTGGTTCTGTTTTGTGTTGAGTTGGAATTTATGTTCATGGTGTTTTTAGTGTCTGTAAAAAATAACATCATAAGTTAGATGTTTTAGTTGATGGATAAAAAGGATAAAAACACTTTCTAGCTGAGTCACTGACTCAAAAATTGATCCCATCAAGTAAGATTGGATCAAAACTTCTTAAAGTTTTCACATTTGTATTTATCAGGTTGTGACAATGTGAGATCCTAGTTGAAGGTCCAGTTTATTTACAAACTGAGGCTTGTAAATGAGACTACATGTCTCAGTGAGATAACCTGTCTAAATAAAAGTAAATAAATAAATGAAAAATAAAAGATGAAGAGTGGTGATCCTGTAAGGCAAGGGAAAGCTCTGTGAAAGTGAAAGAACAATGCACTGAGGGGCTGCATGGAGGGAATTAAAGGAATAAGGAAGTATTGTTTTCCAGGATGAAGTCATCTTCTCTAGACACAACATTCCAGTTACTGAGAAGCATCATGGGAAAGATCTGACAGGGAAATTGATCAAAATGTGCAAGAAAAATGTTGCACGTGCATTCACACCTGAACACAACACACAAGACATAAGCGGCAAATCTAACGAGACAATAAGGAAAACAACTCGCACATTCACTCTCAACGTGAGTTTTGCAGCAGCTCAGCACCTCAATGTGTGTGCACGGGTTTTCTGTGAACAAACGTGTTTCCAAGTAATCAGACTGCTGCGTTCGTGAGGTAGATTACAACTAATGATTCCAGGCTGGATTTCAAATTCTACAAAACATCTGTTGAACTGAATGAATAATCCACTGACAAAATAATCCCCCGCAGGCACATGTGAACACACAAACTATTCCAAAGAATGTTCTGTAGTTAAAGATGTGCACTGAGCTAACCTCATGCAGCTGTGGAGCACATTAAACATCCATGTGAGACCCTGAAGGTGCGCCACAAGGTGTACAAGTCTTCCATTTACCTGCACCATCATACCTGCTACAGCAGACTTTATCTAATTGATTTAAATGTGGCATGGCTTACTTTATAAAAAAGTAATTGTTCTGTAGTTGAAGATGTTTCACTTCCCATCCAGAGCTTTCTCGGTTGGCCTGGCTGAGTGGTTCAGTGGCTCGCAGCTATGTCTGAGGTTTAACCTTGGTTTGGGTAATGAGTTACATGTTTGTGTTTCACCCACCATGCAGGAGAAATTGCCTAAAGCTTTGACTTTGTCTGTTTATACATTTATGCAGAGCACAAGCATTATGTCCAAAGACTGTTTTTTTTGTGTGACTAACAAATAAGTTCAAAGACCCCTTTGACCCTGAAGTTAAGTACAACGAATCAATTCCAATGAGTTTTACTGAACTGTCTTCATGAACTGCTCAGGGTTATTATTTATTTTGTGTATCTGTGGCACTTCAACTGTTCTGACCTGCACTCCTTCATGCAACTTAAAACAACACAATGACAGCAAACAGCTGGAGTGAGTTTCTTTCATCACGTGGCAGGGAGCAGTCTTGTGGTTGAATGGTGGTTTTGCATTGTAAGGTCCAGCCATGGCCAACCTGACCCAGGTATTCGCTGACTCTGCACAGCCTTTGTTGTTTTTTCATGTGGGCGGGATTGTCATAGCAAGAACGCTCAAGGTCCACGTGATGCCATTGTTTCTGACATTCAACAATATAATGCATGGATCTCATGCAACATTGTCTCATTATAAACATGTTAAAACAGAGGCAGAAAAACACTGCATGCTGCTAGAAAAACTGCAGAAAGATACATGAGAGTGTACTTGTCTTAACGTGGGGAACCCAGAGTGGTACGAGACCAGACAAGACAAGATCCAATTAGAAAAAGGAAAAAGTGTTTACTATTTACAGTGAACTTTTTACAGGTGGTCATCTCTTGGGGATCCTGAGGAAGAGAGTGAGTAAGGTCCACTCGCAGGGTAAGACAGAGTTGATGATTTGTTTGTCTTTTTTTACAGGTGGAGGCGCAGGTGTTGGCGTGGACGTGATCCAACAGAAAACCCCTGAGATGAGAGGCCAGGCAGGACAAGCAGGACAGGCGAGACAGGCTGGACAGGCTGGACAGGCGTATGGCTGGAAGGCGAGGCACTGAGGACAAGAACCAGAGTCATGGGATTATCAGGGCCAAGCTGGAACCAAGGAGACAGGAAGACTGCTGGAACAAGAACAACAGGTAAGTACTTCTCGTTTGTTTGTCGATATACAGGGCACAAGCATAAATACCGGAATAGGTACAATGCTCCAGCGATGAGTCACACTGGACTGCAGCCTTAAATAGTAGAAGGACCTCATCAGGTAGATAGCCAGCAGCTGATGGCAATCAGCGGCCATCTTGGAGGCGGAGCTGCAGACAGTGGACTCTCACAGTACTAGTACAGCAGTACCATGGAGTCAGCTCAGGCATCTGATTAGGATGCCTCCTGGACACCTCCCTCCACTTATAGAAACGGAGTGTTGGACCAACAGGACTGATAATCTAAACCAGGACTATTCAACCAAACTGCTCAGGGGGCCACACTTTCTGAAAGCCAGCAGCTCAGGGGGCAGACATCCAGCAATTAAAGTCATTATGTAAATACAATAAGAATTACAATAATCTGTTACCTTTTAAATTTGTTTATTTTGTTGCATTGAATCATAAATGCAATAAACAGAACCCAAAACCCAAATCCAGATCACCCCACCACCCCTTTTTTTTTTACATAAACTCATTGGTGGGTGGGTCTGAAGTCACCCTCGGGCAGTGTTGCCAGGTGTACGATAATTATCGTATTTGTATGATAAGTTTGCTCTCAGTACGATCAGTAATCCCAAAAAAGGCCAAATATACGATAATTTGACCATTCCGTGAGTGTGTGGTTGTAATCAGTTGTCATCAGCCTCTCCCAGATGTCTGTCGGAATTTTTTTATGAACCCTGAAGGTATCTGTGTCAGCAAAACAGAAGCACGGTTGGCTGGAAATTCCAGCCAATCGTGCTTTTCTAAATGTGACCTACGAGTGACGTGTATACGTTTGCCTCAGAACAACGGCCATGATTGGCTGAATAGTCCGCTGCGCCCGCCCCATGAGTGAGGAAAAGATAAAAAGAAAAGAAGAAGAAGCAGAGCCGGTCTGGAAGCGGACCCATCACTACTATAGTGCATCAATAGATTTGTTATTTTAGTTATGACGGGTGTACGATAATGTCCCTCAAAATACAATAATTGTATGTCTCTAGTACGATAATTCTACATTTCTCACCTGGCAACACTGCCCGTGGGCCACTTCCGGCTGAACAGCCTTGAGCTAAAGGCTATGTCATACTTCTGTGGTTAGTTTTTTTTTTTTTTTTTAATTTTTTTTTTTTACTTCTGTGGTTAGTTGTGAGCCCACCTTTGCCTTGATGCCACTGAACCACAGCTGTCACCATGGCTGTGGAGCAGTGGTTAGGCAGCTGAGTTAAGACCAGGAAGTTGCAGGTTTGACTCCTGCCATGCCCATATTTTGTGGTGTCCCTGATCAAGAAATCTATTCCCTAACGGCTCTCTGGGTGCTTAAATAGTATATTTTACATGTGATGGGTCAAAAGCAGAGGAAACTTTTTGCCATTGAATGGACCCAAACAATGATGACAAAACACTTTTGCTTTCACTTCTCTTTCAGCAAGAAGGTCCTGAGTTTGAATCCCAACTATAACCTTCTTGCACGAAGCTTATATATTCGGCCTGTGTACATGTGTGTTTTCACCAGGTACAATGGTTTCATTCCACAACAATTCAGTCCAACAACATTCATGTTAGGTTAATCTGTGACTGTAAATTAGCCCGAGAAGTGAACATGATGTGAAGGGCGGGTCATCTGGTGTCCCCTGCCTTTTACTTAATGACAACAGAACATGAGATGAGATAAGTTGAAATGAGATGAGATAAGTTGAAATGAGTTAAAATAAGAAAAGACAGAACTTTATTGAACCTGCAGGAAATTGTTGTCCAGAGTTTCAATACAAAGGAACGCACACAATGGATCACACAAGACATAAAATAACAAAAAATATAAAAAGCAACAACTACCCACAATGTTATCAGGGCTGTCGTCATTATTATGAACTTTGGTGCTAGATTTAGCAACTTAATTGTTTTTTTTTTTATTTTAACGATCCTAATATTATTCATTGTGAATAATGGACAAATGTCTGCACCAGTTTTTATGAGTTGCTAATGCTGTTAAAGAACCCACAGTTAAGGAAGATGGTTAACAACTGCATTTTCATTATGCTTAATATGTAAGCTAATCACACACAAAAATAATGCTAATGTGGCACTTTCTTATTGTTTTATCTTACCTTCAATATAATGACTTCATATTTTTTAAATTCTAATAAAATAAATATCAAATGTACAAATGCATTATAAATGTGTTTTACTTTCTAAATGAATTGTGTGAGTAATATTAAAACAATAAACACATGTATTTAATATACATCACCATGTCAACCCCAACCTGCTAATGTTGCAGTTCACATCAGTTTGTATGGTTTTATTGACACCATTAACTGAGTGGCAGTAAATAAACAGAACTGTCCTATAATTTTGGGGATTTTATTAACATTTTTTCTACAAACCTGTTAATTTTTAATTCATGTCGATTATATTTTTTGGTGGATCATTGTTTCAGAATCAGCAGTAATCCAACATCTTCATAAAGATTGGATTAATTACAAATTAATGTTGCGTTTTCTCAATAAATTCCACAACAGCAGACATCCAGCAGGTACGGAGCCGATTGTTCACGTTTAACATTCATTGACAACATCAAACGTTGATCATGCACCTTGGGATGAATATTTTAGAAACCTATTCTGACACTTATTATGCACGCAAGTGCTCAAGCAGTTGAACAGATCAACAATTAGACAACTGGGCTGATGGATAGTTCAGACTGATAACTGGACACGAAGATGCAGAAATCAAGAAAAAAGAGGGCAAAGGAGGACAGGCTTGCATATGGATGGACAGACAGATGGACAGGCAGACTGACAGAATGACAGATGGGACTTTTATTAGTAAAAGCGAGCTTCAACAGAGTGTCCGACTGGCAGACTGACGCACCAACAGGCAGAAATTCTACTGGGATTCTCTAAATGGGCTGAAAAAGAAAAAAATCTGTCCTGACAATCTGATGAAGAAATGGGGTCTTGGATGCTCGGGGCCAGGGTGAAGAGAGGACACTGTTTCTCTGAAGGCCGTGGACTTGAGGAAGGACTCAACCTGAGTGTATATGTGTGTGTGTGTGTGTGTGTGGGTGGGTGGGGGGGGGGGGGGGGGGGGGGTTACTGGCCATTACTGAGGAACTGGATAAAAGTAGCGAACATGTTGCCAAAACAAGGTGCTAAAAGACTAAAAGTACAAATTGCAAAGGATTTGTTCCCTCTGCACAGAGACACCATGAACATAACATGCACACACAAAAAGAGATACACACATACAAACACACACACAGGGCACAAGGACAAAAAGGACATCTGTTCCAGTTTTATTTCCATACCAGCAGAATGTTCCGGGGCCACACAGTGATGCATGAAGAGAGCAACGGCTAACCTTATTGTGAAATCCTTAAAAATAACACCTTTGGCTCCCAACAGGCAAGTATAAATGAAAAATTGCGTTCATTTGGTTGATCGAAGACACACACGAGTACAGTAGGAAATAAAAAGGTAAGCAATAACGGAGACATTAGGGAGGTGGAATGTGTCTTTTTTTTAAAGCTGCTGAATTGTGAAGCTTACTGTTTTGAAGCCGACTGCTATTAAGCAAAAACATAAACATCCATTTGAAGGCTTTATAAGATGCAGCGGATGTACTGCTTGTAGGTTGTGTGTCTGAACGTGTGTATGTGTGTACAGTGTCCCCCCACAGGCCCTTAAGTGGTGTGTATTTATAGAGCATGTGTCTCTCTGAAGCCCAGAGGCTGGTTATACGAGCCCCTTCTAATGGCTAGAAGCATATAGAAACATCTACAGTCATGTTTGAGCAGAACAAACTCACACACATGCACACATTTACACACACACATGCACACGTTTACACACACACATGCACACGTGTATTTGGTACGGCGGTTAGAAGTGGTGTTGTCCCGTCCGCTTTTGGATAAACTTGGGCCTCGTGTACAAGTCTGACCTTTAATATGTGAGTAAGAAACATGGAAACAGGAGAGGTTCTTTAAAGATTTCCACCACACTTCACTTCTGCTAAGATGCAGAATTCAATTTGCTCTTATAATTTAGTTTTCCTCCTTCAGCTCTCATCCTCTCCATCAATGTTGGAGCACGACTGACTTTGAGTAGAAGGAGAGCAGCAATTGAGGCCGACTTCAAATCAAATATAAGCTCTTTGCTCATTATTGGCCACTGCTGAAGGTGAATAGGCAATAAAGGTTTTTTTTTGTCTCTGTTATTTATTTGTTGTATTAGCAAAAATAATTAATCATCCATATGATGGATTTTAACAATACACTTAGAAAGTAATTGGTGAATGTGCATCTATAATTGATTAACTTTTGGAGTCGCTCTAATTCAAGATGGCCACCATATTTCTCCAAGAACGCTTGGCTTTTCACTCCTGGCTGCGTCCTGCAGCCTGTACACCTAGGTGATGCTGTTTTTTTCTTGTCCTTCATCCAAACTTTGGTTTTAAATAAAAAAAAAAAAGAGCCATATGGCTTTGTTTGGGTCTGCAAACAAGCCAGCCAGTGGAGGTGCATGTGAGTATGTGAGCGTTTGACTGAACACTGGCAAGGGAGTGCTGAAACAGCAGCAGCCTAGCTGATGCTTCCACCATATGGTTTGAGTGATAGCATTAGCTAACCTGCACTGAACCTGAAACGAGGACAGAGAGAGGACGGGTGGACAGACTGGACCAGAGCTGGAGAGCAGGATTTGTGGAGTAGGACCATTATGGAAGACTAGTTCCAAACACAAGTGTGAGTGAACTCACAATCTGTTTTAAGATACGGTGTACTGATATGTGCATGCACGGTAATGTAGATTAACATTTGTGATCTTCACACTTGTGGAAAGGTGCATGCAGGCTTGCGCTAAAGTGCTTGTGAGCATGTGCAGGTGTGCACACACATAGGAATTGTATCCTCATCCTCTATCCTTGTTTCAGCAATCTGGGTGATTTATGCCTTGAGTACTGCAGTGTTTTGGGTGGGATCTCAGGGAATTAACTGCCATATGTCCCCTTTTTTCCACATAGCCTCACTTTTGGATGCAAACTTATGAATACAAACACAGTCGTGCACACAGATTTGCAAACCCACACTTGCACATGGTTCTTTCAGCCCAAAGGGCAAGGGCAAAAGAAGAGTCCGTTCAGGTTTGGGAGTTTGAGGTTGCGGGGGTGGGGGTGGTGGTGGGGGGGGGTAATAAGAGCAGTGAGATTTCTGCTCCAGTTAGAAGAAAATTCTTGGCCTCTGATTTATGAGTCAATGGATAAGTGGGATAAAAGGACAAAAGAGGACCACATGATAATAGTTAAATGGCGCTAAACGGTTCAAATGTCTGAGAAAACCAGACAAAATAGAAGAAGTGGCAGCCTTCAGGTCATAGCTTGTCCACAAACGTTCTCCATTGTATGTATTATTCATGACCAGTCTGATGCAAGGATTAGATGTAAATGGAGAAGAAGATAAGGTTGCAGTCTTAGCCAATCAAAGCACTTGTTCACACCATGTGACAGGCCCAGCAAAGCATAGATGCAACAAGAGGAAGTTTATCTTAAATATCTTGTGTCCTGAGCTCCATTAGTGAGAGGCTGAACTTCAGACTCGGTGAACTGGTGTAAGAAAACAAAAAATGGTCTACTAAGTACTAACATACAGTATATTCCTGAAGCTAATAACATTTAGAAGTGATATGTCAAGCAGTAATTTTCTGTTGTCAACCTCTGATGTGAAACTAGTTTTCTATGAATTTTAGAAAACAGAGTTCACTGTGCATGTTACCAGATAAACTAAAGGATTTTTTCTAATTCACTAAAACTTGTCCATCATTTCAACTTCTTTGCACTCTTGTTTCTGTTCCAGGTCACAGGGAGACAGAATAGAATAGAATAGAATAGAATAGAATAGAATAGAATAGAATAG
>NC_056500.1:37977547-37988931 GCF_014905685.2 Nematolebias whitei
AGAATAGAATAGAATAGAATAGAATAGAATAGAATAGAATAGAATAGAATAGAATAGAATAGAATAGAATAGAATAGAATAGAATAGAATAGAATAAAAATTAAATTTAATTACCTGTATTTTACAGGGCCAAACTTATCTGTGTATAATTATTATACAAATTAATAACTGTTTGACATGATTATGGTATGGAGTGTTGGATGTTGGTTGAAGTAAAAAGACAAATGCAATGCACAAGAGGCAAAAACTGGAGGAACAAAAGCCTTTAATAAAACAGTCACCAATGACCCCTGTCACTGACATTACATATAAAAAGAAAGGTAGCTTTATTTTTGTCTTGTCTGAGGCAAGACAGAGTGACGGACCCTGGCGAGTGGAGGAGCAATTTTATCCACCACCAGGTTCAGTGGTGGAACCAGGGGGTGGCCAATGGTGGCCTTGGTTACCATACACCATAGACAGAAGACCATCCCGAGAGCCACCATACTGTTTTGAAGAAACTATACTTTTAGGCAATATAAAAACTCGAAGGCATATGATCAAATTATATGGATGGCCACTTTACATTTATAGATGGCGGTGTCCATCTTGTATTCTTACTTGTATCCCAATTTTTGATAGGGACCTTCTTTTACGTCTAGATGTAGCTACGCACCAAAATATTATTTTTGAAGTTATATTGACATTATACAACTCATGAAGAACATATAAACATGTATAGTGGCAGTCAACTTGGATTTTTACATGGCAACCAAATTTTAGAAAGGAGCCTTTTTTACATGGAGATGCAGCACACACCAAAATGGAAATTGATACATCCCTTATGTTTAAAGTTATCATGCTCACAACTCAAATGCATGCACCGTTGGATGGATGATATTCCCAATTATCCCTTATCACTCCACAACTGGGGGCAATTGCAAGCTAACAATATCCAAATTATTGAGAAATCCTTTAAAAATTCCAAATTATTTAGCTGAAAAAAATCACACAGATGATACTGGGTTAATAGGTTAACCAGCACAAGTTTTAGTTGCATATAGGCTGATTTTCACATCCCTGCAATAAAATTACAGCCGATTCTCAGATATGTGTGACACTCAACTAAACATTAACAGGAAAGACAAAACAGGAAAGTTCCACACATGCAACATGTTTGCCACTCTGTCAGTCTGAAGCCAGCCTGCGAGAGCTTGAATGTGTTCACAACCCAACAATATTGTTCATTCTTCTGGCAGACAGTCGCACAGAGGAGAGCCAAACTTCTGAGGCAGTGGGCCTCTTCATTTGAATTTCCCAGTTGTACAGCGAGTTGTTTTTTTGTGTTAGTTTGAGTGGATGATGGATTAGCCACCAGTTTGACCCATCCAAGCAGAGACACAACCTGACAGCAAGAATTCCTGAGAGAGAGAGAGAGAGAGAGAGAGAGAGAGAGAGAGAGAGAGAGAGAGAGAGAGAGAGAGAGAAAGAGAAAGAAATCTGACCTCTAACTCATTACCAAAAGCACATTTCTTCCAAATATTGAGATTTTATTTACATTTTGCGAGACACTGTTCTATCTTCTCTTTCTCTCTTTGTTGTGCCCCCTTCACCTCCTGAACTCTGAAAAAAAAAAAACAAGGAAATGACTCGGAGTGCAAGCCGGGGCTGACAGTAAAGGATTTAGATAAAAGGCGAGTGACTGGGAGCAAAAAGTTGAAAGAATGAGGAAAAACTGGAAGCGATTTAACTCAAAAAGAAACGACACAGAGAACCTAGAAAGAGGAAGCGTGGGAGACTCTCACAATTAGTTCTCATCACTGAGCATATTCCAATCTTCCATGGCCACTTTCACTCCTCCCTGCCTCTGTCCCCTTTTTCTTCCTCTCTGAAGTCAGAAATCTGTGAGGAAGCTTGCTCTGAAGACTAAATTATTTACTAGAGCCACCCCAGCCGAATCACTTCATCATTAGTTTACCATATTTGCCTGAGCGGTCGGACACCAAGTTGCTTCAGCCACGCAGAGCACACATGAAGCAAATCTTCTCTATAAATATGCATTAGATTATTATTATTCCCTGCAGAGTTAAGGCACTTGATATGAACCACTAATGAGCCCCAATCTGACCCATATTTCTTAATTATAGATGTGCTTGTATTAGCTGTTGTCAGGGCCACTGTAATGAATATGCCTAGTTTGTTTTAACAAGACAAGACATGAAACAAATGTTTTCTTTGTCAAACAACTAAATAGAACCACTTCCATTTAATAAAGGAAAATAAACTATTTTTGTACAAACTTTGCTTTAGTTCACATTCAGTGGCTTCAAACATTATCAGCCCATTAAATGATCGTTATTAGTTGCTATCAACCTCATAGGTTACGTTCAGACTGTCCCTCCTATCTCCTAGTAGGTTTCACAGAATGTTCTTAACACTGAAAACATGCTGCTTCGCTCGCGTCTAAAACTGTTTTTTGTTAGCTTTATTTAAACATTTTCCTAAACCTAACCTTACACCTGACCCTGACCCTTGACTCTTAACTTAACTCCCTGACCCTTGACTCTTAACCTAACCCCTGACCGTATTATCGGCGATAAGAACGTGCCTTTAAACATGCTAGGAGGTACAGGAGGGACAGTCTGAACACAACCTATTGGGATGATAACAACTAATAACGGTCAGTTAATAGCATTCAAAGTAGCGGGTGTCACCTTCAGCCGTTAAGACAAATAAACATATCAAAATTTCAGAGGGACCAGCCTTTAACCGTGCTTCATAATTACTCTGGACATAAAGGACAAGTAACAAGTGGTACACCGATGTTTCCCGTCACTGTGAGACTTGAATAGTGAATGTCTGTAGTTTTGGAGATGAGTGTTTTTCTGGACTGCAATTCAACAGTGAATGCAAGTAAACCTTAATGTTTTTGGTGCAAGATATTCAATGGGTAGGAGTTACAGTGTGGAGAAAAACAGAGGTGGTGGTGGGGGGGAGGGGGTGTTTTCTTGTCTGGGATAGCAGAGTGACGGATCCTGGCAAGTGGAGGGAATAATTTTCTCCACCACCAGGTGCAGTGGTAGAGCCAGGGGGTGGCCAACGAGGGCCTTGGTCACCACAGATTAATCTTTGGCCACCCCATTCATTTGAGGAAACAATACTTTTAAGCAAAATTAAAATTAGAAAGCATAATTTCCTAAACAAATTTTGATCTGGACAATTCTTACACCTTGGCAGATTGCTTACTTTTCAAGTTATCCAGCTCACAAGACAAACAGATATTTATGTTGGCAGCCTTCTTGGAATATGACATTTCAGTGCACTTTTTGAGAGGACCCTTTCTGACACCGAGATGCAGCCACACATCAAAACGGAAGTCAGTAGCTCGCTTTTTCTTCCAGTTATCATGCTCACAACATGCACGGATGGACACAGGGTATTTCCAATTCCTCCTCTTTGCTCGGTGACACAGGACAATCAGACTTTGCACTTAGGCAGGAAGATGGTGACGGTTTGGGGGTTCATATTCACATGGTGCCATTCCAGAGGTAGATATTTTTGTCAAAGCAGTAACAACAATCCAGGTAAGAGCAGAGAAAACTGGGAAGTGCCTGAAGTTTGAATACAAGGAAAATGACTCAAGCAGAAGCACAAAAGATAAAATTACAATAACTCTGAGAGCAGACAGAATTTTAAAGGAAGGCAATGTTGAATTGTACGCAAGCAGTTATTTTTGAAAGTATAAAATTCTGAGAAAGAAGAACAATATCTGAGAGCGACAATAAGAAATCTCGCTCCTCAACAAAATAATACACACTCAAGGAAGATGACTGTACCAGTCTGAGCAGTAATGCCAAACCAGACCCTGAAAACCACCACAATAAAAGTGTTTGTAACCATTCTGTCAGCAAAGCACAGTTTAGAAATGCCTTTTTTTATGGCTTGTATTTTAATTTAAAGTGCAACTTTTTCACCGTCAGTTTTAATTTACAAGATTAATGTTTTTATTTTCAGTGTTTAATTTGATGGCTCCATGTATTCTATCATAAGTTTGCTGTCTAAAAATAAAACACGGCTGATGTGTTAGATGCGTGCGTATATAGTGAACTTCTTGTTAACAAGAGATGTCTACATTTTCTCTGAATTATCTTCCTGTAAAATCATTTATATAAGAATTAAGCCTAATTTCCTCTTTTCTCCTTCCACAAATACAAAACAAATTCATGTAATTTCTTTGAAGGGTCTGTAATGAACCTTGGCGGATTATTGATCCATAAATTAACATCTTTTGACAATTTTTAGAAAAGCCTTCAGGCTTTAAACATGAATGCATAATTTTAGTATTGAAAGCTTTCTATCAAATTAACAATATGTTTTTAATCATAAATGTATGAATGGATGTGAGTATCTTAATGAAATATAAAATGATAGAAATTATGTATTCACATATTTTTTTAAACAGGTAATTAACGTGTGAAGGTATAAAAAATTGCATACATTTGTATTTTTGTTTTTATTAAGACGTTGCATAGACTTCCAGTCATTTCTGTTGCCTATCAGAGATTCTAATCCTATAACGATTTATTAAGGACCCAGATAGTAGTGACCGAAAAGAGCATATCCAAGACCATAAACAGTGTTTATTATTCACAGTGAATAAATCTCAAACCTCTACTGCAACATGGCTGAAAGGGACCGGAACCATGGAGAGCAAGGACAAGGATTAGTTTGAGGATGATTTCAAGAGATAGTTTCTTTCCTACAGTTGGAGTAATAGGTCATCGTAGGGATAGAGGTCCAATGGTTCCAGTAATCACAAAGAAGAGATTCCAGGTAAGCCATTTCTATCAGTGGATGAGTGGTGGAAGGTGAGGAATGGTTGAAGAAGTCACAGGGAGTCCAAAGATCAAACTAGGGAAGTCCAGGTGCACAGGAGTCAATTGCTGAAACACTTGAGAAAAAACAGATTAGGCTTTACTAATCACAAGAATGGTAAAGTGGCTAGAAACACAAACTATCGATTGGTATATAATGCACCAGCGTTGAAGGGAAGTCATCTACTGCCATATAAACTCCTGCAGTTCATCAAGTGAATGGTCCACAGGTGTGTCTTGTTGGTGCGATCTTGTGTCTTGAAGCTTTGAAGCTGCAGGAGATAAACTGAAATTCCTACAAATCCATATGTTGATAACCTGATGCATGATCATTAATCCAGGTAGAAAAATCTAAAAAAAGTAAGGCTGGTTCTCTGGACATTCAAAAAACAAAACAAACGTGTGTAGATCATAGAGTCCTGGCCTGATGATGTTGATCTTCTGTTCATGAGGCCAGGACCCTGCGGTCTACACTCATCTCCAGGCCAGCGGTCACTCTTTCAGGGATGAAGATGTTCACATCCTGGACAGAGAGGAACGATGGTTTGAGAGAGGAGTAAAGGAGGCCGTCTTTGTGAAAAGAAACCGTCCATCGTTAAACAGGGGTGGAGGCCTCCGGGTTCAACTGTCCCCCTCTTACAATGCTGTGATTGCTAGTATCACTCAGCCCTCTGTGAACAGTAAACAGCCATCAGTGTGCTAATGATCCATTGTTAGGCTGATGGTCCTTCTTGACCATGTGAGCAGCTGGTTTTGGTTGTCAGCAGCAAAATGGTTGATCCACTATGAGAAGGTGCTATTTAAGAGACTGAGCTGAATACAGCACCTCAGACTGAGGAAGTCTTTCGGATGAAAGACGAAACGTTTCTACAATTTTTTTTTTGTTTGTTTGTTTTGTTTTTTGAATGTCCAGAGGACCAGACAAAGTTTTAAGAAATATTTTGATAAGTATTAGTCTGAGCCTAAATACATTCCACACTTAATTCAACAATTATTTTTCTTCAAATTAGGACCTGGTGTTGATTGGTCTAATATAATTTACCACAAAAGGTCTTAAAAGTATTGAAACCAGTACACACACAAGTTTGTATTTCTATCCTGTATATTGTACGACTTCCATTCATTGCTGTAGCCAGTGTTCAATTTATACATTGACCATTAGCGATTCAACTTTTTCTCCGAAATATGAAGGTAATTAAATATAATACAAACAGTGATTATGAGTAAGAAAGGGCATTTCAAGCAGAAATACTATTGACACACACCCACAGGGAAAAGCCTAAGAAACTGTATTTTGTGCTTTTTGGCAAAACACATTTACTTTGCTTTTCCTAAAGCTCAAGAAGTGCTGTACTTTTGGATGGGTGTGTTTTGCAAGTGTTAAAAGACTACTTTTGAGATTCCAACAGGAGGTTGACTTGAAACACAGCAGTGAAAGCTACCTATGGGACAGATCTGGTTGACAGGCTGTAGACTGAGGAAGTCCTCTGGATGGTGGACGAAACTTTTCTCACTTAAAGAAACTGGTCCAGATTATATTATTTAACCTTTTTTGTTGCTCAGCAAACTGTTTCTGCTGTTTATAATGTCATTCAAAACCCTGAGAAATTCTGAACATATAGAAGAAAAAGCAATTTATTCAAGGACACTAATCTTAACAAGGACTTTAAAACATTGGGATGAGGACTTGTGGAGTCAGGTGTGTATTATTGATAGTGGTGTGCAGATCAATTAAAATATCTAAACAGTGTATCAATGCCAACGTTAGTGTCAGATCAACAGTATCATGATGAATCAGTGCTGTAGTTTGATTCTCTCCTCAACACTCAGCATGTAGCTCCCTTTCCTGAAGTTTAATGCAAAATGTTGGGTTTTTCTGAAGTAAAATAAAATTATTTGTGCAAATTCTGTTTTTTATCATCTTTATTTTTTAGAATATGTAATCTTTTGGGGGTTTTATAATGCAAAATAATCTGCTACCAGCAATTAGCTTTACTGAGTCATTTATTAGTCATTAAATTGGATTAAAATTCAGCATGCACATTGTTCTCCCTTACATGAAACTGCATTGACTTCCTCTATCAAAGCTGTTAGGTCCTCTGGATGGATTAAAAAAAAAATTGCTGAAACGCTTCGTCTTTGATCCAATACTTTGTCAGTCTGAAGATCTGCACTAAACCCAGTCTTATAAACAGCTCCTTCTCACAGTGGATCAGCCAGTTTCCTGGAGACAGCCAAAACCAGCTGTTCACATGTAAAAGGAGGAACATCAGCCTAAGGACATCTTGTTAGTGCTCTGATGACCACTTGCTATTCACAAAGGACTGAGTGATACTAGCAATAACAGCATTGTAAGAATATCCTGATGCATGCTCATTGCATGAGCAATGTAAGAAGGAGACGATTGGACACAGAGGCCTTATTTTGCAAATTCAGTTATTTACAGTTTTTATTTTTTAGAACATTTAAACCTTTGATGGTTTTATAATAATAATATAATAAGGCCTGAGCATACATCAGTATGTACTCACTTAAGTAAAAGTATTGTTTCAAATTGACATTGGTGATACTGGCCCTGTGTTTATTTGATGTCAGATAATTTTGCGGTACAGTAATGCAAACCATTCATTAATGATCATTTCTTGAAAGCAATGTTTCTAATAAAGGCAAGTTAAGGAGTTGGTATGGTCCATTTTAGGGGTGCCTGACGACATTGGCAAATCACAATTTAATAAATATTTTGTGCGGTGGATGATAAAATAAGATTGACAACATAAAATGTTATGCTTCAAACTCCCAGTTTTCTATTTTGACCTCTTTCAGAGAAGGGTGGGGTATGTGTGTGCAGTGTCATTAATGGGAGGTCAAACCACCACTCTTCTTTGCCATAATTTGAACCATGGCTGTAATCTTCAGGTCTGGAAACTCAGAGGAGCTGAGAAGGACAAAGAAAGAGCTGGTTGCTGGTATTAAGAAGGCCAAGGCCACATATGCACAGAGGATCAAGGGTCAATTCATCTCACAAGACCCCCGGAGCATGTGGAGGGGCATTAAGTGCATAACAGATTACAAAGGAAGGAGCGAACAATGCCACAAAAATCCATCTCTGCCTGATGCCCTCAACAAGTTCTATGCACGCTTTGAAGACCCGGACAGACCACCCAGCACCAGACTCACCTCACCACCAGATGTAGAGCATCTCAGCATGACCTCAGCAGAAGTACGGAGTACTTTCAGGAGGATTAATCGCACAAAGCAACTGACCCAGACAACATCCCAGAGAAAAGTGTTGAAAGAATGTGCCGATCAGCTCTGGGAGGTGCTGGCAAACATCTTTAACACCTCACTTACCCTGGAGACAGTTACCACCTGCCTGAAGACTGCCACCATCATCCCAGTCCCAAAAAAGCTCTACAGTGACTGGTCTGAATGACTATCGGCCAGTGGCCCTCACCCCGATAGTCGCTAAATGATTTGATAAACTGGTCATGACCCACATCAAAACAAACATCAACGAGGACCCTCATCAGTATGCATAACATGAGAACTGATCAACAGAGGATGCCATCTCCTCTGTGATCCACACTGCGCTCAACCACCTGGAGCAGAAAGACTCTTACGTCCATATGTTCTTTGTGGACTTCACATCTGCCTTCAACACCATGATCCCCCAAACCCTGATGGACAAACTATCCACACTAGGACTAAGCCCCTCCATTTGCAACTGGGTACTAGACTTCTTAACAAACAGACAACAATTAGTGAGGATCCACAACTTCTCCTCCTCCACTATAACCCTCAGGACTGGTTCTCCTCAGGGATGTGTGTTGAGCCCCCTCTTGTTTACTCTGCTCACATATGATTGTGCAGCTACCCGTCCAGGCTGTCACATTGTAAAGTTTGCAGATGATACAGTGGTGGTGGGATGCATCACAAACAATTATGAGTCCAGCTACAGGCAGGAGGTGGAACACCTGGAGAGCTGGTACAAAGAGAATAACCTTCACATCAATGTGAAGAAGACAAAATAGATGATTGTGGACTTCAGAAGGAACAAACACACCTACACCCCCCTGAACATAAGAGGATCTGCGGTGGAAGTGGTCTCCAGCTACAAGTACTTGGGTGTACACATGAATGACAACCTCAGATGGGGCAACAAGACTACCAGCCTGATCAAGAAAGCTCATCAGAGACTCTACTTCCTCAGGCGGCTGAGACGAGCTGATCTGGGAAGCTCAGTCCTCACCTTCTTCTACAGGTGTGCAGTAGAGAGCATCCTGTGCTCCAGCATCAATGTGTGGCATGGAGGCTGCACAGCTGCAGAAAGAAAAGCTTTGCAGAGAGTGGTGAAGGCTGCACAGAAGTCTGTTGGAGTTAGTCTCCCCACCATCACAGACATTTACACCTCCAGATGTAGGAAGAGAGCCACCTGCATCATGAAGGACCCCACTCACCCAGCACACACACTTTTTTTTGTCCCGCTCCCCTTAGGAAGGAGGTTGAGGAGCATTAAGTGTAGAACCACTAGACTGAGGAACAGCTTCTACTCGGAGGCTGTTTAGACTCATGAATCTCTAACCAGAATAATCACTGTGAAAAAATCACATCATGTTGCTGCTGATCTGTTTCATGTTGCTGCTGATCTGTTTCATGTTGCTGCTGATCTGTTTCATGTTGCTGTGTTCATTCTTGCTCATCTGCTCACACAGACTCGTGCCCATGTTTGTGCTGATGTTCGACACAATGTTTTTATGTTATGAGTGCTTAGTGTATATTTAGTTGATGTTTTTCTTAGTTCATATCTTAGATATTATCATTGTTTTTCTTTTACATTTTATTGTTGGATATAACTGGGACCCTGTGTACATAATTTCTCTCCACCACATGTACCACAAATGTTCTTGGTAATTCCATTGTGTTGATTATAATTCCATAACGTCGTCGGTAATTCCATTGTAGCAATGCTTTAACCCCTTGGAAACAGAATCTGTAATCCATTGGAAAAAGTCATATAATCCACAACGGTAAATCCACAACGATTGGAAGTGTTGATTGATCAGCATACAGAGGGGTTCCCTTGGATTGAACTGAAGATGCGGCCACTGGATGAAGAGTGGAGACCAACGTCAGGATTGCAGGTCGCCTCCAGCGAAGGTCGTCTCTGGGCGACGTCCAGTCTGTGCCGTTCTGGTTCAATGTGCCATGCAATTATGTGGTTTAAGGTGGGCTTATGAGGGGGATTTTACATAAGGCCTTAAACTATATGCACCTGGTGTGTAAGCTATTATGATTGGGAACAGCTACAGCTACCAGTTAAGGGGTGGAACATGCTGAAAAGGGTAACTATAGGGGTTTATATCTATAGAAGAGTGTTCTAAACTATTTTTCCATTTCTAACTTGGTTTAAGTTAGCTTTACATGGTAAAATATAGTTTGGTTCAATTGTCTGTTGTCTTTTAGACGAACGACTTGAGATTGGGTGTTTGGTTTCCCCATAAATGTTTTTGGAAGTCTATTGTGAGACTCATCAAAAAGAATTAGCTATCCCCCCGAATAGAATTGTTCGAGTAGGTTCGGCTTAAGCGTTGTGAGATCAATGTAGATCATGGTACTTAAGGTAGCAATAATATACATTGACTCCGCAAAGATTGCAATTTAACGAATGAACTGCATGTTGGCATGGTTAAAGGCCTCTTAGTCTCTAACTTAACTACACAACAAAATTCATTCTTGCTTGGGGTGTTCAGAAACAATACCAAAAACCAATTAAACGATGTCTCAACATCAACAAAAACAGTGACTAAGCAACCAGTAAAACAACGTTTCAACATTGACAAAAGCAGTGATTAAGCAACTAGAAAACGACGTTTTGGTGCGTCACTCACTCTGGATGTCAGATTTGCTCACGTCATCGCGTCTGGTAGCATTATCCTAACTGGCGTCACCCCCCTTCGGTCATGGGAGACCGCGAACACGGGTGAGGACGTCGCTCCATGAGCTAAAGTTAGGCTGTCCTTGAGTAGTTTTAACTGTTTGCGCAGCTGAAAGAGGACTTTTAGGTCTGGATTGGAATCCAGTTTACCTTTCGATGGGGTGTATTTGTCTGGGTCAGTCAGATACAGTATCATCGATTTAATTGCAGGATCATCCAACTTCTGAAGTTGGAGGATGTCTGGGTCAGTTGAAAATGACTTTTCATATTTTAAAAGAACTTGGCGAAGTTTGTCTCTTTCTTCATCAGATGTCAGAGTGTCGGCTTGAGCGACCACCTGTTCAATCTGTGATGAGACTGTTAAGGGTTCTTGCTCCTTGGGGAGCTCCAACGAATCCTTTTCTGAGTCGTCGGACCTGTCTATGGGTAAGACACCATAGGTTTGAGGTCCTTGGTCGACATCATTGGTTGAGAAAAGAGCGATAACCTGTGATGGTTTCGTGAAACATACTGGCCCAGCTTCTTGACTCGGTACCAGGTTATCTGGGCGTCCTCCCAGAACTGGAATGCCTAGTTCAAAATCATGAAAATCAGGT
>NC_056500.1:37993931-37999874 GCF_014905685.2 Nematolebias whitei
TTTTTCCTTGACTTTTCATAACACCTTACATCACAAAACACACCTCTGTTTTGGTTCATCGACCAATCAGAAGCTCTCAAATGAACCGGAAGTAGAGCCCTTTAAATGTTGGCACTTCCTAGTTCAACCAGAGAGTTTGCAGTTCCAGAATGCAGAAGGCTAGAATTCAGGATGCTGCTGAAAGAGAATCAAGCTGAACCAGAGACGATTTGGGAATTATGAACTTCTGTTTTGGATAACCTCACGACTCCAGAGGTCTTAGCTGTTCTCACGGAGACGCTGAAAGAGTTGAAAGGAGAGCTCTACACCAACGCTGAAACTATCTTCAGGAAAGGTAAAAGTTCGATCTCAACCAAGCGTACCGTTGGGCCAAGCTGATTTCCAAAGGAGCGTGCATGTTCTGGTTAAAACAGACAAATTCCCTCACACATCTCTCTGTAGATAAACCTCATCTTTCCATCTTTAAACTCTCCTATCTGCTAGCAAATTAATCCAGATATTTTTAGAAATGTCTGAAGCAAAGTTTCACCACCGCCGTGTGGTTGACGTCTGCTGTGATTAATAACGTTTGTCGTTCTGCTGGAAGTGAAAACGACCGCCGTGTTGTTTACCACTCCTGTAAAACTGATTTAATAGCTGTCGTTATTCTCAATTCTTGCCAATTAATGTAAATGTGTGATGTGTTAAACTTGATTCTGTTAATAAATGACCCACTGTCGTGGTGAGTCAAAGATAATTAACGTCTCACGTCCACATTTTATTACATTCAATGCACGTACATTATACAGTCCAGAAAAATGAAAGAATCCGTTTTAACAGTATGAATATATATCATCTATATGTTCTACTACATCTGGTGGCCCGTCCGTACGTTTCCACTACAACTGGTGGCCCGTTACGTGTTCATAAATGGACTGTGTATTCGTGTAAATTGATATTTCATGTTGGCATGAAGGAAAAATTGCAGATTTTGCTGTGATGAAACGCAACGTGCTGAGCTGGATGCTTGGAGAAAACACTGCATGTTTACGCTGTGATGCTTTGAAAGCTGGAATTGTGAGTCAATATGTCTGTTTAAAAGCTGAATTGTACGTCTGTTTTGTGTAGCTAAGCTGATGAGCTGTGGAAAGCGTTTATTCTGTTTAAAAGGACGGAGTTTCTGCTGCAGACCCGGTTTGGGTCCGGTTCTGAGAAGTTCGAACGAGTTTGTTTTAAATGGTTTAACAGACGTTTTGCCACGGAGCGCCGCCTCCGTTAAAGCTCAGAGTTGATTCGCTACATTTTTTAACAGAAAATGGTGCATTTTGACAGTTTAAAAGACGAAAAGTTGACGGACTTATTTCAGGCTAAAGACTAACATGCTAGTTGGAAAAACGATGCATGATTGGTTAAAAACGGCTGAGTTGGGACGCTGTGATTCACTGAGAAGTGAGTGACGTGGCTGCGTCACTTCCTCTGACGTGTCAGGTCGTAAAGCCCACCCCCGTGCTGCTCTGTCATTGGTAGATTCAGTCACGGGACCCGGAAATGAAAACTCGCGAAATGCGAAAGACAATAAAGAATCTCTGACTCTGACTCTGATCTAACCATCAATAACTCCTAAGATATGCCAAACCATAACTCTATCCTGAACTCAATTCACACTTTAGCCCAGGGCTATTCAACTAAATTACTCAGGGCACCACAGTTACGAAAAGCCAGCAGCTCAGGAGCCGGACATCCAGCATTTAAAGTCAATATGCAAATAAATGAAGTATTACAATAATCTGTTATCTTTTAGATTTGTTTATTGTGTTGCATTGGATCATAAATGCAATAAACAGAACCCAAAAGTGTAATCCAAAGAAATAATATTTTAAAATGCATTTCCTTACAAAAAAAAGTAGAGATATTCTAATGTGAAACATCAAAGACAAAATGACACACTATGCCTCCTGTTTAACCGAGATATTATTCTAACATCTCTGACTAACTGACTGACTCAGGACAACTAACTTAGTTACGATAACAATACTGTTACAACAAGTTTTGAAGCTGTAGAAGATTCATATATACCGTATCTTTGGCTGTACACGTTGCACCGCCCTATAAGTCGCATCAGTCCAAATATGTCTAATAAAGTGGAAAAATCCATAAATGTCACTCCACCGTATACGTCGCAAATATTATGTGTCAGTATTATATTATAATATTATATGTACAGTTTCTGCATGATTATGTATTAACGCATCTTAAAGCAGAAGAATGCTGGAGGATGAGGATATACAGTTCAGGTATATGCGTTTTGTGATTTGCTTTTCTTTTGATTTCTTAATTCAAACTAAAATAAAGTCATTAAAGTTTAGATTGTTAAAAAATATATAATTCAGAACTAAAGAGCAGAAATACAACATGACTTGCTGACGCACAATTCAAGAATTGAATACTAGAACAAATAGGTCAAAGGTGTAGAAACTAACTCCACTAAGAACACCAGGAGAGCTCTGCAGAATAGAGGAAGGAGTAAAACTTAACAAAGGCACCTGAAAAGCTCCACAGCAAAGTTAGCACACAAAAGAAGTCAAACAAAAGCTGGTAACATAATACCTCCAAGATTAATTCAAACTTAACTAAAAGATTTGATCAGAACATGACACCACATGGCACATGGGTCTGTTTTTGCTACAGCTGTTACAGGGATAATTTCACATTGTTGCATGCATATTTATCTACTTTGAGTGGTGTGAAAGGGGGTTATTTTGTCTGCTATTATCCCACTGATAAATCTGAAAAGAGCCTTTAACAAGAAAAGAATGACTTCGGACAATAAGATGTGATTAACACACAAAACAGGAAAATTTTGCGAACTCACTAACATCACATCCATGTGTGAAACAAGCATTTAGTCGATTATATAAATGAAACTGTCAGTTTTCACAGCATTTTCACTGTATGGAAGTGGTGTTAAATAATCATAAAACCAATCTGGAGCTTTTTATTAAAACCTTCATTGTATTTCTTCTGGACATAGAGTGCTAAACAGGTGTAGACATCACTGTCTGTTGACAGTCATCAAGAAAATATATTCACATTTTATTTTTCTGAAAACTAAAGTTAGGAGTCATGACGAAAGTTAAACTTCAAAGCAATCTTGTATTTTGGACACTGACTTAGTGTACCATATGACTTTTGTCTTTACCTCCATAGTAATTATTCTCCAAATTCTGAGGTAGCTTATTTTATTAGACAATATACAACCATCTATAATCAGAATAAGCTTTATTATCATTGTACTGAAATACAGTGAGATTGAAACCACTTAAATTTAAAAAAAATCTTAAGACTGAATGCTTTTTTAAAAAAAAGAAATAAAGACCTAGTTGAAAGATAACATAGTGCTCGCCACCTTTCATGCCATCCTTACTTTTTCTTTACCCACTTCTCTTTTCCAGGTTGCAGGGAGCTGATGTCCATCTCCAGCAGGCACTGTGAGAGGCAGGGTACACTCTGGACAGGTCCCAAGTCCATCACAGGGACACAGAGACAAATGGGACAACCATTTACACTCACACATAAAGACAATTTAGATTTACCAAATCTCAGTTTAGAGTTGAAACCTAGAGATAATGACAGAGTTTTAGGCAAAACATTACTTGATGTGTGGTGTCCGAAGAGGATAATTCTCAGACTCTAACACAACTCACACCTAGGGACAATCTAGATTTACCAATCAGCCTAACATGCATGTTTTTGGTCTGTGGGAGGAAACCAGAGTGCCTGGAGAAAACCCACGCATGCACGGAGAGAACATGCAAACTCCACCCAGAAAGGCCCCTGGACTGGGATTTGAACCGGGGTAAACTGCTCGATAAGAGACAGCAGCTCTACCAGATGCGACACCGTGCTGCCTCCTTTTAGGTAAATATCTGTAAATCTGAGGTATCACCTTTTCTCCGCCTTAGGTCAGCTGATTGTGGCATCCATCTTGAATTTGGTTGACTCCAAAAGTGAAGTAGTTGTAGAGATACATCCAATGATTTCTTCTTGAGTTCTATTAAAATTTGTCTACTGGTTCATCCTATGGGCAGCACGGTGGTGCAACTGATAGAGCTACTGCCTCTCAGCGAGCAGGTCCCTGGTTCAAACCCCGGTCCAGGGGCCTTTCTGGGTGGAGTTTGCATGTTCTCTCCGTGCATGTGTGGGTTTTCTCCGGGTGCTCCGGTTTCCTCCCACAGACCAAAAACATGCATGTTAGACTGATTGGTGACTCTAAATTGTCCCTAGGTGTGAGTGAGTGAGTGAATGGTTGTTTGTCTCTGTGTCCCTGTGATGGACTTGCGACTCGTCCATTGTGTACCCCGCCCCTCACACAGTGATTGCTGGACATGGGCACCGGCGACCCCCGTGACCCAAGATGGAATAAGCGGGTAAAAGATAATGGATGGATGGATGGTTCATCCAATATTTAGTTAAAACCACAGTCAGATGAACAAGCACACACACACACAATTTGTCATGGTTTCAGGAGGTTTTGGACCGTGGAATACAGACCCACACAAGGAACTTGGGGAAAAAAAACAATATTTTTTCAACAACAGAAACAAAATGCTAAAGTGGCAGCAAAAACTTTAGTCACAAAAACTTAGGAAGCGCATGAGGAGTTCATGAAGGAGCGCAAAGGAACACATTGAGACCAGAATGTGGTGTGAAAACAATACTCTGCTGGTGAGTGGAAACAAACTGAGTGGATTAATGGAGCTGGGTTGATGAGGAAGTGGAGACACCTGGACTGAAAGACTGGGAACAGGTGAGAGTGGGCGTGGCAGGCTGACTGAGAGGTGTGGAAACTGATGAGGAGTTAATAATTGCCCAAAGGAAACACAAAGAATCGATCCACTGGTAAACAACTTAAATACTAGAATCATAAAACGCCAATAAACCTAATCATAAAACACAGTCAGATGGCATCATTAATGCCTCTCACCTTCAGTGGCAGGCAACAGTAATCTATTTTATTTCTATTGCAGTCATGGCTGGGACATCGCTCTGTAGTATAAATGTGAACAAATGTGTGCATTTCAAAAATTAATTACAAATGGAGCAGACTTCCAGTCACTCCCCACCTCCAGGATCCAAAACAGGCTAACATGAATATGGAAAATGTGTGCATGCCTCAGAAAAGTCCAGTATTTTTAGACTCCAGTGCTCCAAACATATTGCATCATGAATGCAGTACCAGGAAACATAACCCTCCTGTATTATAAATGTTATGTTTTATTACATCATTGTTTTCTTGTCATTTTTCATGCCAGTGTGAGTCTCCATGACTGTGAAAAGATTTGTTTTTGTCTTGTTTTTATCTATCTAATCTCATGATAGTTTCTTTTTCATTTGCCACCGCTAATTAATTCATTGTATCTCTGTCAAAAGTAGACATAATAAATTGCTAGAGAGAATTTTCTGAAATCCAACCCACTCATCTGCCGCAGGCTTTCCAAGACACCAGTCAATACAGCTGAGTGAGTGCTTGTGTGTCACAGAGGTGAAAATCTGCATTTATACCATATAATAGTTGCAGCTGATGGTGCTGAAATGCCAAAAGCATTAATGTGGACAGCTCGCATCTAAAAACAGAATTTTCTACACTCATTAAAATACATTTTACAAAGATAATGCGCTTAAGTCAGATGCTAAACCCTTCAGTGAAATGAGAAGCATCTGCACGCCGTGTTACATCAGTTGTTTTTTAGTTTTTGTTTGTCTAAGTGTTATAGTGTGTGGACTTGTGTGAAGTGTAGTGAAGTGTATGTGTGGGCATAGAGATCAGCTGCAAGCATAGCAGGGTTGATAACTTCGTTGGCATTTTGACAGCGATAAAGGACATTAGTAGCCCTTAGCGACACAGCAAAACAAAAATATACATTTAGACTTCATTATTCTGGCAAAGTTTAATAAAACACATAT
>NC_056500.1:37999974-38007920 GCF_014905685.2 Nematolebias whitei
TTTTTTAACACCTGTTATATGTCAGAAAAGGTTCTCTACTTCATCCACTGCTCTGAAACTTTTTTGAGGATGTTTACTTCCTTAACCATACCATACCACTTTATTTGTAAAACACTTAAAACAGCTACAAGGCCAACCAAAGTGCTGTACAGACAAAACAACAGGTAACACACAAAGCAAAATACAAAATGAGGTAAATCAGAATATAGACATAAAAACGATGCAGATAATGACGACTAACCAGTGTGGAGCATACAGGATCAAAACACAGATCATCTGGTGTTGAAAGCTACTGAATAGTAGTGGGTTTTTAAACAGGACTTGAAAACCGAGAGGGAGGGGGCCTGTCTGACAAGCAGAGGTAACTCTTACAGATTCTTGGTCCTGCTACATTGAAGGCCCTGTCACCTCTGCGCTTAAGACGAGTTCCTGGAACTGTGAGGAGCAACTGGTCCGCTGACCTCAGGGAACGTGGTGGGACATACGGTTGTAGCAGATCAGAGAGATGGGGGGGTGGAACTGTTCAGTGATTTGTAGACATACATGAGTATTTTAAACTGGATTCGAAAGTGAACTGGTAACCAGTACAGGGAGGCCAAAACTGGTGTAATGTGTTCTCTTTTGCCTGTACTGGTTAAAAATTGGGCTGCTGCATTCTGGACCAGTTGTAGTCGTGCAATGGAGGTCTGACTGATACCAAACAGGAGCGAATTGCAGTAATCAAGCCTAGATGTAATGAATGCATGCATTATTGTCTCCAGGTTCTTTTTGGACAATATGGGCTTCAGTTTAGACAGCCGCCTCAGTTGGAAGAAACATGATTTAACAATCATGTTTACGTGATTGTTAAGTTTCAGGGAAGAGTCCATTATCACGCCAGATTAGTGACTCTTTGTTTTTCTGACAGGGTTAGAGTGGAGAGGTCGATGCAGTGGTTTGTGATCGTGTCGTTGGGAGGAAACAACATGACTTCAGATTTCTTTTCATTGAAACTCAAGAAGTTTAAAGCCATCCAGTCCCTGATGTCAGCCAGGCAGTCAAGCAGCGGTTGAATAGTACCATAACTGTTCACAAAGTTCAGATCTTTGGAAAGTAGGTTTTGCAAAAAGGTTATGAACAGTCAATATCTTACCGATTGTAGACAACTCTTGGAATTATCTTGATTTGGAGCTATGGAGTTTATGCTGGCTAAACTTCGGTTCCGCAGGGAAACTGCGGTTTGGGAAGCTCAGTCCTCACCTCCTTCTAGAGGTGTGCAGTGGAGAGCATCCTGTGCCCCACCATCAACGTGTGGCATGGAGGCTGCACAGCTGCAGAAAGAAAAGCTTTGCAGAGAGTGGTGAAGGCTGCACAGAAGTCTGTTGGAGTCAGTCTCCCCACCATCACAGACATCTACACCTCCAGATGCAGCAGGAGGGCCACCTGCATCATGAAGGACCCCACTCACCCAGCACACACACTTTTTGCCCCGCTCCCCTCAGGAAGGAGGTTAAGGAGCATTAAGTGTAGAACCACTAGACTGAGGAACAGCTTCTACCCTGAGGCTGTTAGACTCATGAATCTCTAACTAGAATAATCACTGTGGAAAAAATCACATCATGTTGCTGCTGATCTGTTTCATGTTGCTGCTGATCTGTTTCAATGTTGATGTGTTCATGTGTGCTCATCTGCTCACACAGACTCATGCTCATGTTTGTGCTGATGTTCGACGTAATGTTTTTATGCTATTAGTGCTTAGTGTATTTTTGATGTTTTTCTTAGTTCATATCTTAGATATTATCATTGTTTTTCTTTTACATTTTATTATTGGATGTAACTGGGACCCTGTGTACATAATTTTGTTCCACCACATGTATCACATGTGGTGGGAATGACAATAAAGAATCTCTGACTCTGACTCTGAAACCTTGGATGGTCTGTGTCTGCCGGACCCGGTTATGGAGGGCAGTCTGGGAGGGCAGTCGCAGTCAGTAAAGCCATGCTGCTAACAGGACCGCATTGCTAACAAGACCTGCTAACGCTGCTAACAATACAACACCAATAACAGAACCACACTGCTAACAGTACCATGCATGCTTCTAATGGAACTATGTTGCTAAGATAAGCTCACTGCCAACAGAACCACTTTGCTAATAGGACCATGCTGCTGTAGATGTATTTCACTTTTTCACTTTTAGCGTCTTTTTTTTTTTTTGCATGATTTGATATTTCTTGTGGGCAGCACGGTGGCGCAACTGGTAGAGCTGCTGCCTCTCAGCGAGCAGGTCCTTGGTTCAAACCCCGGTCCAGGGGCCTTTCTGGGTGGAGTTTGCATGTTCTCTCTGTGCATGCGTGGGTTTTCTCCGGGTACTCCAGTTTCCTCCCACAGACCAAAAACATGCATGTTAGGCTGATTGGTAACTCTAAATTGTCCCTAGGTGTGAGTGAGAGAGTGAATGGTTGTTTGTCTCGTTTGTCTCTTTGTGTCCCTGTGATGGACTGGAGACATGTCCAGGGTGTACCCCGCCCCTTGCACAGTGATTGCTGGACATGGGCACCAGCGACCCCCGTGACCCAAAATGGAAGAAGCAGGTAAAAGATAATGGATGGATGGATATTTCTTGTTGTTGTTGTGTTTTTGGTGAGTCGAGACAGTTCTTCTCGTCTTCAGCATTTCACCACATTGTTGACCTTGCGTTGATTCTGCATATGACAAATAAACCAAACCTAAACTGGGTGGGGTAGGTGAAACACCCACACTTGCCCCCACCCTCATTCGCCCCACTCTGGGCCCATGAGCAAGGCCCTTAACCCCCACCATGTGCTCCCTAAACAGGTCTCTCTTGAAAATGAGTTCTCGTGGCTCAATGAGACTAACCTGGATAAATAAAGGCTAAATGAAAAAAAATGAAAAAAAAACCAAACCTAAACTGACAAGTTTTTTATAATCAGAGCAAAGCTGAGATCAAAGTTTATTGCTGCTGCTTTGAAACAATCTTCAAGTTTCTTAGTTTAAGTTATTTGAGCCATTATTCTGGCTGAAATGTTAGGACATTCCTTCAGTAAGTTGATTAAGGTTACTGGAGTGTCTACTGCTACCTACTGATGATGCTATTTGCACCAAAAATAACAACAACAACAACAACAACAACAACAAAAGTAAAACATTACGGCAATGCAAAGATTTGTAAATTTGTAATTTGCAGCAACCCACTTTGGTCTTGGCTCTGTTTAGATCAAAGACTGTGTGTATTTAGACCTCCAACTGGAACCTGGAAGTTGAAGACAGAACAAGACCAACCATACCTGTCAGCTGGTCCCAGTACATATTTTAAGTCCCCTCTCTCCAAGGTAACTTACAAAGTGATGCTCTTGTTAAAAAAAAAAATTAATTACACCTCTGATGTTTTTTCAATGTACTTATCTCTTCTTCTTTTTTTTTTTTTTTTTGCAGTTCATTCAAATATTCATTTTTATATTCCGTTTTATTGTATTCTTTTTATAATTTTTTAAATATTGTTGTTTTTTAGATGCACCTGTAGCATAGTCATTAGCTCTGGAGTAATCTGGTCAGAATTAAACTTTTATCTCCAAAGTGAAGTCATTCAAAGAGCTCCGTACAAACAGGTAAGACATTAACCTAACGAGGTTGAGTCAGGTGCTCTGGATGGGTTCTTCTTTGTTGAAACATTTTGTCTTTTATCCAAAAGACAAAGTTCTTTGAGTATACTTACACAACCTTATTAGACTTATCGACCAGGATTATTGAGCATGCGTCAGGACAGAAAGACACAAACGTTTTCCACAGAACCTTCTCATCAAAAGATCTGAGCTATGGCTTTAAAACCACATTCACATGAGGAGTGAGCCCCAACAGTATCTTTACCTCAGTGAACACATCATGTTGTCCAATGGAAATATTGACACCACAAAGAAAATTATCTTGACAAACAAAATTATTAGTTCTTCAGACCAGAAAAACAATCAAACAAGTGATGATGCTTCACAAATCTCAGTTCTTCTATTAGGGCTAAAAGTAGATACAAATGAATGAAGGCGTTTTTGTGTGTTTCTGGAGGGATTTGAACGTACCTGTGAATGTTAGTCAGCAGCAGCATCCCCTGATGTAAATGACATTGGTGACTAATTCACAACAAGCCACTCACAGGAGCCCATAGCGCACCATAACAGTGTTCAGGCTGCTGCACCGAGAAACCTAACATGTATCGAGTTTATGGAAGAGGAGGCAATACTACATCTAAGAAATGGGGAAAACAACATTAAAGAAAGTGTAGATGTTATGAATCCTACATGTCATTCAAGAGAAGTAAATTGTTGGGATCGAGATCGTGGAGCTGTCAGTGTTTAATGCTCTGTCATCGTTAGCCTGTTCCACAAACTGCTTCATTTCTGTTTTGTTGGTTTAAAGAAACTCTTTTGCCTTCCATTTTAAAGGATTTGATATCCAGCTCGCAGAGAATTATCACAGAGGGGTGTCGCAGTCATCAGAAGTACCAACGCAGGAATCTACTTGTCAAAATTCATGTAGTGTAAGCCCCCCTCAAGTTAAGTGTATTTTAGAACAACATTATGTAATATTTACTTGTAAAATGACAAGCAGCATATTTTTTACATGGTGATGTTTGTGGAGATGTGTGTGTATTTTTGTCCATTTCATCTTTTGATGGTTGTCCGTGTGGTCCCTTCTGGACCACCCCTGCTAATTCTGATCTAAGATGAACTTTTATCCAATTGGATCTCCCTTTCTCCCAAGGGCAGGTTCTGGAAATAGGCTTATCCTGTGATTGGATTGTTAGACCCTGGGGGAAGGGTACAAGGGAGGTCAAAAAGAAAATCATGCTGTCTTTTGGCTATGGCCACACGGGGGGCCAGCCTTGACACACAATCGTTCACACGGTAAACACATCAAATCTTCACAAAGACGATGGTGGAGTATGATGGCCCCCAGAGAGTGCAGCAAAGACAGATGAATGTTGTGGTCTGGGGGGGGGGGGGGGGGGGGGGGTAACTCCCCAGGATTTCCAAACATCAGTCAGCAGTTTGTTGTATGTCTGTGACACAGGAGAAATATATGGGAGGGCAGGAGTTCTGTTCTAATATCTGTCTTTTACTTAGAGCTTCTAAAATATTGAAGAACTTTAATTGTTTCTTTTTATTTGTTTATTTATTTGCACGGTACAAGCAGACAAAAAGTGAATAATCTCAGCTCTCTGTGGGTGTTAGTGGCACACTGGAACACAAACATCCCCTAATACCAGAAAAAAAAACCTCAATGTTAGAAGATATGACTTTCAGACCTGATTTATGTGAGTTGCCTTGTAATAAAACAGATTTATGCAGTCGTCTGTAACAATAGTTCGACTGGAAAATAATGTTTCACTTTGGTCTTTAACAAGGCCCTGGATGTTCTTTGTAGAGTCTTGATGAGGTCTTCAAACACGTCTTAAGAAATCCACCTAGTCTACGATGTCCACGCTTCCCTCGTGCCTAAACTACAGTCATCACTGAGTCGAGGTCATGGAAACAAAAACTGCTGAGTACAAAATGAGTAGCATCGTATTTGCCTTTTAGTAGATATTCCACTGGGCTGTGAGTAGTTGCGTTCATGAGAGAGTCTCCAGAATGTCTTGTAATTCAATTCTATTCATTGTATTTCTACAGCTCCAAGTCCCAACAGAAGTCATCTCTGGGCTCTGAACAGAAACACTCACATACATAAAAACTAATTAGTAGAAGTTCTTTATCTAAGGAAACAGCAGATTGTGTTGAATCTTCACTTTGTGACAGTCTTCCATCCTGAACAAGCACAAAGGAGACAGTGGAAAGGAAGAACTCTCTTTGAATAGGAAGAAACCTCCAGCAGAACCAGGTTCAGGACGAGTGGCCATCTGCTTTGACTGGTTGGGTTTGAGAGGACAGGAAGGAGAAATTAACACAGAATGGCAGGTCCAGGTTCAGGTCCACGTTCAGGTCCACGTTCAGGTCCAGGTGGTTCTCAATTTCCCTGTATGAGTCACAAATGCACACAATTCTGTTCTCTGAATATGTTGAATGTGTTCACTGTCCTTTTAAATAAATAATTGAAATGAACAAGTGGTACGTCAATGTCCGCCGTAACTTAATGATTTGAGGAGCAAATGTTTGTAGTTTTTGAGTGTTTTTCTGGACTAGAATGGAACAGTGGATTTAAGTAAACCTTAATGATTTTGGTGCAAGATATTCAAGTGGGTAGGTGTTAGATTGTGAAGAACAGAGGTAGCTATTTATTTTTATTTTTATTATTTGAGGCAGCTCTGTGACACATCCTGGCAAGCAGAGGAAGCAATTTTATCCACCACCAGATGCAATGGTGGACCCAACTGTCCAAAGGACCGCCCCAATCATTTGAGGAAACTATGTATTTAAGTAATACAAAAAATATAAAGCATAGTTTCCTCAAATGATGAATGTGGTTTCTATCTATCTATCTATCTATCTATCTATCTATCTATCTATCTATCTATACATACATAGTGGTGGCCATTTTGGATAGTAATGTGAAACTGAAACCATAATTTTCAAAAAAGATCTTTCTTACACCTAAATGATGCAGACACTCAACAAAATGAGAGTCGGTACCTCACTTGTTTTTCAAGTTATCCAGCTCACATCAAGCACAGACAGATGGAGGGTATTTCCAATTCTCCCTTTTTCTGTCTGTGACACAGAACGAAAGACATCTGAGACAAATATCCACATCTATAAACCCACTGATGACAAATAACATTTCTGAAACATTGGTCCAAATCTGCCAGTCTTTCATTTCAAGCATGTACTCCAGGATTAAAGCATGAGGGTGAAGGCAGCTGACACACTGTGGGTGAAGGTAGACAAATAAATAATGTGCACAGCCAAGAATATAATTTTCCAAACCTTGTAGCAGAAAATAGGCCACCTTTTTGTAAATGGCTGTTCACACTGCAGCCACATCTCACTGTGTTTAATCAGTTTAGTCAGAGTTTAGTCAGATTGTAAAAGAAAATGTTCTCACATTTTTGAGTCACATCCTGATGAGAGATACCAGTAACTGAAGGAAGTTTTCCTACTTTGTACTTTGTCTCAATCCAGTCATGTTCTACTAGACAGTGTAGCTCTTGGAGGGTTTAATGTGAAGGGGGGGCTATCAGATCAAACCTTTCCTCTCTGTTTCAGAGCTGCCTTTTGTTACAGCACTGACTTTCTATATTAACTTTTAGTCATGTATCACACAATTTCATTCAGAGCATTTGAAAGTTCTCAGCTTTTAGATTTGTCTGCATTTAGTAAAAATAATGGGGGGGGGGGCAAAATATGATTTAAAAGATGAAAGTAAAGGCCTTAGCGAGTCCAAGCAACATGCGGCTCGGGTGGTCGCTGAGGCAAAAACTCGGGAATGGGAGGAGTTCGGAGAGGCCATGGAGAATGACTTCCGCACGGTTTCGAGGCGATTCTGGGCCACCATCCGGCATCTCAGGGGGGGAGAGCGGTACGCCACCAACACTGTTTATAGTGGGAGTGGTGTGCTGCTGACCTCAACTCGGGATGTTGTGGGGCGGTGAGCGGAATACTTTGAAGACCTCCTCAATCCCACCGGCACGTCTTCCACTGAGGAAGCGGAGCCTGGGGACTCTGGGTCGGGCCCTCCAATCTCTGGTGCTGAGGTCACCGAGGTGGTTAAAAAGCTCCTCGGTGGCTGGGCCCCAGGGGTGGATGAGATTCGCCCGGAGTTCCTTAAGGCTCTGGATGTTGTAGGGTTGTGTTGGCTTACACGGCTCTACAATATTGCGTGGACATCGGGGGAAGTTCCCCTGGATTGGCAGACCGGGGTGGTGGTCCCCCTATTCAAACAGGGAGACCGTTGTCAAGATTTGGTGGTCAGGGACGAACCCAGTGTGCAGACAGGACTCAACTCGGCAGATTACAAAACT
>NC_056500.1:38012920-38044887 GCF_014905685.2 Nematolebias whitei
AAGCCGGACCTGGAGAAGAACTTTTTACTCTTTAAAAACATATTTGGTATACTTGCTTGATTTTTAGCTACTGTTTGGCAAGTTTTAGGTTTACAAGAGGCAGCACTGTGGCTCATTTGCTAGAGCTGCTGCCTCTCAGTGATAAGGTTGCCAGATTAAATCCCAGCCTGGGACCTTTCTGTGTGGAGTTTGTTCTCTCCATGCTGTGTGGGTTTTCTCCAGGTCCGGTTTCTTCCCACATATCAGAAACATACATGTTAGGATGATTGGTAACTAAATTGTCCCTAGGTGTGCAATGACTGTGGCTATACCCAGAAATAAGGACTGAGGAAAACAGATACCAAGATTTAGGATGTATTTACAATGTTTATTTACAAAGTGGTCAATCATACAACGAATCAGGGAGGGAGCTGGAACTCTGAAGAGCAAAAAGATAATTAGTGGTCTGTTGGCAGGGTGATAATGTTATTGTTGATCTTTCTTATAATGGAGGTTGTAATGGGGAGAGCGGACCCAAATAGTTCCAAGCAAAGAAGGTGTACGTCTGAACAATGGCAGGCGATAGGCAAGTGGTAGGAAGGCATGGAGGCAGCTGAGGAGGCACAGAGGAGCTCAAGGTCCACAGAGGAGAATCCGGGATACAGAAGGACACCAAGGATTAATCACTGGAGGCACAACGAGAATAGAAAGTTGTTAGCATTTAGTTTCCGACATGAGTAAAAGGGTAGAACAGAAGTACCATTGGCAGTTAATGCTCCAGCACTGACTGAATGTTTTCTGCAGCCTTTATGATACTCATGCTCATCAAGCCGATGATCATCAGGTGCTGCTGATCAGAGTCTGTCTGTGTGTGCAGGAGCTGGCAGAGCAGAACTCCCACAAGGTGAGAGTGAGAGAGTGAATGGTTGTTTGTCTCGTTTGTCTATGTGTCCCTGTGATGGACTGGAGACCTGTCCAGGGTGTCCCCCACCTTTCACACAGTGACTATTGGATATGGGAACCAGTGACACAGTAAAGGAAGAAATGGGTTAAAGATAATAAATAGATGGATAGATGAATGAATGAATGAATGAATGGATGGATGGATGGATGGATGGATGGATGGCTGGATGGATGGATGGATGGATGGATGGATGGATGGATGGGTGAATGGGTGTGTGGATGGATGGATGGATGGATGGATGGATGGATGGATGGATGGATGGATGGATGGATGGATGGATGGATGGGTGGATGGATGGATGGATGGATGGATGGATGGGTGGATGGATGGATGGATGGGTGGATGGATGATGGATGGATGGATGGATGGATGGGTGAATGGGTGGGTGGATGGATGGATGGATGGATGGATGGTTTAAAAGATTGAATCATTTTAGTTTTCTGATGGTTTAGGGTTTTAGCTACTGCTCTAACTGTTTTAGCTTTTAACTACATTTTTGATTGTTTTAACTAAAGTATTGCTGATTTTAACTTTTAACTTCTGATTTGTTGGCTTTAGCTTTTAGCCAGTGTTTTGCTCATTTTAGATTTTAGTTTTTGTTTTACAAATATTACTTTGTTTTGATTGTTTTAACTTTTTCATCAGATTTCAACACTCAGCATTCATTCAGCAGATTTCCTCAAAAATATATATTTTTTAAGTTTTCTTTGGTATCGTGGTTTTGCAGTAATCAGAGTAAAAAAACTGCTGTTTTAATAATAAATCAAATAATAAATCAATTAAATTGCACTCTGGGAAACCAACACGCACCATAAAAAGGATATTTTTAGTGTCGTTATTGCTATTTTCTCCATGTAATAGATGCTGTGAAGTGGAAGCAGCTTATCTCACATTCAGAATCACTGACCCTTCATCTAAATCGTTGAACCAAACATGTTGGCTGCTGCAATCAAATGAACTTGCTTTCTGGCAGGTAATTCTCCACCTTGTTGCTTCTACATCTGTTGTTTTGATGATGGTAGAACTGAGAACAACATGACTACATCTAGTTCAAGGTGTACTGTACATCTGAACAGCTTTTTGCCCACAAGTCACCAGTGTACTCAAGTCATTAAAATATGAGGGAAACTAAAGATGTGAACACACATCTTGAGTGTAGCGATAAAGTTTGATGAACCATGACTCTTCTTTTTTAAAGACGAAGATAAACACCAAATTCAAGATGTTGTCTAGCAGCAATGTTTGTTGTCCCCGGTCGCAGAGCAAAGAGGGAAATAGAAATACTGTCTGTCCGTCTTGTGAGCATGATAATGATTAAGTGATAATGATCAGGTCGCCACGTCAATAATCAACATGGTTGCCACCACATACAGTAGTCTCGCGATACTTCTCGGTTTGACTTTTGCGGACTCACTCTTTTTCAGGTTTTCAACATAAAATTGTACATGAAAAGGGAGAGAGTGGCTGAGCACGGCTGAGTGTGGTTCACTCAGGTATGACAGACCACCTGCCCCCTCCTTTCTCTTTCCGAGGCTATCTGTCACTGCAGAGAAAGAGAAAGGAGGGGGTGGGGTCTGTCTTTCCTCATCGTGCCCCAGAGACGCACAACAGGCGGGCATGCAACAGACAGCCTCGGAAAAAGAAAGGAGGGGCAGGGATCTGTCTTATACCTGAGTGAGTCGCACTAGCGGCATGGATTGTTTATTTAAAATAATCAAGCCCGACCCGAACCGAGCCTTTAGAAATGAGAGCAGGAACAAGAATGCTGGACACTTCAGGCACGAGACGATCAGACAGTCTGGCAGCGAGGCAGAGACTGAGAAGCAGCACACAGGTGCAGCAGGTGGGAGACTGGGAGTGACACAGGTGATGAGCATGAGTGTGACTGCGGCAGAGTGGTGGGCGTGGCAGAGAGGAGATCATGACTGTGCTCTTTTAGATCGTTTAGAGAGTTTAGAACATTGTTAAGAACATTGCAAGAGTGTGGGTTTATAAAGCCTTAATAAATTTAACATCTCTACCTCTAGATTTTCATCTATTGTGGGGGTGTCTGGAACGTAACCCCCGCGATAAGTAAGGGACTACTATCTAAATGGGCCACCCCTATCATTTAAAGAAACTAAGCTTTCTAGTTTTTCCATTGCTTAAAAGTATAGTTTCCTCAAATTATTGGGATGTCCAAAGATGAATATGTGGTGTCCAGGGACACCACTGGCTTCTCCGTTGCATCTGGAGGTGGATAAAATGGATACCGCCACTCGCCAGGATTTGTCATTCTGTGTCGCTTCAGACAAGCAAAAAAAAATGTAAATAAAAACTCCAACCCACTTGAATTTCTTGCACCAAAAACTTTAAAGTTCACGTCATTTCCTGTTTAATGACCAAAAAACTCCCATCTCAAAAACTAGAAACATTCACTATTTAAATCCCTCAGCGACGGGCGACATCGGTGTACGGCTTGTTTCTGTTGGACAGTTGGTTTCTACACTTTAAAGCACAAAGCAGAAAAGAACTGTTTGCATTTTGTTATGGACAGAAAGTGTAAGTTAAAGTGAAGGAGCCAGAAAATAGAGAATTAATTAGATTTTTATTGATGAAACAAAGTCATAGATTTACCCCCTTTAGTTCCCCCTTTATCAAAAGAATTAATAAACTTGCTCCTGTAAGCAAACACTTTTCAAGCTGGTTTTCCCAGTCAGTTTTGTTTACTCCAGGACTCCTTGTTCGCCTTCAAATGTCTGCAGTGGATGTGTCAGGTTGGCCTCCGGCAGGCTGCCAGCTTACCTGCAGAAACTGTCTTCTTTCTCCATAGAAATAGAAATAAATAGTCATGTCCAGAGAAATGTATTGGTTTATGTGATGGATCTCTCCCTCGGTGTGCTCTGTTGACCTTCCTACTTAACCTTCTTTTCTGCTTCTGTTTAGCTTCCCAGAAAGACAACTGACCCATGCTTAGCCATGCATCCATCCAATAAAAATATTAACACACACAGAAAGGAAAAACAAAACAACATGTGCACGCACAAGCATGCCCAAGCAGAAACACAACACACAAACAGGTGAAGCCATGCATAACAAATGCACAACGGCAGGTCTGATTCTGCTTTCACTCTCCAAGATGCACCGAGGAAGAAAATACAGACGTGTAAGTGTATTTAATAAGTTACACCGCCTTGTCCAACAGCATTACTGCTGAAAGGGATGGAAAAGAACCACAAGGAGTACATATTTTATACAGAAAAGTGTAAAAGTCTAACTGAATAAAGATCGGCTAGTGAGGATTGGCATTTGAAATCTTGTAATTTGGTAAGAAGTCAGACAAGCCAAATGGAGACAAAACAAAGCACGAAGGGAGAGACGGGGAGGGAGAAGAAGTGCTCTGTTTGTTAACCCGCTGAAACAAAAGTCCACTTTTCATCCTGATGACAGGTAATCGATGAGGAGAACAGGAGAAAATATGATAACATGACAGAACACAAAGAGAGCACATGCTGAGGCTGGACATGGAGGAAAAGACGCAGGCACACACACTCACACACACACACACACACATTTTAAAGGTCATCAGCAAGTCTGCCTACCCAGTCGACAGCTGGCAATCAATAGCAGTAGGAAGACGATAGAAAAATCAGCAAGTAGGCTGTTATATTATTATTATTGTCATTATTTTGTTTTCTGAGGAGTGAAATTTTTCAGCTGACCTTCAAACGGCATCAACGGTCCATTAAACTTTAGCGGACATTTCAGGACAGTTTTCTACGTTCTGCTCGGCCATGAACAGAACTGTCAACATTTATTTTTACTTGTTCGTGTGTGCTTTCTGCCTATTAACTGGGAATGGACTGGTGAAGATTTTCAATCATCCGGGACATTTTAATCCTATGAGGTCAGTTTGTGCTTGAATTATGTGATAGGGTGACTCACAGCTACTACACCAAATGTTAGCTTATTTGTTAAAAATATATTTGTTCCTTCTTTAGGCTGCTCCCTTCCTCAGGGGTCACCACAGTGAACCAACTCGCATGAAGACTTGGTAATTATTTTTAATGCTGGATGCCCTTCCTGACACAACCACAGAGCTACCACAGCCCTGTGTGTGGAGCCGAGAGCTGCATCTAGGGCGCCCCGGGGAGCAGATGGTGGGTGGAGGCAGGTATGGGTGTTTCACCTTTCCCACCCACATTTTGATGTTGTCAGTCCTGGGCGTTGAACCGGCGACCTTCCGATCACAGGCCCACCTTCTCTGACCTCTGCGCCACCACTCCCCATATTGGTTAAAAATGAATCATTTAATTAACTTAATTAAATAATTAACTAATGTATGGCCATTTTGTGTTGTAAAGTTTGTAAGTCATTGCGTGTACATCCACTTATAACTTTATGACTTATTTGAGCATGGACTTTGTTGTTTATGACTTCTACTTTGTAACTTTTTTAAGTTTCAGCCTTGCATCCACAAAAAAAATTTTATTTTTTTTTTTTTTTTTTTACTCCAAAATGATTTTGTTTTTAAATCAATTTCTAGAGTGGCAAACTCAAAACTCTTGGCCAAAAGTTCTGGCTGTTTTTAGTGTTTCTATTTGAAAGAAGACATTTCTAGAAATGGTGTCGTGTTTAAAAGGTTAAGTTTAGAAACAACAAATGTTGTTAGGACATAACTAAGATTTGCAAGCAGGGCAACTCTTGAAAAAAAATCACTCTAATGCCAATTTGATGGGTGATATGTGCTGCTGATTATCCATGTTGCTGATCTCATGCTGCTGATTTATTTCATGCTGTTCTATTCATTCGTACTCATCTACTCTCACAGACTCATGTTCGTGCTGCTGTTGTTCGGCATATTGTTTTTTTTTCATTATTAAGTGTTTAGCATATTTCTTAGTTTATATCTTAGATCCTTAGCACTGTTTCCTTTTACAGTTTATATTTTGCTGTTGTTGGATGTAACTACACAGTATTGTTCCACCTCATGTACCACATGTGATGTGAATGACAACAAAGGACCTTGAACTTGACCTCTTCAATCACTCTCATACAGTCAATTCACTCTTTTCAGCACAATGTTGTCTCATTTTCGTCACCTCACCTACCACCTCACACCCTTAAAACTGACCTTTTTATCACTTTCATTATTTCAGGTCGTTTGTACATGTCCAATGGGCTAAACAGAGTGAGTCCATTCCTGCTCCAGCTCAGTGTGGTCCTTCTCTTCTCATCACTTTCGTCCTTCACCTGGTTTCTCTAATATCCATTAGTAGGGTCCTGGCCTGAAACAGAACTCCGTCCACCTAACCATCCCATGAGACAAGACTCACCCTTCTGATCAACTCCGTCTCGCATCCGTTCTTCCTTAAAACATCTAGAACTCACATTTCACATCTTTGCTCTCTTGTCCTGACAGATGTTTCAGATGTTAGGTTAGGTGAGGTTGGTAAGGTCTTTTTTTTATTTTTTCATTTACCCTTTATTTATACAGGTAGTCTCATTGAGTCACGAGAACTCATTTTTAAGAGAGACCTGTTTGGGAGCAGATGGTGGGGGTTAAGGGCCTTGCTCAAGGGCCCAGAGTGGGGCGAATGAGGGTGGAGGCAGGTGTGGATGTTTCACCTTCTCCACCCACATTTTGATGTTAACGGTACCGGGAGTTGAACCTGCGACTTTCTGATCACAGGCCCATCGTCTCTAGCATCTGCGCCACCACTCCCGTATGGTCGTATGGTATGTTAATCAGCTGTTGTAGAAGTGTTTACGTCTATTTTCTCTAGAAAGCCAGAAGAATAGCTCTCGTCTCGCACTGCTATCACAATAAGGAATGCTCAAGTGTCTGTACATCTGTGTGTGTGTTTCTGTCTTTATGCTAAAGACGCACTCATATCAAGACTGGCAGCACCCCATGAAATGAGAGCTGTCGTTCATTCTGGAGTGATACTTAATGAAAGTAAAATGGGTTTGCACAAGCGTGTGTTTCCGTGGAAGCATGCATTAGTATGAGATTATGTGCACACAAGGATGACTCGGAGTTAGCTGATCAGGTCTGTTGTTGGTGTCTAACCAGAAACAATTAGTTGAATTAATGAGGTCTGGAGTTTGCAGTGTTTTGATGAAGTCATTTAGTAGGACTGTAACGTTTGCAAGATTTGCATTTACAAATAAAGCTGAACGGTATCCCAACAAGCCTTGCAAGGACACGTTTCAAGTTAGCAGCCCAGAAATCACATTAGCATGTTGCTGATATTTCACCCTCAGCAGTGAATATAATATAGGTATCTCTGAGGGATTAGAGCCTGGAAAATAATTTTCTACCTCAGGGCATGTAAAAGAAGCCGGAACAGGTGCTCCCGAAGCCTCGTATGTTTGGGGAATAAATGTGGAAAGAGCTTGCAAGTATCATCTTGGCTAATTATATTCACACACACAAAGAAAGCCATAAATAAGAGCGCTTAACCTCCGTGTTTCTACAAACACACCCTCCTCCTCCCTGTTGGGCAGAGGTGATATAAACTGTGGTGGCTCCAGTCGTCAAGAAGGGAAACACACACACAGACACACAATCACAGACACAAAGTAAGCTTTCTGGGGGACAGTCACGTCTCTTTAGCTGATCATCTATCTCCATTAGCCACAAGTGATGGGTTCTGATTAATAGGGCCACAGGCAATAAACAGTCTGAAATACACCAACAAACTTAAAATATTGACATAAACTCCTATTAGCTCGCCACCACTATCAGCAGTCATCATGATGTATCATTGCTGTGCACGTAGGTCACCAACAAATATACACTTTGTGCAAATAGGGCAGAACTTGGTTCATTTTGTTCATGAAGGAGCAAAATGAATCAACTGTGGGAGGTAGTTTTAGGGAGTAAGTCATTTTTCATTCATTTCATTCAGTTCTTTAATACTTGTAGATGTTTCACCTTGAAATTGTTATTTAAGTAGAACACCCTTGTACACTTTTAAACTTTTTAAACACATGGTATTGGTTTATGTGGCCTTGCAGATGAATTATTGAAGGATTTATGAGTTTAAAACTGTATGAGAATTGATGTTGCCTGACTTACAGCTAAGACCCAATAGTTTTAGACTCATTAATGTTCTGAACTGGAAGTGGGGCGAGGCAAAATATGGAGGGCCCAAAGTAGTGAGCATCAATGGCATTGGTTTTATCTGAACTGGATTATAATCCAGTAAAATTTTAAACACTGACAGCTTCTTTGTGCCGTGTGATTTGAGAAATGGCGTTGGTGTTAAAATACTTTAAATTACCAGCAAATGCATAGTTAGCCTTTGGGAATTTAATCGACGTTACCATATCACATGGACCACAAACAATATTGCAATTATTTATGGTGATTGTTAAATATAACTTTAAATCAAGCTAAAATATGTGTATTTCTAAGGGCATAATTAGGATGTTTGCCACAGACAGATATCATAATACCAGTTTTTTTTTTAATTAGTTTTTGTTTTTTTATTCCATTGTTCCATTATAAATTTCAGGGATTTTTTTTTTATGTGACTATTTTTCCCCATCAACATGTGTCCAATCAAATGGGGAAATTTGCTAATGTTAGGAGTTTAAAAGAAAAATACCCAAAATCTAATGAAATCTGATCAGTTCAAACAAAAACTAAAAAGGCTTTAGTTCAAAGAGACTTCAAGTTTTGTAAACTTAAAGGACCTTAAAAAAATTGTTTTTAAGTGAATACTGAAAGAGTTTAAAGAAATAGTTCAGATCATTTGAAGTGGGGTTCTGTGGAAAGGTAATACAAGGATATAAGGATACACGGATTTTTATTGTCATTCTCATCACATGTGGTACATGAGGTGGAACGAAACTATGTACAAAGGGTCCCAGTTACAGCCAACAAAAATACAAATTGTAAAGAAAAACATTAGTCAGATCCGAGTCATGAACGAAGAATATACTACATTCACTAAACTAAGAATACACTAAGCAGTAATAGTACAAAAACAATGTGCCAAAACAACAGCAGCACGGACATGATTCTGTGTGAGCAGTTGAGGACTAATGAACACAGCAACATGTAATAATCAGCAGCATGAGATCAGCATCATGGATAGTCAGCAGCACATATCAACATTGTGGCATTACGGTGATTTTCATAGTTTGTTTGTTTTTGTCACAGTAATTTTCAAAGTATTTTTCACAGTGATTTTTCCTGGTTAGAGATTCATGAGTCTAACAGCTTCAGGGTAGAAGCTGTTCCTCAGCCTGATGGTTCTGCACTTAATGCTCCTCAGCCTTCTGCCTGAGGGGAGCGGGGCAAAAAGTGTGTGTGCTGGGTGTGTGGGGTCCTGTTCAATAATGAACCGTCAATATCTTACAAGTTGTGGATAACGCTCTTATTTTAAAGGAATGAAGTGTCAAATCTGTCTGACAAGCTAATGGCTAACAGTCAGTATGAATGAAGCAATGGCAACCCCCTCTTCAGATGTTCGGAACCAAGGGTTTTAGGGGTATTTTAATTACATTTTTAATAAATAAACTGGTTTTTCTTTACAATGAGTCACATTCATTCATTATAAAATGTGATCCTTATAAAAAGCCTTCTATTGTTAAACATAAACCAGATATGCCCTCAGAGAAATCCATGTTTTCCATTCAGCTGTAGTGAATCCTTTGTTTCCTTTAAACCAAATATGGTCATTCCATACACCAGAAATAAATAAAAATAAAATAAACAGCAGTGTGACCACAAAAGGGTAATCTCAAAGCTTCAAAATGGCAGTCAACAAGACAGTTCATCCATTTATCTCTTTAAATGGTAAATGGACTGTACTTGTATAGCGCCTTTCTATCTTATCAAGATACTCAAAGTTCTTTACAACACAATCTGTGCCTCATTTACCCATTCATACAGCACTCTACTAGATCTATACAGAGACTAATCAGTGCTTTTTAGATCACATTCATACACCGATGGGACACAATGAGGGGTTCAATGTCTTGCCCAGAGGCACTTGGGCATGTGGCTGCTGGTAGAATCGAAACACCAACTTTCGCATTGGAAGATGACCACTCTAACCACTCAGCCACAGCCACTCTTTACAGTTATTGTGTGGGCAAAACATTGTTTGTCCTTTTTTTTAACAAAAGTTTGGTTTCACCAACTGGTCACAATGAGTTGATCTAACTGGTGGAAGATTTCAGAGAAAATAATGAAATGGTGTAATCTACCTCCTATCCCTCCCTCCTCTGCCTTGTCCTTCACATTCCTTTACTCCCCACCAGATCCAGCTAAAACCTCCTCAGTCCACCTTTCATTATATAACCAGAAATATATTTGAGTTGAGTTTTTCACTCAGGGAATCCAGGATACACATCAACTCTCCGTGACATGGCCCCAAGATGCAGCAATTTCATTTCTGTCTGTGTCCACTTCCATTCGATCCATATTTGATCTCCCGGATGACATGCGTGCACAGCCGTGTGTAAGGCATGCGTGCACACCCATGCACGGGAACAGAGTGCCGTGAACGGTCAAATGCAAGCAGGCACACCTCCGTTAAACAACACTGTATTATTTCCCCGGCGATTCTGAATGGCAGGGTTGAGTAGGAACACTGAACCAGATGCTCTTTAATCCTGTAATGAGAAAAGCAGCCAAGCACACATGCACACACACAATCACACCAAGGCAATAATCTGTTAGACACAATGCTGCTCTTTTAATCCTGATCCCTCTCTCCCTCGTAATGATGACACTAAGACTCCCTCTCCTCTGTTACAACTAATCATTTATCTGTTTATCTGACTACGTGCAGTGAGAAACACAGATTGCCTTTGTGTAACCAACTGTTCCAACCTTTAATAGCATGGGAAGAGACTGGTGAACAGACAGATGTGCATGTACATGGCTGACTTCTGAATGCTCCAGTCATTCCTTTTCTACTTCACAGTTTGAATTGGACTTGACAGAAATGAATCAAATATATTCTACAATATGCCTTCTCTAAATAAGTGTATATAAGTGTACCTATATGTTCAAGGGTGTGCCTACATTTTTAGACATGAAAACAGCAAACCGACAAACAGACTCCGGTAACCAGGCAACTGATTCCCTTCTAAATCTTTTAAAACCTCAGATACCGTTGTCATTGTTTCAGAAAGTGCACATGCACACAGAGGCACAAACACAAAGACACACATGTGGATTCACAAACAAAAAAAAATCCCTATGTCGCAAGTGTGGTATACTTAGACTATAAGCACATCCTTTCTAAGCTGCAGAAACTTTGAATCATATTCCCTACCAAACTTGCTGGTATCCAGAAATAGACGGCAGCAAGAGCACATTGCACACTTTGTTTAGGCCTAATGATCGAGACAGAGGGGAGAGACATTGGATGGATGGAAAGATACCGAACATATGTTAAGTGAAAGGGTAACAAGAGAAAGGGATGTGGAGAGGAGTGCGAACGGGTGGTGATCACAGTTCACCCAAACAGATCTCTCTCAGTCTTCCTCTCTCTATCATGGCTGGGCTAAAAAAAGAAATCAATAACACTTCTCCTCTTCCCTTTCCTTGTCATCAGAGCAAACTTCAGCACAAACATACAACTGTTGATGGACTGCAGACAAATGAACACAAACATACACACGAAGCGATGCACAAGTCACCTAAACACACAGTCATGGCTGTTGGTATGTGACTGCCACCAAAAAACTGGGATCAATACGATAATATCATTGTTCAAAACACACACTCGCCTCTGAATTGTTCACGTCCCGCCATCTTTTTCTTGACTAAGAAAGAAAGTACACCCACATTTATCAAAAATGTCAAAAACTGACACATACATACTTGTTAGCAAATGAATGGTTGACACACAAATGCCCACACAGAGGCAGAGCAGGCAGAGTGAACAGGATGAAGCAGACTCTTTTTCTATTTGCAGAAATGCAAATCAAGAGTATTTTATACGCAGGCACCTCTGTGTAGCTGTTAACTTTGCATCTGGACATCTCACTACAGAGTGAGTGTGTGCACGAGGACTTGAATTTATTCAGACTAAAAACTAGCAGGACATTTTGCATCAGTAGCATCTTAATGAGGCAAAAATGCAGAAGTCCCAACATCTGTTTAAAGTCCAACACCCACCACTTTTTTATAATACATATCCAACTAAATTTGATAGAGACATACAGTAAATAAATGCCTATGTTCTGTGGCAAACGTTGAAGAATAACGCAAACTGGATTTAAAAACATACTTTTTCTAACAATTTCAAACTGTTTCAGTCAAGACTCTGGAAACAGCCCCTTCACGTCCATATATGGGTGTGATGTCACGCCATGGATCTGATCATTAGAGACCACTAGATTTCTATTGAGCAAGGCTGGAGGCAACTGCAAAGATGAACAGTCAAATGACAAACAACCCCCCACCTGACTGAAGCCTGAAATTATTTGACAAGTGCCAAAACATCTACAGGAAGAAGAAAAAGATGTGGAAGTTGAAGGAAGTTCAGCAGCGTTAGAGACACAGCAATAAACATGTAACCATCATATTCTAACTGGTACCCATTAAGAACACTTGGGACTATAATGGTGGGGTTTAGGCTTTAAAATGTACACACCATACATACAAGAACAGGGTTTCATGTATACACAAAATATTTTTCATAATTTCAGCCTAGTTCGAGGACCTCGACCATCCTTTGATGAATAATGTGCCTGGAACATTTTGTCTTAGTATTTGGACTGACATGACTTCCAGTCAATAGTTTAATGTGACACAAAGGAGAAGCTTGGATTGTTGTGCTTTTGTGTGGATGAAAACATTTCTAGCATTGATGTCATGTTACAAGATAGTGAAAAGTTAGTGTTCCAGTGTGCACGAGGCTTAAACTTAGCTTTAGGGTTACAAGTTAGACATGGTTTAAAATAATGATTAGAATTAGAGAGCAGCACGGTGCCTCAACTGGTAGAGCTGTTGCCTCTCAGCGAGCAGGTTACCCTGGTTCAAATACTGGTCCGGGAACCCTTCTGGGTGGAGTTTGCATGTTCTCTCCGTGCTGCGTGGGTTTTCTCCGAGCACTCCAGTTTCCTCCCACAGACCAAAAACATGCATGTTAGGCTGATTGGTAACTCTGAATTGTCCCTAGGTGTGAGTGAGAGAGTGAATGGTTGTTTGTCTCTATGTGGCCCTGTGATGGACTAGAGATCTGTCCAGGGTGTCCCCTGCCTCTCGCAGACTGATAGCTGGACATGAGCACCAGTGACCCATGCAACCCAAAAGGGAAGAAACAGGTAAAAGATAACGAATGGATGGATGGATGGATGGATGGATGGATGGATGGATGGATGGATGGATGGATGGATGGATGGATGGATGGATGGATGGATGGATGGATGGATGGATGGATGGATGGATGGATGGATGGATGGATGGATGGATGGATGGATGAATGGATGGATGAATGGATGGATGGATGGATGATTAGATGGATGATTGGATGATTGGATGGATGGATGGATGGATGGATGGATGGATGGATGGATGGATGGATGGATGGATGGATGGATGGATGGATGGATGGATGGATGGATGGATGGATGGATGGATGAATGGATGGATGGATTAGAAGTAGGCATTGTGTTGGAGTGGTTACAGTTAGGGTAAATGGCATTAAATCATCCCCATAGTGATAAAAATAAATGCATGTCATCCACAAACTCCAATTTTGTTTGATATTTTCCAAAATGTTTCTTTGTGTGCCCTCCAGCTCTGCATTTAGACTTCTCCTAGTGTGTATGTTTTGTGTGTGTTTGTGTGTTTGTGTCAGGATAATGGCTTGTTTGTTTATTTGCCGTTTGACACCGGTCCGCCCTCTCCTATTGATTAGAGCTCCTGCCTCGCTCTTCAGATCTCCTCCCAGTTGGCTGGTTATGAAAACACTATTGTTGGAGAGACAACTACTTCTCCTGAAAGCTTCAAAAGCTTAGCCCCATTACTTCACAGGTGGACATAACAAGACATTCTCAATGTCTGCAGTATGAATAGATTGGGTGCTAAACATCAGTTCTGGATTAGCAAAAAAGAGCCTTTATTACCTATTTATGTCTCATTTTGGATTAAACTTTTTGCATTTTATTGATCTAAGTTTTGTAATTAGATTTTTCAGTCATGCACTCATGGCCATGTACATCCACTTAGAGAGAGCTGATGCTGTCTTATGTATGTAGGCTGCTTGAGTAAGAGATATATTACAACTTGTCTCATGAGCCTAAAACTAAGTATCCCCAGTGCTGCCAATAAATCTATGGGAGCCATTAGCTGCTAGTTTGGGACTCAACCTCATCATTTAGAGACTCACACACTTTGCAGTGTTCCAAATTCTGCACACTTTCAGTATATGTTACATAATGGCCCTTATTTGTAGCAATAGATTTTGTCTAATCTCTTTATAGGTTTGACTCTGTTTTGTCTAGCACCACTCATAAAACTAAATCCCAGCTGATGAAAACTGAAAAATGACCTGGCTACTATATGTTGTATTTTCCAGATCATTTAGGTAAAATTAGACACAAACCCAATCAGACATTTTGTATAACCAGTCAAAAACATGCATTGCAAAAAAAAATGTAAACAGTTAAGCACCTCTCAGGGCTGGAAATTAAACAAAACTGCATGCATTGAAAGATCATGTCATTGTAGTGCTATGAGTACAATCACAGATCAAATGGAAGATCAAGTTAGTAGAGTTTATGGACACACTGCTGGTCTCGTGTCATTAGGGTGTGGCACCCACTCATGTCAAACAGAAAATGGACTATTGGTGCAGAACAGCGTCCTGCTGTTGTTGGATCCTTTCTTGCAGTGAGTCAGCCCTTAACTGTAGAAATTCACTTTCAAGATCTGGCAGACCAAGCAGATCCCTTACGTCTTTGATTGGGCAAATACTGGGGGACTTTGCTGCCAGGAGAGAACCTCAACATGAGCCAGGCAGTCCGTAGACACATGTGCTGCATGTGGACGGGTATTGTCTTGTTAAAAGGATTGTACCAGGTTGCCGTCTCCAAACAGGTAAGACATGGATGTTACTGACCTAGCACTTGGCTGTCAGGATCCCCTGTCAGGATCTGTAAGGATCCCTCTTACAGTTTGGATGAGGCAGAGAGGCACCGTTGTAAATCCAAATGGTTCCAAAGACGTGTTTACCAGGAAGGCTGGACAAGACTGGCAAGTGGCTGGAGGGCAAGGCACATAAGACGAAGCGTAGGACCAAGGCGAACCAGGACAGGACCCAAGGCAACAGGATGACTGCAGGCACAAAAAACAAGGTAAGTATCTCTTAAACTTTCAGTATTACTGGCCGGAAGCATAAATACCAAAAGAAGGATCAATGCTCCAGCGAAGAGTAGAACTTGACTGCAGCCTTAAGTAGAGCTGGAACTCATCAGGCAGATGACCGTCAGCTGGTGGTGATTAGCAGCCATCTTGGAGCTGCAGCAAGTGCTACTCTTACAGCATTCACTGGTTAACTGGTCATCATTAACTTCACGTAGACTCTCCCACTGGTACATTTTCATCTTTAAATCACTTCTTGGTCTGCTGCTTTCATACATCTCCTCCTACATGTCTGTGTGTGAGTGCAGCTACAGCGTGCGCTCTCAGGACATTATTACCTGCAGTGTTCCCTCAGTGAGGACTGAACTTGGCAAAAGGGCCTTCTCGTACTCCGCTCCAGTTTCCTGGAATATCTTACAAAAAGATCTGAAGCTCTCGACCTTGACCTCTATAAGAGGCTTCAAACATCTGTTAAGTTCCTGGGAAAAACCAATGCAGACATGTTCCTGTTGTTAGTTTTCTACACTGCCTTACAACCTTGCTGGGGTTTTTTTTTGTTTATTTTGGACTACTTTTCCTTTTAATTATCATTTTATTTTCACTTTTTTTTTTTGTATGCATCCTTTATGATCATCTATTGTTGTCTTTGTTGTCCACTGTTGTCATCACTCTTTGTTAAAATCAACTCACTCTTGTAAATGAGTCCCCGAGACTCAATGGGATTAACCTGTATAAATAAAGGTTGAATGAATAATAAACTCTGACAAGTACTGATACTGCTGTCTCATTCAAGTCTGCATCAGTGTGTGCCAAATGATGTCCAAAACATTGCTTGCAGTATGGTTGCTTAACTTTATTCAATGGGTGTTTATTCTTTTGTGCAGGGATAGTATCTCCACTTTTTCTCTATTTATCAGTATTCCCACGTCATATTTTACTTCTTTAGCTTGTCCATAAATGTATCTCTCTATTTTTTACCGTGCCTCGTCCACCTTTGCTTTCATTCATTAAGAAAAATAATCCAGTCTGTTTATACCACCTTTCTGCATCCATGTCCTCCTTCATGTCAAGGAAAAAACAGCCCAAGTGAGGAAACTTCTTTAAGGCCTCAACGCTCAAAAATAGTCACTTTTTTTGTTCTTTGTCCTTCACTAAAACACACCTTCACAGATCATGTTTTTGTGCCCTCCGGGGTCTCATTTTTAAGGGTCATTAACACGTTTTACTGTCTCATTTGCTTTTGCCTTCTTGTCTTTTTTGAAAAATACTGCATCGTCAAACTCTCCAAAGGATCATGTTGGACAAAAGAAGGGAGTGAAAAATGACAGAGGATTGAATATGAGGTGAGGAGCATCACAAGCCTGAGGACACATCCAGCAGTCAAACTGAGCGTGGTGGTGAACAAGAGGAAGTAGTGAATATTCAAACTGATGAAACCTGAAGGCTTGTGAATTATAGAAGGAGCAATGACAGAAGACCAACATATAAGAAATGATGGAGCTGAACTAAAATCAACCCACAAAGTTTAAACTCACAATTTAGGGTTTTCATAACAGATTTATCTCTTTGAACCATTTGGCATCTTTATTGTGTCAAGCCAGAACAAAGCTGAAAACATTCAGAGATCCAAAGTCACCTAGGAACAATAATACGACCGACAGGGTGTTTTTATCCTCCTTGGGCACAAGCGATGTGAATTATGACATGTCATTAAGCAGAAATACTGGGCGTGCAGTACCAGTTCAAAGAAATGCTTGTCCATTTCTCCGTCGGAGCTGTCCCGTGGTGCATTATGTGAGCATTCTGGACTCACGCTCAAGAAATCCCACATATTTTCAGTGAAGATTTAGGTCTAGACCTGTGGCAGGCAAAAACAGAAGCACAGAACAAATGAAATCATAAAAGGCAACACTGTCAGACCCAAATCACAGGTGGTGACCTACTGTTGTACACTTTTTTTATTTTATTTTTTTGAGCTCATGTTAAAGATTTTCTGTCAGGTCAAACATTTTGGAATGTCACCTGTTGACTTTTATGGCAGAGGTATAAACAACTTCAATTTGGAAATGATGGTGCTCAAGCCAGTTTGGTCAAATCTTGAAAATAACATGTTGTGCATGATCTGTTAGAGACTGGAACACCTGTTGCAAATGACTGTCAACTACTATCACACCAAATTTGAGCTAAATATCTGTAAAATAAAATAAGTGAAATGTAGCCATTTTTATGTAAAGCTAAGGTCCTTTACTTGAGGCAAGTATCTTGAATGAATCCAACATTTTTCAGTCAGGTCATCTGGACAGTTTCTTTTTTGTGCTGAAACGTTTCGCCTTCGATCCTTTCGCCTTCGGTGAAACGTTTCAGCACAAAAAAAAAAAAAAAGAAACTGTCCAGATGACCTGACTGAAAAATGTTGGATTGTATACTTGGATTATTGAGCATGGACTTTGTTATCTTGAATGAAGTTGACTCCAACAGTTAAGCTGGATTCAGACTCCACTAGAAATCAGCTTTCACTCATGTAAGATGTGTTTTTCCATATGAACACTTCATACTCAATAAGAAATTGCATTGCAGAACTCATAGGAAGTTCCTCCGTCCCACCCAGACAGCCGAAACAACTGTCTTCCCACCAGGATCTCCACTCTTTGACCCCTGTACAGAATTTTAGCTCCCCTTGCTGCTACCAGACATTTTATTTTACAGACGGAGACAGTAGCAAATTTGTCACGAAGAGACCACCACCATTTCTGACAGATGGTGCACAAAGGGTGAATGTAGAAAATGTGACCCACGCTGCCCGGCTGAGGTGTACTCTCTCCTAGCCAGCACAGCCACACATCAGTTGTAAAGCTGGTTGTATTTTCCAACACAGCTCCTAAGCAGAGTAGCTGCGGAGCAAAACAATAGCATTGCAGTTCACCCGCTTTTCTGCATATTAACCATCAACAAAGTATGACCAATCACGTGTTTGATACACACCCCTCAGAGAAAAGGTTCTGCCGGGACCTTGTGTCGAGAACAAGCTTGTGAACATAATGGAATAATTTTCATAATGCATCTACATCAGCTACATCTCTCTGAGTATGAATCCAGATTTAATCGGTGCCAGATGTACGGCCAATAATCACTTTTTGAGAGTTTCATCCAAATCCATCCAGTGGTTTGTAAGATATTTAGCTAACAGACAAACTGGGTTGACTCAAACCATAAATGCCAAGGTTCTGAACAAAAAATGTTGCACAATGTGTAGCATCTCTCAGTTATCAGCGCACTGAGGTTCTAGTTAAATATTTGTGAAATTGATCTAGTTAGACATTTTGTGTCTTCTAAGAGGTGGCTGTGGCAGCCATCTTGAACTGGGTGGATTTAAAAAGTTAATTTGTAGATGCACACCCAGTTCTGAGAGTTTTATTAAAACCCATCGAGTGGCGCATGAGAAAATATGTTAACGACTAGATAGCTTCAGTAGGTGACCGCAAAGTGTTAAGGTCAGATCTGGCTTGATCAGTTAGCTCCACGTTGGGAATCAGTCTCAGCTACTGCTACATCAAATTTCAGCTCAATATTTGTCAAACTGAAACCACCTGCTGGTTAATGTTAATCACTATTGCTGCACTGCAATCTGTCCCTGCTCTGATAATAGATCAGTGGTGAATGTTCACCCAATCCTTGATCTGTCAGCAGCCGTTTGGGATCCGTTTGAAAAGGCAGGTTTGTTGTTTCTGATGGGCTGCAGCCATCTGACCTGGACAGTTCATCTGCAGCGCCGTTAGATCATCAGTACAGAAGAGAAATGATCGAATCATCGAACAAACACGTGGCTCTGTAGAGCAGTCAGCCATGCTGTTGTGCAGATAATAATTAAAGGGGTGTTCAAAGAGTTAATCATCTCAATGAAGACAAAAATATTTCACAAGGTGGGAACAAAGTCATGACTACTTAATTTGTCTTAAGTCAGTTTTTGTCAATGAACTGGTAAAACAGTTGGTACAGTAAAAAAAAACTAAACAAAATAAGGCACACATTTGATTTAAATAAAGTGTTTACATGATATAAACATGCTAAATTTAAAGTTTTAAAATGACTTTTTAATGGTTTTATGTTGCTCAACCATTCAAGAATGTCAATCACTGAATGCAACTTTTACAAAATCACTGTTTCAAAATGAACTTTTGTGTCATTTCACAGTGACACCGGGTCAACACAGTCACAACTTTTCAAAATAATGTCACGTGTTTTGATTGAATTATTGTTATATATAAGTTTTAAGATGATCACCCTTCTTCTCTCCATTGTGTCATTTAGCACAAACTAATCACAAGTTCTTTTAACCAAAACTTTCTTTAACAAAACAGCTTGTTAATGTATTGCAAAATAAAACCAATATGTCTCACCTTTACCAAAAATTGATGTTCAAGCTAACATTTTAAAATGGATCAAACTCAGGCCTGGATACAAACATTTAAATGAAAATTCTGCCTGCAAATATTATGATGACCGTGCCTAAATAGAAGAAACTATCAAAAACATTTTTGGTTTCGTTCGAAAAAAGTCATGGTTTTGTGTGATTTTATCTATCCATCCATCCATCCATCCATTTTCTTTACCCGTTTATTCCATTTTGGGTCACGGGGGTCGCCGGTGCCCATGTCCAGCAATCACTGTGCGAGGGGCGGGGGACACCCTGGACGGGTCGCAAGTCCATCACAGGGACACATAGAGACAAATGAGACAAACAACCATTCACTCTCTCACTCACACCTAGGGAAAATTTAGAGTTACCAATCAGCCTAACATGCATGTTTTTGGTCTGTGGGAGGAAACCGGAGTACCCGGAGAAAACCCACGCATGCACGGAGAGAACATGCAAACTCCACCCAGAAAGGCCCCTGGACCAGGGTTTGAACCAAGGACCTGCTCGTTGAGAGGCAGCAGCTCTACCAGTTGCGCCACCGTGCTGCCCCTCTATTCATTCACTTGCTATAAGTACGACTATATTTATGGCATCAGAGAAAGCTGAGCTTAAGTTATCCACATAAAGTAAAATGGCATCAGCATCAAAAGAAAGATTATTAAGTTTGAGATTAATCCAGTTTCTGATGTCTGACCAAAGACTTTGTATTGACATGAAAAAAAAATACTCGAGGGATTCATCTTCTGATTTACAAAAGACACACAAATCAATATGAAATTTAAATCTTCTTTGCAGAAACATGGCTACAGGATATATCTTATTTATTATTTTAAAATGATTCTCTTTCACTTTAGGAGATTTAGGCCGTTTGACAAATTTAGAATGAGCAGAAGTCATTATGGTTTTATGATTTATACTGGGAGGTTTCTTGAAGGAATCTTTGTTATAATCATTAAATTCTTTGTCGCAAACATTCATTGATGATCTTGTTGCATTTGAAGTCAACAAAGTTACAGGCATTTAATTTTAATTTGGGCACCAAATCGTCACCTTTGAATATATAATATTTTTAATTCATTGGATCTGCTGTTGGTCAGGTTACTTCTTGTTGTGCCATTAGCTCTAAAATAGTTACTGAATCAAGTGTTTACTTCCATCCATCAGCGGGGGTAGCTGCCTAAGTAGGGAGGCCCAGACTTCCCTCTCCTCAGCCACTTGGACCAGCTCCTCCAGGGGAATCCCAAGGCGTTCCAAGTGTTTACTTATGTAGGTAAAACTAGATGTTAAACAACCAATAAAATACACCAGAATGCAGGAAATGGCATCTACTTTATTCAAAATTTTCTGAGGGAGGACCCACAGACCCCCCCATCAGTGTATCTCCCCCCCCCCCACACACACACACACACACACACACACATTATAAATGCTCTGACACCAGTGGTCAACACGTTACTAAACAAGTACACATATGGTGTCATGGGGTTCAAAGTGGGTTCATCTTAATTCAGTCTTGATGATTTGTGTCAATGAACATTTTGGAGTTTTATACATAAAAATACACTTGATGCTTGAACCTTGCTAGGTTCTTCATTAAACCCAAGATAAAGGGTAAACAAACCAAATCTCATCTACCATGTTGGAGAATGTGTAGAAATATAGAAGCAAACCATACACACATATTCTGGGAGTGTCCAAAATTAGATTTATATTGGCAAAATGTGAATACTACAATCAGAGCTATCTTGGGATACCCATTATCAAAAGATTTTAAGACAATGTATCTTGGAAATATAAATAAATGTGTATCGAATGAAGATATGTATTTGATTAAGATACTGTTAGTTGCATGTAAAAAAGCTATAACAAGAAACTGGTACCAGATATCAGCTCCCTCCATACAACAATGGCTGAATATTGTTATTATTATTATTTCACATATATAATTTTATTTAGTTTTTTTTTTTAAGTTATTGTTGTATGGATGTGTGCACCTCTTTATTGTTATTTTTTGGAATTGTTTTTGTAAAGAGTGGCCTGCTTAGGCTACCATAATCTGGAAAATGTATGAGATATATCCTTAGAATGTTATGTACTATTGAAAATGATAATATAAATTAAAGTGGAAAAAAAAACACTTGATAGTTAGAATTTTTTAAGTATATTTACTGAATATTATGGTAATTTATTCTATATTTTGACAGATTATAGTGATTCTGGGGTTGTGATGATGGGGCCCTTGAAGATTGTTGCCCATGGTACAGCGAAGTGTTAATCTGGCCCTGAGTATTGATTGTATTTTTGACAGTGACCTTTCTAATTCTTGGATGCAGTAACACACTAAAATGGATTTTGACATGCTTCTTTTTCAAGTTATCAAGCACACAAAATGGTCTGACATTTTAAGTGGCAGCCATCTTGGATTTTGACGTGGCAACCCAATTGTAAAGAACCTTTCTTACACCTACAGTAGCTGTAGCTACACACCAAAATGGAAGTTAGTACCTGACTTATTTTTCCAAGTCATCATGCTCACAACATGCATGGACAGACAAACAAATGGATGAATGGGAGAATTTGTTTTGATTGCCCCCAGTTGACACAATTTAACGTTGGTTTTTTTGTTTTGTTTTTACTTGATTATCCTCTCCAACACTAACAAACCTATTTGAGATTTCTCTTTGCTGCTCTAGGTATTTCCCAACATTAAATCAGTTGTGTAAAAGTTGAAACAAAATGAAAACACTAAAGCAAAAGGACTCATTCATAAATAAAATCACCTAGTTGTTGGTTTCTCAGCTAGTCACAATCTTACACACAGGAACACCTCTCTCTTTTTCACACTCACAGATCCCAGCAGAAGTACAAAATATACAAAACCCATGGAGCAGCAGCACATCCATGGAAGTGAACATGGGATGGGTCTGCCTCACCTCTGGCTGCAGCAGGTCAACTGCATCTTTATTTCAGAAATCAGCCCCGTTAAAAATTCATCCAGGTCCATCAATATTTCACTCATAAGCAGAATTATTTCTGTCCTGCCTGTAAGACTAAATCATTAATGGCTTATGGAGCTCCTATGAACAACACAGCACCGTTTGTGTGTGTGTGTGCGTTTCTAAGTGTGTATCGGTTTCTCCGTTCAGACATGTGAGCTGCTGACTGTGGCCCCATCGGTGCCCTCTCATCACTATATCTCATTTTCACCCCACATGATTTGTGAGACGATATCCTCAAATCACTTCTGCAACAGTGATCTAACACTCGGAGCAGCACGGTCCATTCTGCTGATTAAAAGGAAATTAGTTTTTGTTTTCTTTTGTTGTTATTTATTTATTTATTTTGTCCTAAACTGCATTATCAGTTCAGACTCGTCTTCAGGCGCTTGCGAAGGAAGCTCCACGAGTTCACACCGAGAATATATATATTTATTTATTTCTCTCTCAAAGCAATTTACTTGAAGTGCAATGTTTTTCACATTGTTTTGGCTCATAAATAATGTCGGCTCTGACTTTAGGTGATAAGGCACAAGTGGAGTGGAAACATAACACAGCCGTTCTGTTTGTTTCCAAGCTTAGATGGCACAATAAAGAACTGGTTTCCACGTGTTTGCTCGAGCTATTAAGTAGCAGAAAGGAAAAAAATATTAGGGCCAAGCGTTCCTTGAAAGAATGCTCATCACCGGCTGCCTTTCATGCTTTTAACACAGGCAAAATGTAACACATACCTTTAAACTACAACCATGTTTAGAGATGGAACAGAGTTAAAGCAGTTTTTGTCAAATCTGTAAAAAACAAATGTTAGCTCTATATCTACAAAATGGACTAAATTAACATGTTTGTGTTTCTTAAGGCCAGTTGGCTGTGTCAGCCATGTTGAATTGAGTTGACCATAGTTTTTCAGTGGTAAATGTACATAGAATCATTACTTAAAGAGTTTTTTTTTTATTATCTAGTGGTTCAAGAGATATTTGGCTAACAGACAGACACATTTGACTCCAATGATTGATGTCACCAAGCGGTATGCTGATGTCCCCCGTCGATGAGGGATTTTAACAGTGAATGTTCAAGATGAGTGTTTTTCTGAACTGGAAGTGAACAGGGAATGAAAGTAAACCTTAATGTTTTTACTGCAAGAAATTCAAGTGGATGAGAGTTACACTGTGGAGACGAACAGACGGAGGTTTTATTTTATTTGTTTTTTTTTGCTTGACGGATCCTGGTGAATCGAGGGAGCAATTTTATTCACCACCAGGAACAATGATGGAGCCAGGGGGTGGCCAATGGTGACCTTGGCCCCCATAGATTAATCGTATTAATCTTCAGCCACCTCAGTCATTGAAAGAAACTACAGTATACTTTTAGGCATAATAAGTCCTAGAAAGTAAAGTAAAAAAAACAAAAAAAAACAAATATATATATATATATATATATATATATATATATATGGGTGGTAGCCATCTTGGATTTGGACTTTTTCGCTATGACCTTTCTTACGCCCAGATGCACACACCAAAATGGAAGTCAGCTCACAACACACATGGTTGGATGGTATTTCCAATTCCCGCAGACAAACCGATCTTACGCATTCAGTTAGGACTCGGTTTTATGTGTTAGAAAAATCTGCCCACTGGTTCATTCAATTCAATTTAACCTTTATTTATTCAGGTTAGTCTCATTGAGCCTCAAGGTCTCATTTACAAGAGAGACCTGATTTTAACAAAGAATAATGACAACAGTAGACAATCATAAAAGTGAATATAAATTAAAAGTAAATAGAAGAAATTATAACAAAAACATCTACATTGTAAAGTGGTGAATAATACTAAAAACAGGAGCATGTCTGCGTTGGGTTTTGCCATGAACTTAGCAGATGTTTGAAGCCACTTAGAGAGGTCAAAATCGAGAGCTTCAGATCTTTTTGCAAGATGTTCCAGGAAACAGGAGCAGAGTAGGAGAAGACCCTTTTGCCAAGTTCAGTCCTCACTAAGAGAACACTGCAGGTAATAAAGTCCTGAGAGCGCACGCTGTAGCTGCACTCACAAAGTAACGTGTAGGAGGAGATATATGAAGGCAGCAGACCAAGAAGTGATTTAAAGATGAAAATGTACCAGTGAGAGAGTCTGCGTGAAGTTAATGATGACCATCTTCATGAGATATTGTGCTAACAAACAGACAAACGAACACACACAGACAGACAGGAGCTAAAACATTATCGCCTCTCGCCTTCTGCGGCAGGCGACAGTTAAACAGACCAAGATTCTTCATTTTCAATAAATCATAGAAGCTCATTTCAGGTGGATGTTGTCACCACAGAAAGATCCAGAGCAGCATCACTAACATGCGAGCTTGTGCAATTCCCTCCCAGCTCCCTGGTTATATTGTCATTAATATTCACTGACCAGAATGGATGAGAGTAATAGCTGGTAAAATGGCCCCACTGTCAGAGAGCAAATTACTTTCATTTTGACGCAGCGCCACCGAGCAGCAAAAGCCAATGACATGTAAATAGCAGACAAAAAAAAAGAAGGGCACTTACACAGAAGTCATTGACATGTAAATACCAACAGAGGGAGATGAAAGATGAAAGGGAGACGAGACAAGTGACAGAGAGGAGATGGAGTCAAAGCACCGGAAGAGTTTTTCAGTCTTGGGGGGCCATAAACGTCTTCACTCTAAGTCGAGCGTAATTTAAATGTATTGGTGGAAACTGTGATTGATAGTCAAGGATGCAGCTTTATTTTTCCTCTTTTTTTTGTTTTAGACTGTACTGTTAAAGGGATAGTTCAGATCTTTTGAAGTGTTCTGTGGAAAGAGCATGAACAGGTATTGTCGTACCTATTATAAACAGCTTTTTGAGAGACTTCCGATTGGAGAAATACAGTTTAATTACTGGGTGCACATTTACAGTTGATTCACTTTTGGAGTCAAGCTGATCCAAGTTGCCTGCCTAAACTAATCACATTTAGCAAACACAAAAAATGGCTATAATTCAGTTTATTTTACAGAAACTGGGATCATTTTTGGTGAGGTAGTAGCCGATTCCAGAAGAGTCCTATTTTACCAGCAGGTCCCATGACACAAAAAGTTTTCAGGTTTATTCAAATTTACAGAATGAGAGGCTGAGTTGATTTAAAGGGTGACTCTTATCTGAGGAGTGTGATTGCTAGCAAGATGGAAGGAAATTAAGGCTATATTCACACTGCAGGCAAATGCCAATTTATTTATTTTTTCATATTCAACTGATATCAGAATTGAGCATTAAGACCTGCAGTGTGATTGCTTGACTCCTTGCATACTCTATCTGAAGTTGAGAAATCAGCTCTGGTAGTTGTGTGACAAAAACCACATCATTTTGTTCTCAGAGCAGCTTTGCCGCCATTTCTCAACACAAGCTGGAGTCAAACTTTTTATCAAAGGAGTATACGCAAAGTGTCACGTGATTAGTCAGAAGTTTGTGGACGTGTTTAATTGTCTTTTCACTTTAACTACTCTCCTTCCAGAAGCGGGCTGTTGTTCGTGGAAGCCACATGGACAGCTTTGAGGAGCAGCTAGTCGTGACAGTCAGAAGGGTGTGGCACTCTCTTTGTGACAGATCTGAGGCTAAACGGAGGATGCAGGGACGGAGTGGAGACCCTGGCGAGAAGAAACTCACGCCACCACAGATGAAGGGATTTCCCAGGAGCGCTGTGCCGTGTGCCTCTATGAAAGGTATGCTCAAAAACAAATGCTCCACAACCACGTGACCGACGTTCAGGAGGAGTATGAAACTACCCATAGAATGGAGGTACTGGCTACCATAGCTAATCAACTTTGACAAACTAAGCTAAATCTTTAAGATTTTTATAGATATTGAGCTAAAACCTAGTGTGGTAGTAGCCGAGTCATTCCCAACAAATACTGCAAGCTTTGTTTAGACTTTTGTAATGTCGTGATATGCATTCTTTTCATGAATACTGATTACATCGTCACTGGATGCACAAGCTAACTGCTAGCTAGTTCAAGCAGGAACACGACCAAAGAGAACTGCTGCCAGCTTGAAAATACTTCCATGTTTTAAAAATCTCATCTTTGTTTTTTCTTTTTACATTTTTTACATTACCATCAATTTTGTTTTAGACTTGTTCCAGCAAAATAGTGCGATATTCCTTGGAATACCCCAGACTGAACTGGAAATACTCCAGCTATGCAAGTTTTACTCTGTCAGACGTTTGTCAACAAAGTGAAATGAGCTCACATACAGCGTTTTGGGTGGTGTCTTCAGGTTCAGACTTTTCAGCCACGTTCTTTTTAATTCCTCATCTGTAGGTAGGCGATGGAAAACGTACCACTTTTCACAGGAACACTTTTTTGGTTTGTTTTGGGTCCGTGTTCAAAACACTGTTGTTGTAGCCACTGATTTAGTTTGCTCTGGTTGTTCAGGATGTCATCTTCTCTGTGGTCCACACTGCTCTCACCCAACTGGAGCAGAGGGACTCCTATGTCCATATGCTCTTTGTGGATTTCACATCCACCTTAAACACCATGATCCCCCAAACCCTGATGGACAAACTATTTACACTAGGACTAAGCCCCTCCATTTGCAACTGGGTCCTAGACTTTTTAACAAACAGACCACAGTCAGTGAGGATCCACAACTTCTCCTCTACCATAACCCTCAGCAATGGCTTCCCCCAGGGCTGTGTGTTGAGCCCTCTCCTGTTCACTCTGCTCACATATGATTGTGCACCTACCCATCCAGGCTGTCACATTGTAAAGTTTGCAGATGATTCACCGGTGGTGGGATGCAACAAAAACAATGATGAGTCCAGCTACAGGCAGGAGGTGAAACACCTGGAGAGCTGGTGCAGGAAGAACAAACTTCACATCAATGTGAAAAAGACGAAGGAGATGGTCGTGGACTTCAGACAGAACAAACACAAATACCCCCACTTCCCCACCACCACCTGAATATAGGAAGATCTGTGGTGGAAGTTGTCTCCAGCTATAAGTACTTGGGTGTGCACCTGTATGACAACCTCAGCTGGAGTAACAACACCACCAGCCTGATCAAGAAAGCTCATCAGAGACTCTACTTCCTCAGGCGGCTGAGACGAGCTGGTCTGGGAAGCTCAGTCCTCACCTCCTTCTACAGGTGTGCAAGGAAAAGCCTGAGGAATAAAGTGGATACAATATTTCTTTGTTTGTGCTGGGAGACTGGCTCTTTGGGATGATCCAGTTTTTGTCATAATGTATTTTGGGGTTTGAAGGCAAGGAGTGGAGGCCTCCATGTTCAACTGTCACCCTCTTACAATGCTGCTATTGCTAGTATCATTCAGCCCTCTGTGAATAGAAAGTGGCCAACAGGCCATTAACGATCAATTGTTAGGCTGATGGTCCACCTTTTGAACAGCTAGCTCTGGCTGTGATCAGAAAACTGGATGATCCACTATGAGAAGGTGCTGTTTATAAGACTGAGTTTGTTGCATCTCCTCAGACTGAAGAAGTCTTCTGGATAAAGGACAGAACATTTCAACAAAGAAAAATCCATCCCGAGGACCTGACTCAACCTTGTTAGATTTATCTACCTGGATTATCGAGCATGCATCAGGACACAAAATTATATGTAATCAGTCTTGATGTGCATCTCACTTGAGCTAGCATTTAGCTCGTCAATCTTGTCAAAATCAACTTTTTTTTTCAAACTGATGATGTTTAAATATGCATCTACAACAGGTAAGATTTTACCCTCAGTAAGTCTAATCTTCTGCTTTAATCTTTAAAGAATAGTAATTAGACTCTTCTAAGTGTCCCCCTCAGTGACACTCTCTCTCCAGCTCAGCGTGTACCACCCATGTGAAACAGAATTGTACATGAGTCACATAATTTCCTCTTTTTGCACCAAAATGGCTTCCTCAGCGTGTGGAGCTGTGTGCTCCAGCGGCTGTCGCTGCTGCGTCTTGTGCCTGTGCTGTATGAGTGATGACAGGGAGCAACTGGCTTCCATTGGGATCTAATCAAATGTGAGGGTCCATGCGGGCTGCAGCCTGATAGAGAGGCGCTTTAACAGAGCTGCTCAAGGGAGCCTCATCCATCAACCTGCAACCAACCAAAGAGCACCAGGCGACCGCTGGCAATGATGGAGAGCCCGCTGACTGACTCGATGGAGGTGTGTGCACACGTCCGTCTGCACATGCGCGTACATGCATCACCATGTAGGTGCGAGAGATGATGATATAAGTGAAGGTTCCCCTATTCTTCGCTCCAGAATGTAAAATGAGTTATGTTTGAAATGCTGACATCAGACAGTTTCAGTCATACAGATATTTTACATCAGATAGGGGGCTCCTTGAACACGACAGCATGGCATAACAAGGAGCCGTCTCTCCGTGCACATGCACATCCACTGATGCTTCCTCTCAGATGCACCTTTTGCTCATAAATTCTCAACCATTCCTGCTTTTCTTTGTTTGTGCCTTAACGGGTGATTTCGACGTCAAATTGTTAAAGAGCCATTCCCTCTGTAACCCTGAACATGATGAAGTGGCTCCCAAAGAAACAAATCAATGGGTTGTTTAGTGTGGCCCAGCAGCTTTAGGATTCTATTCTTTGGAAACATTTTCGGAGAAACAAAAGAAAGAAGTGAAAAGACAGAATGAAAATGATTGAGAAAAACATTACAGGCTTCCTTAACAGTTTAAACACACTCATCATATTTAAGCATAGTGTCATATTATTGCTGAGGCTTGATTATTAATATGACCCGCTCTTTATTCAGGGTGGAATGATTACGCAAAGTACAACTTAAATTATAAAAAAATATATATTCTTTAATCAACAAAAATATATGTAAAGGATAAACTATACACTTTCACCTAAATATTTTATTAAGTGTTGCTGAAGGATGGCTTCCTAACTTCCTGTCAGTGATCATGACTGACTGCAGTTTGTAGGTTGTTGTTTTTTTTGGCAGCATAAAAAAGGGTTTGTTTGACAGCACTTGCTGAATTGATCAATAGTCATGTCACCCTCAGAAGAAAGTCAATTGGTCAGGAGTTTTAGAAGAAAAGAAAACAGCTGGAAACTCCTAGATCTATCACAATGGTGAACACCCAGAGGATATGGACTGAGTCAAACAGAACTCAAACATTTAAGAATTAAAGTGATTTATTTACAGTGAAGACAATTCACTTTTCACAACAGGAACCTGGGAAACCTGGGGATGGAGGAGAAGAGTCAGGATGACTACAATGAGGAGATGGTAAGTACAGTAGTCCCTCACTACTTTGCAGTTCGACTTTTTGGACTTGCTCGTTTGCAGATTTTAAACAATTGTCAACTTTAATATTACTCACGTGATTGGGACCGTACAGAAAAAAAGTTAACAAATAAATAATACTTCGAACAGGTGCCGCCATTTTGTACTTTTCTTTCAATAAGTCTACACAGTATCACCAGTCCAAAAGAACTACATTACCCACAAGGCAACAGTGCACTTCCCAGAATTCAACAATGCTTCCAACCATGTGCTTTCTACCAAAATGGAAGGAAAGTTTTGATCTAATCCGAGCCCGACTATAAGTTTGGTCCTTATTCATAGTGACTCCGGCGCTCAGTGGATGCAGAGAACCAGATCAGAACCAGATCAGAACCGGACCAGAACTACTTCCAGCCTCATCGGTCAATCTGAGTGCTGCTTGCCGGCCTGTGAAGCCTCTCGAGCGGGGAGGCGTTGCATGGAGGTGCTCGGTGTCTTCTCCGGAGCTTTTCTGGACTTTTTTCATTGGATTTCTCTGGATTATTTGGACTTGATCTAGACCATTGTGTGGTTTCGTGCTGGCTCTCTGAAGGACCGACTCTCTCTAAAAGCATCTGGTGCTCAACGGCTGCAGAGAACCAATCAGAACCCGACAAGAACCGAACCAAGGCTAGAGAGTCCCCATATAAAATTTTGCAGTAGCTACTGTGCATATATGTATGTTGTTAAAATGATGTAGGATTAAGACCTTAACCTTTTGGAATAGCTTACCCAAACCCCAAGCTCAGTCATTTTGAAAATGTACAGACTAAACCTTAAAATATATGTCTAACAGGAAACCAACCTATTTAAATGAACTCAAGTCTGCCAGTAGGAGAGGTCAAACATCCAGTTTGAATTATGTCAGATGTTTGTTGATGGGAACAGAAAGTGTGTGGTCAAAGGTTTAACTCACTCAGAAACATTTAACCAAATATTAGTGGGGTGTATGTACATATTATTCATTCATTCAACATTTATTTAGACGGATAAATCACATTGAGCCTGGAAAACTCATTTACAAGTGAGATTTGTTCAGACAGACAAAAAGAAGTGAAACTGGACACATGTAGGAATTGGAATTTGACCCATTATGTGTGTATAATCTTAATTTACCCGTGTTTCGTTTTTTTTTTCCAAATCCTTAAAAGTTTTTTATTGTGTAGTCATCTCCCCCTGGAGAAAGAATGCTTCAAAATAAATCCTTAAAGTATGGCATGCGTGACCGTGATGGGTGTATGTAAACTTCTGACTCCAGTTTGTGAAGAATAAATCGAAACACAGAAAGCCATAAAAGTGAAGGAGAAAGAGACCCTAGAAAAACGAAATGAAATGAAACGAACTGATAAAAGGCTCGAACAGGAAGCTGAGTGGAAGTTTTATGAGGTGATGGAGGAGTGTGTGCGTGTGTGTGCATGTCGGTGCAGATCTGCCTACCAGGGCAGTTCCTAATCACAGTAGAGGTTAGATTTCTATCTCATCTCTCTGCCTTATCTCCCACGTCCCCTCTCTGTCTTTATCTTTCTGTCTTCCTGCCGGCCTCTTGGTCTGAGACCGAGAGCTCAGAGGACTTTACAGGAACCTGTGTGTGTTTACAACCACCTGACGTGGAATATAAGAACAACTGTGCTCTCTTGGCTTGTGTGAGGAAGCATGGTGCATTGGGCAAAGAGCAGTAGGTGTTAAGGTTTTCTTCACACAGGGCATCGACTCTGCGCTCATTTGGAGCTTATTTATTGTTTACTTGGTCACATTACCTCTCCGCTGCGCCCCTGCAGCGACACGGCTCTAATTCACTCTCGTAATTAAATATCTGGCTGAAGACTCAAAAGCTTGATTTTCTCCCATTGAATTCCCAATTTCTCACAGATACGCTGCATCAGCTTCCAGGCTCGCTGAGGCCCAGGGTTTGGATGCTGCTCGGAGATGTGGGGGGGGGGGGGGGGGGGGAGAAAAATAGGGGGGGGGGGCGGGGGGGGGGGGGGGGGGGGGGGGGGGGGGGTGTTGCCAGT
>NC_056500.1:38045287-38050635 GCF_014905685.2 Nematolebias whitei
TAAGTCAGCATGATTGATATAAAAACTGTCATTCTCTCTGCCGGGCTGTCGGGTTTCTCTTATCTCCATGACGACACAGTGACAGGGCTCCATCCATCCCTCCAGCACCCCCCACCCATACACACACACACACACACAAACACACATATGCAAATGTGCACAAACATACACCATAATATAAATACAAATCGTGCGTTTGTGAGGCCTGCATGCACAAATATGGTACACACTAATAATATTTGCTGGCTGCAATTATTTATTACCTCCATCCGTCGCATTCTGGCTTAATCTCATCTTTGAAGCTGCTGAAGGGACCCTGTTTCTCCACAAGGATCATTTAACTTTCATTTGGAATAACACGTACGCGTGCACGCCACTCGAAGGCGTTTGATGTTGAAGGCTCCTTCTTCTCACCCACTGATGGTCACATCTGTCACGCAGAGTTTGGACTCAGAGATTCTGACAGGGGTGGGATAGGGGAGCCTTAATAGGAGTTACAGCTGTTCTTATACAGCAGCAGAATGGCAATAAGAGCCCAGCTGCATGCACACGCACATGCACGCACACACACTGATGACTGTTATTGGAAAATCTCAGAATGGAAACTTTGGTCAACAGCGTTCACCTGCTGTTGGAGCAAAGGTGCAGCAGATAAAAGAAACAGCCATAAACACAAACGAAGGAAGAAATCTGGACTCAGGCAGGAGAAAAGAGGCGCGCCACTGCCCTCTGCTGGACACAAAAACAAACTGCAAATTTGTATTTTTAAGCTTTTGAGTTATTTGGACCAGTTTGTTATGAAGAAGTTGGATTATTTTTATGCTTTTTGATGATTTTCTGCATCTCTTTTCTACTCATCCCTGCACGGCTGCAGTTAGTGCTTCATAAAAAGGTTTATCATAAGTCTGTAAAGACGTTTTGACGTGTTACTAATCTTTTATGAAACAGTGTTCATATTTAGATGGAGTGCTGTACTTTTATGAAAATTAAATTTATTGTTGCTCAGCTTACTGTTTTAACCAAGTAACTTATATATCAAAGCAGACTTTGTATTGAAAAAGGCTCTTTTGTGAGCATGCTTTTAACATAAATGTTTATATTTATAATTTTCAGAGTCAGAGTCAGAGTTTCTTTATTGTCATTCGCACCTCATGTGGTACATGTGGTGGAGCGAAATTATGTACACGGGGTCCCAGTTACATCCAACAATAAAATGTCTAAGAAAAACAGTAATAACATCTAAGATATGAACTAAGAAAAACATCAACTAAATATACACTATGAATAAATGGATAAAGTGAAGCATTTGATCTTCCCTGTTTCAGTGTATGAACTGTGCTTTTATAACCGTTTATAAATTACTCTTTAAAGTCATTATAAACTCACTGATACTCTAAAATATATCATAAATTATTTATAATGGAGCTCTTATTTTGAAGTGGTGCCCAAACACTTTCTATATCCTCTTAAACTTGATCCGTGCGTGTGGATGAGGGATGAATGAAGTTGTCAGTTGCTCAGATTTAGCATCTTTCTGATTTAGGAATAAACATTTAAAGTAATAATTCATATATTTTTTTAGTGTGGGGTTCAGTGAAAAGGTTATAAATAATATCTTACCTATTGTAGATAGTTTTTAGCTTGATCTCAGTTTGGGAAAACAGAGCTTAATTCAGATTAAATTGATGCACTAATGGCTATTTGAATGGGTCAAGATCAAAGTGGATTACTGTATCCTAAAACAAACCTAAACATTTCTAGTGGTTCATGCAAACTTTGCTTTTTAAACTTTTACAATTCCAGTTATTTTATATTTCACTGATACTGGCACAAAATCTGATATGTGAGTGGCTGAAGTTGGACCCAGATGCTGACAGATGAAGAGGCAAAAACAGGGTAACCAAGAAACTAACTACCGGTAAATCAAAGATGGCAGGACGAGAAGACGTGCAGGAATCCACACATTTCAACAAAATCTCTGAAACACCCTGAGCACTTCACTAACCAATGACACGTCAGAACACAGAGGAGAGAAGTTCACCAAAACAACTCGGAGTCAGTTAGTGTGTGGACAGGAGGTACGACCGCAGCAGAAAACATCTGTTTTTGAAAATATTTGGTGTGGCATGGACAGGGCTTCTGTACTAAGGCAGGTGATTAGTGAGCTGAGACAGGTGTGCTAATCAACAGATGAGACACAGGTGTGAGGAGCTGAACAGGTAGAATGGTGGATTAGTAGAACTGAAGCAAGCAGCGATCAAGAAGACCACTAAAATAATTTAATATTATGAAACTAAACAAAAATAAGCTCAAATTTAAAAAGAAATCTGACGCTAATTATTGCAACGTCCTGATTCTGATGGTTTTTGCACATTTGAATAGTGGCAGCAACAGCTAGCAGTAGCACCTATTGAGCCTTGTTTTCGTCCCAGGGTTGAGCACCCCCTCAGCCCTTGTCTAACCGGTAATAGGACACCCCCACCCTGTTGTAAGCTTGTGACAGGTGCTCTGCCTAACCATCTCTTGGAGTATTACAACTTTTGTTCACTTCCTCCTATCCGGCAGCCACTTCTATTATTTCTCAAACTTTAATCTTAAATGCAAAAAAAAAAAAAAAACTAATAGAGATATAAACTCACAGTTTATGCCTTTATGCAGCACAAGACAACACATCTTTAACAGGATGTATGTGTGAAGCCTAACCACTTTGACGGCACTTGCTGAGTTTCTTGTCACTCACTTCAACTGACACTCTGTGTTTCTCAACTCTGCACTTTTAATCCTAAACGTGAATATATATATATATATATATATATATATGTATATATACTTACTAAAAGGGAGGTATAAACTCACAAAAACCCTTCTTCTAAAATCACTTGACTTAACAATTAAAAGTGAAAGTCAGGTCTAACTTTTACAGTCACTTAATTAATGCTACTTTGATCACGAAATAGATTATATCGGATCTTTTGATTACAAAAATAACATAATAACTTTTGATTGTTTCAACACCTTGACAGACAGACATAATATCTTTATTTTAATCAACACACCCACAAAATGTATTTTATTGATCATTCATTAACTTTTAAGATTGCTTTCTTCTTCCTGTCCACCTCCACCATACATGGGCAGTCTGATCTCAACACCTCTTTTCATCCACCTAACTTGACAGCCTGCAGGCATAACATTTGTATTAAAATAACCCTGAAATGCATAAAGCTTTCATGAATTGCTGTGACTCATTTGAGATTAAAGTTATTTGAAGACTAGCAATCTACTTTGGTCTTGGTAATCCCATTCAAACTGGCCGTTAGCTCATCAGGTTGTCAGAAATCATCAGGCTTGTTGTTCAAAAAGTCATCTACAGCAGGTAAGATAGTAGCTGATCATAACCTTTCCAAGGGACCCCACTTCTAAAGATCTGAGCCATCCCTTTAACCTAATTTTCAGCTGCAGGGGGAAACCAGAGCTACCTGGAGAACAACCACAAATATGAATGCATTCGAGCCGAGCATTCAAACACAACAAAGGGTCTTCCTGATAATAATCTCAACAATAGATCCTTAGCAGGAGAACACAAAATCAGCAGAAAGCAAATATATGATAGCGTTCAAATCAAAGTGCACAAAGAATGAGCTGAGCTGCAGCTCCTCAATCTACAGCGCTCAAGCAGAAAAATACAGCAGGCTAATTCTGTTCAAACAAAGGTGGCCTTCCTCTGAAAACCCACAGATCCAGTTTTAGGAAGAAAATATGACCCCATATTTGTACTTGTAAGATTACATGTAAACCGTGACTCAGATGTTTGGACATTTACAATAAAACTGCACTGGGGTGGCTGTGGCTGAGTGGTTAGAGCAGTCGTCCTCCAATGCGAGAGTTGAGGGTTTGAATCCACCAGCAGTCACATGTCGAAGTGTCCCTGGGCAAGACACTGAACCCTTCATTGCCTCTGATGTGTGTCCCATCAGTGTATGAATGTGATAAAGTACTGATTAGTCTCTTTAGAATAATATGTTCAATTAGCTTTGTAGAGATCTAGTAGCGTGTTGTATGAATGGGTAAATGAGTAGTGTAAAGTGCTTTCAGTGTCTTGACATAAGATAGAAAGGCGCTATATAAATACAGCTCATTTATTAAAACAAAACACAAAAATACCTTAGAAGAACTAAAGAGACATTGTGGCCAGATTTGACTGATGTTTTCTCAGGTAGTTAACAATAGTTTGCACTTTATCACAGCATGAAGTATTCTGAAAAAGACAGAAGCCTTGTTCAGGCTACATTTTAAACTTGTTTTTAAGGCTTAGAAACAAATGTTTCTAAGTAATGCCATAAGCTGTTCGCTGCCATTAAATTTCCACACCAGGCATATTAAACTAGTGGCCCGCAGGCCAGATATGGTCCTTTTTAAAAGATTCTGATCCAACAAAGTTAAGTCTGGTCCTCTGGACGTTTTTTTTTTTTTTTTTTTTTAAACATTTTGTCCTTCATCCTAAGGACTTAATCATTTTTGATGAAGTCAACATCAACATTGATGTTTTGAACCACTTTGGCTATGGCTGCCTCAGATGATTCGACGGGAGAGAGAAACCAGAAACCATCTTATCACCAGCAAACTGGTTGGTCCACTATGTGAGTGTACTGCTTGTGGGACCAAGTTTGTTGTGGCTACTCAGACTGATGAAGTCCTTTGGATGAAACGTTTCAACAAATGAAAGAAACCTTCCAGATGACCTGACTTAACTTTGTTGGATATAGCTGGTAGACCTAACAACTATTTTATAATTTCATTTGTATCTATCCCTCTTGCAGCTGAAGCTCAAATCCACATTTTACACTTCAGCCTGACACCATTTGTTGAGTTTGTCTCAGTTTGTCCACCAAACGTATTATCATGTGAATCTGTGAACTGACTCTAGACGCCTAGTTGATGTAGCATTCTTCCACACAGGAGGGCTGTTTTATAGGAAGTTGTTTCATAAGCCTGAAAATGATTTTAAAAACCAGGAGGCCCTCAGTAGCTGAGCCTGGACAAACTATAATATCACAAGCGTAATAGCTTTTTTACATCGTTGTTTGTTGAGCTAAATGATGACACATTATGGTCACTTTAGTGCTGCATGGGTCTTCTGGTCCTGACAAAGCATTTAGAAGAAATATGATGTGGGCAGACCTATGAGCAGAGCTGGTATGTGAAGAAGCACAGAAGGTAAACCATCATTCATTTAGGTTCATACAAGCTAAGTCAACAGTTTCAACACAGGCACACACCCTCAGGCGCCACACACACATGCACGCACACACACACACACACACACACACACACACACACACACACAC
>NC_056500.1:38050645-38073849 GCF_014905685.2 Nematolebias whitei
CACACACACACACACACACACACACACACACACACACACACACAGGCTGGGTCCAGCATCCTCCTGAAGGATTAGCATCCTCCCTGTTGTTAAACTATTGGCAAATCCACGACTTAGATCTTCTGCAAAGAGTGAGGACTTCGTGCCCCATGTGATGAGCCCACTTAGTTCAACACGATGAGTTTATTTGCTTCAGGTTTCTCCTTCGGGGCGTGGAGATAAAGTATAATAGGCACTTAGAAGACGTGAGGAGGGAGTTGTGGCTAAGAATGAACGAAGGATGTTGTAAATGATGCCCTATGTATTTTCTGTGATATCAAAATCCTCTTCAGCAGTCAGACTTTTTATATATACCACCACCCCCCACCCAACACTCCCCCCTTTTTTAATTCACAGAACGGTGCCTGGTTTGGCCACCAGCGGCAACAAAAGAAAACAACTTCAAGAACCTAAATTAAACATACTGCAGATGCTTTAGAGTGTGTGTGTGAGGGCTGCAGGCCCCTGCAGGCAGAGTGAATAATTAACAGGGCCAGTGAGTGAAGTAGGGTACCAGGCAGGGTGTTTTGTTACCTCAGCCTCACTCAGCACGAGCAAACAGCATTAGATAGCCCAATCCATCCGCCTGACTTGGTGTGTGTGTGTGTTGAGTTGGCTACTTTAGATGATTCAACCATTTGATACCTGCGAAAGCCTCCTTCCGCCTGGTAACAATTCCTGACAGAAAGCTTATACATCCAACTGAGAATGGTTGCAGTGACATATTCTCAAAAAATATCATAAAATGAGTTTTTTTAGATTAATTTCCAATATTTTTGATGAAATGTTGGTGATTTAAACATGAAAAATCCACCATCCGATAATGCTTCATTAGGAGTAAAGCTGTCCACTGGACTGCTGCAGGCAAACCAAATGTGGAATTAAAATGTGACTCGTTATGTTTGATGTCATGACGTGCCAAAATGACTCTGTTTGTCCTGATTGGAATTACAGACATTGGCTGTTATAAAGGCAGAGAGAAAATCCATGAGGAAGATGGAAAAATCCATATGAAGGCGTGTTTAACTTCCAGCTTAGTAACTGAAGAAGAGTCCTGTGCAAACTGATGCAGTTCAGTTGCTTCTAACAATCTGTGAAGCTGCATCGGGTTGAAATAAAGATCACCGCATGCAACGGAGGTTTTAGACTGAGCAGGCTTGTTTGAAAATCCATACAAATATCTGACAGATTGGGAGAAGAGGTAGACTATATAAGATTTTTTTCTTCTAACTACTTTTCATTCTGAACTTTTGTTTGTGTTAACATGTATTTTAAACTGTAAATGAATGAAATATATACATAAATATTAGAGTCCAACAAACTTTTATTTTTTAGATTTTTTCATATACCTGAGCATCTGAAAGGTAAATTTCCTGCCTAACAGCCACAGATGATGACGCCGATAGTGTTTTTACCTGTGCGCATTTGTGTGCCAGTAGCGTTTATTTTAATGGAACTTTCAGAAAGTAGTCCTTGGTTGTACATCGTCAACTAACTAACTTTTGAGTTTACTCTAATTTCATTCAATTTGGCTGCTACAACTAAACAGACTTAGCATTAACAAAATGGACACAACTCAGTTTTACATACTCCAAGTTCAAATTTAGTGTGGTATAGGGTTGCCAACTCCTTGAAAAATAAATAAGGGACACCTCATGGCAGGGTTGGCCAACCCCACCCCTACCAGAGTGATGATTCAACACCCCCCCCCACACACACACACACACACACCACCACCACCACCACCACCCTGCTTTTCTTGCTCTGAAATGAACCTGAATTTAATTGGATGCATGTTTTGGAATGATAAAAATATGCACAGAACGTTAATTATGACACAATTTAATAATTTATTTTGAGTGCAAATACAATTACCAGGGTAAAATCTTTCTTAAAATAATTTATATTTCTTAAACATTATTTTGTTCTGCTTAGCTTAAAACAGTATTAACAGAAAGCAATAAGAACATCTGTGTAATAATGCCTTTAGAGCAAACATAAAGTTTGTAGGAAATTTGTAAACAAACACATTGTGCCTCAGAAGCCATGACTTTCCACGTGTAGTAAAAAGATAACTTGTAAACTAAAAAGTACAATGCTCCATCACTGGAGTACGCACATTTCTTCCATTTGTATCTATTGAGCTCGTGCTGCAGTAAGGAGTGGTTTGTTTTTCAGAGCCTAAGAGTAAAACTCTGAGCAAGACATGTCATAATTTAGACTGACAATGAGCTCATTTCTAATTAGTTCAGAAGAACATTTGTTTCACATCAGTCCACGTATTTTTCACGAGAGAAAATCATTTCCACAAATCCAGTGGAAGATGGGATGAGGACAAAGGATACAACAGCTGGATGTTGGGGAGGTCAGCTGCCTGAAGAACTTGATCCACCTTTCTGCTGTTCCCTTGGACTGCCACCTTCTCCTGAGCTTCTGTGGTGAGGTGCTGCAGTCACACGTTCCGCATGAAGCTCATCCACAGACATGCTTAGCCTGCCAGGAGTTAAAAGTTTTATGATCTGAGTTCACTAGAGGCACATAGCTCATGTACAGTGGTAAATAAATGGGAACAAATATGTGTTTTTCTTTAGAATTTTGCATCATATCCTAACTACCTTTTGAAATTACTTTATCATATATAAACTATTTCATTTTTTTTAAAGATGTGTATAAGTATGCATATGTTTGTATACTGCAAAGTAAGTTTGATTATGTATTTATTTCTATATATCAGTTGTATCCATTTGTATCTAACTATCATTAATAAAACATGGTTCATCTTCACCTTGTTTGAGGCATTGGTGTGAAGAGAGAACGGGAGTGGGCTGCTTCCACTTTTCAATTTTTGGACCACATCTTCTATTGCATTTGGACAAAGGACATCTTCAGAACATCGGTGACCACAGCCTCAGCCTTCGTCCTCTCACAGGACATCTTCTTGGCAATGCTGGAGTCATTCAGTGTTTGGAGAGTCAGCTTAAATCCACAGTCGTAACTTAAAGTATGTTTCACAGTGTGGTATACTGTATATGGACCATCTCTGCAGTAATCATAAACATAAGAAATACTATATAAATTAATTTGTGTATTTTTTAATTTTATGTTTTTTTATTCTACTTGTTTATCACAATAAAAATATATTTGGCCTTTAATGTTCACATTCATTGCACTTTTACACATTAAGCTTATGCTTTTTTAATATTATTATTATTTTACATACCATATCTGCCTCTGGCGTTGCCCAGTGGACAAATACTGGTCAAGGGTTCTCCTGGTTTTGTTGTCTTTCACATTTCTTATGTGTCCAGCAGTGGAAGCTGTTTGACATTAAACTGTCCACCATGGGCTACAGACAAAGTGCGCTGGCAGACAGTACAATGCTTTATGGCCATTAGCGTGCACTCTTTCCAGCCACGTGTTCCTTTTCCCACTCGATTCTGTATTTTTGCAGCCGTTTCTTTTTTTTTCTGGGAGGAGTAGTCGGGTTATTGATGGAAGACGAACCGTGTGCGCTGTTTAAATCCTCTGAATTCCTGCCGCTCGCCTCGAATCCGGTCTGTCAGCGATTGTGATAAAACAACAGGAGCTGGACCAATGAGATGAGCCAGAATCAGGGCTTCGTGAATAAGAAGACTGCTCATTGGTCACAGAGCAGGAGAGGGCTGGAGTTACTTTACCGTAAAATCCCATATACAGCGCTTCATCATTTACTAACTCTATTGACATGGACATGTTATTTGACTTTCATGATAATACGGGACAAAGTGCGTCCTGTTGCAGCTCAATACAGAACGCGTACTTTTGTTTCTAAATACGGGACAATTCCGTTTTTTACGGGACGTTGGCAACCCTAGTGTGGTAGTAGCTGAACATAATTTCCAATAACTACCTTGAGCATCATATACTTCATATCTTCGCGTAAACCTTTGACATGAACTGTCTTTAACACTGTCTTTGTGTCAGCAAATATCTCATGAACCACTGGGCAGATTTTAAAGGGAGTGTCCGGTCATCTTCAGTATTTATCAGTAGTTAGTACTTCATCAGTCAGAGCATGAAGTGTGGATAAAAAAGGCAGAAGCTTTGTCCAGGCTAGGCTAATAGCTAGCTAAAGGAGAGACAACAAAGAGAGACGGTTTTCTGTTGCTTTGATAGGCCTATGAAACAGCTCGTTCTCAAAACTGACATACTGTAGGCTGATTATGTGGAAAAAAACTACACTTGCATGTGAAGGGGATGATTCTGATTAGCTGTTATCCTAGTCTAAAGACTTTCTCCATACTCCATGCTCTTTGGCTAACATTAGGATGACACTGATAAGGAACTACCTATTAGACAGAACTTCACCTCAAAGATGACGGGACAATCTTTGTAATGAAACTTTTAGAAAGTTTCCCCAATCCAAAATGGACACCATAGAAAATCAACATTAGCGAACACAAAAATGTCTTAATCTGTCAATTTTACAGATACTGAGCCACAATTTGATGTAGTAGTAGCTGAGAGTAGTCAACAATACATATTCTGAGTACGAACAAATCTCATCCTGTTTTCCCACATGAGAGTGAATCATTTACAAAATGCATTCCTTCAAGAAAAGATAATCTTTATTAAAATGTTTAATGTGCTTAAGATTTGTTCGAAATGAAAATAGAGACTTCCGGATGTGCAATGTGGAGAGAGGATGCAAGTGAGAGGGCTCCCAGCTAACCCTATATCTCCTTCTAATTTCATCGACCCTTACTTTTTATTTTCGACTTAAGTGTCAGCATTAGATTGTGTTAAGTCTGTTCCACTCAAAATGAGCAACTCTTAAGAATTCTAAATCAGCCACAGGTGCTCAAACTTCAGCTACACATGCTGCAAGGAGGCTATCGTAATTTTCAGCTAGCTACCCTTCGACACTTGCTACACCTGGTGAGCCACTGCTGCTGGAATTGGGATGGGTCAACTGTCAGCAGAATTTACAAAACAGAGGGCATCACTCAGGAAGGATGTGTCCCTCCTTATTAAGGAAGCAATCAAATTGTTACAAACTTCACTGGTCTCACTTCAATCAACGGTGGACTCTTTTCAGAGCCGCCTTTCCTCCATGGAGTCCATCGCTGCTGATAACTTTGAATGGCTGACGGCAGCAGATTCCAACATCAAAATGCTTCGAACCCAGAACAAGACGCTTTCGGACTGGCTCGACAATCTTGAAAATTGATAAAGGAGGAACAACCTCCGTATCCTGAATATCCCCGAAGGCAGCGAACACAGTAAAGATCCACTCAAGTTCATCTCCGAGCTGCTAATGGAGGCATTTGGTCTGGAGGTTTTTTCTACGCCACCCGACTTAGAGAGAGCACATCAGACCCCAACTCTCAGAAGATCCAGCCAAAGGACAGTGTCACGTATGTTTCTGGTTTGTTTCCCCAAGTTCCAGCAGAAGAAGGCTGCACTGCATTGGGCCAGGATTCATGACATCAAGTACTACGGTACCACTCTGAGAATTTACCAAGACATCAGTACAACACTTGCTAAAATGAGAGCTGGGTTCAACAACGTGAAGCAATCTCTGTATCAGAAGAACGTCAGGTTCCACATGCTGTACCTGGCCGGCCCATCTACGTGTGGCACAAGGAGACGAGATGTTTACCTTCAACTCGCTGGATGAAGCACAAAAGTTTTTAGATTGGCGGTTTGGCCAGGAGTAGAAGTCTGTTATATTTTGGACTGGCGGCTGGTGTCCACGCATGAGAAATGCAAGTTAACTTACTGAGACCTTGATGTCAACTGGCGGCTCTCTGAATGAAGGTACTGTTATTTGCTGGTGTCTTTAATGGGATAATTTACATCACAATGTACAATATTATTTGTTTCAGTTTTACAAATTACACTTATTATTTATGGTTACTAGGCTCTCTTCACCATTATACATTACTGGGAGCTTTCTAAGAGAGTAGAGATAATGAACTGTTCTTCCAGAGGTTTTTATGGACAATATTTGGGCTGCAGCTTACCTCAGAGAGAGGGATAAGTATATGCATTGTTCTAGTTCTGTTTATGTTCATGTTGGGGCTTTGGGTTATGGGAAGGGACACCATCAGATTTATGCAACCCATGTTTTCACTTATGAAAATAGTGAATCTATCTACATCCACTCTTCAATTCTGTGTTGTTAAAGAGGAAAGAAATGAAGGGAGTGCACCAAGCTACCCCCCCCCCCCACACACACACACACACACACTTTTATCCCCTCTGCTTTCAAGGATTCAAGGTTCTTTATTTGTCATACACACTACAGGTGGCAAATGTGGTGGAACGACATTGTGTACACACGGTCCCAGTTAAGGCTCCAGTATACCCCCGCGTCATGTCAGCCACGCAGAAACTGTGCGCACTGTCTGCAGAGGGTTGAGACTTCATGCTCGAGCGTCCACCCTGAGCGGCTGCAGAGCAGCTCTTCAGACAAGAGGCGTTTACCTTCGGAACAAATTGAAGTCACCGATTGGTCATTTGCTGACATGCCTACTGGATTGATTGACAGGTCGGGAAAAGTAAAACAAAAAATGAGAGCTGGCAGTCCCAGCTGCAGCAGTGTTTTGTGTTTATATGTTGTTAATAAAAAGTTCTAAAAAATAATAAAAACAGGGAGCGCTGGCCCTGCAGCCCACACATCAGAGCAGCCCACCAGGAAATCTCCAGACGCTCCCACAGCCATGCTGGACCTGATTTTAAATTGATCGTGACAAGTTCCTTCATTTCGCACCATTTCAGTCATGGCATCAACGGAAGAGGAATTGCTCACTTGCCTTTTGGCAAAAAACAAAAGAAAAGGCCAGATCAGGGATGAAGAAGGGAAATTTAATACATTAGTGTCACATACAAAACAGTCCGTCGCCGGGCAGTTTATTGTGCGACACCGAGTACGCGTACGTGGTCGTAAAAATTTTGCTTTGCGAGGACATGCCCTGCGGGTGTCCGCTTCGACTCTAATCTGGTATGCGCGGACCTCTGTGGACTGACGTACGCGGGAGTACACTAGGGGCTTTACATCCAACAAAAGTATTAAAATGTAAAAGAAAAACAGTAATAAGATCTAAGATATGAACTAAGAAAAATGTTAACTAAAAATACACTAAGCACTAGTAGCATAAAAAACAATATGCCAAACAGCAGCATGAACATGAGTCTGTGTGAGCAGATGAGTACAAATGAACACAGCAACATGAAACAGATCAGCAGCAACATGATGCAATTTTTTCACAGTGGTTATCCTGGTTAGATTCAGGAGTCTAACAGCCTCAGGGTAGAAGCTGTTCCTCAGTCTAGTGGTTCTACACTTAATGCTCCTTAACCTCCTGCCTAAGGGAAGTGGGGCAAAAAGTGTGTGCTGGATGAGTGAAGTCCTTCATGATGCAGGTGGCCCTCTTACTGCATCTGGACATGTAGATGTCTGATGGTGAGGAGGCTGACTCAACATTACAATAATATAGAAGCTACTGCTGTGAGCTTGTTAGTTGGAATGTTAAAGGCTTAACTGGACCAGTAAAAAGAGCCAGAATTCTCAAGTATTTAAGATGTGATATTGCATTTCTCCAGGAAACCTACCTACGGATAAAAGATCAAGTCAGACTTAAAAAAGGCTGGGTCAACAAGTCCACAATGGTGTACCACAAGGCTCAGTCTTAGGACCCACCCTCTTTACACTCTACATAGGTAATCTAGGTCAGAGCATCCCTGATGCATCCTTACATTTCTATACTGATTTTTACAAGATGGCCGCGCTCAGAGCAGTTGCAGCTTCACAGGCTCCCGGTACCATCCCAGTTTTTAGAAGTTTTGATATTGACTCTGTGCCTGACTCTGCGCGATTTATGCGTGTGAACTATAGCCGAACCGAACTGATGAGAATAGGAGCAGATTTGCCACGAAATATAGCAGAAATCAGCAACAAACTCAAAGCTACGCTCGGCAGAATGCAGATCTTAAAGTCATCTACCTGGAAGATGCAGCAGAGGCGTTCCAGCGGGCAGAAGAGGAAGCGCTGCTCCCGGCTTAAGAGGAGAGGATGCCGGGCGGGGGTTATGGTGAGGCTACGAGCTAACGCTAAAGCCGGTAAACTCCCCATGCCGTCTCTCTTTCTGTCGAATGTCCGCTCGTTGGACAACAAGGTGGATTTACTTCGTCTGAGAGCGAGCGCCTCAGAAGAGATGAAGAAGTGTGCGGTGCTTTGCCTCACGGAAACGTGGATTACAAGCGAAACGCCGGACTCAGTCTTCCAGCTGGATGACAGACTTTTTTTTCGAGCGGACCGCTGCAGCGAGCTAACGGGGAAATCACGGGGGGGCGGAGTGTGCATTTACGTGAGTAAAAGTTGGTCCACGAACTGTACTGTTGTAAATAGCTCATGCTCGAAGGCTTTGGAACAAATAACAGTGAAATGTCGGCCACATTATCTACCCCGAGAGTTCACGGTGACTTTCATCACTGTCGTTTACATTCCTCCGGACGCTAATGCTAATGAAACACTACAGGAGCTTCATGATATCATCAGCTCGCTGCAGAACAAACACCCCGAGGCTCTTTACGTTGTAGCCGGAGACTTTAACCACGTGAATCTAAAGGACTGTCTCCCAAGCTTTAATCAGCATGTGACGATTCCAACACGTGGAGACCGCACGCTGGACCGTGTTTACACGAACGTAAAAGATGCATACAAAGCCGAACCCCGCCCCCACCTAGGACTGTCAGACCACATCTCAATCTTCCTGGCTCCTGCTTACATGCCCCCGCTGAGACGCTCCAGACCGGTACAAAAGAAAGTTAAATGTTGGAGCCAGGACAGTGGACCCATACTGAGAGATTGTTTTGATCGAACAGACTGGCAGGTTTTCAGAGAAGCTGCTGAAAATGGAGGTTCGCTTGATCTTGACCAATACACATCCTCAGTACTGGGTTACATTAGTACATGTACTGACACAGTCTCCACTATCAGAAATGTTAAAAGCTACCCAAACAGAAAACCTTGGCTGAATGCAGAGGTGCGTACCCTGCTGGAAGCCAGGAACACTGCCTTCAGGTCTGGAAACTCAGAGGAGCTGAGTAGGACAAGACAAGAGCTGGTTGCTGGTATTAAGAGGGCCAAGGCCACATATGCAAAGAGGATCGAGGGTCAATTCATCTCACAAGACCCTCGGAGCATGTGGAGGGGCATTAAGTGCATAACAGATTATAAAGGAAGGAGTGAACAATGCCCCAAAGACCCATCTCTGCCTGATGCCCTCAACAAGTTCTATGCACGCTTTGAAGACCCGAACAGACCACCCAGCACCAGACTCACCTCGCCACCGGATGAAGAGCATCTCAGCGTGACCTCAGCAGAAGTAAGGAGTACCTTCAGGAGGATTAATCCGCACAAAGCAACTGGCCCAGACAACATCCCCGGAAAAGTGTTGAAGGAATGTGCTGATCAGCTCTGTGAGGTGCTGGCAAACATCTTTAACACCTCACTTACCCTGGAGACAGTTCCCACTTGCCTGAAGACTGCCACCATCATCCCAGTCCCAAAAAGCTCTACAGTGACTGGTCTGAATGACTATCGGCCAGTGGCCCTCACCCCGATAGTCGCTAAATGCTTTGAAAAACTGGTCATGACTCACATCAAAACAACCATCAACATCAACGAGGACCCTCATCAGTACGCATACCGTGAGAACCGATCAACAGAGGATGCAATCTCCTCTGTGGTCCACACTGCGCTCAACCACCTGGAGCAGAAAAACTCTTACGTCCGTATGCACTTTGTGGACTTCACATCCGCCTTCAACTCCATGATCCCCCAAACCCTAATGGACAAACTATCCACACTAGGACTAAGCCCCTCCATCTGCAACTGGGTACTAGACTTTTTAACAAACAGACCACAGTTAGTGAGGATCCACAACCTCTTCTCCCCCACCATAACCCTCAGCACTGGCTCTCCTCAGGGATGTGTGTTGAGCCCCCTTCTGTTTACTCTGCTCACATATGATTGTGCAGCTACCCATCCAGGCTGTCACATTGTAAAGTTTGCAGATGATACAGCGGTGGTGGGATGCATCACAAACAATGATGAGTCCAGCTACAGGCAAGAGGTGGAACACCTGGAGAGCTGGTGCAGAGAGAATAACCTTAACATCAATGTGAAGAAGACAAAGGAGATGATTGTGGACTTCAGAAGGAACAAAAACATCTACACCCCCCTGAACATAAGAGGATCTGCGGTGGAAGTGGTCTCCAGCTACAAGTACTTGGGTGTACACATGAATGACAACCTCAGCTGGAGCAACAACACCACCAGCCTGATCAAGAAAGCTCATCAGAGACTCTACTTCCTCAGACGGCTGAGGCGAGCTGGTCTGGGAAGCTCAGTCCTCACCTCCTTCTACAGGTGTGCAGTGGAGAGCATCCTGTGCTCCAGCATCAACGTGTGGCATGGAGGCTGCACAGCTGCAGAAAGAAAAGCTTTGCAGAGTGTGGTGAAGGCTGCACAGAAATCTGTTGGAATCAGTCTTCCCACCATCACAGACATCTACACCTCCAGATGCAGGAAGAGGGCCACCTGCATCATGAAGGACCCCACCCACCCAGCACACACACTTTTTGCCCCACTCCCCTCAGGAAGGAGGTTAAGGAGCATTAAGTGTAGAACCACTAGACTGAGGAACAGCTTCTACCCTGAGGCTGTTAGACTCATGAATCTCTAACTAGAATAATCACTGTGAAAAACCATATCATGTTGCTGCTGATCTGTTTCATGTTGCTGCTGATCTGTTTCAATGTTGATGTGTTCATGCGTGCACATCTGCTCACAGACTCATGTTCATGTTTGTGCTGATGTTCAATGTTTTTGTTATGAGTGCTTAGTGTATATTTAGTTGATGTTTTTCTTAGTTCATATCTTAGATGTTATTACTGTTTTTCTTAGACATTTTATTGTTGGATGTAACTGGGACCCTGTGTACATAATTTCGTTCCACCACATGTACCACATGAGGTGCGAATGACAATAAAGAAACTCTGACTCTGACTCTGACTCTGATGACAGTTTATTGTTGAGCTAAAACAGTTGCTAAGGCTTTCCAGCTTTTGCAATCCACCTTTGACATTATCCAGTCAGATTTGTTCCATCTGAAACTTGTCCTAAATGCCGATAAAACCAAAGGGATGCATTTTTAAAATGTTTTTTCCAAATGGTGTCCCTATTGGGTATGTCAATTCCTACAAATATTTGGGTATCTTGGTCGACTCGCATCTCTCTTGTAAGCTTCACGCGGAAAACCTAGTAAGGAAACTGAAAGATATATATATTTTTTTATAAATAGATCCTGTTTAACTCTGAATGCTAGAAAACGCCTTGTAACTGCGACTTTCCTTCCCTCCATTGACTATGGTGACATTATTTACATGAACGCTCCTACAAGCACCCTGCAGATGCTGGATGCTGCCTATCATGGTGCGCTAAGATTCATAACTGGCTGTAACTATTATCCCCATCACTGCACCCTGTATTTTCTGGTTAACTGAACATCATAACTTCACGCAGACTCTTCCACTGGTACATTTTCATCTTTAAATCAATTATTGATCTGTTGCCTTCATACATCTCCTCCTACATGTCTCTGCGTGAGTGCAGCTACAGCGTGCGCTCTCAGGACATTATTACACTCAGTGTCCTTCAGTGCGGACTGAACTAGGCAAAAGGGCCTTCTCCTACTCTGCTCCTGTTTCCTGGAATATCTTGCAAAAAAAATCTGTAGCTCTCGACCTGTCTAAGTGGCTTCAAACATCTATTAAGTTCCTAGCTAAACCCAATGCAGACATGTTCCTGTTTTTAGTTTTCTACACCGCCTTATAATCTAGTTTTTTTCTTTTGCTTCTTTTTCCTTTTGACTGTCCTTTTGGTTTACATTTTATTTTAACTTGTAAAAATAAATAAATAAATAAATAAATTAGTATGCCTCTTTTATGATTGTCTATTGTTGTTATCCACTGCTGTCATCACGCATTGTTAAAAGAAAACCAGTACTCTCTTGTAAATGAATCCCAGAGGCTCAGTGGGATTAATCTGTATAAATAAAGGTTGAATGACTGTTTCATTCTAATCCTAATTGCAGAACATGTGGTACTGCCATTTTGATACATAAAAATATAAAATTCAACCCAACAACAATTTCTGACCTACTCGGTCGATTTGTAATGGTTTCTGGTTTTCTATGTTACAGACCTTTACATTTTGAGTAATATTTACGCCCCGAACTGGGACGATGAAAAATTTATTTAATCAATCCCTGACCTGAACTCACAATTAATTTTCAGAGATCTAAATTGTGTAATTAACCCTATAATGGATACTTTCAATCCCACGTCCACAAATATTTCAAAAATGGCTAGATTAGTGTTAGATTTTATGGACTCTACAGGGGGTGTTGACCCCTGGCATTATGTATTCCCTCAGAGCAAGGCCTTATCCTTCTTTTCCTCAGTTCACCATTCATATAGCAGAATAGACTACTTCGTTATTGAGCGGTCTCTTCTTCCCTTTGTTATGAAGGCAGAGTATTCAACTATAACCGAGTCGGATCCTGCCCCTGTTCTACTGGATATCGCATTTCCTCTTTACCAAAGAGAACACCCCCTTGGAAATTGGACCAAAGCTTATTATCTGATAAAACATTTTGTGAGATGATTTCCCAAAATCTTGATGACTTTATAAGATTCAACAAAAAAGAGGGTATTTTCCCTTTCCGCCTTTGGGAAACACTAAAGGTAGTTAGACTTCGTATTTATTGCTTGGCAAAGACGAGGGATATATACATTTCAGGGTATGTACATTAATGATATTTGCAAGTTTTGAAAACTTATCACTGAAGTTTGGTCTTCCTCGGTCTGACTTATTTCATTATGTTCAAATCCGACACTTTTTCAAATGCGACGACCCCAACTTTCCAAACATATTGGTGTCCTCGCTACAGTATTTGTTAAATACCACTTAAAACTCAAAACAAAGAAAAAAATAATAATTTCAAGAATTAAAAAAATTATAGCTTCCATGAAAAACATTGCTTACCATAAAGCAAGAACTTTGGCTAATATTTTTACATCACTATTCAAAATGGAAATAGGTCAGTAAGAGCTGCATTCTGTGCTTTCTTTACCCGGTTTTAAGAGGAGAATAATTAATGCTTCAGTCAATGTTCATGGTAGTGACCCACATGATAGGGAGTCGTTGAACATATCGAGTAGAATTCTGGATAATTTAGCTGCAATTTAAAAAAATAATTTATTGGATATCCATCAGGGCCAGGTGTTTTGCCATTTTGCATAGCCTTTATTGCTTTGGTGATTTCATTCTGATTTAGTGGTAGTTCAGTTACAGTCCTGTGTATTAATATATATATTAATATATGTATAATTTATTAGCGGAGTCTTTATATTGTTAAATAAAAGTGTTCCATGTCAATACTGTCAGGTATTCCCGATTTATATAAATTTGAGTAGAATGAGGTAAACACTACATTGATCTCTTGTGGGACAATGGTTAATTCACCATCAGTGTTTTATTTTATTTTTTCTGGGATTTGTTGGGCATCCGAGCAGCCTTTGAGCTGCTGTGCCAAGAGACGTCCTGCCTTATCACCATCTTCATAGATGTATTCTCGTGATTTTAACAGTAGGCGTTCCACCTTCTCAGTAGCAAAGAGATTGTACTGCATTTGAATATCCAGTTTCTTTTTTATGTAGTTCAGGGGAGGGAGAAGTAGAATACAAATAATCTACCACTTTTATGGATTTTAAAACCTCCTCTTGTTTTGTTTTATTCATCTTTCTCCTTCTAACAGTGTAATATAATCTCACCCCTGATCACTGGGATTAGGGCTTATAGGGAAAATGAGTTGGGGGAAGAGTTAGAGGAGGATTGCTGGAACAATGCTATAAAAATAGTAAATGATAGTACTTTTTGTGCAAAACGGTAGAATACAATTTAAGATTCTACATCGCAGTCATTTTTCTAAAGCAAGACTGGCAAAAATTGTCCCCAATGTAGATGCAGGCTGTGACAGGTGTCATACTACTCCTGCAAACTTAACTCATATGTTTTGGACTTGTCCCTCCCTGACTACCTATTGGGTCTTTAAAACATTGTCAGAGTGATTAAATCTTAATCTACAACCCAAAGCTGTGATGGCTATATTTGGTGTCCATGGTAGGAATTACCTCACAATTAGGAAAAGGCATACACACATCATTGCATTCACTACTTTGCTTGCATGCAGAAGGATATTATTACATTGGAAATCCAAAGAACCACCTATAGCCGGTCTATGGCTAGGAGATCTGTTGCAGTTTATACAACAAGAAAAGATTAGGCATATACTAAGAGGGTCTAGGGAGAATTTTTTCTCTATCTGGAATCCAGTGCTGATGTACCTAGACAGACTCAAAGCCATGCCTTCTTAACCTCATCAAGCAAGGGTTTTTTTATTTTTATTTTTTGTCTCAAGGTTGCCTATGCAAAATATTTTGAATAGTGTGGGACCTTATTAGTAGTGCAGGGTTTGACAACTTCTTTTGTTTCTTCGGATGAGTGTCCCTGATGTTGGTGGTTTGCGGGGTGGTTCAAGAGAAGGGGGCTGAGTGTGTTTTTGACAAAAAGTAAAAAATGTGAGCAATATTCTAAGTATATTCTTTGGACATGCATCTGTTATCTACAATGGAGTATTAGAGCCATGCTAAGGGAAAAAAAATTACACTACGAGAAAAAAGACATTACGAGAATAAAGTTGAAATATTACGAGAATAAAAATGTATTATTATGAGAATAAAGTCATAATCTGTTCCTGGGTCAGCTGAGCTCGGCTCGCACCTGCAGTGGACAGCCTCCAGTGCGAGTTACTGTGTTTACCAAGTACAGGTTCTTCTCAAAAAATTAGCATATTGTGATAAAGGTCATTATTTTCCATAATGTAATGATAAAAATGAAACTTTCATATATTTCAGATTTGTTGCACACCAACTGAAATATTTCAGGTCTTTAATTGTTTTAATACTGATGATTATGGCATACAGCTCATGAAAACCCAAAATGTCTGTCCCAAAAAATTAGCATATCATAAAAAGGTTCTCTAAACAAGCTATTAACCTAACCATCTGAATCAACGACGTAACTCTAAACACCTGCAAAAGATTCCTGAGGCTTTTAAAAACTCCCAGCCTTGTTCATTACTCAAAACCGCAATCATGGGTAAGACTGCCGACCTGACTGCTGTCCAGAAGGCCATCATTGACACCCTCAAGCAAGAGGGTAAGACACAGAAAGAAATTGTTGAACCAATAGGCTGTTCCCAGAGTGCTGTATCAAGGCACCTCAGTGGGAAGTCTGTGGGAAGGGAAAAGTGTGGCAGAAAACGCTGCACAACGAGAAGAGGTGACCGGACCCTGAGGAGGATTGTGGAGAAGGGCCGATTCCAGACCTTGGGGGACCTGCGGAAGCAGTGGACTGAGTCTGGAGTAGAAACATCCAGAGCCACCGTGCACAGGCGTGTGCAGGAAATGGGCTACAGATGCCACATTCCCCAGGTCAAGCCACTTTTGAACCAGAAACGGCGTCAGAAGCATCTCGCCTGGCACTGCTGCTGAGTGGTCCAAAGTTATGTTCTCTGATTACAGTAAATTTTGCATTTCCTTTGGAAATCAAGGTCCCAGAGTCTGGAGGAAGAGAGGAGACACAGAATTCACATTGCTTGACGTCCAGTGTCAAGTTTCCACAGTCACTGGGGTGTCATGTCAGCTGCTGGTGTTGGTCCACTGTGTTTTATCAAGGGCAGGGTCAATGCAGCTAGCTATCAGGAGATTTTGGAGCACTTCATGCTTCCATCTGCTGAAAAGCTTTATGGAGATGAAGATTTCATTTTTCAGCACGACCTGGCACCTGCTCACAGTGCCAAAACCACTGGTAAATGGTTTACTGACCATGGTATTACTGTGCTCAATTGGCCTGCCAACTCTCCTGACCTGAACCCCATAGAGAACCTGTGGGATATTGTGAAGAGAAAGTTGAGAGACGCAAGACCCAACACTCTGGATGAGCTTAAGGCCGCTATTGAAGCATCCTGGGCCTCGATAACACCTCAGCAGTGCCACAGGCTGATTGCCTCCATGTCACGCCGCATTGAAGCAGTCATTCATGCAAAAGGATTCCCGACCAAGTACTGAGTGCATAACTGAACACGATTATTTGAAGGTTGGCGTTTTTTGTATTAAAAACACTTGTCTTTCATTGGTGGGATGAAATATGCTAATTTTTTGGGACAGGCATTTTGGGTTTTCATGAGCTGTATGCCATAATCATCAGTATTAAAACAATTAAAGACCTGAACTATTTGAGTTGGTGTGCAATGAATCTAAAATATATGAAAGTTTCATTTTTATCATTATATTATGGAAAATAATTACCTTTATCACAATATGCTAATTTTTTGAGAAGGACCTGTAGTACGCGATCACTTTTGGGTCACTGTGAAATATGCCTCCATCCACATTATGTGACGACTAAATCCGTCAATGCTGCCATTAATTAGAATACCATATGGCTTCAGTTTATCATAAGAATCCATATGCCACAATGCGTTGGTCCCCCTGCTATTGTACTTCCGACGTAAACATTCATCATTTTACCGCAGTTGTAAGACTGCTTTTTCGTGTCGGATTTCTGATAATATAACAAGTTTATTCTCATAATACTACGGCTTTATTCGCGTACGACTTTATTCTTGTAATATTATGACTTTATTCTCATTCGTAATGTGATTTTTTTTGTCAATAGCATGGCGCTAAAGCTCCGTCGTAGTTATCTATGGGTGCTTAATAAAAATATATTTGAAAATCAAAAAAAAATGAAGATAGAAATTCAGATTCCAGCCAGAGTCTTAAGTTTGCAAACAAAAACTTCTGAAATCGTTTTAATCTCGGATGCATTTTACTTTCATTGAAGTGATTCCAGTTTCTGCAGGTTAACCAAGATTATATATATATATATAAAAAAATCCAACCAACTCTGCAAACAAAATCTGCCATTTTTATTCAGCATTAGTATCTTGTTTACAGTCTATTTACAACAGACACACTTGACAAAAAAAAAAAGAACTTTGTGTCATTTTATAATGAAGCACAAATAAAATCTAAACTAAGCCAGAAAAGATCTAAAACGTGAGAATGGAGTAAGAAACAGGCTGAAAACATACGGCGAAACAAGCAAGTGCACTAATAAATTCAGATTTCAAGTTGAGGACAGACAAATACCTCAAGACTGGAAGCAATAGTCAGACTGCAAATTCAGCACAGTTACTTTAGAAACATTAAAAGATGAAAAATTTTATACCTGTGTAGGTAAAAAAAAATAATAAAATAGCATTACACCTGCAATAAAGAGAGAAATCTTCACTAACGTTTCCTAATGCTTCAGACTCTGTTCATAGCTTGTGCAGCACCTGCAGGTGAAGCCCAGCAGCTGACATGGATGATTATGTTGTTGATTCAAGTAAAACGGTTCCTTCTTTTATTCAGTAGGGCTCGGTTGTGCTGTGCAAGTGTATTTGTAGCTCACAGAGAAAGAAACGATAATAGTAAAAAAAAAATTTTTTTTTAAATTAATTAAATAAACACTTTGGGGTGTTTTTATCATTTGTTACCCTTTTTTGCCTGTAACTGAGCCTATATTTAGTTGAACAGCTATTTTGTTAGAATGATACTGTAATTTTTAGCTTTGCAAAGTAGATGTTTGTGGAAAATATAGACAGAAAATTGCAGTTTGTGTGGCAGAGTGGTTACGTCCACAAGGATCTTACTGCTTTACTGGAATAATTCTTGGAACAGGTGTTCTGTGCCCAACAAACAAATCTCACTGACTGACAAGTGCTTTAAGCTGGAAAACAGGCGTCTATTTATTTTTTTAATCAATCTAAACTTTGCATTTAAAATGAACAGCTGTTAAGAGACGTTAAAAGTGGTAATTCAGTTCTTTTCAGATAGGTTCTCTAGATAGGTTATGGACAAAACCTGTTGTAGATAGCTCTGAATTAATTTACAAACATGTAGCAGGCGGAACTACATTGCAACACCTTGTTGCAACCCCATCCTATTTTAGGGATGCACAAAACAACAAGCATCAAATCTACATCTTGCTGTTTATTATCAAGGACTTTGAGGATTGCTGAGCCGAGTTCTCTCATCATGTTTTAAAAATAGACATGAGGCAGATGTCTATTACACATTTAATGAGTTGAAGCTCCCAAGTCAACACAGCTGTGGTGAATGGGGGTGGGGGGACAGGGCAACAAAAAGTCCAAGCAGAGACAAGACAAACCTGGCTTTCTGCACAAAGCATTTCCACATAACTTACAAATTTATTCTCCGAAAACCTGTATTTGTAAACTTTTACATCACAGCTGGTTGCACGTCACACAGTAATTTCAATGAAATTCTATTATTTGTAAGTGCAAGCAGTAACGGCAACAGCTAGTTGTAGCGTAGTGCAGCCTGGAGCGCCTTCTTCAGGAATATCATGAATTCTGTCAAGATTGCCATCAATGCAAAACTGAAGGCAATTTAAGTGTTCAATTAAAACAAACACTGATTATAAACCATTATAAAACCTTTTTGACTGACGTTATTTTATTGTGGCAGTAATCCACCTGGTTCAGCTCCGACGAGCCGTTAGCGTACCGGACAGAATCGAACCAATTCTCTAAAGAGCATTCTACAACAGGTAAGAAATTAATTGTTCATAACCTTCCTACAGATCCCCCTTCAAAAAAAAAATTTTTTTAATAAAATAAAGAGTCCTTTCAATAAAGGTTGAGAGACAGAAAACAAAAAAAGTCACTCAGGACAAATATCTTTTGAATAAAATTATTTTTTTATGCATGTGTTGGGGCATAAACATATCTGAACTTTAGAATCTCCAGGGACTAAAACATGTCACTCATACACTCAGTCTAACGCTGTCTAATGTTGAAAAACACTGAAACAACAAGCACATGTTTACTCATAGAATCAGCCATACACTTCAATTTGCATTAGAAAAGGCCACATTGTTAATGTGATTCATTCATGCTCAAAACGATTAGAAATTAAATAAACGCTGCTGGTTTGGACATGAACGGCAAAGTTTATCAGACAAACAGTGAAAACGGTTAGTGGAGAACTCTATCCAAACCATAGTAATTAGAAAAAGCACTTGCAATGTCAGTAAGAATTATTAAGAAATAATCAACAACTAAACGAAGGTTGAACAAAGTCAAGTGTAGCACTCAACATGGCATTCAAGTAATGAACTTTTACTTCTGTATTAAATAGATTAGGAATGCAGAATTAAGAAACTCATCCTCACTCACCTGCCTGGCCAGGCTTGAACACATTTTCTGTCTTTATCTATCTTTACTACCCTTAGTGCTTCTAATTGCGGTGGGTTTTTTTTATATTAAAGTGACCACATTTTCACATAAAGACACGGAACAAAGGTCAGAGAGGATACAATGACAGTGCCACACTATCACCAGTTGGCACTACCATGGGAAAAGTGTTTATTTGATTACCACAGTAAATACTGCAGAAAATCCTGGAGCAGAGAGCACGGGGTTTCGAGACACGCTTAGAATGACTTTTGCCATCGGTATTCGTTTTAAATATAGAGAGATCAACCATACGCATGTGAGTTTAGAGCAGGGAGTGTTTATCTACAGTCACACCTCTGATGAATGAAATAAATTAAAAACAAGACAAAGTTTAAAAGGTGTGTCATTAAAAAGCTTCAGAGCAGCAATAAATAGATTTATCTTGTATTTACAGTTTACCAGACACTTAGTGTTTGCAGTTTAAAACATTAAATTCTTAATATCTCCGGAGCTGCTGGATGCTGTGTTTTGTTCTGAGGATGAACGGTTGGCGCTCAGGATCCTCCCCCCACCTGACCCCTGTTTTCATCGCCCTTCTATTGGGGAAGAAGGCAGGAAGACAGCAAAGAAGAGGGAGACGAGATGCTCGTACAGAAACAGCATCCTGTAATGTGTCTTTCCAGTGTCATGCTGTAGTTGCCGTTTTTTTGTTTGTTTGTTAAATTTGCCTCATTACACACAAACGTTCACCTAAACACATACGCACGCACATACACACAGATATCGAGCACCTGATGTCTTGCTCTGTCCCCACTCGATGCATAGTGTATCCTCCTACAGGCTCACACTGGATCTGAGTAGAAGTTGCCTCCTAAAAACAGCTTTTACTCCAAGCTTTCGTTAAAGCGATGAAACAAACCTAGTGAATGAGTGCTCGGGGCAACGTCTTCTTCTCTTTGCCGTTAAACCGTTAATTCAGCTTCTTCTCACTTTTCCAGGAGCCGTTGCGTTTGTGCTTCCCGTTGGCAAGGCTCTCACTATGGCAATGTCCATTGGTCAAGGTAGCATCGTCCCTACTAGCGCCTCCTCTGCTGTGCTTCCCTTTAAGCAATCGTACCAGCCTACTCAGCAAAAAGCTTGTGACAGCCATGGCCACTGCTAGAGTGAAAATCACATCCAGTAGGAAGTACTGATAGACAGAAACGTCATACACCATTGAGCGCAGGTGGTTGGCACCATTGTGACGGAGGATGTAGCTGATCCAGTAAGCGGCCCTGGTCACAGGGTGGCCAGGCTGGTCTTTGTGAATGCTGGAAAGAAGATGTGCTTGCTGGCGATACCTAGATAAAAAAAGAGATAAATGGGATTGAATATTTGAGTCCCTCACAAGTCATGCAATGTCTGACCACTACATGACACTGCAAAAGATTTCCTAGACACAAAGTGTCCGTCTGTGAATTCAGATTTAATATAACCTGACCTGGTGTCTTTGATGACGCTGCTCAGGGCAGCGAAGAGATCGTCCTCCGTCATGTACTTCCAGTGCAGCATGATACCCATCCCTTTGGCAGCAACACGCGTCATTGTGTCGTAATGGTCTCCAAAGAGAGGCACACCCACCACTGGCACCCCATGATACATGGCCTCATAAATGCTGTTCAGGCCTCCGTGGCTCAGGAAAGCCCTCGTGTTAGCGTGGCCTACACGACAAGAGGTAATGGGAAGTTTATTTGAAAGTCTTTCTATTAGTAACTTTTGATGAGATCTTTTAATTGGGTTTGTTTAACTAAATATTCAACATGTTTGTAGCACATCCAAGAAAGTGCAGCACATCTTTCCACTGTTTTACAGCAAATAAAAAAAAAAACTGTTTTGGGTCTAAATGCAATATAGTAAACCAACTTTTGGTTTTTGTAAGTAATGTCTAAAAATTTGGTTGTCAGGCTGTAATCAGCAAGAAAGACTAACATTGCTTTCATCGACAGAAAGATTCAACGCGTACAGAAGACGGCTTACACACATTAACACAAATCTGTCATCTAAACATGTCATATCTTTGGTTTTGTTAAACAGCACATTGCACGTCACACCACCAAGACAACTACTTTGTATAAAATGAGTGTGTGACAGACATACACAGTGATGTCCGACTGATGGACTCACCCAATAAGTCATTTTGAGGCATCCAGTCCACAAGCTTGGTGTTGTTGCGGAGATTACTGGGTGGAACGCCAGAGAATCTGAAGAAAGAAAAGAAAACAATGAAGAAAGAAGACGAGACACCCCTGATAGAGTTTATCACACACTCACAAAAACTTACTGATTATTTAATAAATACAGAACTTCAAAGTTCTCAAGCAGATATCCCAGAAACTGAATGTTTGTTTGTCATTTTGTAAAAGGATCGCTGCCCCATTCTGTCTTATTTTACATAACACCACACCCAAGTGACGCTTTTGTTACACAGAATAAAAGCGACACAAAGCAAACAATTTTGTTCAAACTGGCATAACAATGAAAATGCTCTTCAGATTTCTAGGACCTGGATGACCAAGCGTCTACACAAGTATGTGAACATTTCATTCATTCAACCTTTATTTCTACAGGTAAATCCCATTGAGCCTCGAGGACTCATTTACAAGAGCGACCTGATTTCAACAAAGAATGATGACAACAATGAACAACAGCGACAAAAGGAACAGAAATTTACCAATACTTTATTGCCACCAGACAGATCAAACTGCATCACAATAAAAGGAATCACTTTTTGAATGGTGTATTCCAGCAGCTCAACTATGCTAAAACTCTAAAATTGTCTGATGTAATCAAGCAGTAAACCTTAGTGGTTAGTACTGTTGCCTCACAGCACAAATTCAACAGGTCCAATCTCTGGGATCTTTCTGTATAGTGTTTGAGTGGGTTTTTTTTTCCAAGGTACTCCAGTTTCCTCCCAAGGCCTCCCTTAAAAAAAATTAAAAAAAATCTGTGATGTTGAATGGGATTTGCCTGATTAAATAATTGTCTTTGTGCTTAGATATCCATAACTCATTGTATACTGTATACACACAAGAGGAAGTTTTAACAATTCTTACAACATAAAAGTTTGGATACTTCTTATCACTATCTATTGCAACATTGAAAGTAGAGAGTATGTTGCATTTGTAACATATTTACTTTATTTTTTAAACCAAATTTCACAAAACAATTGCCATATATATAGTCAGTTGGCTTTGCTGAGCACACAAAGATGCGATGGAGCAACAGAAAAGCTCATTAACATATATTTTTAAATTGTGCACAAGTCTCCATCATGAATATCCTGATGCATGCTCAATAATCCAGGTAGAAAAATCCAAAAAAGTTCAATCTGGTCCTCTGGACTTTAAAAAAAAAAAAAAGCAAAAAAAATCTAGATACGTTTCGTCTTTCATCCGAGAGACTTCTTCAGTCTGAGGTGCTGTACTCAGCTCAGTCTCTTAAACAGCACCTTCTCAGAGTGGATCAACCAGTTTGCTGCTGACAACCAAAACCAGCTGCTCACATGGTCAAGAAGGACCATCAGCCTAACAATGGATCATTAGCACACTGCTGGCTGTTTACTATTCATAGGGGGCTGAGTGATACTAGCAATAACAGCATTGTAAGAGGGGGACAGTTGACAGTTGAACCCCTGTTTAATGATGGACGATTTCTTTTCACAAAGATGGCCTCCTTTACTCCTCTCTCAAACCATCGTTCCTCTCT
>NC_056500.1:38074249-38108930 GCF_014905685.2 Nematolebias whitei
AGTTGATGTGGTCAGTAAAATGTTGGACTTCCTGAGATTTAATTTTAACCCAGGTGTCGTCAACATACCTGAACCAATGACTTGGTGGTGTCCCTGAAAAAGGACATCAAGGCTCTCTTTTCTACCTCCTCCATGTACAGGTTGGCAACAATAGGAGAAACTGGAGACCCCATAGCACACCCATGTTTCTGCCTATAATATTGCTCCCCATATGTGAAGTAGGTTGACTGCAGGCACAGTTTCAAGAGTTGACACAGTTGTTCTGTGGAAAGCGTGGTCCTGCTGCTCAACAGGAATGCACGTAAAGAGTGGTGTGACATCAAAAGAGACCAGTTTCATCAGTCTCCATGATGACATCCCTCACCTTATCCACAAAGTCCATGGTGTTCTGTATGTGGTGTTCCATCATGAATGTTTAGAACTTTATTCTGAGGGTTAGATTCTTCCTCATATCAAACATGTTGGTGAAATACTGAAAAGAGCCAACAAGGGTAAAAACTGCTGTACTTTAACAATTGTTATGATGTATGTACTTCCTGTATTTCTGAATTAGGCAATCGTTTTTACGATGGAATCCTGATGCAACCACCGACCTACCACAGCACACGTGTGGAGCATCTACACCCAAAAGGGTGTGTGTGTGTGTGTGGGGGGGGGGGGGAATTAAGGGCCTTGCTTAGGATGTAGGTGAATACCCAACATGACTTGCTTTCCCAATTCCGTGGGTGTGAGCGTCATTGCAATGTGGTCAAGCATTGTAACAGGTCATTGTGCCCAATGCTGTGGTGATTTTTTTTACGACAGTCTATCATGGAGGATTTGAAGCTGCTACTACTTTATTTTATTTTGGTTAACCTACTCCTTAGAAAGAATATAAGAATGTACAGAAGGAACCAGCAATGGCACCATCGAGAGCTGCTTCTAGAGCGGCTTATTGCTGTGTGTTTCATCCAGTGACATAGCACTGTGGGCCAATCAACGGCTGCTGCCTGCTTTTGTCAAAATCATCACCTCGGAGCATTTCGCTTGGTCCATAAACTGAGTTGACTGGGGGAGGGTACTGGTAGTGGGCAGACCCTTAACTGGTGCAGTGTGGTGTGGAATGGACGAGTGTTGAGACTGTGGTAAAGCGCCATTAAAGGAATGGTGGTTCATCATCTGATTCATAAATATATTTATTTTTATGTAGCCTGTGAAATTTATTTGAAAGCGTTTTAAAAATTGATAATGCTGTATTGGAGGCACAGTGGCACAGTTGGTAGGGCTTTCTGGGTGGAGTTTGCATGTTCTCTCCGTGCATGTGTGAGTTTTTTCTTGGTAGTCTGGTTTCCTCCCACAGACAAAAAACATGCATGTTAGGCTGATTGGCAACTAAATTGTCCCTAGATGTGAATGAGAGAGTGAATAGTTGGTTGTCTCATTTGTCTCCAAGTGTCCCTGTGATGGACTGGAGACCTGTCCAGGGTGTCCCCTGCCTCTCCCACAGTGACTGCTGGATATTGGCACCACTGACCCCCATGACATGAAAAGGAAGAAACGGGTAAAGATAATGGATGGATGGATTAATGCTGCTGTATTTACAAATAAATTCTCTATTGTGCAGCTCTACTTTAAAACAGTTTTACAAATAATTGCATTTAATGCAACAAGACATAAAACACAGATTTAGATAACAAATGTAGTTCATATAATTTTTTTTTTCTCCACAAGTGCTGTTTATTGGAAAATCTGGATATCGGAGTCAGGAAGAACCCTGGTTAGTGTTTTTAAAGAGTTGTTTTTATATTACCGTACATGGGTTTTATTTAAAAACAACCTACTAAACACACTCAACATTTGAGACATAATGAAAACTTGTTAACGGGTTGAGTGCTGGTCAAATTGTATCATTACTTAGTACTCATTGTTGCTTCTTCGTTCTCTGTTGATACCAATTTGTCCACTGCTGTTCAACACAGCGTTGGTACAAAATGGTTTTCACTTCGCACCCATGAATCCATTATATGCACATAACCTTGCTTGTGTACAGCCCTGCATGCTGTAATGTGTTCAGAGGCACCAACCCTGCACAGACTAGCTGTGATTTTATTATTAGTCATCATTATACCCGAACCGTGATGAGCTTATGTTTGTAAAAAATATTTATGACAAAATAATAAACTCTTGCTAAAAATGGTTAGTGATTAAAAAAAAATACTATACACTTGTTTAATGGTGCACTGGAGGTAGGACTGGCACGATAACAAATTTTGTTGGGCAATTAATTTTCTCAGAAATTATTGCAATAGATGATAATATTGTTTTAAATTTGACAATAATTTGTAATTATTGTCAAATTTAAGAAGAAATGTTGGTTAATTTTTGTGTGTAATACCTTTTTGACCACTAGATGGCAGTATAAGACTGTCTGAACTGAAGGATGGATAGTGAGGGAGTGCGCAGCGTGTCTCTAAGAAAAATGGGAGGGAGGCCGCTTGACCGGACATGGGCTGTCTCTGTTCTTGTTTTTCGGTTCTCAAAATGGCAGACGCTCAGTGTGGTTTGAGCTCTTTAGCATAGTATTTGTCAAACAAAGCTTTAAATAAAAAATACATTAAAAAAAAATCAGTAAACAAGTTCTCAGCTTTGTTTTGCAGAGAAAAACAACTTTTTACATGAAGGCACGGGTATCAACCGTGAATTTTGGACTTTTGACAAGACAGACGTTTTTTTCCCTGAGGTCGGCCTGTTAGCTTAGCTCGTAGCTTAGCTTCCCAGCTTAGCTTCTCAGCTTAGCTGCTTAGAATGATCCAAAAACACGATTTTGGACAGTTAAAAAAGAGAAAAGAGAAAGGGAAGGGTCAGTGAAGAGCACGGGAGTTGAGCCTTTTGTCATCCAACGTCCAGTAGAAAGAGAGAGACGAGAAAAAAACGATAAAGCCGATAAATGAAAATGAGATTGATAATTTTCATTCATCATGCGATTAAATTATTTATTGTTTATCGCAACAGGCCTAACTGGAGGTAAGTAAATATTTCATTTTATATTAAGACATTTTATTTATTTTTGCTGAAACGTCATAAACTCCTGCAATGTTTCAGTAGTTGTGTGAAACGTGTCTTTTTGCCTGATGGGAGGTTTCTTTCATGCCTGGGCTCACATTATGACACCTGTCCTGTGTGACAGGTGTGCCACCCTGGGTCAAACTCCCCACCTGTCACGGTCCTCAGAGCACATCACACTCAGCACTTGCTGAGTGCGAGACACCAGAACAAAAAACCCACTCGAGGCTCGTCTTCCTGGGTGCGTGAAACAAACAATACATAAACGTCAGATCTGTGATGCCTTCAGGTGTCCAGGACTGCAAGTGCAGTGAATCAGCATGTCCATTATTTCCCCAAGAATCCTAGCACTTGTATGCAAAAAATTATAAATATTTTTCTTTTAGGTGTTCACTGGATAACTTGAATAGAGTTGCATTTAAATAAAATGTGTTTTTACTTTAGATCTGAGGCTGTTCAGAAAACATCCAGAGCTGCAGTCCCAAAACACCTTACCACACCAGTGTTAATAAAAGCAAAAATAAAACTGGTCCAAATTTGCTTATCATATTTTTAATAGTCTTAATCTTTAACAGGTCTCTCTTATAGACGAGTCCTCGTAACTCAATGAGACTAACCTGTATAAATAAAGGTTGAATGAAAGAATCAATAGTGTCCTCCAGTGGATCAAACCAGTGTTGGTGCTGCTGTTAACGTGTGTATGAAGCAGAAAATCACAGCTTCTTTTTGGATCCAACAACTAAAAGTACCAAGTGACCAAAGCAAAATTAACCTGGAGCTGTTCGTGTCTCAGAAAACAAACCGGACGGCCCAGTGTTAGACTTGTCACCGTGTATGTAGCCGAGTGTGTGAGAAGCATTTCCGCTAACGATGCATATTCACGATACATAACAACCTCCATCTGTCCATTTGTGTCTGCTGCCCTCCACAACTCGAACTCTTATCTGCAGTAGACAAAGCCTTGCTTCATTGTCCTGCCAGTCAAAGCCCACATTCATGGTGGTATTCATCAATGACACATTTCATGTGACTGGCTCCCTGTCCCTCCCATCAGTCCTCTTCCTCTTCCTCTCCAAGTTAAGAAGAACAACTGAAAACTAGATAACCATTCAAAGTCATGGGCGTTGCCTTCATAAGTCCACCTGCGGCTCACTGATGTGAAACTGTACAATGAGAGTTATTATACCAAGCCCTGGCTTTGTGCTCTTTATACCACACAGCTAATAAAATTAACAGGAAGTAGTTAACGCATAAATTACCCGTGAGTTGACGAAGTCACGTCTAATCCATGTGTCGACGTGAGGCTTTACTGAGTAAACAGGCCTACCATGGGAATGCTTACTTCTTGCAATAAAATGTTTTATATTCCATTAAGCAGTGGTATTTCTCTTTTAGGCCACCATAAAACTGTCTTCTCTACGTCATCTTTATGACACTAAGCCCCTCTGCTATATCAGCTTTTCTTTAGTCGACCAGTAAAACTCAGCTTCCAAGAAAACGGGAGTTTTGTTTGAAACATTTATGTGAAGACTAAATATTTGCAAGAAATTCGAGCACAAAATATAAATGAACTCATAACTTGCCAAATGGTGAAACTGTAAATTAAATCATATTGCCTTTGTTGTGTTTAATATTTATTATTTATAATAACTGATTGTGGAACATCTAAATATATATATATATATACATTTTTTGTAAAAGTGCAAGAAAAAGGTAGATAAAACAGCGGTACGCTGACGTCCTCAGTTGCTGAGGGATTTGAATAGTGAATAATTGTAGTTTTTGAAATGAGTGTTGTTGTTTTTTAAATCCACAACCAGGTGCAGTGGAGGAGCCAGGGGGTGGCAAATGGTGGCCATGGCCACCATAGATTAATCTTCTGCCACCCAAATCATTTGAAGGAAGTTATAATTTTAAGCATTAAAAAACCTAGACAGCATAGTTTCCTCAAATGATTGAGGTGGCCCGTTTACATATAAATATGGTGGTGGCCATGTTGGATTTTGATGTGGCAACCCAATTTTTGATAGCAACCTTTCTTATGCAACCACGCACCAAAATAGAAGTTTGCACCTCACTTATTTTTCAAGTTATCTAGCTCACAAGATGGACGGACTGTATTTCAGTGCCCTCTAAGCTGCATGAAGGGGACAAAAAGTCCTGTTTCAAAAATGATCTTATTTAACACTTACAGTGTTTTTTCGTTATTGTGTACTTAATCTCTATTGTTAATTAGATCTGGATTTAATTAGATTGTAAATCAGCGTGTTCAGTTTTCCCATTTTCAGCACATTTGATATGAAGAGGAACAGATAACGGATGGATGGATGAAACAAACAGATGAATTTTCTGCTCTAGTTTCTGTCTCGTGTCCTGCCTACACACAATTCCAACAGAATCATCCATTTTTCAAGCCAACAGTGCAGTTTGTTCAAAAACTGAACTACAGAACTGTATTTTGCTTGACTTTTTGTTTGTATTCATCATATTCTGAACCTAAAGTCATCGAGAAAGAAGTGTCAACGAGGACGCAAGAGTAGATCCTAGAAATGTGTTTTGTAGTTGAAACGGAGCCAAGAGCAAGAAAAACAAGTTGCCAACAGGACTCAATCTCCACTTTGTTATTAACAACACATGCTTTAAATTTAAACCTTCGTGTAAATTCTGAAACTTTATTTAATGAGTCACAGGTCAGGTTTTGGGGAACGATGACGACACCATATTTTTGGCTCTGAACATCATAAACACTTGTCTAAAAATAAAAGTCTATAAAACATTTTCAGAAAATTTGATAAAAGTCAGGTTTATGTTGTCCAGTCAGAACTTTGTTTTCTGCTGTATGTGACACGAGAAGGGATGGAGACTGTCCGATCTCGGGTTTTGATGCAGTTTTACAAATCATACAACACAAATAATAAGAAAGCACAATATAAAAGTGTTAATCAACTTGTAGAGGAGGAGGCAGTAGGTTTATATGTTGAGAGGATGAAGAAAGAAAGAAGAGTGCAGCAGTTAATCGGACTGTGAAGAGATTGCTGCCGCTGGTGCATTGCACAACAATTGCGCACGTGGCCTCGGACTTCTACGATGTGTTTTTACGAATCATAGCACAAAGAAAACTAAATAAGTATGCACAATATAAAATTGAGTTAAGCTACTTGTTGAGGAGGAGGCAGGTCCGACCGGCCGGTTTAAAGAAAAAGCCACGTTAAGCTCAGATTGCTCTAAAATATTTTTGTTCATCTGTGCAATAGCCCGTCTTTATAGATGATTTTTTAGGCTATTCGTTTTTTGTATGTCTATTTGGTGAAACAAAAAATCTTATAGCTTATCAGAAGAAGGGTTACATGTTTTGATCACATAGATGACACATGAGACATTTGAGTTAACATTTATAAATTAATGTTTGAAACAAAATGACTTGCTGAGTCTGAAAACCTGGAAAACCGTTTGGTTTGACACAAAAAAACATTTTCTTCAACTTTTTATGAAAACCTGTCAGAAGGGGGTTTTGGATTCAGTATAAGCCAGACACAGGAGTTCAAACAAGAAGAGTTTTTATTAGTAGCTGCTGGATGGAGGAGTCAGGAGGTGGAGGAAACTGGCAGGAGTGAGTAAAAACGTGCATGTCATGAAGGGGCAGAGACGTGAGCAGATGGGGGGCGGGCGGGGGCCGCTGATCATGACAAAACCTGCATATTTACATTTCAAGCTTACAAAGTTAAGCATAGTGATTAATCAGATTAATCACAGCCCCAGAGTTTGATTAATCTGTTTAAAAAAACAAATAAAAACAAAGTTAAAGATTAACCGGTTCAAAGATGTATGTTGTTTCTTTTATGTTTTATTAATTTGCTGTCCTGCTTTGTGGCTCCATGAATGCTGAATGTTTCTAAATCATTCACAATATTCAGATCCATATCTCTTCCGTACGTTTTATGGCGTCTTAACTCATTCTGCAATTTTTGTGCTATTTCAACAATTCATGTATCAAAACGTTCGGCTCATTCACGACATTCCTGCTGTGACTTTTGGTCATTTTGACTTTTTGCAGTATTTACCTTCGTTACCATGTTTTTCTCATGAAATGAAAGGAGCTCTCCACATCCTTCATACCCTTTCAACCTTTTACTGCTCACTTCAGCTTTTCTTCTGCTTCAGTGGTTTTGGCTATTTTCAGCTTCCTTCAGCTCCTTTTAGCTTCTTTCTGCTCATTTCAGCTTTTTCTACATATTTAAGCATTTTTCCTGCTCATTTCTGCTCAATTTAGCTTTTTGTCTTTGTGCTTCTTTCTGCTTTCTCAGCAACAGTTTTGCTATTTTTTTCTCATTTTATCTTTTTGGCTCCTTTTCAGCTAATTTCAGCTTTTATTAGATCTTTTCAGCTTTTTTCTGCCTACCTCTGCTTTCGGTGCCTTTTATCAGCCACTTTTAGCTGATTTTCTGTTAATTGTAGCCATTTTGCGTTTTGTTAAGCTTCTTTCTTCTAATGTTTAATATGGGGGGGTGTCCTTTTGACTTTTTCTGCTAATTTGGTTTTTTTTTTTTAATACTCCTTTCAGCTTTTTCTGCAAATTTTAGCTTCTTTTAGCTTTTTTAATCTTCTTTCAGCTACTTTTTTGATCATTTCAAGGGTTTTGTGCACCTTTCAGCCTTTCTTTCTTTTCAGCCACAGTACTAGTATATTTTAGGTAAGCTTTAGTTTGTTCAGCAGCTTTCAGCAACCAACACTGCCACCACATTTTCACAGGAAGTGACATTTCTCTGGTTAATAAAAGAGAACTGTTTGAATCTTCTAAGAATCTCTTGCCTCATGTCACTGTGGTTTCAAAACCTCAACGTTTTTGTGCAACAAGCATAAAAAAGTATGTTGATAATGAGCTAAACTATGTTTGGAACTTTTCCACAGTAATTAAATTTTTTTTTTTCTTCACATTTTGCTTATATAGGCCTCTGGACATGAAAGATGTTTTAGTACAGGAGGACTGGGCTGGACTCTGACCTCAGCCTCCCGTGTTCTTTGCTTGCAGTAAAACTTTATGGGGTCCAGGTCACGTGAGACGAAGTGCTGAGAATACAGATAAGGCTCCATGCATGCGTGAGTTTTACCTCCAGATGACACGCTGCGGCAGCCTGCCCAGGGCTCCTGCCAGCTTCTGAGCGATGTCCTGTGAGAGGTACTTGACTCCAGCTCCGAACGACACGACCACGAAGCCATGCTCCGCCGTGTCGTTCACCCACGCCTCAAAATCCTACAGGAGGAGAAAACACAGTAAAGTAACATTTAAGCTGCACTCTTACAAAACACAGTTGTTTGATTCCTCCTCATTAAAAACACTCCTGAGATAATATTTAATTCACAATATGTCCCTTAAAATAAATAGAAAACATAATTTACATTTCCAATGAACAAGCTTTGTGCTTTACTTTGCTGCCATATTCCAGCAGTGAATGGCTACGGCTTATTTCACACAAGTTATGTGCAGAACAAATTTACAAACAAACAGGAGAAGGTAAAAAATTGAATAGTTTGAAGCTGAACCATCGTTGATAGAGAATTCAGCTACTGACGCTAAATGAAATGACAAAATTAGAGGACAACGACAAATACAGCCTCCAGTTTGCAGGAAAAGTGTGGGAATCAATTAAAAAATATAATATTTACTGATAAAAATTACTTCTTGGCTAACTCGGGAACATTTCGCTTTTGTTTGTTGCTTTCTGTCTGGGATGTTGAGTGTTTTTCAAGCATTTGACAAGCCTTTAAAATGTAAAAATTCAAGAAGTAATGCAACCATTGTTTTAATAAGCGGCTAATTAAATTAATATTGATTAATAATAAGCTGCTAACACGAGCTCGATGTGATCCATGTTTCCCCAACAAACAACTTTTAGATTACTTGTTTGATGATTTATATAACTAAAAAAAATCTAATTATCCTCATCTGTTTCCGTCATTGCAGTTTTATTTTGAAGGAATTGACAAGTGGAAACTAAAAGTATGGGTGAGCTACAAGTTCCACACTGATCCGTTAAAAACTGATCAAATGAAACAAATGTCTGGCAGAATGAGCAAACACATGCAAGTCAATCCCCAGAGTCTCTGTTCCATCAGATATAAAAACTATTTTTGCTTGAAAGACTCACCTCCACTTTAAACAAACTGTACCTCTTTTAAATAAACCAATCAAATCATGAGCTCAAAGAATTTGACAGATTTGTTTTCGAGTATAAAATGAAGCCTCTCTCGTTTTTAAACCCCTCTCATTTGAACTCTCTGATTTGTTATGGCGTAATACTTGATTTATAAAGGAGTGTGCAATTAAATGATATTGTATTTGTGATAGAAATACAACTAATAGTCAGTTTCATCTGTAGACCTGAAAATGTCCTTAATCAATCTGAAAAAATGAATATTCTGTCAATATTACATTTGTTCATCACCAAATACAAAATCTAAAAATAACAGAGGTTTATTACTAAAATAATTATCCATCCTGATTCTTTATCTTTTATTCTTTATCTATCCTGATTATCCATGCTGCTGTATTCATTCATACCCATCTGCTCACCACAGACTCATGTTCGGGCTGTTGTTTAATATACCGTATTATTTTACATTATTAGCGTTTAGTATATAACTTAGATACTTTATGTACCGTTTCTTTTTTATACTTTATATCTTTGCTATTTTTGGGTGCAACTGCGACCTTGAGTACACAATTTTGTTCCACCTCATGTACCACATGTGATGCAAATGACAATCGAGAACCTTGAACTTGAATATTGAAGTTTATCGTTTTCAGAACCATTATATTGACGCATATTGGATGTTGGGCTCCAGACAGGGACCGGGACCATCATAAGACTAACAGGGAAAACTCAGACTTTAGGCGTGTTTATGTGTTGATTGTTGCTCCAACACAACTCGTTTCAACAAACTGATGCTATTCTGTAGGAAATACAGGTAGAATTTTTAAAACAGAAAAAATGATTATTGCAATAAAACCACTTAATTTTATGTACTGCAAGATATACAACCCAGCACATTATTGTTTTTACTACAAAGACCAGCTAATTGTTGTATTTAATGACCAAACTGTCTTTTACTGAGTAATCAAAATCTTATATTGACATCTGACAGAACTGGAGTGTTAACCATAATACTGATTTTACTGCAATTCTTTTGAAAAACAAGCTCAGGGCTGTTTTATTTTCCTATTCCCTGCTCAATCATTAATATTTAATAAATACCCTTGTGTCAAATGGTTTTTGTTTGAATGAGTCTGTAAACCTTCGTCTTTGTTGGTCAATTATAAAAATGATGCTGAAAATGAAGCGTCACCAGAAACTTAAAACACAAAAGCAGGGAAGTGATGAAGCTAATGAGTTGAGTCTGAGTGAGACGGGGAGTGATGTAAATGAGAGCGACGGCTCTCAGGGCTGCTGTTCCTGGAAGCAGCGCACTGCATCTGAGGGGACTTCATTTATGGAAGTGATCCACGTTTCTAATGAAACCTGCTTCTCAGAACTGAGCTTCAGCCTGTTAACAAATCCCATCTTCTTTTTTTACTTAGAAGATGTGAAAAAGACACTAAGTTTTGTTTTGCTGAATGAATCATTTGAATGTGCGTGCAAGAAGTGAAAAACTCATTTCCATTTGTTAAGCGTCTGGAAACGGATCAGGGAGCAGCCATGTTGGAGTGACATGAGCCCAGAACAAGTAGAGGGAGGGAGGCTGATGGGTCCAGCTGCAGCAGCTAAGGCTGGCCCTGGCACGGAGCGACCTCCTGGGCACACTGGGCCCTGTGTCCCTGCAGCCCAGCCCTGCTATCCCTACAACGCAGCCTTAGTGACCCCATAAAAAGAGTCCCAGTGTCCCCTGAGCTCTGTGCAGAACAATGGCTGCGTTCTCCCTCCACAGCCATTATAACTCCCTCCACACAACACAGCACAATGCTCCCTGTTTGCTTGAGTGGCATTCCTAAAACCCCCAGCAGCAGATACCGACGGCCCGCGCCCTCCGCGTCCAAAAGCTGGACTAACAACCCATCACTGCCCGCCTCTGCTCTCCATAGCTCTCCTCCCCTTTGTCCACTCAGAATTTACACATCAGTTCAGCTCTGAACCGTTCTAGCTTTAGCATCGACTATAAAGGATCACTTTGTTGTGCGGTGTCATTTTACAAGTTAAATAAAAGCCTCTCTGAAACTATAAACCTATTACAATCATCATTGCTTTAAAATAATGCTCAAGTGAGAACACACTAATGCACAAAAAATAAAACGATTCATAAAAAATAAACTTTTCAAATGAGTTAAGGGTTAAGGAAACAATCTGACTTTCCACTCCACCCATAAAACTACATATTTACATAAAAGCTAGAAGTTAACCAGTTAAGTCTTTTTCATTGCTGATTTTTTTTTTTATCAGGTCAGCCAATGGCTGATTTAAGAAACCAATCCTTTGTTTTAGATCATTATTGTTCATACACATTTAAATATAATATCTTTTTAAGATTGAGGCCAGCACTTCTTGAGGTATGATAAACAAACGGGACCAGCAAAGAATTGATTCTCAGTGACTTGATTGAATTGATTCTTGCACAGTGACTGCTAGACATGTGCATGAGTGACCCCCGTGACCCAGAAAGGAAAAGGTGGGTAAAGATAATGGATGAACGGATGATTCTCAGTAGAAAAACAGTTTTGGTTTATTGCTGCTCATATTTTTACTGATTCAATAATGGTGACATTATCAATGCAGTGACTTAGTCTCAGATCCACAAATTGTGAACAAATTTATTAAGTCAATATTAATATAAAAACAATAATTATAATATAAATATAATGAAGCATCAAAAGGTAAGCCTAATATTATGATGAACTTATTTTTAAAGTCTGCTAGTGTTGTGAAGAAAAATACATAGTCTGCTATTCACACACCGAATATGTAAAGGCATGGCTGATGCCTTTACATAAAATGTGGTTTAAAAAGAAAAAATCCTAATTAAATGGCAGATTGATCAATTAGTCTACTGCTAATAACAACATAGTCAACAGAGGTCAACATGAGTGGTTTCCATTTGTCCAAGACAACCTATTTTTGTCTCAGACAACTAGACCTCTCCTCGGGGTTGTCCGGTGGACAACAAAGTGAAATAAACAAGGATTAAAGTTCTCTGGCGCCACGATGTGTTGCCCTCATCTGTACAAATGAAAAGAAAGAAAAAGAAAACATGTTTTGTTGTGGTATTTTTTAAAAAGACATCCAATCTAATATGATACAGGGATTAAACTGACACTACTTTCAACAAATAAAGAGAACCAGAGCCACAGTTTGAGCCAATCAGAGCAGAGCAGGACAGGTCGTTTTGTTCGATACATGGCAGGTGATCTCAGTGTTTTGACTCAGAGACACACTTCAGGTGAGCGCGCCGATCCATGTTTCCCGGACTACTTTCTAAGGAGGACACCCCAACCTCCCCAGGACTTTTGTACATGTCTATGAAAATCTAACTCTGTATTAAATGTTAATGGGTTCAGAGAATTGTTCGGAGCATCGCCATCACTGTACAGACATGTGCAACCTGCTCCGGGTCAGAGAGAGAGCAATGTCGTGGGAGCATGCTCAGCCTGTCTATTTATCATAGTTTATTCCTCTTCTTTCAAGTGTATACCTCCACCTCTCCAAGTTCTCTTCCACCTGTTCCCTGCTCTCACCACAGATCACATCATCTGCAAACACCATAGTGTACAGGGATTCCTGCCTGTTAGTCGGTCCATCACCAGATCAAACAAGAAGGGGCTCAGAGCCAATCCTTGATACAATCCCACCTCTACCTTGAAGCTATCTGTCACTCCTACAGCACATCTCACCACTGTCCTGCTGTCCTCATACATGTCCTGTACCAGTCCAACGTACTTCTCTGCCACTCCAGACTTCCTGATGCAATACCACACCTCCTCCCTTGGCACCCTGTCATATACTTTTTCACCATACTGCTGCTCACAGATAGTCACATCTCGTCTAAGTCTTGCTTCCACAACTCTCTCGCAAATCTTCATTGTGTGGCTCATCAACTTAATTCCCCTGTAGTTGCAACAACTCTGTACATCACCTTTGTCCTTAAAAATGGGCACCAGCACACTTCTCTATTCCTCAGGCATTTTCTCGCCCTCAAATATTTCATTAAATATTTCAGTCAAAAGCCTGATTGCCATCTCTTCAAGACATTTCCAAACCTCCACTGGTTTCTCATCAGGTCATACTACCTTTCCTTTCTTCATTCTTTTCAAAGCTTTCTGAACTTCACCCTCACTAATCTTTCCCACTTCCTTGTCTACAGCTTTTATGACCTCTACTCTTCTTTCATTGTCATCATTCATTAGCTCTTCAAAGTACTCCTTCCATCTTCCCATCACACTCTCCTCACTTGTTAGAACGTTACTATTCCTTTCTTTAACAAGCCTAACCTGTTGCACATCCTTTCCAGCCTGATCTCTCTGTCTTGCTAATCGGTACAAGTCCTTCGCGGCTAGTGTCCAGTCTCCCATACAACTCATCATACACCTTCTGCTTTGCCTTAGCTACCTCCGTCTTTGCTCTACGTCCCATCTCCTTATATTCCCGTCCTCTCTTCAGTCCTGTCACTGTCATATTTCTTCTTGGCCAACCTCTTTCTTTGAATAGATTCTTGCACTTCCCTATTCTACCACCAGGTTTCCTTATCATCTTTTCTCTGTGAAGGTTGTGTGGTGACACTTGGTTGTTGGTGTGTGCTGTTGACTATCCATGATGCTGATCTCATGCTGCTGATTATTTCATGTTGCTGTGTTCATTAGTCCTTGTCTACTCATACGGACTCATGTTCATGCTTGCTGTTGTTTTGGTGCATTGTTGTTGTACCATTAGTGCTTAGTGTATTCTTAGTTTAGTGAATGTAGTATATTCTTGGTTCGTGACTCGGATCTTGCTAGTGTTTTTTCTTTTGCAATTTGTGTTTTTTTGGCTGTAACTGGGACCCTATGTACATATTTCGTCCCACCTCATGTATCACATGTGGTGTGTATGACAAATATCTCTCTGACTCTGACTCTAACTACCTTCCTACCTGTCTCTCTAATTATTATTGCTGTAGTAGCTCAGCCATCTGAATGCTCTTTCTTACCACCCAGCACCTTTAACAGCTCCTCTCTGAATTTTTCACAACATTCTTCATTTTTCAGCTTCCACCATTTGGTCTTCTTCTCTGATTTTTTAGTCTTTTTCTCTTCTTCACAGCAACAGTCATTCTACACATAGCCACCCGATGCGGTCTGGCCACGTTCTTCCCTGCCACAACCTTACAGTCCCCATTCTCAGTTTCCTCTTCTACACAGAATGTAGTTTACCTGTGTACTCCTTCCTCCACTCATAGTTCACTCTATGTTCCTCCCACTTTTGGAAATAAGTGTTGACTACAGCCATTTCCATTCTCTTTGCAAAATCCACCCCCATCTGTCCTTCCTGGTTTCTTTCTTTGACACCAAACCTGCCCATCACTTCCTCATCCCTTCTGTTTTCTTCACCTGAATGTCCATTCAGGTCTGCTCCAATCACCACTCTCTCCTCCCTGGGAATACTCTTTTCACTTCATTTAGATCCTTCCAAAATACATTTCTCCTAAGTTGCATCTAACCTGTGGAGCATAACCACTGACAACATTCTTTCTACTGCTACTTTCAGACACATCACCCATCTCACAATTTTCACCTCTATTACTTCTTTGCCAACTCCTCCTTCAGGACCACCCCTACTCCATTTCTCTTTCCATCCACACCATGGTAAAACTGTTCTAACCTTGCCCCAATGCTGCGAGCATTGCTGCCCTTCCAATTGGTCTCTCAGGGACAGAGATGGTGTAGACCTAGGGCAGCTGACTTGGGACCAGAAAGTCATGCTTCGACTCCCCGCCATGCCCACATATCGTGGTGTCCCTGAGCAAGACACCTAATCCCCAACTGCTCCCCTGGGTTAGAATTAGGACATTTTCATCCTTGAGGTCTTTGACTAACAGAAGCACAATTACCTCCTGCACCGTTTGTCAACAGCACCGGTGATGGTCGGTGTTAACCCGGACGTCAACCGATCTGGTTTGGAGTCACTTGGATGAACTTGCATATTAGTTTTGGCAAAAGTGTTTTTACATTGAATGCCCTTCCTGACACAACCCTCACCATTTACCCGGGCTTGGGACCGGCACAAGAGATACACTGGCTTGTGCTCCCTAGTGGCTGGTTTAAAAATGTGTGTCTCTGTTTAACTTTAAATTTTTACCTTGAACGCAGGAAGTTCTCCCTAAGAGTCAGTTTCAGGTGTAGTTTATCATATTATTCTGCTAAATTCCATTTTACATGGTGTTTAAACAAAACAAGATGTGTCTATTCAGATGAGCTAAACTTGAACATATTTTGAAGCATACTGGGAGGTATGGTATACATATCTATGGAATGGTATGGTACTGTAATAAATTTAATAACTAATCAAATATCCATCCATTATCTTTACCCGCTTCTTCCATTTTGGGTCACGGGGGTTGCTGGTGCCCATATCCAGCAATCACTGTGCGAGGGGCGGAGTACACCCTGGATGGGTCGCAAGTCCATCACAAGGACACATGGAGACAAACGAGACAAACAACCATTCACTCTCTCACTCACACCTAGGGACAATTTAGAGTTACCAATCAGCCTGCAATCAACATGCATGTTTTTGGTCTGTGGGAGGAAACCGGAGTACCCGGAGAAAACCCACGCATGCACGGAGAGAACATGCAAACTCCACCCAGAAAGGTCCCTGGACCGGGGTTTGAACCAAGGACCTGCTCGCTGAGAGGCAGCAGCTCTACCAGTTGCGCCACCGTGCTGCCCACTAATCAAATATGATAGATAAAAAGTATTAAATGACTACATGATCTGAAATGTAGTTATTTAATACATTTCAGCTCATTTAATCATTTAATATTTATATTTTATATATTGTATACTGTATATTGATAAATTTTATTTATTTTCATAGTATTAAATGACTACATGAGCTGAAAGCCTGAAAATATAATCCCATAGAATTAAATAATTTTAAAAGGGAGAAATCTCAGTCTGGAAATTTAAAAGTATTATGAAGTTAATTTATACTCTGCAAAGGACTTACTGTGCTTTAATTTATTAAAATATATCCGACAACCGGCACCATGGTGGCGCAACTGGTACAGCTGCCGCCTCTCAGCAAGAAGGTTACCCTGGCTCAAATTCCAGTCCGGCGGCCTTTCTGGGTGGAGTTTGCATGTTCCCTCTGTGCATGTGTAGATTTTCTCCGGGTACTCCGGTTTCCTCCCACAGACCAAAAACATGCAGATTAGGCTGATTGGTAACTCTAAATTGTCCCTAGGTGTGAGTGAGAGAGTGAATGGTTGTTTGTCTCGTTTGTCTCTATGTGTCCCTGTGATGGACTGGAGACCTGTCCAGGGTGTACCCCACCCCTCAAACAGTGAGGGCTGGACATCAGCACTGGTGACCCCCTGACCCAAAATGGAAGAAGCGGGTAAAGATAATGGATGGATATCTGACAATCCTCAATTGAAAACACTGAAATGACATAAAAGTAAACTAACGAAAAGTTGTTCACTAAAGAAAAGTTGTTCAAACCGTCTCTTCCTGCAAAACGATGTTGGTCTGGATGGAGCTTCATTAGAAACACTATACTGTGTACTTTTACTAAGGTCGTGTACACAGTATACTGTAGACTTTTACTAAGGTCATGTACACAGTATATTGTGTACTTTTAATAAGGTCATGCACACAGTGTACCGTGTACTTTTACTAAGATCATGTACACAGTATTCTGTGTACTTTTACTAAGGTGCCAGCATGACGGCTCAGTGGTTAGGACTGTTGTCTCACAGTAAGAAGGTCCTAGGTTCAATCCCTGTTTGGACCTCGGGTCTTTCTGTGTGGAGTTTGCATGTTTTTCTCGTGCTTGCATAGGTTTTCTCCGGGTACTCCGGTTTCTTCCCACAAACAAAAAACATGCATGTTAGGCTGCCTTCAGGCCCAGGCCTCCCTTGCAAAAGAGATCTGTGATCTCAATGGGATTTGCCTGGTTAAATAAAGGTTAATAAATAATAAGGTCATGTACTCAATCTATTGTATACTTGTACTAAGATCATGTACACAATACACTGTGTACTTTTACTAAGGTCATGTACACAGCATACTGTGTATTTGTACTAAGGTCATGTACATAGTATACTGTGTACTTTAACTAAGATCATGTACACAGTATACTGTGTATTTGTACTAAGGTCATGTACACAGTATACTGTGTACTTTTTCTAAGGTCATGTACACAGTATATTCCATTAGAATATAGTGAACTTTGTATATATTGAAATATACTTGTTAAATTACATTATTCCTTGAGATTTTTTGCTTTTTTTATTGTAAAGGTTGTGGACAACCAACAACCAGATTCTGTCCTGAGGTTTTCCACTAAACAACCTGAAAAAGGTTCCTCATGTCTGCCCCTGGACAAGTGTTGCCATCTTGACTCCACAACTGTCTTAAATATTGGTTTGTGTAATATAACAAATAAAACAATCTCCATCTGTGAACTCGGTTTGCTTTAGAATGCTTTAAGTATACGTCCAGCAGCTTCAGAACTTGTAATAGCTGTTTTCAATAAAGAACACACACACTTTTACATGACACCATGCAGGTCCAGCTGTTGGTACTGACCTGTGGTAGGGGGCTGGGGGGCTTAGTGAGGATGCCTCCGATGTAGACCACATGTGGAAGGGTGGGCCTGGGGAACTCCAGAGCCATGTCCGTGCACAGCATCCACAGCCTGCTCCCCTGCACCAAGTCAGCCATGGCCACCTGAGGCGTCACTCCGTGTTTCTTCATAATCCTGTCGTATTTGGGCAACACGATGAAATGGACTCCAAACCGCTGCACCAGGTAGACAGCGGTGTTCACAATCCTTTCCATTAAAGACATGCGATCTGTCAGCAGCGAGTTGAACTCTGGGACGTATGATAATGGTGCCGGGGCACCGACTTCTGCCGGGTACCACAAGCCTGTGCTGAACACAGCATATTGCACATTCAGGATGTGAGCAATCACAAACCCACACATTTCATTGGGGTCCACTAGCAGCAGGTCGAACTTGGCTTCCTTCAGGCGGTTCATCACTTCAACGTTGCCAACAACGGCATCGCAGTTCTGAGAGTAGTGGTCGAGAATGTCAAATAGTTCTAGAAATGTCAGGCGACCTGAGAAGATGTTGCTGACTTTGGATTGGAGGAAGTTGTCAGCTGTGCTGCTGTTAAAGATCCCTGGGTAGTGCTGTAAGTGGTAGTGAGGAGATGGAGGGACCTCACGACCCTCTGACACTAAAAAATGGCTTTCATGGCCCTCCTGATGTAGCGCTGTGGCCAGCGTTTTGAAGATGTAGAGGTGTGACTCGAACATGATGGGTGGGACCACAATCACTTTAGCGGCCCATGTTGCACTGGGGCTCCAGGTGAAGAGTCCAAGAAGAAGCAGCAGAGACGATGGGAGCAACATGGCTGCAACGATAATAAATGTTGGATAAATAAACCAGGTGATATTTCAGAGCAAATTCATCAACAATGGAATAGGCGACGGTCCAAAAAGATGCAAAAATGTAAAATAAAAGTTGAATACATCATTTCGCACATCAAACAAAGCTCCACAAATGTGATTAGATACATAAAGGTTCTGGTGCGGTGCCTTAGATCAGACTGCCAAACATTTATGTACTTAATTCAACAAAAATCTGTTACATAAAATATTAAGGCCATAACAGTTGTCAAAACATGACATTTATTTTTATGATTCTTGGTAACAATTTATTTGTTTAACAATTTCTACATCAATGAATGATTAAAAGTTTAGTTGAGTCCCTTCTGAGGAGTTACAGTGCCTTGCGAAAGTATTCGGCCCCCTTGAACTTTTCAAACTTTTGCCACATTTCAGGCTTCAAACATAAAGATATAAAAATTTAATTTTTTTGTGAAGAATCAACAACAAGTGGGACACAATCATGAAGTGGAATGAAATTTATTGGATGTGTCAAACTTTTTTAACAAATAAAAAACTGAAAAGTTTGCAAGGCACTGTATGGAGAGAACAGTGTGACTACATTACTGACCTAACAAGCTGTACTCCAATGTTGTCCCCCCCACCCCCAACCTGCCCCACCCATTCTGAGGGGTTTGAAAAGTGAAATTTTCTAGTTTCTTAAATTAGTGTTTTTCTGAACTGGAATTGAACAGGGACTGCAAATAAACCTTAATGTTTTGGTGAAAGATATTCAAGAAGGTACGAAGTACACTGCAGAGAAGCAGTATCCATCCATTCATCCATCCAGCCATTTTCATTTACCCACTTCTTCTTTTTCAGGTCGTGGGAGTCACTGGTGCCCATGTCCAGCAGTCACTGTGCAAGAGTTGGGGGACATGCTGGACAGGTCTCCAGTCCATCACAGGGACACATAGAGACAAACAACCATTCACTCTCTCACTCACACCTAGAGACAATTTAGAGTTACCAATCAGCCTAACATGCATGTTTTTGGTCTGTGGGAGGAAAACGGAGTACCCGGAAAAAACCCACGCATGCACAGAGAGAACATGCAAACTCCACCCAGAAAGGCCCCCAATCAGGATTTGAACTGGGGCAACCTGCTCACTGAGAGGCGGCAGATCTACCAACTGTGCCACGGTGCTGCCCATAAAGTAGATTTTTTTTTTTTTTTTTGCTTGTCCGTGGCAGAACAGAGTGACTGTCTCTGATGAGTGGAGAGAGCAGCTTTATGCACCACCAGATGCAGAGGCAGAGCCAGGGGGTGGCCAATGGTGGACTTGGCCACCATAGATAAATGTACAGCCACCCAAATCATTTGAGGAAACCACACTTTTAAGTTAAAAATAGAACAGACCTTTATTGGCATAAAGGCCTGCTTCCCAGAGCAAAAGTACAAAGAGTATTATATATATATATATTTTACATATATATATTTTACATATATATATTTTACATATATATATATATACATATATATATACATATATATATATATATATATATAGCAGATTGATATTACACTATTTGTCCCTTATTGCACTTGTTCAGTTATTACTACAATTGTTGTTAAATTCAGTAACAGCTGACAGATAAAAACTATTTTTAAATCTGTTTGTCCTCGTCTTGATTGATCTAAATTAAACATTTTCCCTGATGGTAACAGTTCAAACAGATCATATTCAGAATGAGACGTGCCCTTTAAAATGTTGTGGGCTTTTTCCATGCAGCAGGAACTCTAGATCTTCCAGTGAGAGAAGAGGGCAGCCCATGATCTTCTGGGCTGTGTTGATATACTCTCTAGAGCGCTTTCCTCTGAGCCACTATGCAGCTAAGATACCACACAGTGATGCAATTTGTTAAGATGCTCTCTGTGGACCATCGGTAGAAAGACACCAGCAGTCTCTGGGTGGTATTGTTCCTCCTGAGCACTCTCAAGAAGTATAGTCTCTGCTGGGCCTTTTTCAGCAACTCAAGAGGTGTTCATGCTCCAGGTCAGATTCCCCTCAATATGGACTCCCAGGAAACAGTACTGTAGTCACTCCACATTGTCTCTGCTTATAATCAGAGGTGGAACTGCCATTTTATTTTTCCTGAAGTCATATGATCAGCTCCTTAGTCTTTGAGGTGTTGAGGAGCAGGTTGTCCCCCTGCATCAAACTGTCCATTGTTAAGCAACTTAAAAACTAATAAACAGCATAGTTTCTTCAAATGATTGAGGTTGTCAGATTACATATAAATATGGTGGTGGCCATCTTGAAAGAAGAGGAATGAAAGTCAGCCATTGTAAGACAGAGAACATGTGTGTGAATGAGAGGGAGGCCGGTAGAACAGTGAGGCTACAAAGAGCAGAGGTCACAAAGGTGCAGGACTTCTAGTAGGCTACTTAATAATAAATAATAAAGTGCTATGTGTTGTCATCATTGTATGTTCCCATACACAGATGAAATTGGCTCTCTGCATTTAACCCATCACACCTGGGATACACCTAGGTGGAGCAGTGGGCAGCAATGCAAGCGCCTGGGGAGCAATTCGGGATTAGGTGTCTTGCTCAGAGACACCACGAGATGTGGGAATGGCTGGGGATCGAACTTGGGACTTTAGTGTCCCGAGAACTGGAAGAGGCAGAAATGAAGATTTTGAGGTTCTCCTTAGGAGTGACAAGGATGGATAAGATTAGAAATGAGATCATCAGAGGTACAGCACAGGTTGAACAACTGGGAGATAAAGTTAGAGAGACCAGACTGAGATGGTTTGGACATGTCCAGAGGAGGGACAGTGGGTATATTGGTAGAAGGACGTTAGAAATGCAACCGCCAAGAAAAAGACAAAGAGGAGATATAATGTATGGATGCAGTTAGAGAGGACATGGGAGGTAGTTGGAGAGAGGATGCAGAGGACAGTGTGAGATGGAGGAGGACTCACTGTAGCATCCCCTGAAGAGGGAAAAGCTGAAAGAAGAAGAAGATGGTGGTAGCCATCTTGGATTTTAATGTGGCAACCCAATTTTCCATAGTCATTTCTTATGCCTAGATGCAGCCTCCCATCAAAATGGAAGTCAGTCCTTTATTTATTTGTCAAGTTATGCTCACAACATGCATGGATGAACGGAGGGTTTTTCCAATTCCCGCTCTTCGTTTCGTCACAGGAGACGACAAAAGATTTGCACAGGAACTTTGTAACGCAAATTAATCCATTATTTTTTTCTACACTGTTAGATTGAAATGATTTAAAAAAAATTAAAATGGAACACATTTTGATGAGGGAAAGCTATGGTTATGAAAACAACAATGTACAGTATATAATTTTTTGTCCATAAAAACGGGGGAAACTTCACTGATCTCAATGTTTCACAGACGATATCACCCACACCTTGACAAAAAAAAGGGGGTTACCATTTTCTTCAGCACTTATTTATTTACTCCGAGTCTCACTCGTTTCTACAAGAAAACTAACCTAACATTTAAAAGTATTAAGTTATTTTATATTAGTTTATTTAAATGCTAAACATAAACGATGCCCCAGTATTGGTGCCGATATGCTTTTAAATTTCAGTAGTTTCAGCCTCTGCTTCCTGTGATAAAACCCTTTCATATCTCCACATTGTATGCGCGGCCGTCACGAATATGGAGTGGGTAGTACCAACGTCACTCTGAACCTCTATTCACAAGCACAAAAAGCCATTATGTCACCGTGTCACAGGCTGCATGCTTACTCTTATTCACAACCATTCTTTGGAATTATAATCAACGGTGACAACCTCTTCATGAGGAGGTTCTTCTGAGGCTCAACAACCAACTTTGCAGCCTTTTTGACGGTATACTCTGATAAAGTTTCTTAGTAGCGGAGGAAAAACTGTTCACAGCAAAGCTCTTCCCAACATAAAGCATGATTTTTAAAGTTCCCACAAAATGTTTTGTAGCATCTAAACTGGATCATAAAGTGCATCAGCCACCTGTCTGACCACAGGATGAAGTTTCCCTCTGCAAGCAGCTGTAACAGACAGGACCGCAGACGACCACCACCCTGACCAGTGCGCTCCGAGGTATAACGTAACGAACACTTGAAAGTCCAGACTGTTGACGGTAACCATAGAAACCAGCCAATGTCCACGAAGGACTTTGCAGCGTCATGACTTAGATTACTGACAATAGTGTTTGGTTACCCTGCACATGCCGACAGCAGCGTCTAGATGAGACTAGAGGGGATAAGAAATGAGGATATGATCAATCAAGAGGATGAAGTGAAGATGAAAAAAACACAGAAGTCCTCACTCGATATTAATCTGACCATATTGGACTGCAAATATCAAACCTTGAACATTAAAGTATACATCGTGTGGAAGGGGTGAGGGGAGCGGGGCACGCAACAGAGAGCCGAGGCAAAGTTTGGTGCACATATGATTAACACAATGTTTATAGCAAAACAATTTCCTTAAACAAGATTTTAGTAATATCTGCTGGCGTGATTGGCTGCAGCAACAAGTCATGTCAAATGTATTTATAAAGCACATTTAAAACAGCAGCCGTTACCCAAGTGCTTAACAATAAGATCAAGGCAGTAAAAAGAAAATAAAAAAAAACACTGTAATTACTGGTAAAAGCATGATAAAATAAAAACATAAAAACACAAGAAACAATGAAAAAGTGTGACGCATCATCATCAAAACTGAGAAGTAAGCTAATGTTAGCTTAGCACGACCACACAGAAGCAGCTGAAGTGAGACGAGAGACTTTTTAAAACATTTTGTAGCTGCATGTGCAGAATGAGACCTGCTTTATCTTTTCTAGGTCGTGGGAAGGTGGGGTCTATTTCCGGAGGTGGGGGACACCCTGGACAGTCTACAAGTCCACCACAGGGACACACAGAGACAAGCGAGACAACCAATCACACCCAGGGACCATCGAGTTACCAATGAACCTAACATGAAAGGTTTTGGTCTGCAGGAGGAAAGGACCCAGAGAAAGTCCACGTGTTCACAGAGAGAACACGCAAACTCTACAGAGACTGACCAGGAGGCGAACCTGCAACGTTCCAACTGTGGAGCAACAGCACTAACCACTGCTCCACCTGAGCAAGATTTTCCTCAAATAATAACAGTAATATTACTTCTTTGAGGCAAAGCTTTGGTTCAGTCAGGCTAAAAGTTGTCTAGTGAAACCTTTAGTTAAAAAAAATGGTATCGATATCGGCCGATATTAGCGATGAAGTTAAATATCGGACATCGGCCATTCCATCAAAATATCTCACCGATATAAAAAAGGCTTCTGTTTCAAATTAATGTTTAATTTAAGAAACTGACAAGTATTTCTATTAATGCACTATTACTTATGCACTATTCACTTGTCACTTGTAAACAGGTTGAGTTCAGATTTGTGAAAATTTACAAATTTGCACTGTTCGAGTGTTGTCATTGAGTTAGAGAGAGTAAATGATATGAATAAATTTGACATTAAACCTAATCCAAGTTGAAGTGTTACATCATTTTCAGCCCCCTTTTTGGCATCTGCATCAGGTAGCAGGTCAAACTGACAAAGATCATGCAGAATAATGTAGTATTTTAATTCCACAGCAGAGAAAACTGTGTAGTCTCTGTAAGTAGGTCTACGGGAAAAATATCGATATTGGTATCGATTACCGTCCAAATAAGTTTTAACATATTGGAATGTCGGATATCAGCCAAAAATCCAATATCGTGCATCTCTATTTTGCACTTTATTTATGTACCAATTATAAAACCATTTGTAAGTTAAATTGTTCAGAAATGGACAGACTGTTTCGTTACTCTCAAAGAAAACACACCTGAAGAATGTTAACAAAAGAAAACAGTGGATTTTTAAAACAAGGCAGGTTTTTTTTTGTCACTCTAATAAAACAATTAACAGAGTTGAAATTAAATGAACTTTCAGCTGTATTTTATTTTTTTGTTAAAAATGTGTTTTTAATATTAAAATTGATTATATTTTACTATTTAATTGTTGAAATGTTATTATTCCACCACATAATAGGACACCTTTTAGGTTAAAAATATGTAAATATATCATCAAACATGGATTTCAGAGGAAAATATACTTTACATTTTAGTTTAGCTTTTAATCATTCACAAACACACACAAAAAAAAAACATTTCTGTAAGAATATAAAAGAAAATAAAAGTATAATTTTCCAAAATGGCCTAGATCCACTGATACAAACTGCATTAAAAATAAAAGTGTTAGAATTATTAGTCATGTTTTCCTGGGATACATGAAGCGTTTCAAACACATCCTGTTCCACTGAAACAGATAACATGAACACCAGCTGCATATCTTCACGTCTTGCTGCAGAAACATTCACATCAGTAAACTACCGTATTTTCCGCACTATTAGTCGCACTTTTTTTCATAGTTTGGCCAGTCCTGCGCCTTATAGTCCGGAGCGACTTGTATACGTTTTTCCCCTATTCATGACACAACTTTTGACTGACACGTTAAATGTTCATTCATACAGACATGAACAAAGAGTAAACATTACCATCTGCAGCTGCAAGAAGGCCCTCTAGGCTTTTGATAACTATATGTTGTTCCTCTACCGCTACACCCCCCCCCCCCAAAAAAAAAAAAAATAAATAAATACATTCACTTAGAGACAACTGAGAAAAACTTAAAAAACAACACAAATAAAATGCCCCCAAAAGTGATGTGGAATGAGATTGGTGAATTTACCAATAACGTGCTTGTTGGACTCGTTGGCTTGTTATGTTAGTTAAGCCAGTTCAGGATGCCAGGTATGTTCTCTGTGTTATTGTTATTTCAGATTAAATGTCTGTTCTAGCACTTTGTGAAATGCACTTCTAAATAAATGCGATTTATATTCCTAAGTGACATATTATTTTTTCCTCTTCATGAGGCATTTTTTGACTGATGGGACCTTTACTCAGGAGCGACTTATAGTCCGGAAAATACGGTAATTCAAACCTCTAGCCACCAAACAAGAACAACACACAAGATAATCCCGTTTTGGCACATTTTATGTAGACAAAATGTTTAAATGTTATGCTCCAAGTCTCCCAAGTGTTTTTTGTTTTCCATCTGGGAATGGAGCTGGATCATGTTTTTGTAATCTTAGTACAAATAAATGAGTTTTAAATCATTTTTCAGTCTTCCTCTCAGACGTAATTCCTGCATTAATCATAAATTAAGGGTCTTAATTGTAGCTCTTTGTGTCGCGTCACTAAAACACGAGACAGCCTCAGCAGAAGAACAGTTAGTTCTGTGACACAGACTCTACTTAAAGTGGAATTGTCTCGATTTGACGCAGCTCAGGACATTTTGTGAATGAAGAGATGTGATGTTAGTCATCACAAGTTGTTTTGCCTTTCATCTTTTCTTGGTTAGTCAAACTTATTTTAAAACGAAATGAATCAGAACAAAAATCGGACAAATGAACTCGGCTCGGGAGCACTTTAGCTTTTCCATTGGTGACAAATGTTTAACTGTTCCAAAGTGTGCAAAGTCTTGTAGAAAGAGCAGCAGAAAATCCTATCAAAGGTTAAACCCTGATAGTAAAATCCAACACGACTACAAAAAGCCAAAGGCAGCTTATCAATGTAGGCAAGAAAACGGTGCCGGTGGTATGTGGAGTCAAGAGTCCACAAATGTTTCAAAGCAAAGTTCAGATCTTTTGAAACTGAGTTCTGTAGAGACGCTATGAAGTAATAACTCCCCCGCTGCTATAGCTCTTTGAAGAAACAGTTTAATTGATTGGATTGACGCAGTTAGCTGCTACTATTTGAGCTTTAAAATAAACTTCTACATACAGAACTGTGTGAAGTGAAGCTGAACTGTCAAGGTTTATAAAATGACATTTATGTGGACGACAGTGGTGTTTTCGAAAAAGGAGTTGTTTTAAGACGGCAGCAATCCACTTTGGTTTGGCTCCTGATCAGATTATTTTGTTAATCCAGTCAATTCAATTCAGTTCAGTTTATTTATATAGCGCCGAGACACAACAGAAGTCGTCTCAGGGCACTGAACAGAAACATTCATATACATAAAAAGCAAGTTAATAACGTTATTTATCTGAGGAGCAGACTGCTTTGAGTCTAACTTCATCACAGAACTCTCATCTTGAGCAAGCACGAAGGCGACAGTGGAGTGGAAAAACTCCCTCATGAGTAAGAAACCTTTAAACAGAACCAGCCTCAGGACAAGCGGCCATCTGCTTCATCTGGCTGGGTTTGAGAGGAACAGATACACAATGGCAGGCCGAGAATCACATATTAAGATAGAAATGGTATCAGATGAAAACTGTTCAATTTGAACAATTAATTGAAGGAAATTAGGTCAATTTATCCTCCAGTAGCCTAAGCCTATAGCAGCATAACAAGCGAACACTAACTATAGGATTTATCAAAAAGTCTTAAGCCCAGTCTTAAAACTGGACAATGTGTCAGCCTCATGGACAGAAACTGGAAGTTGGTTCCACATGAGAGGAGCCTGATAACTGAAAGATCTTCCTCCCATTCTGCTTTTGGAAACTCTAAGAACCACAAGCAAACCTGCAGTCTGAGAGTGAAGTGCTCTGTTGGGAAAACATGGAACAATAAGATCTGTAATATAAGATGGAGCTAGGTTTTTGAGGGCTTTGTAGGTTAGAAGATTTTTGAATTCTATTCTGAATTTGCCACTATTTCTCCAAAGTGATGTCGCTCAAAGAGCCATCTGCAACAAGCAAGGTATTAATTATTCATATTTCTTCCACAGAACCCCACTTTAAAATATCCCATTTATCATGTTATGATAATAAAACTCAGCTGAAATGACTTAAATTCCATCAAAACTAAATATATGTGGGGTGGGGGGGTTACTTTCCCATGCCAGGGTATGAGATATTGTTTATAATGGCAACACGATCTCTTAGTCTCTTATGCCCTTATCTTTTAAAGCTTCATCAGCTGTTTACCTAGAGGACTACACAGAGCTGAGATCAGTCTAAAGGTCAGTACCCCCTGAAAATGTAGAAAACACGATGGCACAATTAAAGACAGCTCAAAGCAAAAAGACATGGAACCTCTGTAGACTCGGGTTATTTTTTTTTTTTTGGAACCAGCAGACATTTAGGATTTAAAGTCTCATTTTTAACCACAGTCTCCTGGCTCAGTCTCCTCACCTCTGCCAGTTTTTATCATGTCACCATTTTGTTCAACTGCCAAAACATGAGAACAGGTCCGACAGGCTTCATCTGCGGTGCAGTTAAGAGTTGTATCGTCAAATAAACTTTTACAGGAGGGGAAGCGAGACTAAAGTTTCCAGTAGGTTTCCAGTGACAGCGCCTCATTAACGTAATGTGCTGCAGATCCAGGAGCCTGGAGGGAGGCTGCAAACTGACATAAAACAAGTGAAAGCACCCTTTCAGTCTAAAGCTGCACGGTGATGTTTCCTCTTACATTTTCTATGAAAATAGGCGTTACCGTGTCAGAATTTGAATACGCAGGTGAACAGTGGGGGCAGGTATGTCAGCTCAGGTGGGTTCATCCTTTCATTAACTATAATAAGTGTTGGTTTTGTGTGAAGACTCGTCTCATGACACCCAGACAGTCTTCAGAGATGAAGCAACGCCACAAAAATAGGTCATCTCAAAATCGACTGATGGCGTAGATGTTTCACAATGACACATACATCTGTAAGTAGGTCTGCCCTGGAAATTTCAGGTTTGAAGATTAAAAATCAACTTTAAAAAAAAAAAAAAACATCAGGTGATCTTGCATGACTGGCGGCAGTCAGGAGAGCTGTTACTGTCATGACCTTTGGACACACTTTGCTTTAACTTTTACAGCAAGCCAACAAATGCAATGCAGTAGAGACAGTACTTCTTCAAAAAGATGCAAACTTTTAACTTGAAACTGATTAAAGGAAGACTGATTCACTGACAAAACGTTAAACCGGTGCAGCCGAGACAGAGTAAAAATAATTTAAAGCAAATAACTTCACCTTGTGATCAAATATAAACAGAAAACATCAGCTTGTGAAAGTATATTTAACGCGAAAATATAGCATCGATTTATGGCAGAAAAAATAGGAGATCTAACGGGGAAAATTTGCGCAGCGGGTATGTCGTGACGTTATTGAACGCACCACCACCACCTGACTCCACCTGAGTATCAGTTGGTTTCGACACAGTAAAAGTGGAAAAATCCGCCTCGATTTCTCAAATAAACTAACTCGGTCCCAACGTTGCAGTCGTGAAGTCGGCGAATAAAACAGAGCTCATGAGCAAAAACAATGATTTTAGTCAAAGTGGAGCAAACACCTGTTGTTAAAAACGCTGTGCGCCGTTCAATGGCCTTACCTGTCTGAGGCTTTCAGGTGACGCGAGCGGAGGGGGAAACGAGAGCTCTTTGAAGTCTCGACTTTTTCCCTGAACAGAAAGTAAATTTAAAATAAAATAAAATAAAAAAAAATAGGATGGGACTTTGGGAGGGAAATAAATGGCAGTAAAAGTTTAAATAGCTCCCCGGGAACTGAATACGACGGGGAGGAGGAGGAAGAGGAGGGGGAACATGTAAGAGTTTTTCTGCCGGGTGGGGGGAAGGCGGGACTAGGCGGTGTTGCAAGATGGAAACAAAGGGAGTGGCAGAAGATAAAAAATAAAAAACACTTAGTGTGAGTAAAGGGCTGGGAGGAACAGCCTTTCCAGGTACTTTAGCCTCTGATAGCGCCGCTGCAGATTGACGTCATCAGCTGGCTCACGAGGAAGAACAATCCTCACCTGCTGGGATCATGAGCGGTTTTCTATTTATATTAAATTATTATAATTATCCCGATATGATCAAAAAAACGTGTTGTTGTTTTATGACCACGTGATGTTCCACAGTCTTCTTTTATTTGTATAAGTTTGACTGATCTAAAGGTATTACATGTTGTTTTAGATGGCTGCTCATTTCAGCTTTTTGGGTGTTTTATTCATTTTGTACCATTTAAAATGGATTATTTTGGTCTGGTTTGGGAATGAGATGTGGAATGTGGTGCAACGTTTAGGAAAACTGCAGTAACAGTTTTTTTTTTTTTTAACTTAAAGGGACAATTCAAATCTTTATTGATAATTTTATAGTAACTAAGGAGTGGCACAGTGGTGCAGTTGATAGAGCTGTTGCCTCTCAGCGAGAAGGTCGTCAGCTCAAACCCTGGCCCACGACCCCCCTGAGTGAGCAGACCCTGCATGTTCTCTCCGTGCATGTGTGGGTTTTACCCAGGTACTCCAGTTTCCTCCCACAGACCAAAAACATGCATGTTAGGCTGATTGGTAAACTAAATTTATCCCTAGGTGTGAGTGAGAGAGTGAATGGTCGTTTGTCTCTATGTGTGATGGAATGGAGACCTGTCCAGAGTGTCCCCCGCCTCTCGCACAGTGACTACTGGACTTGGGCACAAGTGACCCTCGTGCACCAAAAACGAAGAAGCAGGTAAAGATAATGGAAAGATGGATAATTGAGCACCATTCCCCAAATAGTTTCCAAGCAAGTCAAAGTTATTCTCTTTTGTTTTGGTCTCTTAGGCCTGCTTTTTTATTTACTGTTAACAAATTTAACTTTATTGGTATTTTGCATTATGACAGTGACATAAATCCCTAACCAGTATAATCACTGTAAGGAAAAAAGAAAAATCACTGTAATGCCACTTTAATTGGCAATATGTGACTTATCTATGCTGCTGATTATCTATGCTGCTGATCTTATCTATGCTGCTGATTATCCATGCTGCTAATTATCACATGCTGCTGTATTCATTCATACCTATCTGCTCACCAAAGACTCATGTTCGGGCTGCTGTTGTTACGCCATATTATTTTAAATTATTAGTGTTTAGCGTATCTCTCAGATTTTTTAGCGTATTGTTTGGTGTTTGTTTAGCGTATATCTTAGATCCTTATTTACTGTTTCTTTTTATACTTTTTGTTATTTTTCGGTGTTGGACCCTGTGTACATAATTTCGTTCCACCTCATGTACCAGATGGGATGGTAATGACGATAAAGTTGACTTGAACTTGAACGTGTAATGTTTCCGGGTGTGTGAATGAGTGCAGAGCAGCTGAAACACACGTGGATATATCAACACTGTTTAGGCCAAGTGTATTTCAGTGAACTGGAAGTGGGCATGAAACTATCTAGACCCCAAAACTTAATAAAATATTGACTTTGAGCGTGCACATTAATAACTGTAAAAAGGTCACTTGCAAAAGATACGAACAGTTAACATCTTACCTGTTGCTGATAGCTCTTCGAACATCCTCGGGAGAAAACGAGTTTAACTCTGACCAGATTGACAAGATAACGGCTAATCTGAGTGGAACCAAAACCAACGTGCCGTCCTAAAATAACTGTGACCTCAAGCATTTACTTCGATTAAATATCAAACTAGCGTTACAAGCTGTGAGCTCCATCTGCAGCACCGTGTGCCTGAAAATCATATTTCCACAGTAATAACTAATGAACACTTGATGTTGATGTAAAGGTTTATAAAACTGTTTATGAAACTGTTTATAAAACTGTTTATGAAACTAACAAATATTTGAGATTTGAGTTGTTTTAGGTTAGCAAATATCCACATTGGATATTAGCCATTAGCTCATCTGTCTGGTCGAAATGAATCTCTGATTTTATTCTAATTATCCATTCATTTACTTTGAGTCAGCCATTTTGTTGAAGTGTTTGACATTTTAACTTTTGTTTTCCTCCAGCTACAGTATGTAGTACCCTAGAAGCCTGTCTACAGTAAATGTAGTGAAAATTAACCACAATGCACTGCAGTCGGAGCCAACGCAGCTGGCTAATCAAAGCTAATGCTAACATTTTCAGCCTTTTGCCGTGATTTTTTTTTTCCAGATTTGAACCAAATGCCTGTATTTATCACATTGTCTAATGTAATACGACTACGGTAATCTCTTTTGCCTTGGCACAAAAATCTTTACTAATACTATATTTAAAATATTTGTATTCGGTGTTAACATAAAAACTGTTGTAATTTTTTTAATTATTATTTGCTCATAGAAGAACACCAAAAACATTTTGTAGGTACAGTAATATTAATTCAAAATTGTTCTAAACAGGAACACTATAACAGAAAGGTACAAATAGTTCGCACTTGACTGGGGCGGCTGTGGTATAGAGGTAGGGCAGCCGTCATGGGACCAGAAAGTCACAGGCTCAACTCACTGCCATGCCCACATGTTGTAGTGTCCCTGAGCAAGACACCCAATCCCTAACTGCTCCCCAGGTGCTTACATAGCTGCCCGCTGCTCCACCTGGGTGTATCTTGATGGGTTAAATGCAGAGAACTAATTTCATCATTGTATGGGAACATGATGACAACACAAAGCACTTCTTCTTCTTACACGTAGATCCTGATCCAAAGGCAACCTCACTACGTCTGGACCAAGCCGTGCCAAGCTGGACCAAGCCGTGCCAAGCCTGTGTATCTGTAGCATTCATGTGTAAATGAATTTCTCAACAGAGTTATGGAGACAGATAATGTTACTTACATTTTATCTGCCAAAACCAGAAATATTCTACCCATCGCCTCAGATTAAGGTGTGTATTCTTACTAGTGTAACAGGCCATAGTGTACTCCCAAGTCGGTACTATACCTGAGGTTAGAATGGCCTAGCCTAGATTATACCCCAGGTATACTATGACCTACCCCTCAGACCAGATGATGGGTATATACAGTGTAGATGGGTATATTTTGGTCTAGAGGGGTATAGTCTGGTTTAGATTATTTTACATCTCGCTCTGGATACAGTTTGACCTAGGACAGTTTATCCTCTACGGTATACGACTGAGCCAAACTGTACCGGGGTTTAATCTGGGCAGGGCTTAATTTGGCCTGTTACACTGGGGTTTATGTGACAACTGTCTGAAAAAATATGGAAAAACTGATGTAGTACAATGACTTAACTAGTAATATTCCACTGTGGTTTATGTTCACCTATCATTAAACAGTTGTAAAACGTCAACTTAATGACCGGATATTATTTAGCAGTGCTGAACAAACAAAGTACTGCAGTACAACATCAGTTATCACGGGTTTATCTAACAACTCCACTGACTGTATTGTGAAGATAAAAGTGAGAAACTACATATTCTTTCTTAAACTGTTAATGAATAAAACATCAGTCATTAAAGAAGAGTTACGTACACGCAAATAATCTGATGCTGTAGGAGCTGAGCCGTTTCAATCAAACCTTCTAAAAGACACAAAAGGACGTGAGATGGCACTCAGAATGACTCTCAGCTACTACCACACCAAATGTTAGCTTAGTTTCTGTTAATCTGACTCAAGTGTGGCCGTCTTTGCGTTGGCTCTTTGTGGTGCGTTTGCTTTTAATGTGCACTGAGGGACAACAGTCTGAGTCATTAAAATCTGTCCAACTGGTCCATGAGTTATTTTGCTAACAGACAAACACAAATTGCGTTTTCGCCTTTGACGATGAGGGATACTGAGCACTACAGAACGTGCATCTGTGCACTATGAGCCCACAGAGACGACCTGAAGCTGATCTTTGGGTTCAAGTCAGTGCTCTCCCCAGGAAAGGTCAAGAAAGGAAATATGCTAATCAGACAGAGACAAGCTGAGAATGAAGAATTCAAGCTATTCTGCTCACACTCATCACACATGCGTGCAAGCACAGTGAAATGCAAAGTACATTTTTTGGGATGGGGGTTGCTGGGGGCGTTTGAGAGCAGAGCCGTGATGTGTTTAGTTAAAACACAAATGCTTGTTTCTTCTCCAACAGTGATGTGTTTGTTATGTGCCCTCCACACACAGGCTGCTCGTCTCCCTCTGCAGTCCATTTCCTCGACCATGTCCTGAGTCACCGCACCACGCAGCTCTGCTATTGGCCCCCCGGACCCCGAGTGTCCGCCCTGTCCTCCAATCAGAACCAAACAGGCCTGTGTGGACTTACTTGGAGCATCTGTGAGTGAACGGACATCCTGTGTTTTAAAACATTTTCTCTCAGTTTTAGCCCTTCACCCCTCCAGTCCTCTTGTCTTTTTATGTGCCTCTACACACACACACACACGCACACACGCACACACACACATGCACCCTCAGATATCAGGTGTGTTACCTGAGCCCCGTATCAATAGTTTATCAGCCTGGGGCATCCAATCTACAGAGCAAAGCCGACGTCTCCCATGGAGGGTTGTTGTGGTTATGTCTGTTTCAGTTAGAAGAAAAAAGCAGCCGAGTTTGGATTGGACACAACGAGGTGGTTAAAACTGACACCAAACAGCTTTTCTGAAGCCCACAAGCTTGATTTGTTAAAAAATATAATTAGAGAGGATAAAAAAACAGTCTTTAAACAAAACTTGTCTTTTTAAAATAAGAAATGTCAAAATACTGTGATCTTTGTTCTGTTCTAAAATCCAGGGAACAAAGTAAATCAGCGTCTGCTTCTGTAGGTTTGTGTTTGGGTCATGTTATAGTACACTAACTTTTAATGAAAGTTATACATTTGCTGTAAAGATATAAAATAAAGAAGCAATACGCTGATGTCCCCCGTTGCTAAGGGATATGAATAGTGAATGTTTTTAATTTTGGAGAGGAGTGTTTTTCTGAACTGGAACTGAACAGGGAATGAAAGTAAACCTAAATGTTTTTGGTGCAAGATATTCAATCCGGGAGGAGATACACTGAGAAGCACGGCGGGAGGTTTTATTTATTTATTTATTTTTCTTTCTTTTCTTGTCTGAGGCAGTACAGAGTTATAGATCCTGTGAGTCGAGGGAGCAATTTCATCCACCACCAGGTGCACTGGTGGAGCCAGAGGGTGGCCAATGGTGGTCTTGGCCACCATAGATTAATCTTTGGCCACCCCAATAATTTGAGGAAACTATCTTTAAGCAATATAAAAACTAAAAAGTGCAATTTTATCAAATAATCCATGTGGGCGATTTACATGCACACACACACACATATGTGTGTGCATACACACACACACACACACACACACATA
>NC_056500.1:38109330-38167637 GCF_014905685.2 Nematolebias whitei
TATTTATTATATGTATGTCTAGTATATGTATCTACTGCTATCTAATACTTTGTTGATGGGTGTATAATGTGCCATATACGGTGCTCTTATTTCACTTTTAATGTTTGAAATGTTTATAACTCCAATCAAATATCATCTCCAGGCTGGGATGGGCTTCTAGGTCATTTTCAACTTAGATTGTTTTAAAAACCCATTAGTATACTTTACTACACAAATATGTACATAAAAAAAGCACAATTACATAAAAAATGTTGGACTTCTCATTCCAACGTGGCTCTTCATCAACATCAACACTCTGAGGTTAGGATCTAAAGTTGGAGGTATTTCAGCTGTTCAGTCTGAAATTGAGCAGGATGTTTGACAGTACTTTTAAAAAAATGCAGATTCTCAGTTGAATGACAGATTTGGAGCTTGTTTTACAGACTCCTAATTTGATTCAGGATGGAATGGTGTGTACTTTTTGCTCCAGCTCTTTGGTTTACTGTAATGGCAGGTTGTGAACACAAGGTGGGGAGCTAACTCCATGACTGAAACTATGAAAATCGTTTTATTTATTTTTTTTGTTACAGAGCAGTGAAATGACTGAATTGTATTTTCTGTGAAGTGTTTTCCACATGAATGAACATTTCTTCTCCAAGCTGTCCTAAATAAATGTTTGCATTAACAACCTCAGCTTTTTTTATATGTAACATGTCAGATTGTCTCAGAAATATTAATTTGTGTACGACCTGAACTTTAGGAGTGTGGACAAGTTCAGCATCATCAGGAAGTGGACAAAAGGCTGCAAAGAGTTCAGGTCAAAATGAAACTCAGTAACTCGATGGGTGTGAATCAGGTGTCAGTTTAAATTGAAGGTGAAATATTTCTGTTTGTCTTTGGAAAAGATTTCACAAAAAGAAATAAAGAAAACGTTCCAGGTGGAAAATCTTTCATTTTTCTAAATCACTGAACTAAGAGGTGCCTTTTGTAATTCGGTCAAAGAGAGTTGTTTGAATAAAACAGGACTTTAAGGTAGAAACATCTACATATTTTATGTTGCTTATCTTGTTCTCCTCCTCCCCCTCTTCCCCTCCCAGCCCCAGTTTTTCCCTCTTTAATTTCCTTGTTTTCCTCTCTCATGGGCCTCGCTCTGTAATCAGCGTCCTCAGCCACGGCCCTTTGGTTTTATCTCCTGCTTCCAGTTTCCCTCTCTGTCATTACGCTGCTATTAGCTTTCCATCCTGAGGCTGAAACACTCGAAACACTGACCTTAAAGTCACAGCTAAAATGGCTGCTCTGCAGGACAGCCCTCCTTTCACTGTTATCTCCCCCCATGCTCGGCTTCTTATCTCTTAAAACTGATTCAATCACCTGCACAAAAACACCTCTGAGTCCAAGAGTTAAACCTAAAAATTATAAACAAGCACCTCATGCAATGACAGCACTTGGATTATGTGTTTTGGATCACTCTCAGCTACTACCACACAAGCTTTTTTCCCCATTTCAATTCAGTTTATTTATATAATGCCAAGTTAAGGGGCGATTCTAGGATCTGACCTTTAGAGGTGCTTAGCCCCCAGTGCTGACAATGGCTCTTGGCTTGAACAACGTGTGTCAAGAGCAGGTTTCGGATTCAATATAAACTAGACACAGGAGTGCAAAAACAAGAACAGTTTTTATTTATTTGGTTCCTGGATGGAGGAGTCAGGGTCCGGGGGGGGGGGGGGGGTGGGGTGGGGTGTTCCAATCTTCTCAATCTTGAAACGTGGCAGGTGCTGTTGTTAATCTGCAGCTGGTGATGTCACTCAGGCAGAGTGAGCTGCTACAGCGGTGCAGACTGAAGATGTGATCCAGGCAGGGGAAATCCAGATAAGTGGTCTGATAGTTGTAGCGGGGGTCAAGCACGGGAAAGCGGAGAACAGAAACCAGAGCCGAGTCGTGATCCAAAAACGTGGTCAAAGGGGAAGACGCAGAGTCAGAAACCGTGGTCAGATGAGCAGATTAAATCCAAAAGGGTCAGGTGAGGCCAGGAGTCAAAAAACAGGCGAGGGGTCAAGGCAAGGCAAGGCTACAAGGCATGGAACTAGATACTATGAAAGGCTTCACTATCAGGGACCATGAGAAGTGTAATAATTCGGCAGGGACAGACTGTAAGCATGGAGCTCAAATAGAGAGCTGAACAGGTGCATGGGGCTGATTGCTGTTCTTAGGCTGAGGGGGCGTGGTGAACGGTTGACTGACGGGAGCTGATGTGAGCAATGATAGATGGGTGATAAGCAAAACTCAGCAGGGAAACAGGAACAATGGCATGAGGGGCAGAAACTATGGCAGGCGACATGGGCAGGAGAACACAGAGCATGAAGGCAGGATTATAGCAGGATGGGCAGAAACATGGCATGAGGAGCAGAGGCGTGAGCAGATGAGGGGTCAGCGGGGGTCACTGACCATTACTACATGGTGGCCATTGGCATCAGAAACATTCATAATGGGGGTGGGAAGGTCTGGGGTTCCTCCCCCAGAAACATTTGAATAAAGTAGATGCCATTTCCTGCATTCTGGTGTATTTTAACAGGTTGTTCAACGTCTACATTTACAGTACGTACATAAGTAAACACTTGATTCAGTAACTATTTTAGAGAGCAAAGCACAACAAGAAGTAGCGCTAAGCTAGCAGCATGCAATATAGACACGCTAGCTAAGATGCTACAGATGCAGTGCTCTGCTTTACATTACATAACCTAATAAACGCTTTGTACCAAATCAGTTTACTGTTAACGGATCATAACAAATAAAGATTAAAGTTATGCAACCAGAAGTTGCAACATATATCTACATTTAAAACACACAACACAAAGCACAACTAGCTTTAAACATTAGCCTTTAATTTAATCATTAAGCATACAATGTAATTATGACAGAAAATGGAGGATTTACCTGCAGTTACCTTCGTACAGATGAACATGTGGTACTTCCTGTTTATTACGGTTATATTCAGCTGATCTTTAGGTCGGCCGCAGGACTTTATCATCTTTTACATTTTTCCAGACTCAGTTTAAGTTTTGGAAATGGAATAAACTGTACTCACCCTGTAAAGCAGAGCTATTCAACTAAACTGCTCAGACACAGTTACTGAGAGCCAGCAGCTCAGGGGCCGAACATCCAGCGATTAAAGTCATTATGTAAATAAACCAAGAATTACATTATTACAATTAAATGTTACCTTTTAAATTGGTTTATTTTGTTGCATTGAATCATAAATTTAATAAACTTAACTCAAACCCAGAACTGCTCCCCCCAAAAAACAAATTTTTATTCTTTTACTTTTTCAGGGGTGCGGACTTAAAATTTAGGGTGCTTAAGCACCCTCAAAGAGAAGCTAAAATCACCACTTGTTAGGTCACAACAGAAGATATCTCAGGGCACTGAGCAAAAACATTCACATACATTAATTATAAATGCCAATTAGTAAAGTTATCTATCTAATGAAGGAAGCCAGTAGATTGTGTTGAGTCTTCATTTCGTCGAAGTCTCTCATCCTGAGCAAGCACAAAGGCAACAGCAGAAAGGTAAAACTCCATCATAACAGGAAGAAACCTCCAGCAGAACCAGGTTTTTGTGTTCAAAGCCATCTTGAATTTGGCTGACTGAAGTTAATCAGTTTTAGTTGTGCATTCAATTATTAAATTCTGAAAGTTTGATTAAAATCCATCCAGAAGTTCATGTGAGATAGTTGGCCAACAGACAAAGGTAGTTAATGGCAAATATTTAAGCTTTTGCAATCTGTTGTCGCTCAGACTGAATGTTGGGAGTCAGCTTCAGCTCTTACCACATTAAATTTTAGGTTAGTGTCTATAAAGGTGACTAAACTAGCTGTTTTTGTGTTTTTAAGGTCATTTAGCGGTGGCAACTCTCTTGAATTGGAGTGATCAGTTGTAGAGGTACATCCAGTGTTTACTTTGTGAGAGTTTCATTCAAATGGATCCAGTGTTTCATGAGACATTTTGCCAACAGACAGAACACACAGGCCAAAATATTACTGCGACAAAAAGGTAAAGGTGGGCAATAATGCGATAAATTACAAAATCAAATGAGGGGAATAAAACAGCTGAGTAAGAACAAATTTAGTGTTCAAGCAAAAGTTTGGGAACTTCTGGAAAATCAATCAATCAATCAACCTTTATTTATACAGGTAAATCCCATTGAGCCTCGAGGACTCATTTACAAGAGAGACCTGATTTCAACAAAGAAAGATGACAACAATGGACAACAGCAACAACAATAAACAGTTATAAAAACTCATACTACAGTTTTTTTTTTTTTAACAAATAGGATGGCTAAAAGGAAAAAGGTAACAAAACAAAAAACAGCTAGATTCCAAGACAAATGTAGAAAACTAAAAACAGGAACATGTCTGCATTGGACCCTGCCAGGAGTCCAACAGATTCTTAAAGACACTTAGAGAGGTCAAGGTCGAGAGCTTCAAATCTTTTTGTAAGATATTCCAGGAAACAGGAGCGGAGTAGGAGAAGGCCCTTTTGCCTAGTTCAGTCCTCACTGAGGGAACACTGCAGGTAATAATGTCCTGAGAGCGCACTCCGTAGCTGCACTCACGCAGAGACATGTAGGAGGATATGTATGAAGGCAACAGACCAAGAAGTGATTTAAAGATGAAAATGTACCAGTGAGAGAGTCTGCGTGAAGTTAATGATGTCCAGTTAACCAGTGAATACAGAGTGCAGTGGTGGGTACGATAATCACAGCCAGTTATGAATCTTAGTGCACCATGATAGACAGCATCCAACATCTGCAGGGTTCTTGTAGGAGCATTCATGTAAATATCCTGATGCATGCTCAATAATCCAGGTAGAAAAATCTAAAAAAGTTAAATCTGGTCCTCTGGACATTTTTTTGAATGTCCAGAGGACCAGATTTAACTTTTTTAGGTTCATGTAAATAATATCAGCAAAATCAATTAAGGGAAGGAAAGTCACAGATACAAGGCGTTTTCTAGCATTCAGGGTTAGACAGGATTTGTTTCTGAAAAAGAAACCCAGTTTAACTTTCAGTTTCTTTACCAAGTTTTCCACATGGAGCTTAAAAGAAAGATGTGAGTCGACCAAGATACCCAAATATTTATAGGAATCAACAAACTCAATGGGGACACCATTTGAGGATAAAATCGGAGGAAGAACTGCTGGGACCAACTTCCTATTTGAAAAAAGCATCCCTTTGGTTTTTTCGGCATTTAGGACAAGTTTGAGGTGGAACAAATCAGTCTGGATGTAGTTAAATGCAGATTTCAAAAGCTGGAAAGCCTTATCAACAGTTTTAGCTCGACAATAAACAACTGTGTCGTCAGCATAGAAATGTATGGATGCATTAGGGATGTTTTTGCCTACATTATGTATGTAGATTGTAAAGAGGGTGGGTCCTAAGACTGAGCCTTGTGGTACACCATTGTTGAATGTTAAATAACTGGAGGAAGTACCATTATGTTGAACACATTGCCTTCGGTCTGAAAGATAGTTAGAGAACCAACCAATGGTGTGTTCTGAGAAACTGATTTCTGAGAGTTTATGACACAATATGTTATGATCCACAGTGTCAAAAGCTTTAGACAGGTCTAAGAAAAGTGCAGCACAATAATCCTTAGCATCCAGTGCTTCAACAACGTCATTAAGAACCTTCAGTGAAGCAGTGGTTGTGCTGTGTTGTTTCCTGAAACCAGATTGATGTGGAGGTAAGATGTTAAATGAGTCCAGGTAATTTTTGATTTGAGAGTTTATCAGTTTTTCTAGAACCTTGGCTAAAATGCAGAGTTTAGGGATTGGTCGATAGTTGTTCAGTGAGGTGGGGTCACCTCCCTTCAGCAAAGGAAGAACAAAGGCTGTTTTCCAAGTGTCTGGGATGGAGTTTTGTCTTATGGAGAGATTAAAGATGTGGGTCACAGGGACTGTGATGATATGAGCAGCCAGCCTTAAGAAATAAGGTGGAAGTTCATCTGGACCTGCAGATTTTTTTAGGATCAAGATCTTTTAACAGTTTATTGACCTCACTGACTGAGAATGAAGAAAAAGAGAAGGTGTGATTAACTGAGGATTGACTTGTAGGAGGGATTTGATTTGTAGAAGTTTGGTTATTAAGTGAAGTGGCTGATTTTCCATTAGTAACTGTGTCAAATAAAGAACCAGAAGCAACAGTTTGTTGAAACAGTTCAGGATCTCGTGCTTATTTGACACAGGAACAGAGTTAACGAGAAGTTGTGATGGGAGATCAGATGACTGGGGGGTGCCTGAGAGAGATTTAATTGTTTTCCAGAATCTGTTAGGGTCATTTAGATTTTTGGAAGTCTGAGATAAGAAATAGTTGCGTTTAAAATATTTCTCATTAACTAAGCAAAAAAAACAAACATTTACTACACTTTTATTTTCTACAATAAAATGTTCCTCATGACATTAATTAATTTATTAATTTAACCAGGTAAATCTCATCAAGATCACATATTTATTTTGTAATGGAGGCCTGGAAGGTGGTTCATGATGATCAAACAGATCCCCAAAAGACCATAATTTGTGCAGAGTCGTCCATTTTGACCAACCTGAGTGTGCAGAATTATCTGAAACTGTGTTGCAACAAAGTGGAAAATGCCCTTGAACACTTCCTGCTTTGTAAGCAGGTGCAGTTCCTGAAGTCATATTTTATTATTGAGTAAAAGAAAATCTAAATTCTACCAAAAAGTCAGGCTGTATTTCACAAAATCATATTTTTTTAGCCAGAGAGACCTTTCTCTGAAGAGCAGAGGTTGGTATAAACGGGGGTTTGCAATGCTTAAAATCAAAAGCCATTTTGCACCAAATAAAATTTGCCTCAAGTGGTAAAACTTGTTGGACCCTTGAATTTAGGATAGCGCGGCTCGTTAATTTAGCATAAACACTGTATATAAAACGTTTTTATGTGAAACTAAATAAAAACACTTGAGTAAACCTTTGTCATTTATTTCTGTGTGCTTTAGGACACAGAGAAAGGCAAAACTCTACAAAGAGGGGAAATTTCATTTTCTATTGTGGACCCCTTTTGATAAAAACTAAAATACCATATCATAAAATAACACTGCCACCGCAAAAGGACTAACATGTTTTTGCCCATTTGTGTGTGCAATTGTTTGTATGTAGTGTTAGCCACAAATTTCAGGAACCTCTTTTACTAGATAGACCTCTACAATGGATTAATTGTTGAAGCGAAGCCTTCTTCAAGATGGCCGCCACATCCAACTGATGTCCTATCAGTAACTGAGCTAAAGTATGATGGGGTAGTAGCTGAGAGTTGTTGATAGCACATTCTCCAATTGTGACATCATGAGATTGCGAACAACATTACCGGTATTTGCAATGTTTGGTCAGACATTTGCAGATGAGATCTGTGGTGAGAACAGGGAGCAGGTGGAAGAGAACTTGGAGAGGTGGAGGTATGCACTTGAAAGAAGAGGAATGCAAGTCAGCCGGGTATATTGGTAGAAAGATATTAGAAATGCAGCTGCCAAGAAAAAGACAAAGAGGAGATATATGGATGCAGTTAGAGAGGACATGGAGGTAGTTGGAGTGAGGACGGAGGATGCAGAGGACAGAGTGAGATGGAGAACTTGCTGTGGAGACCCCATTAAATGCACAGATCGTTTGATTCCTTTTTCAATAATACCATAATAATGTCATGTTAGGATGTGCCGTCATCTATAGGTGAGCTTTAGCAGGATGTGTCAGTGTGTAGTGTAATACATGAATTTTTCAGTGAAAATACAACGTTTTGGTATCTGTTCCTTTGCTCTGCTCGCTGCAACTCTTTCAATGCATTTTAAATTCACTTCACCTAAAAACTCCTCACCTCACCTCCCATTCTCGTCTCATTTTCTCCTTCCCCTCATCCCTGAGAGCAGGTGCACAGTGACAGAGGCACTGAGCTGTGAAATCTGCTCCTTCAGACACGTTTCTTGCCTCACGCTCTCTTTTTTTGGCCCAATTTGTTCTTTTTTTTAACATTCTTGTCTCTGCGAGTTCAGTGACTGAGACAACAAAGTCCTATTTTGATTAATTTTCATAAAATATGAATAAAAATGTCCTTGCAGTTAGTTGTATTAGAGAATGAAAATCTCTTTTGCAAATGTGTGCATGAGTGTGCGTGCGTGTGTGTGAGCGCCCTATGTGCATATGTCTCTGACCACATCTACATCTTTAATGTCTCCGAGTGAATAATGCATGAACCCTCCGGGCTGGAAGACGCACAGACTTTGCTTCCACTTGCACAAATCTCCTAAATAGCGAGCCACAGAAAAGTTCAAATGAAACATTTTGCTTTAACTAAAATTAAACCCCCTCATGTGGAGAACTGAGCGCAGATCAAAGCCGACAAATACCTTTTTAACCACATGTACTACCAGTTTCCTGTTTACACGCTGCAAACTTCCTCTTGAAATGAATTCAGACATCAGAAAAGGTTTTGGGGATTTTTTGTCTGTAAGCTGTGTATGAGTGTTTTACAGTTGCCTGATCTGCCTGCTGGTTGTGCATATGCCACTAGAAACACTTGTGTGTCACTCCTCTGCAGCCATGCATGCTTTAAAGCTCCAATTTGACTTTCAAATGTCTGCACTCTGTCATCTTTTCAACATACCCACACACACTTGCCTTTCCTGGAGCCTCTTATGAAGATGAAGATGTGTAACTGAGGTCAGGGTTGGTTTCTACAGCAACTGTGCATATTGATGTCCTGACCCACCTGACCAGCATGCATCTGTCCTCTGCAGACTTGTATTAAGAATATTGAAATGAACCGCCTTCTGCAAAGTTCCAAGATTTATTTATTTATTTTTTATTATTATTTCTTTGCCTTTCAAGCCATTACTTGTCTATCGTTCTCTTTCCTTTTCTGAAGTAAAAGAATAATCAGGCGACAACTGTTCACTGAATGGTGGACAATTGCAGCTTTTATGGCTCTACACTTATGTGAGGTATGATTTCCATCACTGTCTTTACAGCAGCTGATGAAGAGAATTTATTTTGTATAAATCGGTTTGACGCTTTTACCTTCCCTCTTCACAAGGGAAGACGACCATGCAGAGGTGTAAAAACAAGTCATCCGTAACGTAGATGGTCTTTGCAGGGTGCTGCTGGGGTCTTCAGAGGCAGTATTAAGAACACAGTGGGCTCATCATTGAGAGTAATAGAGCATGATGGTACCTTGATGGTTTTGAGGATGTACAGAAGTTTCATAGTGAGGTTTATCTCTGTGGTGGCAGTGAGGGGTTTTGGGTGAAGCATGACAGCAGTGTATCCATGAAAAATGACCAACCTACAATGGTGACAGGGACAAGGTCAAGGAAACAACCCACTGCAGACATACTACATGTGGCGGTGAGGGGTGCAAGCAGTTTTCCAGCACCTAGCTGCAACCAGACATGATTTGAGGGCCATTCTGGGACAGGACCTGGGGCTTGTTGCAGTACCTTTTCATATGGGGTAATATTGACTTGGAAATGTGCTGCTGATGTAGGCCTACAGTGTGGGGTGAGGGCACACTCCCAGGTACTTCTATGGTCCACCTAGAGCAGGGGTGTCAAACTCACTTACAAAAGGGGGCCAAAATTAAAATATTTTTCAAACTAAGGGCCAATTTCAGAATCTACATGAACTCAAATCAGATACACAACATCTTTTCTTGGTCACATGTTCCACAACAAGAGTTTGATTGGTCTCATTTGATGTTCTCTGTTGTGTTTTCAACATCATAATCAAAGATTACTGAAAAAATTCAAGAGATAGAAGTATTTTATGTTTCACATATCATCTTGGGGGCCAGATAAGATGTCAACGAGGGCCACATTTGGCCCTCGGGCCTTGAGTTTGACACATATGACCTAGACAATAAACTGGACTGGACAGCTAACACCAACACCCTCTATAAGAAAGGGCAGAGTCACCTTTTTCCTCTGAGGAGACTCAGGTCCTTCAACATCTGCAGGACCATGCTGCAGATGTTTTACCACTCAGTGGTCTCCAGCATCTTCTACTCTGTGGTGTGCTGGGGCAGCAGGGTGAAGAAAGCGGATGCCAACAGACTGGATAAACTCATCAAGAGAGCTGGCTCAGTTCTGGGAGTGGACCTGCAGTCTCTGACAGGTGTCTGAGCAGAGGATGCTGAGGAAACTGCTCCAGATCCTGAACAACACGTCACACCCCCTTATGACACACTGGACTCTTACTGCAGCACCTTCAGTCGTAGACTGAGGCCACCGAGGTGCTCCACAATAAACTCTTTAATGTTTCTGTCCACACCTGACCTGTTTTGGACCTTAACTGTTGGTGTTTTATACCTTGCTGTTATTTTTATATTCTCTCTTATTTTTATATCTTGTGTGATTCCTTGCACATGTTTCTTGGTATTGAAAACCTGGTGCAATAATTTTCTGTGGGATCAATAAAATTCTTATTTCATCATATCATCTTATCTCTTATCACAGGAGACCATGTCAAGAATGTAGAAAATTATAAGAAAAACCCCATTTGGCAAGCACTATAGGTGGAACCTCACTGCAGGTGTGAGGTATTTTCCTCTCAGTTGTTGAGAGAGTCCATAGAAGGTTGTGGTTCTGTTTTGTGTGAGTTGCAGAGACATACAGCCCTGTTGCTTGTGTGTTGAACATCCATCCATCCATCCATCCATCCATCCTTCTTCACCAAAGTCTCAAATCAATCTGAGTTTTCTCTTGGGCATCTTGAGAAGACAAGAGCTGCTTTATGACACATACACGGTGCTCTCCCATAAAAGAAAACATGATCAGGTCTAAAAAGCACACATATGATCAGTAAAAATGTAGTTTTAAAAACTGGTCCAAATCTGCTTGTCGTCTTTTGAAAAGTGTACCTCAGTACATTAAATCATAAATGCGGGGAGAAGCTGCCGAGGTGGGTATAGTGAGCTGAGGTGAGTTTGTTGTTGGAGGTGAACAACTTATTAATGTGTAGAATGCAGATTTTCAAGTTGTGCGCTCAAAGATTGTGATTTTAAAAAAATGGCTGTTCAAAACACAGTCTTGTGGCTCGCTGGTCACTTGGTCACAAACTCAAAACTCAGTGAGGCTGGAAAGTAAATTTTACTTAGATTTTCTAGCAATTTTGAGTCACTGGCTGGTCTTAAACAGTCGCAGTCTGTTGCGATACTATCATAGAAGCATTGCGGCATCGTGGTTAACTTCACAATGAAGCGCAATTTACAAATTTGATGCAATTCAGCCCTGTTGTAGTATGTCAACCAGGGTGTGATGAGGTTGTCATCTAATGTAAGGGGGCCTTATCAAGGTGAAGTATTTCATTGGGCTAAGACTAGGCATTTGCAAGAGTTTCCAGTATCGCTCACAACATTTGTCGGGGTCCTGAGTTCTTTTGGTGAGTCACAGAGATTTGCACCTGTGTCACTGGAACTTTGAATATCCATTCATCCATTACTTACCTTTACCCGCTTCTTCATTTTTGGGTCATGGGGGTCACTGGTGTCCATGTTCAGCAGTCACCATGTATGTGAGAGGCGGGATACACCCTGGACAGGTCTCCAGTACATCACAGGGACACATAGAGACAAACGAGACAACCATTAACACCCTCATTCACACCTAGGGACAATTTGGAGTTACTAACTAGCCTAACACACACGTTTTGGTCTGTGAAAGGAAACCGGAGTAGACGGAGAAAACCCACGCATGCACGGAGAGAACACACAAACTCCACCCAGAAAGGTCCCTATCTGGAATTCGAGCCAGTGACCTTCTCGCTGAGAGGCGACAGCTCTCAACTGTGCCACTGTGCTGCCAGAACTTTGAAATGTTGGAAAAACGTGTGAGGTATTTTTTTCCCCATTTCACGGATAACACCATCTTTGTTTAGCATTGTTTAAGCATTGAGACCCTGTTTGGGGACACCTGGTGTGACTGGAATGGGTGTGAAGATGGATCATGGCTGTGTCCTGTATATGTGCAACAATGATCATAGATTCAAGAAGAAGTAAGAATATATTGAATAATGAAAACTTCTGATAGTCACACCAAGGTCTAGTTTTTTAGTATAGGTTTAGTATTAGAGGTCTAGTGTTATAATTTAGGTCTAGAATTAGAGGTCTAGTGTTATAGTACTGAACTATTATTAGAAGTCTATCACTATAATATATGTCTAGTGTTAAACATGTTGATGTGGTTTACAGCGATCTTGGCCACATATCAAATGTGCCTGCCTACAGATCATTTTGCTACTTAATATTATAAAAGACATAGATATGGACTACCTTAAGTAGTTATGAATTACACTGTAGTGAACTTGACCTGATGTCAAATCTAACCAGATGGACAGAAACTGTTATTTCATTGATCTGCATCCAGAAATACAGTTTGACCCATCCTGAGACTTTCTTTCCTGAATTAATCAAGTGGAAAAGACAATTCTCTATGATCATTACTATTTTACAAATGTTTGATAATCAAATTGTGTTAGTTCAAACAATGTTTACAGGTTGAAGAGAACTACTCATTTTTATTTACATAAACAGTAAGTAATGATTTTTATTCCTCATTCAAAGAAGAAATCAGGGTAATATGCATTTCTTGATTTTTCTGTCTTCAATGAGCAAGTTTTGTAAGTGTGTGTCAAAGTTCAGGTTTCGGTCAACTAAAAAGTTTACTGAAAAGAAATGTCATGTTTAACTTTTACAGAAGATACAGGAGAGTTTGACTCCACGAAGTCTGGTTTTCTCCAATAATCTTTCTGTCTGCTTTAAACAAACTTAATCTCTATCCTTGACTTTCATAACACCTTACATCACAAACCACACCTCTGTTCTGGTCCATCCACGAATCAGAAAGCTCTCAAATGAACCGGAAGTCGAACCCATTTAAATGTGGCAACTTCCCAGTTCTCAAGAGAAGTGTCGTCTAAAAGTTCCGTTGTCGTGTCGAGACGAGATGAGACGAGATGAGTAGAGCTTTGAAAGAGTTGGAGACGTAAAGAGTTCAGAGTTCTTGGATGCAAACGCATTCAAGATGATCCAGAGACGATTTTGGGATTATAACTTCTGTTTGGATAACCTCACACGACTCCTAAGGGTTTGGCTGTCCTCACGGAGACGCTGAAAGAGTCAGAAGGGAACTCTACACCGACGCTGATTCTATCATCAACCAGGTAAAGGTTCTATTTCGACCAAGCGTACCGTGGGCCAAGCTTATTCTCCAAAGAGCGTGTTGTTCTGGTACCACAGATAAATTCCCTCACACATCTCTCTGTAAGATAAATCTCCATTTTCCATCTTAAACTCTCCTTTCTCCTAAAAATTAATCCAGATGTTTTCATTAATGTCTGTGGTGATGCAACGGAAAATCATGGCCGTATGATTTTCCTGATTGTAAAACTGATTAAGTCATGTCTGCCGTTTTAACTGAAAAGTGAAAACAATCGCCGTATTGTTCTCATTTCCTGTAAAACTATGCTGTTGTTATTTTCATATTTTGCCAAATTAATGTAAATGTTTGATGTTAAACTTTGATTCTGTAAATAAATGACCGCATTCATTTTGATGGGTCAAAGATAAATAACGTCTCTCGTTACATTTCTGTTAAATTCAATGCACATTTACACAGTTCAGAAAAATGAAGAACCCGTAATATGTATGAATATATCTGCACCCTGTTCATACTACAACATACACCCCTACAGGTGTTACCTGCAATGTAAACCACCTTCTCGCTGAGAGGAAACAGCTCTACCAACTGATACACCTTGCTGCCTACTTATTTCTATTATTATCTTATTCTTATTTCTAGCTAGAACAGCTATTGAGTTCCTGGCAAAAACCAATGTAGACATCTTCCTGCTTTTAGTTTTCTAAATCACCTTATAATCTAGCTGTTTTTTTGCTACTATTCCTCTTGATTGTCCTTGTGTTTGCTATTTTGTTTTGTTTTGATTTGCAAAAAAAAAAACAGAGAGAAACAAATTTGTATGCCTACGCCTATTTTATGACTGTATTGTTGTTGTTATTCACTGTTGTCATCACTCTTTGTTAAGAAATCAGGTCTCTCTTGTAAAGAAGGCCCTGAGGCCCAATGGTATTAACCTGTATAAATAAAGATTGGATGAATATTTACTCTATAGCCTGAAACTGAAAACAAATAAATAGTCAACCAATAGTCAAAATTGGTACCCCTATTTGCCCTATATGATTTAAGGTGGGGGCAGCTCAGTGGCACAGTTGCTGCTGCCTCTTAGTGAGCAGATTACCCTGGTCCAAATCCCGGTCCAGGGGCCTTTCTGGGTGGAGTTTGCATGTTCTCTCCATGCATGTGTGGGTTTTCTCCGGGTACTCCATTTTCCTCCCACAGACCTAAACATGCATGTTAGGCTGATTGGTAACTCTAAATTGTCTCTAGGTGTGAGTGAGAGAGTGAATGGTTGTTTGTCTCGTTTGTCTCCATGTGTTCCTGTGATGGACTGGAGACCTGTCCAGGGTGTATCCCGCCTCTCGCACAGTGATTGCTGGACATGGGCACCGGTGACCCTCCCGACCCCAAAAAAAAGAAGAAACAGGCAAAGATAATGGATGGATGGAATTAAGGTGGTTATTACTTTCTTATTTCAATAAGTGAAATAAGCTGAAAACTTGAACCCATTTATCAATGTGACAATGAAGGTGTATACCCAGACAGAACAGAACTGGATAAAGAACCCTGGAAGGGAAGGAGAGGAGTCAGGGACTTGAGATGAAAAGAGGATAGCGCAGCTTCTAGTTTATCTTACAGGGTGTCGGTTGGAGAGTAGCGCAGAGAGGGCGGTGGAGGAATTCAGTTCCAGGAGATCCAACTGAGAGGGATGTGTAGGCAAGTGGTAGGAAGGTGGAGGAGCAGCTGGGGAAGATCCACAAGGAGGACTCAAGACTTATAAGTTTACTTAAGTCTGAAGGATTACACAGGGAGGCTGAAAGCACAAGTACCAGAAGGTACTCCAGCAATGAAGGAAGCACTTCTGCAGCCTTTTATAGTCCTGGTGGTAATTAGTGGGATGACTGTCAGTTGTTGCTTGTTAGCACCACCTCTGGAGCCAGGGACCTGTGGAATGAACTGGAAACCCTACAATAGATTTGTTTTATAGTTTATTTATTAATAACATACACCACACGGAAGGTTACAGACCACAATAAAAAATGCATTCACCACCATTATAACAAAAACACGCACATTCACCAATTAAATTCCAAATATGCTGTGCAGCCATGAGGGACGTTTCATACTCAGCATTTATAGAATCATAGGTAGGCCGGCCTCAAGATTGTATGTAGGCTGGAATTTTTAGGCTTCAACCCCAACATACGAGCTGAACAGTTCTTGACAAGTATGTCCTTTCTAGGTTTAGAAACAGGTATGTCAGTAAAGTTCTATCTGATCTTATCATGAACCAACAAAAAATCTTTTTCGGTCACTTCCTTAGTTGGAACACTTCCTTGTTCTGACTGTCAAGTGACCAAGCCGACTAATGAAAAGTCAGGGAGGCTGCCTGAAGTAAATGTGAGGGTTACTCAAAGGCAGATTCAACAAACCAGATCATCTACTAGTTAAGATCAGGAATCCTTCAGGATGATCCATCAGTAGAATGTGAGGGAATCTTCTCATGCGTTCAGCTCTCATGGGATTTTATTGAAACACACCAGACAAATCATGAAAAGTGGAAACGTTCCATCACTGAAAGACAACTTTCATTTTCGTTTTCTGGCTTTTATAGCAGTTACATTATTATCGTCTCCCTCCAAAGGTGAGCGGGGATCATGTTTGTACACATGTCGGTGTTTGTGCCTTTGTCCATAGCTTTGTCCAAATATCTCACGGACCACCGAATAAAAAAAAAAAAAAAAGAGTTATTTTGGCTCAATGAGACTACCTGGATAAATAAAGGATAAATAAAAAAATAAAATAAAAAAAGAATAGATTTAAATGGAACTCTTGGATGACCCTCTATAACTGAGAGTCAGCAGCTATCAACATGGCTGCCACAGCTAAATTACCTGCTATGTGTCAGTCTATGATTTAATCATATTTTACAGATGTGGAGTTAAAAGTTTTGTCAATCATGGCACTCAAAGTGTTGTTTGTTTAGCATTAACTTATTGGAGTCAACCCTTTTTGTCTGTTAGCAAAATATCTTGTGAACTGGATGGATTTTAAATAAATTTTCTTTGATTTACATTTACAGCGGATTTACTTTTGGAGTCTAATTCAAGGTGGCTGTTAGGGATGTCCTGAAACTATACTACAAGTACAAATACTTCAGTTTGGGTACTTAATGATACTGAGTACGAGTTAGCACTTATATATTACACAGTGACTTTTGAAAGACGTTTCTAAGAACACAGCAGTCTGCAGTCATCATAACCTTTTAAAATATCTCCAAACCGTGGACATTTTAATTTTTTTGCCCTCAGTTACTTGATAAGGAAGAGAGGAGGAAAATTGTATCAAAGTATTGGGTAGTTTCATGAGTACAAGTATTTGAGGCAGGCTGGTAACAACACAAAAACTGCTGTAACTCAGTCAGATTGACAGATATTGGAATATAATTTTGTGTAACTGAGAGTAACTCCTAAAACATTCTCTAAATGCTCTTTGATTGTGCTTCACAGATTGGGCCACACAACTCTGCGTTTCTTGTCAAAATAAGATGATTTCAGTTTAAAACTCCGGCCTGAAAGGCGGCGGGCGATGCGCATTCCTTCAAGGAACGCCCGGCCTTTCGTTGCTTCTTGTTTTAGTGTTGGAAACAGCTGAAATTTCTGCTAAAGGAAGTAATCATTGTAGCTGGAGCTCTGAAAACAACACGCAGCCAGGTTCCGCGGGCCCGCGCACGGTCGGTGCCATGCGCGCTCCCATCCTTCGCTGCTCACTGACTAGCGGGTGCGGGGAGAGAAAGAGAGAGAGAGTGAGGAGCGAGGGAGGGAGGAGAGGCTGCTGTGACTTGTGATAGAAAACGGCAGCGAGCACATCCAGTCCGGGGAGCCGCTGCTGCTGCGACAAGGTGGGCTGAAAACCTTTAGCTGATGTTCAGCTGCTGTTTATTTTGGTTTGATCAATGCGCTGTCCTCCTCTTCAGGCTGATCCAGTGTGTCCCTCTTCTCTCCTGTTGTTGTTGTCGTGTGTGTGCGCGCGCGTGCGTGCGTGTGTGTCCGCAGATGCTGAGCGTCGCCCTGCTGTGTGTGTGCGCCGTCGCCTTCGGACGCGTCTCCGCTCGCGCAGACAGCGGCAATTTTTTGGACGATAAGTGGCTCACTGGGAGATCATGGGATAAATTCAAAGACGTAAGTCCCCCACCATCACCACCACTACCATCACCACCACCACCACCACCACCACACACACACACCTCCTTTTAAGACCATCAGACGCTCCTGGTTTTAGTGGCTCTGGTCTGTGGGGGGTCGTGTGTTTGTCACTGAGGCAGTAATGGTGCTGGGAGGATCCTTGCTTCATGTTTCTGCCTAATGGAGAGAGGCCTCTGTGACAGATAGGCTGTCTGTGAGTCCCACAAAGAGGTGGGGGGGAGGCCTACTTCTGCTCAGGTACACTTTAAAGCTTTGGGGGCAAACCAGTGGAGAAAAAAGTAAAATATTACTGGTATTACAGCCCAGGATGTGTCCTACAGGTGGATCATTTGTGTTTGTGCTTCAGTGGTTTATGTGTAGATGGTGTTGGTGAAGATCGAGAACACGAGTTCAAAACAATACATTTTGTTTTGCATCACATCAGAATCGTTTAGCTTCATATTGTAGGCCGATATGGTATCTTATTGTACTGCATCGTGTCAGATAGTTGTGTATTGTATTGTTCCGTATCATATATATTATCGTACTGTTTCATGCCGTATTGCAGTATTGTTATGTATTGTACACTCTGGTATTGTTTCATATTTTATTCATGTTTTCATGTTGTGTAATACAGTGCATCATACCACATTAGGTTGTATTATTTTCTATTTTATCATCATGTTTTGTTCCATATTTATAACACCCTGCCAAAGGCAAAGCAATACTGCTTCAGCCTGATTTTGTTACCATTTTAGGACTTTTACGCTAATTCCTTGTCAGGACCAATAGTCCTTGTGGGGGCCATAGCAGCTAATATCATGGTGGAACACCATTTTGGGGTTCGGGGTAAGATTTAGAGCTAAGGTCTGAATTGAGTTTAGGTCAGGGTTAGGGTTAGGATATACTGGTAATGGTTAGGATAGACTGGTAATGGTTCGGGTTAGGCTACAGAAATGAATAGAAGTCAATACACAGTTCTAATAATTAATTCCATTTGGTAATTTATCTTACTTTTAGCAAAATATCTCAAATCAGTCAACTGATTTTAATGAAACTTTTAGAAAGTAGTCACTGGGTGTACATCTACAACTCTTTAAAATGTGGAGTCAACTTGATAGAAGATAGTTGCCACAGCCAACTAGTTTTAGAAAACACCAAAATGGCTGTAACAGACATTTGGTGTGGAAGTAGCCGAGCATCGTCCCCAACTCATACTCCAAGCTCAGACCGTGTTTTTCTTTAAACCTGGGATCATTGTAACTGCTGGAGTCATCCCTGTTAATCCATAACCAGAATATCTCTGAATTTTACGGATACGTTTAGAAATTAAATACCGGTACTTGCTGTGCATCAATAACTGAATTACTTTTGGAGTCAACCCCATTCAAGATGGTCGCCACAGCTAATTCACTTTAGCCTGCACAAAAATGGCTCTACCCTGGTCTTTTTAAAGGTACTGAGCTAAGATTTTTGTGGTTGTAGCTGAGAGCCAAATACACACAAGTGCTAAAAGATCCCACAATAGATATTAAATGAGTTTGACCAAAATGCATTCCTTCCATGAATGTTAGTTATTTTATTTATATATTGTGCCATATTGTATTATATTGTATTCTAGCATATTGTTTCGTATCGTGTATCGTATCATGCTGCATTGTTCCGTATCGTATCGCACCATATTGCATCGTCGCATTTTGTGTCATGTCAAATATAAGCAAATTATTTTAACACTAAAAAGTAGAGCAGGCCATCTTGGAAATGAGTTCCCTCAGGAGTTTATTAATAAAGTCTTGCAAACCGCCTCACTCATTAGCTCTACCTGTAGCCTGCATGTGATTTCCTGTGTGCCATCGGTGTAACGGTGATGCAGTGTGAGGTGATCTGGCTGATTACGCTGCTGCTGAAAGCCCTCAGTATATGTCAGCCACCATTAACCCTGCATGTTAAGGCCACTTAGGGCCGTAATGCTGCTGCTGACTCTAGTGGATAATGCCTCTGATCATGTGGTCCTGGGTGCTGTGAATGATTACCCTACAGGAAGCTGCTCTCTGCCTTTTGTTGCATCCTGATGTCCATCAGGCAAACTCAGCAAATCAGCGTTGATTTTTATTTTATTTTATTTTTTTAACAGCGCTGTGGCCCTTGAGACAAACAACAAGGCTTTGGATTGCTTTCAGATGTTTTAGCAAACACATCATTGTAAAGTTTACATACAAATGAATGTGGGAGGTGCATTTTGTATTTTGCTAACAAAAAAAGATGTCATGCCACAAATGTAAAGGCTCCACAATCAGAGCAGAGCTTTGCATGCTTCTGCTTGTGCTCTTACACATATCATGTCTGCTCATGTGTGCGTGTGTGTGTGGGGGGGGGGGGGGACAGTCTACAAAGCTGCCTTTTCTTAATTCTACATTAAACTGATGGGAGGTCATTTCTGCTTAAAACTGGATTTGTTTTCGTAAAAATCCGAGATGGGAAAAACAAATGTGACGTTTTCTTGATTGTGTTTGACTTTTTTAACGTCAGAACAGTTTCTTCTGTCAGTCACACAAATGTGCGGGCCTGTTGTAAACTCATGTGATCCACCCATAGGCGTCGCAACCATTATATGCGAAGGGGACATGTCACCCCCCCCCCCTATTAAAAACACGTTCATTTGGACACCCCCCCCCCACACACACACACACACACACACACACTTTTACTATAAAACATTAGTTCAGGCGGCGCAGTTTCTCTTTCTTCGTGAACAAATCCATTCCACTTGATTAATAGGAGAATATTCAAGCCACTAAAACTCCACTCCAGGTTTTCCTGGTTACCTCCAACTCTCTACCGTTGCTTCCTGCCTCTTGCCTCCACAGAAAACGCGCACAGGTGGAGGAGGTGGAGGTACCTGTGTTCCTCGCTCGCCAGTTTAGCAGCTTAGTGCGGGCAGTGGTTGACCAGGGGGTTGATCATAAGCATATATTCTTGTTAGGAGGATGTTTGAGAGCAGCGCTACGTCTGTAGCATGTTAGCTTAGCAGTAACTGTGACGCTGTAAGACGCTGCAGGTGTAAGAGACGTGATGTGTTCAGGTGCATTAAAGTTGAAATGTCTTTAAACCCCCACACCTTATTGTTCTCAAGCTTCATGAGAAACATCATCTAGATGAGTAGTGTTGAACACAAGTAAAAAAGTCCAGCGCTGATGTTTTTTATTTCTCTATAAACATAAATAGTGCCGACCTGACGCTCTGTATTAAAGTGTATTAAAGTTAAAATGTCTTTAAAACCCACAGATGAATTTACACAAACTTGGTGAGAAACAAGTTTTCAATGTGTGGAATTAAAGGAAATCTTGGTGAAATGTTGCTTTTTTGTTCACTAGTGAACACCTATTTTTACGTGCGCACATCCATGCACGCGCGCACACACACGCACACACACACATCATTGTGTCCCCCCCCCCCCCACATTACAGATGCTTCTGACGCCCTTGGATCCACCTCAGGTCCAGAATTGGATTATGCAAATAGAGTGTCAGGAACAAAATTTTTCAGATCATTTTAGCTCCTCTTTATGAACACAGAGGTTGCTGTTCAGATACAATGACAAATTTTCTCTTCTGTGTTTTCACTTCGAGGTCTGAGGCTCAGAGATTGACGTGGGGCTCTGTGTGTGTTTGGTGTGTTTCATTTCCTGTTTTAGGGCTGTCTTTGTGTATTCACGTCATTGTGTCTTTGCGTTCCTCCATGCACCAGTGTTTTTAGCACATTGCAGAAGATATAAAAATACAAACTGTTCTGACCACATGTGCTGTACTCTTTGCTTGTTTTTAGGCTCGTAGCAGTGTTCCTGGGTCTAGTTGTTCACCCGACAAGAACCTATTTAAACATCTTTTTACTATCTGCTGCCAATGGCCGAGGATGTTTTTGCATGTTTGTGTGTATTTGTCTGTTAACACTGGTGACAGGCTAGACAAAGAGTGTTCCAAAAACTCATATGGACAAAAAATAAAATAAAACAGACAAACAAACAAAATTAGCTCAGTTATTTGTGCCTGGGGTTACCTGGGCTCCACCCTGGAGCCAGGCCTGGGGAGGGGCTCATCGGCAAGCACATGGCGACCGGGTCTCTACCCATGGGGCCTGATCAGGATCAGCTTGAATGAGCAACATGTATTTGCATTCCCGTGGGCCCACCTCCTGCAGGAAGGGCCATACGAGGCAGGTGCATGACACCATGGGCAGTGGCTGAAGGCAGAGGCGGGGGCCCTGGCGCTCTCAACCTGGCTTACCAAAGCTGGTTCTTGGGACATAGAATGTGACTTCTCTGGTGGGGAAGGAGCCTGAGCTTGTGCGTGAGGTTGAGAGGTACTGACTAGATTTACTGTAGTTGGGCTCACCTCGACGTACAGCATGGGCTGTGGAACCAATATCCTTGTGAGGGGCTGGACCTTATTCAACTCTGGAGTTGCCCGTGGTGAGAATGGTCCAGATGGTGTGGGTCTACTTTTAGCACCCCAACTTGGTGCCTGTGTGTTGGAGTTGTCCCTGGTAGATAAGAGGGTAGCTTCCCTGCACCTTCGAATGCGAGGATGGGCTCTGACAGTTGTTTGTGCCTACACACCAAACATCAGTTCAGAGTATTTGGCTTTCTTGCCTCCAGTATACTTGGGCGTACATCAGTCCACGGAGGGCCGCGCGTACCAGTCAAAGTGGATGCCCGCAAGGCATGTTTGTGCAAAGCTCAATTTTTATGACTGCATACGCGTACTCGGTGTCACACAATAAACTGCCTGGCGACGGACTGTTTTGTATGCAACACCAATGTATACCAATGTCCCCTTCTTCATCCCTGATCTGGCCTTTTCTTTTGTTTTTTCTCCAAGAGGCAAGCGATCTCTTCCTCCAATGACACCATGGCTGAAATTGTGAGAAATTAAGGAATTTGTCACAAGCGAATTAAAATCAGGTCCAGCTTGGCTGTGGGAGGGTCTGGATATTTCCTGGTGGGCTGGTCTGATGTGTGTGATGCAGGGCCAATGCTCCCTGTTTTTTGTTGTTTTTTAGAACTTTTTATTAACAACATATAAACTCAAAACACTGCCGTGGCTGCCAGCTCTTGTTTTTTTTTTTTTTTTTTTGGGGGGGGGGACCTGTCAATCAATCCAGTAGGCGTCAGCAAATGGCCAATCGGCGACCTCAATTTGTCCCGAAGGTAAACGTTCCTTGTCTGCAGAGCTGACTGCAGCTGCTCATAGAGAACGCTCAAGTATGAAGTCTCAACCCTCTGCGGACACGAAGCTGACTGAAGGCGCAAGTATACTGGAGCCTTTAGAGTCTTTGGTGGGTGTGCTGGAAAGTGCGCCAGCTGGGGACTCCTTTATTCTGCTGGGGGACTTCAATGCCCATGTGGGTAACAACAGTGTGACCTGGAGGGAAGTGAATGGGAGGAACGACCTCTCTGATCTAAACCGAGCAGTGTTCTGTTGTTCGACTTCTTTGCTAGTCATAGTTTGTCCATCACAAACACCATGTTCGAACATAAGGGTGTCGATAAGTGCACTTGGCACCAGGTACCCTAGGTTGTAGATTGACGATTGACCTTGTAGTCATGTCATCTGATTTGCGGCTGTTTGTTTTGGACAGTCAGGTGAAGAGAGGAGCTGAGCTGTCAACTGATCACCTGGTAGTGAGTTGGATCAAATGGTGGAAAAAGATGTCGGACAGACCCAATACACCAAAATGTGTAGGGAGGGTTTGCTGGGAACGCCTGTCAGAAGAACCTGTCAGAAAGATCTTCAACTCACACCTCTGGGAGAGCTTTTACCACATCCCAGCTGAGGCGGGGAACACTGAGTCCAAGTGGGCCATGTTCTGTGACTCAATTGTTGAAGTAGCTATCTTAAGCTGTGGCCACAATGTTGTTGGTGCTTCTCACGGTGGTCATCCCTGAACTCGGTGGTGGATACCTCGGGTTAGGGAGGCTGTCAAGCTGAAGAAGGAGTCCTATCGGTCCTTGTTGGCTGGTGGGATTCTAGAGGCAGCTAAGGAGTACCGGAGGGCCAAGCAGTTTGCAGCCTTGGCTGTTGCTGAAGCAAAAGCTCAGATGTGGGAGGAGTTCAGTGAGACCTTGGATAGAGACTCTCAGTTGGCTCCAAGGAGATTCCGGCAAACCATCAGGCAGACGAGGGGAAAGCAGTGCTTTACTAACACTGTGTTCAGTGAAGGGGGGGGGGGGGTGCTGTTGACCTCAATCAGTGATGTATTTGATATCGATATATGGATCGACCCACCCACCACTACCAAAAAGTAATTGGATAGACAACTGATTACTTTTTGGAGTCTACATAATTCAAGATAGTCACAGCATCTAGGTGTTCTTAGCAAACATGAAACAGCAATATTTTCAAATATTGAGCTAAAATTTAGTGTGGTAGTAGCTGAAAGTCATTTGCAACACATACCATAGTGCTGTTAAATCATGCAAATATCACAGGTGATCTGCACTCCTCCCTTTAATATTCATCAGTTTTTTAATCCTCCCTGTAACTCCACCTGTGCTGTCATTCTGGGATGAACCCAAATGCAATTTAAATTTCATACGGTGCTCTCGTTCCATTGCTTTCATCTTCCTCTAAAAGCCGTCAGTGGGTCTCCCTCTAAGTGCACCAGATAGAATCCTGCCTGCTGATTTACTGGAAGTCCTGTTGGACATCTGACGAGGCCCGGGGCCGTCTTAACTGTGTCGGAGCCATCTTTTAAACATTACTCTCCTCTTGCTGGACCTCTACTGCCCCACAGCTCCGGCACAGAGTGAGATAAGCCGAGCGGTGCAACAATGGACGGGAAAAGGTGATGAATGATTTGTGATGACAGACACTTGATTGCGCTGCCTAGTGTGGGAGCAAATAATGTCTTGTTTAGAGCCGTCTCTCCAGATGAGATTGTATATTTTCATCCTCTCCTTTCTTTCTGAGTGTGCTTTCATTGTGCCGGGTCTGTCTGGTGTTGTTTGTGTTGTGGAGTGTGAATGATGTAGAGAAGGTACAGAGCTGGAGGCTTTTTCCACTTCAAAGCACCTTAATGTGAATTTGTGTGGATTTGTGGGAGCATGCAGGCCACAAGCTTGAGTAAGACGAGCATAAGTCAGTGCACTGAAACTCTATTTCTGCTCTTGGTTGTTGCTTAGAAAGGCAGAGAAAGAGGACGGATAGGAGAACTAGATTTGTGAAATTGTTTAATAAATCTATTTTTATGATTTACAAAGCAATATACCCACTGTAGCTAATTAAGATACATGGAGTGATGGCAAACAGACCCACTATTGTGTGGACAGTGAAGAGCTTGATAAATAAAAGTGGTACAAAAATAGAAAGAACACAGAAATAAATGAGTGCTCTAACAGTCCTTTAGAAATGCATGTCACCTGCCACTTTTCATGCCAAGAGTTTCAGACTAAGATCATCTAATGCTGAGAAATAAAAGTGTTGTGGCCATTTTGCTCAAACATTACAAATATCATTATGCACAATCTCATGCTCTGAGTATGGGTTCTGAATGTCTGAGTTGTCCACGTACCAAATTTGAGTTTGACACACCTTGGTGTCATCTAGGGCATGTCAATCCTAAAGTCACTCCAAATGTTAGTGAGTCGTGGATGTACATGGAATGAACAATTTCTAAAAATGTCATTGAAATCTGTCCAGTGGTTCACTAGATACTTTGCTAACAGACTGTTGACTCAGCCTGCAGGTGAAGATGATGAAGACTGAACGATGAAGAGGAGAGTTGAACTGTTTGTGCTGTTGATGAGAGCGATGATGCTGCACCAAGCTCCGCTTTGTACAACAAACTGCATCAAACATCGAGACCTAAAGAAAGACATTGTGCCATCTGTTGGAGCTCAGAATATGTTCCGGGGATCAGTTTTAGCTACTACCACACCAAATGTTGGGTAAATAGTTAAAAAAATTAACTAATGTATAGCCTTTTATGTGTTTTTCAAGGTCAGTTAGTTGTGGTAGCCACCTTGAAGTCCAAAAGTTAATGAGTTGTTGAGGAACATTCGATGATTACTTCTTGCAAGCTTCATTAAAATTCATCTGGTGCTTCAGGAAATATTATAGTAAGAGACAGAGACAAACATACACATACATGTGGGCAACAGCAGGTGATGATTAAAGAATAGTTCATATCTTTTTAAAGTAGGGTTCTCTGGAATGCTTGTCAGTTACTGACACCACTAGTTGTTGCAAATGAAATTTAAATCTCATGATTATCAGTGTTTTGGTTCAACAAGGCTACTATTTCCCAGAAATTGAGAAAATCTGTGGATCTTGCCTGGAGTTAAATTGTCTACCATTGTTATAAAAACATGTCATCTCACCTGTGTGAGAGTGCAATCTTGTCTCATACTGTTGCCACAAATATATACACATAAATATGAATATGATAGTTGTTATCCAGATTGCAAGACTCTCTAAGAAAAAAGAAATAAAGTAAAAACTTCTATGTTGATAGATATTCAATTGTTCTTCAAATAGCCCCACACCTGTTTTGTCTTGTTCCCCATTCCAGTAGATGTTGCATCAGAACAACACAGAATAAGGAAATAAAATTTAAAAAACATGGTCTTGATAGTTGCATCTTTCTTCTTCTTTTGGATTTTTTTCCTCTTTGGAGGTCGTCACAGCGAGTCATCCTCCTCCATCTCACTCTGTCTTCTGCATCCTCTGTCCTCACTCCAACTACCTTCATTTCCTCTCTAACTGCATCCATGTATCTCCTCTTTATCTTTTTTCCTGGCAGCTGCATTTCTAACATCCTTCTACCAATATACCCACTGTCCCTCCTCTGGACCTGGCCAAACCATCTCAGTCTGGCCTCTCTAACTTTATCTCCCAGTTGTTCAACCTGTGCTGTACCTCTGATGATCTCATTCCTAATCTTATCCATCCTCTCATTCACACATGCACTCTGTCTTACTATGGCCGATGTTCATTCCTCTTCTTTCAAGTGCATACCTCCACCTCTCCAAGTTCTATTCCACCTGTTCCCTGTTCTCACCACATATCACAATGTCATCTGCAAACATCATAGTCCATGCAGATTCCTGCCTGACCTCATCTGTTAGTTGGTCCACCACCAGAGCAAAAAAGAAGGGGCTCAGAGCTGATCCTTGATGCACTCCCACCTCCACCTTGAAGCTATCTGTCACTCCTATAGCACATCTCACCACTGTCCTGCTGTCCTCATACATGTCCTGTACCAGTCTAACATACTTCTCAGCCACTCCATATTTCCTTATGCAATACCACACCTCTTCTCTTGGCACCCTGTCATATGCTTTTTCTAAATCCACAAAGACACAATGGAGTTCTTTCTGACCCTCTCTGTGCTTCTCCATCAGCATCCTCAAAACAATGATGTCATCTGTGGTGCTCTTTCTTGGCATGAAACCATATTGCTGCTCACAAATTGCCACTTCTCGTCTAAGTCTAGCTTCCACAACTCTCTCCTAGATCTTCATCGTGTGACTCATCAGCTCAATTCCCCTGTAGTTGCTACAAGTCTTGTTCTTAAAAATGGGCACCAGCACACTTCTTCATTCCTCAGGCATTTTCTCACCCTCAAATATGCCGTTGAATATTTGAGTCAAAAGCCTCATTGCCATCTCTCCAAGACATTTCCAAACCTCCACTATGTCATCAGGTCCTACTGCCTTTCCCTTCTTCATTCTTTTCCAGTCTTGATAGTTGCATCAATTCTTTAAATTAGACTATAAATGCTCAAAATTCCACCTGAACAAAGTGAACGTGTTTCATGATTATTCAATTAAATATCTTAAAAAGAGATATTTTAAACACTTTCCCAGTCTGCTGATTCTTCTGTTGTTTTTCAGTAAAGGTAGTTGGATTTGTGGTGAAATGCACTCATCCAGTTTTAATGGATGTTTTCAGAGCTTACAGATTCCAGAACTGAACTGAGAAGTTTGTTTGTTTCCAGCTCTGTCTTTGTGTATGCACAGTTTGTCTGGAGTTTTTGTTTATCTGGATGTGCCTCTGTGTTTTGCATCGTTGTGTTTGGATGCATCCGTTGATTCTATTAAGGAATCAGACCGCGAGCGCTTTTGTTGTCTTCACCGGTCTAGAGGGCCTGGCCACCCATAATGCAATGTTCTCATTATTCAGTCTGCAGGGCCAGAAGGGGCCAGGAGACAGACTGTCATTTTATTGCAGCTCTCGTTCTTTTTATAGGTGGAAGGTAGACGAGGGGAGAATGTGACTGTGTCTGTGGCGAAAAGGTAGAGGGTTAGAAAGATCAACAACGCAGGACAGAAAGAAGAAATTAATTAGAGCAGGAAAAGGACAAGAGAGACAGAGGGAGAGGACCCTCCACACTTTACAGCAGGCAGGGAATGGGGTGGGGGGTGGGGTGACACACAGGCTGGCACTGAGACAAGGAAAGTCACACTCTGAGAAAAGTCATAAGAATGTTGAAGAAAACAGCATGAGTTTAGTCATTAATTTAATGCAGCACAGCTAAATCACTTCAATAACAGCACCTGCAAGAACTTCCTTGTGGAATGCATATCACCCGCCAGAGTTTAGACAAAGAAATTGAGAATTGAAAGAGTTGTTGTGCACTGTCTCATGCATGTCACACAGAGTATGTGTTGGGGATCACTCTCAGCTACTACTAATCACTAATTTACATTTTGGCTCAAGACCTGTAAGAATGAACAAGATTTAGACATGCACGTGTTTGCTAATCACTTAGCTTAAACTGGTCTTTGCACATGCACAGAGGCAAAAACATTATTACCTGTATTTTGTCTTTTGATAGCAGGTAATTAGTGTGCAGAGTTATCTGGCAGCTTAAGTATTTCAAGTAAAATGAGCCACACAGCGATAAAACTGACAATAGCAACCACAAATACAACACTTATAAGAAATTCTCACAAGTCGGCCATTCAGTTCAAACGTTTCATTGCTAATAGTCAACAGAGTCACAAATGAAATCTCTTGGAGACAGAAATGCAAACTAAACTCACAACAAATATCCCAAAAAGCTCTGAGGCGGGCTGCTGTCAGTTTCCAGACCTGCCTGCTTCAGGTCGCCCAACACATGGTGCTCATGAGCTCTGAAACACATCTGGGTAGTAGTCACAAGTGAAAGCCAAGTGGCCATTTTAGAGGTTTTATGCACAGTTCATGCGGCAATTGAGAACAATAGTTCCCTGACAATCTGACGCAGGCAAGTTCAGTATCGTAAAGTTCTCCAGTTCATTTATGTAAAATTTTTACTGCCACATCTGTCACTGTTTTATTTTTTTTAAAGCGTGCAGTTTATGCTACAGGTTTTATTTCTTATAGCTTTTTTTAAAATCACATGAATCTTTGTTGTTCATTAGTTTGTTATTTTAATATAAACCATGTTTGCTTCATAGATGTTATTAACCTGATCATCTTGTAAAAAAAACTGAAACACAATTTATATATCTCTGCCGACTAAATCGGTTCAAAGTGATAAAACGTTTGGCTTCCACGACATGGAACTATAGAAGAATGGGCGGATTAGTTGGTTTTTATGGAATTTTTTTCTTCTGAATTATAGAAATCAATGAACTGACTTTCAAATACATGCATGTGAAGTTGTATTTATGTACGCAAACCCTCAATTTAATAGTTTTATTTGATAAGAATTCAAGGTCAAGGTCAAAGTTCTTTATTGCCATTCGCACCACATGCCATACATGTGGTGGAACAGAATTGTGTACACAGGGTCCACAATGTGGCCTCAAAAACGAGTTCCTACTTGAGCTGCCTGGGGCTGCATATAAAAACTGAACTGCCCACAACCCACAAAGATTTGCTGTTTCATAAGTGAACCGGATGTTCACAACAGGTGTTGGGTTGAGTTGTGTTCCCCCATCGAGACTGATATTCCACCTGTCCAAGTAGATTTACAGCCTTTAGGGTGGAAAAGAAGAATAAAAGTCTCAGGATTAGCTTAGATAAACGTAATTTAAAAATGTGCAAGCAGCCAAATTTAATGGTTGTAGTGGGCCTTCGGGATGTGTTTTCTATCTTTAAACAAGAAAGGGACAAAATAACAATCAAGATCTCTTTTTTTTAACATTATTCTTAAAACAACTGAGATTTAGAGGAAACTGAAGCAGGTTCAAATGTGTGACATCTCTCATTCTAAGGGATTGCACATAGTTATTGCAAAATCTTGTTTACATTTTAGTGTTTCAACAAATGTCTTTATGAATACGACACCGTTTCTAGAAATGTTTCCATCTACATGAAAACACCAAAAACAAACCAAAACACTGCAGTGATCATGCCAGGTCTGTATGTGACCTCATAACACTGACAAAAAAATACACCCTACAAGGCGTGAAGCACATAATGCATGTATGCTGGGTAGAAGAAGGTGCACTACAGGCGGCTGCAGTCAAAATTTGTTCTGCTCTAACAACATTACAACAACGAGTTTTTTCTCATGCGCTCACCCTTTTACAGCATATAGAAGCAAAACCAACAACATCCTTGGTCCAAAGGAATGTTCATGCATTCACCAGTTTGGATGTAACGCTGTGATCATGCTGACATTGTATGCGCAATTAATGCAGCTGAGCCTGGCTTCAGGATTGCCAGATAAGCACAAATTTGTTTTTTTTACCCCCTCCTTTTCTGTGCATGTTCCCACCAAATACAACACACACCTGAACTTACAACACCCTCACTCAGCACAGGTGACAGTTTGGGTCAAGATACAATCATTTTAAAGCACCAGTACAAAAGTTCATCATTTCTTATCTGGCAACCCTGGCAGGAAAACTACAGCATCTCCATGTAAACTTACTCTTTTATCTGTTTATTCATCCCAATGAACATTGAAAAAGCACTGATGTTTCCAGAGATTGTTCTCGTGTAAACAGGACCTAAAAGTGACCTCAGATTCACTCTAACCTTAATCTTTAATCTAATATAATCCTGAACTTCTAAACATAAATATTTCACTCTCAAATGTAAACATTTGCTTTGGAATTCAGCCTTTTGTCTGTTTGTAAAGCAGCTGTTATGCAAATAGTTCGAAGGACACCAGATGACTGGTTGACTAATCAGTGAAATAAGAAAGGCTGCTACCAGCGTGGCTCACTACACACCTGATGTTTACAGTACCATTTTATTTATAGAGCACTTAAAACAGCTATTTACATCTATGTTGTAATGTACGTAACTGAGTTCTGAAGGCAAAATAAGGAGAATGTGTGAGAGTGACTGAGTGAAAACTGAAGACAAGTGAGTAAACATGAAATGTTTGTCACTGCGACGGAATCAGGGACAACACGATGTAGAGGAGGGTTTAAATTGAGGGAGGAGGTCTGAAGCTGTTTGTTGTTCACCTGCTGGGAGTCTCCGTCTGGTACCGCTATTAAAAGACGGCGAACTGCTTACATTCCTTATATAGACTGATGGATCACAATCACACTGAACTGAGTCACTTCCTTAGGGAAGATTTGTGTAAAGCATTTAGTTACACAAGACGTAACACTTTCAATCCTTATGTAGTGCACACATCATTAATACATGTCAATATTTTGGTTATTTCTATTCAATTCAGTTTTCAATTCAGTATATTTATATAGTAACAACAGAAGTCATCTCAGCACTGAACACTAACATTCATATATATAAAGTAAGTTAATAACATTATTTATCTGAGGAGCAGACTGCTTTGAATTTAACTCCATCACAGAACTCTCATCTTGAGCAAGCATGAAGGCGACAGTGGAGAGGAAAAACTCCCTCATGAGGAAGAAATAGCAGAACCAGGCTCAGGACAAGTGACCATCTGCTTCAACTGGCTGCGTTTGAGAGGAACAGATACACAATGGCAGGTCAAGAATCACATATTAAGATTGAAATAGTATCAAATGAAAACTACTAAATTTTAATAGCTAATATTAAGGAAATGAGATCAATTTATCCTCCAGTAGCCTAAGCCTATAGCAGCATAACAAGCCAACCCTAACTATAGGATTTATCAAAAAGGAAACTCTTAAGCCCAGTCTTTAAACTGGACAATGTGTCAGTCCCATGGACATAAACTGGAAGTTGGTTCAACAAGAGAGGAGCCTGATAACTGGACGATCTTCCCCTCATTCTGCTTTTGGAAACTCTAGGTACCACAAGTAAACCTGCAGTCTGAGAGCGAAGTGCTCTGTTAGGAAAATGTGGAACAATAAGATCTGTAATATAAGATGGAGGTAGGTTATTGAAGGCTTTGTAGGTTACAAGTAAGATTTTGAATTCCAATTCTGGATTTGACGGGGAGCCAATGGAGAGAAGCTAAAACTGGAGAAATATGATCTCTCCCACTAACTCCAGTTAAGCATTTTGGATCAACTGAAGATGTTTTAAAGACGTATATGGACACCCAGATAATAAACCATTGCAGTAGTCCAGTCTAGACGTGACAAATGCATGGACCAGTTTTTCTGCATCATTTTTAGATAAGATGTTTCTAATTTTAGTGATGTTACGCAGGTGGAAGAAGGCAGTTCTAGTATTTTTAATGTGGGGGGATAAAAGACACGTCCTGATCAAAAACAACACCAAGATTTTTAACATTAGAGCTGGAGACCAGATTAATGCCATCTAGAGTTTTATATATTAATTTTAATAAATGGTGTACACGTCAGTCCTGCCATAGTTATATATATATATAAACATATATATATATATATATATATATATATATATATATTAATTTTTATTTTATTTAATTTTATTATTATTTTTTTGTAAGCATTTTAACTGAAAAACACAGCAAGCTTTTCTTTTATTCACAAGATTTTTCTTGAAACTTTTTTGGACCTCTATGACTCGTTAACTTTTGGAGTCAACCCAACCCAACATGGTTGCCAAAGCTGTCTGGCCCTAAAAAAGACAAAAGTTGTGATAAATTTGTTAATTTTACAGATAGTGAGCTAAATCTTGTTGTGCTAGTGGCTCAGATCGATTCCCAACACATATGCTGACAAGCGAGTCAACCAAAAACAGAAACTTTACTCAACTTGGAGTGTTTTAGCTGCTCAGAGCACTGAAGCATCGTCAAAACCACACTTGTGCATATTTTGTTTTCACCCTCCTCTTTGAGGCTTCTTGGCTAAAGAATGTGGTTTCTATGGAGAACCCAAAGGTCGCCTCCTGCTGATGATTTCAGACTTCTTCTTGCTTTTGTGTTGGAAGGACGCCTGTTTGGACTGGAAAAGAACAAAACTAAAATCCAAACTGTGCTTTTTGTCTTCGCTGGAAAAAAAAAGATACCAGTCAGCATCTATCATTCATTCATTCAACCATTATTTAGACAGATTAATCCTATTGGGCCTTAGGGACTCATTTACAAGAGAGACCTGATAACTCCCCATTTAACCCCCATGTCACGACTCTGAAGGAGTAGTTGGTGTTTATCTCAGATTGGCGTGTGGTTTACAAGAGTCAAAACAAGCTGACCAACTGAACTGACAAGAAGACCAGCCTGGAAGTGAAAGATGTTATAATAAATCTAGTGTACCTGTCAGTCCTGCCATGTGGGGTTCACTCAGCTCTCCACTCAACAGTTCCTCCCAGAAAGTCAGGAAAATTTGGTGTCTACAAACGTCTATATACGATAGTAAGGAAAAGTTTTGTAAGCTCAATCACCCAGGTAGAAAAATCACATAAAAGGTTAAATCATGTCATCTGGACAAGTTTCTTTAAATGGTAAATGGACTGCACCTGTATAGCACCTTTCTATCTTATCAAGATACTCAAAGTGCTTTACAACACAATCTGTGTCCTCATTTACCTATTCATACAGCACTCTACTAGATCTATACAAAGCTAATTGAACAAATCATTCTAAAGAGACTAATCAGAGCGTCATCACATTGATACACTGATGGAACACACATCGGAGGCAGCAAGGGGTTCAGTGTCTTGCCAAAGGACACTTCGGCATGTGACTGCTAGTGGATTTGAACCCCCAACTCTTGCATTGGAGGACGACTGCTCTAACCACTCAGCCACAGTCGTCCTTTATAGGGGAGAAACATTTTATCTTTCAATTCAATTCAGTTCAAAAATGCTTTATTAATCCCAAAAGGAAATTAAATATTGTTATCCTCATTTCATTGAGATGTTATAGATACTGATGGCTGTAGGCAGGAGGGATCTCTTGTAAAGGTCAGTCCCACAGCAGATCCGAAGAAATTGGCCGCAGATGTCCTATCCATCCACCCAGACTTGACTGGCCTTTTGGTTCCCCCAGGCTGCAGGACTGCCCGAATGCCAGGCAGAACTCCTCCCAGAGCAATGGCCACTCCTTCCAGAAGCCTGCCGAGCTCCTTGTCACTGCAGACAGCCGGCTGCAGGTGCCAGGGGACGATCCTGTCCTTCTGCTGTCACGAGCCGCATTTCCTGCTAGTTGCAGAATCACAGTGGTCAGGCACTCCAGCAAAGCCGGCAGGGAGACAGGAATGCATCCACAGCATCTCCTTTTCAACTCTTTTGAGATTTGGGGCTGTAGATTAAATATTTGAGCTTTTGAGATGTTAATCAGCAGCTCCCAGTTGTAAAGAAACACCTTGTTGTCATGGTTACACATCATAACAAATGTCCAAAAGTAAAAAAAAAAGAGCCGCATTGATGGACGGATGGTCCCTTTTTTGTATGTGTTAGAAGTTGGTTTCTGGGAATTCAAGAGGAGGTTGGCTTGAAACACATCAATGAGGTGCTATTTAAGGAACAGAACTGGATTGGCAGGCCGCAGACTGATGAAGTCTTTTGGATGAAAGACGAAATGTTTCTCCCTTAAAGAAACTTGTCCAGATAACATGATTTAACTTTTTTTTGTGATAGTCAGGAGTTATTTCTGAGGTATTAGTCAGAATCTCAATTTGAATGTTGATACCAACAAACTGAATACAGAGTCGTGAGCCTCTTTTAAAAGATGCACCCAACACCTAATGAGCCTCTAATTGATTCTGGGGATAGAAGTGACATATACATGTCTTTAGTCATATGACTAAAGGTTTTCAGAAGAGGAACAGGAATGTACGGCAATAAGAACGTTATGCATTCTCAAACTGGAGCTGAAAACAAAAGGAAAATTAAAAGCAAATCAACGTATATTGTGTCATGTCTGAATGTTTTAGGCTAAAATCATCTGTGTTGGCTAATGCTGATTAGCCGTGGCAGCCATTTTTAATTGGATTGACTCCAGGGTTAGTTGGTTGTAGATGTACGACCGTTCAGCGGTCTATGAGAAGGTAATACTAGCACATCCAAGCAAAAGCATGATCACCCACCTTTACCTTTTGGTAAAAGACGATAATTAAAACGATAAATACGACCCAGAAGACCGTGTTCATGTTTTTAAGTTCCACTTTCTCACAGCACAGTTTCAAATCGCAAACATGTTATGGATGTTTCTTTGCAAATGATGCTTTATTTACCAAATGTGTCCTTTTACCTTCATGTAGCGGCATATTTGTAGACTAAATCTGAATTTAAAAAAGCTTTTTTTATTTATTCAACCTGTTCAGTCTGTTTGTATGTTATGTGTTCATGTCATGCCACAAACACAAATAAATGTTTTTTCATTTACACAACTGAAAGTATGAAGCATGAAAGCAGCAAGACTTTACTAAATACACTCGTGTTTTACCCATTTGGAACAGTTTTGTAACCGTGTGCTTGTTTGAGTAAGTGATGTTTAAAAAATAAACATTAAAATTAATTCCTGGTTCTCTGTCCTTCCAACGCTTTCCCACAAAGGAAGTTGAGGTTTGTATGATGACGTCTGGTATCGTTTTGTGTTGAAAGTCCCGTGCTCTCGTTTCTATGATGTACAGTAAAAACATAATTTATTTGTTTGTGTTTTAGGAGCCGGGAACGTGGACTCCATCCAGACCCTTCGATCAAGGTGGGTATAAAAAGGATGAGAAGAGACTGAAGTGTTTGTGTCGCTTGATTAAACTTTTATTAAATTTTAAAGTAACACCAGCTTTATCCAGAAGAAAATCTTTATCAAATTTGCAGAGTTGGATTTTATATTAGCAAGACGACACTGAAGTGTGATGGAAGTTGACTTGGCAGTCTCCCAATTCCACAGAAAACACACATCCAGAAAATGTTGTGGACCCCAGTGACTGATTGGTGAAGTTCAGTTGAAATGAATCCAGATATACATTCAGAAAATATTCAAGCAGCAAAATAGTTATAGCTGTAATATATAATAATAGTGTTATAAGCACAAACATCACTTTAAACAGTGAGATTATTGCTTTACTGCATGAACTTATCTAATCAGGGAGGACAAAGGAGTGTTGGTTTCTATTTTGACAAATGAAAACCTAGGATTAGAATTTAAAACTTACTTATTGTGGTTTGGGGTGTGTGTATATATATATATATATATACAGACAGTATATAGTTTACAAGTTTGCACAACTGTTGCTAAATGGACCATTTGAGGAATTTGTTGATTGTGTTAAGAAGATCACCTATGGATTCAATGGATAAAACACCACCACACACACACACACACACACACACACACACACACAACTAACAAAACAACTGCTATTCCATAGTAAAGAGTGTAAGAGTAAACTACTCCTATATCGTATTGTATGTATGTGTAGTATATGAATCCTATATAAAAAGTCAAATAGAAACACATTGTTCCATCTTATAATGTTCTCTCGTGTTTTGTTCTTTTCTGACATTATGTTCATCTAAACCCGTTTTTTTAAACATTTTTTTAATAATAATTATGAGCACATTTTATGAAAGATAACAATAACGTATTTTAAAATAAAATAAAAATGCAACTGAGATATTCTCATGAGCTGTAACAGGAAGTGATGTCAAAGGGGAACGCCTGCATGTGAACAGAGCGTTGCTACAATGGCTAACAACAGAGCAGACAAATGGGATGTTCTGTTAGATTATTCTGAGTCACTGTCAGAGAGATGAAAACGGGTCAGAGTTCAAATAATGTTGTTTTAATAAACCAGGAAGTTCCCACTTGATGCCACTTCCTGTTTCACTCTGCCTGCACAAAGACCAAATAAAATCTGACAGTTCTGTGACAAAATGAGTAAAATTGTGAATATATTGTATACAAAACTCCTTAATATTGAGATGTTTTCTTCCACTTTTTGTAGTTGTAGGAAATGCTTATCAAAGCACTTTAAAGTTAGGCTTAGACCCCAGTGTGGGTCATGAGACTCCAAGTTGGAGCCCATCTCCATATTAAACCATTGCTTAGGGCATATTTTCATCAAATTTAATCCAAAATATAAAACAATTGGCATAGATTAATAAAAACATAACTGTGGAGGTTAAGACATTTAGTGTTGCCATTATAGAATCAGTAACAGTTTTGTATTTTAAAAGTCAATGGATTGGGTCCAAAAGTCATTGTCAGTGTCAGTTTAAGGGTCAGAAATGAAAAATCTATCATGGACCAATGATTTAAGAACTTTTGACCCTTAAAAACCTTATTGCTGAAGATCTACAGCATGTAGGGTCACCACTCGGCATCATGCTTGTTATTTTTAATTATTATGTGGATAAATTAGGATCAAATGTGGTTAAAGTGAGATTCAACGAGTCAAGACTGATGTGCTGACAAGCTGTTGTCCGCAGATTCTTTTATAAATTTGTGTAAATCTGCTTCTTCCATTTTCTTTAACTACTCCAACCAGCTAAAAAAAAAATCAAACCAGGAGGATTTACTATTCTCTGATCATCTCATTTCTATTTGTACTGCAGACAGTGATAATCTCTTACACTCATCCAGGCGCACCAGGACATCCTCTCACTCCTCAGTGGATCCTCAAACACACACAGAAGCACACACGTGTGCGAGGGTGCATGCGTCAGGGAAACAATAGCATTAGATGATGCGTTGGAGGATGGAGGCAGGATAATCTGGCAGAGCTGCTCAGAGATTACAGTAAGGTTCTTAGCAGCAGAGGTCGTTCACCGACGGTTCTACGAGCAGCCGAGGGCTTTTGATCCTGCTCACAGGTGTCCTGCTGAAGACTGACTGGATCAGAATCGCCTCGATTATCTGCACCATCAAAGATTTCACCATCTGCCCAGGCGAAAAAATAAAAATCCACCCTCAGCTGACTCAAGGTCAGTTTGAGGATTTCTGCAGGAGCACACACGAGCTCAGTGCTGCTGATGAAAGATCAGAAGTAGCCTCTAAAACCAGCTCCATCTGTTTTTAGCTCTAAGAATGCTTAACGGTATTATGGCCTGGAGAGACAGAGACTGGTGCAACACACACACAACTACAGCCTGGTTACAGCTTTTATTTAGCAAAAATGATAAAATTACAGATTTCTCACAATCTGTTCGCACTCCAATTATGCAATGCAGTAGAACAGGGTTATTCAACTGGCGGCCCGGGGGCCAGATGAGGCCCACGAGTGAGCTCAGTTCGCCCCACCAGTGGGTTCATTTTAAAATAAAACTGGATTTTAAACCATAAAACAAACTTACTTAATGACAACTGCTGGATGTCTGGTCCCTGAGCTCTTGGCTTTCAGCAACTGTGTCCCCCTGAGCAGTTTAGTTGAAGTGACCTGGTGTAGACTCTCAGCTACTACCACACCAAAATTTAGCTCAGTATCTGTCAAACTCACTCATTTATAGCCATTTGGGTTTGGGTTTGCTCCAAAAGTTCATCTGTTGAAGATGTACACCCAGTGATTGCATTCTGAAAGATTGATTTAAATCTAACTATTGGTTCACGAGATATTTTTCTAACAGACAAATGAACACACAGGCAGTTGCATGATCCGTCTATCATGGCTGCAAGCTATAATAAAAGGTGAATGCTTGGAATATTGGCTTTCTGTTTTAGTTGTAAACATTCTATGTTGCTGTCTATCAGCCTACCCCCCCCCCACACACACACACACACACCAACAGTAAATAAGTTTTGCAAAGTCCCTGTAAGTTTTTGTCCTGTGTTTTCAGGCCTTGATCCGGCCAAAGACCCCTGTCTGAAGATCAAATGCAGTCGGCACAAGGTGTGTGTGGCCGAGGATTACAAGACTGCTGCTTGTGTCAGCCAGAGGAGAGTCAGGTGTGTACATCCACACACACACACACACACACACACACACACACACACACATGCAATCAACCTCTGAAGCATGCCTGTGTTTACGATCTTTACCACAAAATTGCATTCTGGTATTCACCTGTTGGGTAGTGAAGAGGGGGAATTAGGAAATATCCTCCGTCCGTTCATCCGTGCATGTTGTGAGCACAATAACTTGAAAAATTGGTTAGGCACAATCTTCCATTTTGGTGTGTGGCTGCATCCAGGTGTAAAAATAGCACTATCAAAGACTGGGTTGCCACATCAAAATCCAAGATGTCTGCCACCATATATGTTTATATGTAAACGGACCATCCCAGTCCTTTGAGGAAACTCTGCCTTCTAGTTTTTATTTTGCTTAAAACTATAGTTTCCTCAAATGACTGGAGTGGCTGAAGATTAACATTGGCCAAGGCCACCACCCCCACTCCATCATTACACCTGATGGTGGATAACATTGCCAAAAACCAAGTGAAGCATAAATGTAAGTGAATTGGGAGCCAATTTAATTCATGTACCAGTTTAATTTTTTCTTGTTCTTCCATTTTGAAATGTTCTACATATGCAGCCTAATATGCTAGGGTATACCTTTACTTGTTTAATTCTGGTTCCCAGATTTTGTAACCATTATCTGACCTTGCAGCTTGGTCCATGTACCTGGGCTCTGGCCAGTCCTGCCAAGTGATATGAATGGACTTTGTGTGGGGGGAGGGGTGGGGGGAGGGGGTGGTGGAAGGGTTGTTTCAGTTTGGGCAGCCTCAAATTGGATGGAGGACAGTAACTCCAAACTGACCTCATTTCCCATTCCTAGAAGCAACACATTTCCCACTACACAGTGCAAGGAAATCAAAAAACAATCACACAAATCCTAAATCCTCATTTCATTTGGAAAATGGTTGTAAGAACATGAGGTTACATCGGAGAAACATAAAGCTTGTGCTGCAAGAAGGCATTCTCAGATTATCACTAAAGATGTAGTTTTACTATAGCCTTGGACGTTGGAGATGTGGAAGTAAAATTGTTCTCAATCTTTTTATTTTCAGTTTCAAAGAAGCCAATTTGTACCAGAATCCAGGGTCAAAGTGCAAACCGTGCCCCGTGGTTCATCCCTCGCCTGTTTGTGGAAGTGACGGCCACAGTTACTCCACTAAGGTACCCTCACACAGAAACTCAGTCTGAGATGGGCCCTGCACTGACAGATCTCTGGTATTTGCTCAAAGAAAAAGTGGACTCGTATTTTATTTTTGTTCACCTCGCTGTGATGTAAACACAGGGAAAAGAAAAATCTCATGAAGGCTGTCTCAAATTGTTTTAAATGATCTATTAGTTTGAACCTTGACTGAAATCTGTTTAAGGGATCTGGATGCACTGTAGACGATTATCAGTCAGAGGAACTGAATGCACTCACGCTGTACAATAAATCAAGTACCAAATACATTTGGCCTCGTCCACACGAAAACACACTTTTTCCAAAACGTTATTTTATTGGTTGTTTCGAAAAGTATCCTCGTAAACAGGGCAACATTTGTAGAAATGTAGAAAAGCAAACCCCCCCCGAAATGTTGAAGCAACTATGTCAGGCCTGCCTGTGGCGCTGCCAAGAAAACACACCAAAAGCCATAGAGCGCATTGTACTTGCACATTAGATGAGAAATGTAACACAATAGAAAGAAGAGGACTCCCGCTGTGGTGTTATGACGTCATCATGTTCAAAATGGTGGGTTTTCATGAAAATGCATGGGTGGTGTTTTAGGCTTTCTTTTCTCTAGAACCAGTTTTCAAAAACGACAGTTTGGGGCTATTACAACACTTTCCATGTGGACACAGGACTGACGTAATTTAAAAATAAAATAAAAGTAATTTTTGTACTTACAAAACATTGTTCTCGTGTGTATGGCCCCTAAGTCAAAGTTATAGTAAAAAGATGGTAAATGGACTGTACTTAGCACCATTCTATCTTACCAAGATACTCAAAGCGCTTCACACTACAGTCTGTGCCCTCATTTACCCATTCATACAGCACTCTACTAGATCTATACAAAGATTAATCAGAGCTTTATCACATTCTTACACTGATGGGACACATATTGGAGGCAATGAGGGGTTCAGTGTCTTGCACAAGGACACCTCAGCATGTGACTGCTGGTGGAATCAAACTCCCAACTCTCCCATTGGAGGACAACTGCTCTAACCACTCGGCCACAGCTGCCATTAGTAGTCCTTTGTATATTAACAAGATATTAACTAAGTTGGGATCATTTGAGGACGGTTTTAACTAGGGGTTGAACGACTACATAATTTTTAAACTCGACATTAACATAATAAAACTTGAGTAGAACTCGAGTAGTTGATGACGTCATAGGATCTCAAGATGAAAAAATAAATAAAAAATAAAACCGCAAAAAAACGTCATTTATTATTTACAAAAAAAAAAAGACCATCAAAACACTGGGAGCATATATTATGCTCCTACCATTTATCATACTGCAAATAAGTCACAGGAAAACCAAAACTATTAATTATTATTATTAAGCTGCAAAAGTGAAAGAAATAACGTGCGGCACGTCAAAAACGAAACTAAAAACAGTGGGGCGGACGACCACCTCGCACCACCGCCAGCTGTGGTGCGCATTAGGTTTAGTTTTAGAGATAAATATGTTTTTTATAGGTTTAGATATTAATATTTTTTGCTTTTAGTTTGTGAAACAAGGTCAGAAGGAAGCTGGTTCTGGTTCGGTCGATTGGACCCGGTGAACACCATATTCTGTGAACTGCAACAGTGCATTCAACACTGGTTACAATATACGGTGGTCACAGAATATGGTATAACACCAGTTGCAACGAGCTCCAAACAGTCAGAAAGTTGATTCATTTTCTGTTTCCATACAGTAGTTAAACCGGAAGATTCATCTTTAGTGAAATATTTCCAGACTACTGATGCATTTCTACCTGTTTGTCAAGACTGGGCGTGCTCCGCTCCATCCGTCTGCTGGGAGGAATCCATTTGGTGGCTTCTACTAGTAGCCCGGTGCGGATCACGTGACACATTGAGGTCACTGCGAATACTCGACGTGAAATTTAAAAACTCTATAGACGTCCTAGGAATCGACCTGTTGATTACTCGAGTAGTCTGTTAAAGCCCTAGTTTTAACTAAGTTGGGATCATTTGAGGAGTTTTTTATTTATTTATTATAAACAGTTAATATCTTATCTTTTGCAGATAGCTCTCTAGACAACCCCAGTTGGAAAGAATTTATTATAATTCTGACCAGACTAATGAGCTAATAACTAGTTCAAATAAGAACTAGTGGATTGTTGCTAAAGTCAAATGTAATTTATCAACATTTATACAATTATTGTTTTGTTTAAACAATTGTTCCAGCAGAATTATTACACTATTCCTGCAAGGCGTTCTCCAGGCTGCGCAGGAAGATCTACAACTAGCTGCTGTTGCCAAAATAACCACATTCTATTTAGATTCTAATTTATACGAAACTGATGGTGATGTAAAAGTTTATAAAGTAGCATTTAGACGAACTGCACTGAAATGTTGATGACAGCAATCCACTTTGGCCCTTTTCTGACTAGCTGTTAGCTCATCAATCTGGTCAGAACTCTTTCTTCAAACTGAGGCTGAGCTATCTGCAACAGGTAAGATATTAAATGTTCATAACCTTTCCACAGAATCCCACTTCAAAAAAAATTGAAGTATAACTAAACAGTAAACTAAACAAAGAGCAGCAATTCATGTTTTGTTCATTATTCTAAGTTAACATTTGGGAGTTGATGCTTTCTTTTGGTTTGTGCACTTTCAGATGAAAGGTCAGTCAGTTTTCAGCTGACATCAAAGATCGTTTGCTTAAGAGGCCTCAAATGAAAATAGATTGTATGCCAAACTACTAAATTGAAAATGTGTGAAAACATATTGATTAGTTGTAGCTTTTGTTGACTTTTTTTCCTATTGAGGTGCAGTTCTTGTTAAAGTACTCCCTTTGTCTCATGCCCAAGTCACTTCTTTTTTACTTCCTCTTGACACATACAGATTACGCTTCTTCTTCTGTCTCTTGCTTTTGATCAGTGTAAGCTAGACTACCAGGCATGCATCACAGGAAAGAAGATCACCGTCAAGTGTCCTGGCATGTGTCCTTGTACCTCCCATCCCGCTCAACAAAGTTCTTCAGAGAAAAAAGGTACACATTTCAGCTATCTCTTGTACTTTTACACATTTAGTCAAATTAAAAGCATAAATTTCAAAGTATTTCACTGAGATTTCATGACAGACACAAACATAAATTGTGAAGTGGAAGAAAAATTATACCTGTTTTTTTTATTTTGTTTTGCAAATACAAGCCATCAAAGTTTGTTTGTTTGATACCTCTGTCTCAAATACAAACCCTAACCTCATCAGAAGTCACCTAATGGGTAAATTGTGTGTGATATAACCTCAGTATAACCCGACCTTGAAAAATGAGTCCATGCATTTATTACAACCCGGCTGGACTACTGTAACTCGCTTTATGCTGGGGTCAGTCAGCTCTCTCTCTCTCACGTCTCCAGCTCGTACAAAATGCTGCAGCTCGGCTACTAGCAGGAACTCGCAGGTTTGAGCACTTTACTCCAGTTCTGTCCTCCCTTCACTGGCTTCCTGTGCGTGTCAGAGCTGATTTTAAGATTCTTCTGCTGACATTTAAGTGTCTTAATGGCCTTGCACCCTCATGCCTCTCCGACCTCCTTCATACTTCTTCTCGGGCCTTGAGATCATCAGACCAGCTGCTTTTGTCCGTACCAAAAACCAGGCTGAAGCTCAGAGGAGATTGGGCATTTTCAGTCATGGGCCCTAAACTCTGGAACAATCTGCCCATCAACATTCGACAGGCCACCTCAGTCTCTATTTTTAAATCTCTCCTCAAAACACACCTGTACTCACTGGCATTTAACACAGTGTGATCTCATTTGGTATTTCGTTGTTGATGATTGTGTTCATCCATTTTGCTTTTACTCCCTGACATTTAACGCAGGGTGATTTGATTTAGTATTTCATTGTTTCTCATTATATTTCATGTTTTTATGCTTTTATTCATGTTGCTATAATATGTTATTATTAATATTTGATGCTGTGATCTTTTTTGGTAAGCACTTTGATAACAGTTACTGTTTTAAATGTGCTATATAAATAAATGTGACTTGACTTGACAGTATAAACCCAGTTGTTCTGTGAAGGCCTCAGAGGTCTATTACAAAACATGAGTGAACAACCAGCAGCATGAAGAGCAAGGAACACACCACACAGGTCAAGGATGGAGTTGGTGAGAAGTTCAATGTTAGGTTTTAAAACTGGTTGGGAGTGAAGCACTGCCTCAAGTGGAGGAGTTCAAGTACCTCAAGGTTTTATCCACAATGAAGGAAGAATGGAGCGTGAGTTTGACAGAATGATCGGTGAAGCGTCTGCAGTATTGTGGACTCTGTGTTGGTCCATTGTGGTGAAGAGGGAGCTGAACTGAAAGGCAAAGCTCTGTTTACTGGTTGGTCTATGTTCCTACCCTCACCTATGATCACAAACACTTGATAGTGACCAAAAGAACAAGACTGAGGATCCAGGAGGTCTAAATGAGTTTTCTCTACAGGGTAGCTGGACTCTCGCTTAGTGATAGGGTGAGAACTTCAGTTCTCCCAGAGAGACTCGGAGTAGAGTCTCTGATCCTCCACATCCAGAGGAGCCAGCTGAGGTGGTTCAGGCATCTGGTAAGGATGCTCCCTGGACACCTACTGTAACTAGGGAGATGTTAGTGGCTTGTCCAACTGACAGGAGACCCTGGAGAAGACCCCAGAGATGCTGGAGAGACTTGGAGGAACACACTGAGGTCCTCCCAGAAGAGCTGGAAGAGGTGGCTGTGGAAAGAGATGTCTGGACCTCCTGATCAAGCTGCTGTCCCCAAGACCTGAGTCCAGAACCAATGGACTGACCGAATGACTTAACAACCGACCGATTGGTTGATGTATGGTTGGATAAAAGTTATAAAATAACATCAAAACCTTGAAACATCTCACACATCACTGTTCATTTCATCATCTAAACACAGAAAGAGAACAGCACAAATGTAACCGTCCAAAGACAATAAGTGGAAAAGTTCAAAGCAGTGTGAAAATATTTTTCTAAGTATTGTAAATTGTAAAACTTCCATCCATCCATTATCTTTTACCCGCTTTTTCCATTTTGGGTCATGGGGGTCACCGGTACCCGTGTCCAGCAATCACTGTGCGAAGGGCGGGGTACACCCTGGACAGGTCTCCAGTTCATCAAAGGGACACATATAGACAAACAACCATTCACTCTCTCACTCACACCTAGAGACAATTTAGAGTTACCATCAGCTTAACATGCATGTTTTTGGTTTGGGGGAGCCAGAGTACCCGGAGAAAACCCACGTATGCACGGAGAGAACATGCAAACTCCACCCAGAAAGCCCCCCGGACCGGGATTTGAACCAGGGACCTGCTCGCTGAGAGGCAACAGCTCTACCAGTTGCGTCACTATACTGCCCAATTGTAAAACTTCTACTCGTGAATGTAGATGAAGTTTGAGGGAGGTGCTCCATGACTGACTCCTGCCTCTTTATCTCAGGGAGCAGAAGGAACGTAAAGCATGACTTCACAATCAATTATGGTTATCACTCCGCAGTCTGCAGTGAGTCGGATTTGAAGGAGGTGGTGAGTCGCCTGAGAGACTGGTTCAGAGTGCTGCACGAGAACGGCAACCACAAGAGAGTCAAGATCCAAAAACCAGAAAAGAACAGTGAGTGAAACCTCAGCATGTCGTCGACCGTTACAGCGACGGGTTTGACCTCATCTGCTGTCCTGTTTAAACATTCCCACAGAGTTTGAAGTCGGAGCGTCACCCATTTGCAAGGATCCTCTGGGCTGGATGTTCTCCCGTCTGGACACTAACTTTGACCTGCAGCTGGACCAGTCGGAGATCAAGAGCTTGTATCTGGACAGGAATGAGCCGTGCTCCGACGCCTTCTTCAAATCCTGTGACACGCATCCCGACAAAATTATAACCAGCTCTGAGTGGTGCACGGGCTTCCAGAGGTACACAGGTGAGCGCTTTTGATCCAAAATTTACTGACTCAGCCACTAGTTTTAAACTTTCAGCACAGCTTTGTGTACATTTGATATATTTTTGTACCTCACAAAAAGCTATTTTTGTGTTGGAGTGAAGCCACACATTGACTGACAAGTTTCTATTCCAGCTTTTCTTCATTAGCTACTTTAAAAATGGCCAAAATGTCACATTGAAGGTTGTAAAAACAGTGTTTTAGGTCAAAGTTTTATATAATTGATGGATTATAGACCGTGAACACAAGCAGAAACCATGACTGTCCTAAAGATATAAAGTTTGTCGTATTTAGATTCATGAATCAGTGTTTACATTTTGCCACGTGCCCACCGCCTTGCATTTTAAACAAAGTCACACACGCCAAACTTTAGCTCATAGTTTGTAAAACATTGAGTTTGTCAATTAGATAAGGCAGCCATCTTGAATCAGGTTGACTCCAAAGTTAAATAAGCCGTATTTGTAAATCCAGTGAATAATTTCTGGTTCATGAGCTGTTTTGCTAAAAGACAGAAGAGGCTTGACTCCAGTCAAAGATTTAAAGATCTATAGATTGTACTTATATAGCATCTTTCTATCTTGTCAAGATACTCAAAACACTTTACAATCTGTGCACTCATGTACTCATTCAAACAGCACTCTACTAGATCTATACAACGAATAATCAGTGCTTTATAAGATAAGCTAAGATAGAAATTTATTGATCCCGCAGGAAATTGTTGTGCCAGAGTTTCAGTACAAAGGAACATACACAAGGAATCACACGATATATAAAAATAACATCCATCCATTTTTTTCATCCATCCATTTTCTTCTGCTTATCCGGGGTCGGGTCGTGGGGGTAGCAGCTTAAGTAGGGATGCCCAGACTTCCCTCTCTCCAGCCACTTGGTCCAGCTCCTCCGGGGTAATCCCGAGGCGTTCCCAGGCCAGCTGAGAAACATAGTCCCTCCAGCGTGTCCTGGGTCTTCCTCTGGGCCTCCTTCCGGTGGGACGTGTCCGGAACACCTCACCAGGGAGGCGTCCAGGAGGCATTCTAAACAGATGCCCGAGCCACCTCAACTGGCTCCTCTCGACGTGGAGAAGCAGCGGCTCTACTCTGAGTCCCTCCCGGATGACCGAGCTTCTCACCCTATCTCTAAGATAGAGCCCAGACACCCTGCGGAGAAAACTCATTTCGGCTGCTTGTATCCGAGATCTCGTTCTTTCGGTCACAACCCAAAGCTCATGACCATAGATGAGGGTAGGAACGTAGATCGATCAGTGAATTGAGAGCTTCGCCTTTTGACTCAGCTCTCTCTTCACCACGACAGACCTGTACAGCACCCGCTTCACTGCAGACGCTGCACCTAGCCGCCTATCGATCTCATGTTCCATTTTTCCCTCATTCACGAACAAAACCCCAAGATACTTGAAACTGGTTCCAGAGCCAGAGCCATGCGTAGAGGTGAGTCCAACTATTTCTAGCCGGAACCTCTCAGCCTCACACACCAGCTCAGGCTCCTTCCCCACCAGTGAGGTGACATTCCATGTCCCAATAGCCAGCTTCTGTAGCCGAGGATCAGACTGCCAGGGTCCCCGCCCTCGGCCACCACCCATCCCACATTGCAGCCAACCCCTTTGGCCCCTCCCACAGGTGGTGAGCCCATGGGAAGGGGGACCCACGTCTCCTCTTCGGGCTGTGCCCGGCCGAGCTCCATGGGTAAAAGCCCGGCCACCAGGCACTCGCCCGTGTGCCCCACCTCTAGGCCTGGCTCCAGAGTGGGGCCCCAATGACCCACATCCAGGCCAGGGAACATCAAGTCCATTTCTTTTACTCATCATAGGGGTGTTTGGGCTGCACTTTGTCTGGTCCCTCACCTAGGACCTGTCTGCCTTGGGTGACCCTACTAGGGGCGTAAAGCCCCTGACAGCATAGCTCCTAGGATCATTGGGACACTCAAACTCCTCCACCACGGTAAGGTGGCAGCCCAGGGAGGGGTATAAAAAAATAAAATAAAATAAATAAATAACATAATATAAAAATAGGGCAGCACGGTGGCGCAACTGGTAGAGCTGCTGCCTCTCAGCGAGCAGGTCCTTGGTTCAAACCCCGGTCCAGGGGCCTTTCTGGGTGGAGTTTGCATGTTCTCTCCGTGCATGCGTGGGTTTTCTCCGGGTACTCCGGTTTCCTCCCACTGACCAAAAACATGCATGTTAGGCTGATTGGTAAATCTAAATTGTCCATAGGTGTGAGTGAGAGAGTGAATGGTTGTTTGTCTCGTTTGTCTCTATGTGTCCCTGTGATGGACTTGCGACCCGTCCAGGGTGTACCCCGCCCCTCCCACAGTGATTGCTGGACATGGGCACCGGCGACCCCCGTGACCCAAAATGGAACAAGCGGGTAAAGAAAATGGATGGATGGATGGATATAAAAATACCAACAATTAAGTTATAAAACAGGTCAGGTGCAGACAGAAACATTAAAGTGTTTATTGTGGTGCAGGATTAATTTTATTATCTTATGTGCAGAAAGGGGGTGGGGTTGGAAAGTTTGATAGCCACAGGGAGGAATGACTTCCTGTGTTGTTCTGTGGAGCACCTCGGTGGTCTCAGTCTACAACTGAAGGTGCTGCAGTAAGAGTCCAGTGTGTCATGCAGGGGGTGTGACGTGTTGTTCAGGATCTGGAGCAGTTTCCTCAGACACCTCTGTCAGAGACTGCAGGTCCACGCCCAGAACTGAGCCAGCTCTCTTGATGAGTTTATCCAGTCTGTTGGCATCAGCTTTCTTCACCCTGCTGCCCCAGCACACCACAGAGTAGAAGATGCTGGAGACCACTGAGTGGTAAAACATCTGTAGCATGGTCCTCCAGAGACCACCGAGTGGTAAAACATCTGTAGCGTGGTCCTCCAGAGACCAGAAGTTACATTGGTCAGTAAGTTTGTTTTCCACAACCAACCAAAGAAATCCAACTCTGTAAACAAGCTCTCGGTTGTGTCATTTGAAAACTTTTTTAATAATCGGTACCGAAACAATCAGTGAAGATGGCTTCTTTTCAGGCAAAATAGTAGGGTGAAGCAGAATAAACAGCAACACTATGCAGAGAAAGAAAACTGCATGAATCATGAGGAAATTGCAAATTGCTTCTTTTTCTGCAACAAAAGACAACATTATTTATGATGAGGCCAAACAGCAGGATGCTAAAAAAATCATTATAGAGACAAAAAGCTCTGGGATTCAAACAGGAGGCAGCAGATTTTTACAGCTCGTCTCTGTCTGTTTCAGATTCCCCATGCAAAGCCGAGCTCTCCGGTATCAACAAAAAGCTCTCCGGGAAGAAATTACTTGGTAAGAACCTCGCAGGTTCACAAACACACAACCGTTTGTGCGTGTTTAACGGGAAGCATGTCCCTGTGTGTTTGGGTCAGGCCAGTATCTGCCGTCCTGTGATGAGGAAGGTTACTACCGGACCCACCAGTGCCACAGCAGCAGCGGCCAGTGCTGGTGTGTGGATCGCTACGGCAACGAGGTGGCAGGCTCGCGCACGCATGGCCCTGCAGACTGCGGTATGCAAAATCTAAAAAACTCAGCTCTGTTGAGCCCGGTGTCTGGTTTCTGTGTTTGTGGAAGGAGGAAAAAATATAAAAATAGTCCAGTTTTGGTTGCTTTAAGCTTAACATATAAACTTAGTGAAGTTTATTTCAGCAAAATGTTAAAAAACAAACTAAATTATAAAGCACTCTTTGAATAGTTGTATAAAAGTCTGGAAAGATAAAAGTATTTTGATTTGGAAAACAGAAAATCATGAAGCGTCAGGTTTAGATAGAAGGGAAAAATATATTTTGTCAAAATTCTGAAGGTAATACTAAAAATACTTTGATTTTGCAATTCATCAAGCTCCATAAACTGAATAAACACTTTTCAGGTGAATTATTTCAGTTTAATGTCCAGGGTGGATTCAGTTAATTTAAAATATGAAGGAAATGTCAGTTCACAATGTACACTTATCTGTCCTAATGCAACAGTCTGCCTGGTACTACCTCTATGTCATTTGTGGTGGTGGGGGAGTGGGAGTGAAGTTAACATGTTGAAATTCCAATTTGAAGCAACACGTTTCAACGTTTTGTCATTTTATTGTATTATTTTAATATGAAGTTGATGTTTTCTGTGTCGTCGTTTCACTCTTTAATTTCTAGGTGTCGTTCTGGAGTCTTCTGGGGATCTGGGCAGTGGGGACTCACTGTTCACTGATGACGATGAAGATTCGTTTATCCCTAACGACCAGGCAGGTATGGACAACGAGGATGACGAAGATGAGGATGACGATGATGACAATGATGAATATCTGTCTTAAGTTAACAAACAAACAAACAAAAAAAACTGTATATTTGGTCAAATTGCACGTTTTTAGGTGACTCTCCAGGCAGAATATTCATCATCTTACTAACAGCCTTTGGACTCTTCAGTGTGCTGTTTATCATCGATTTTGGTGAAAAAAAAAAAAAAAACATTTCTGAAATACTTTTTATGTTTTTTTTTCCCTTCTGCTAAAATAGAAAAAAAATACTTGTACATGTGTGTCAACCAACAAGAGAATACGATGAGCAGTCGATCTGTTTGGATTTGATCACTTGTGCAGGAGACCCTCTTCTTTCATTGGACACCCTGTGTCCCTCGGTGTCTCGTGTCCTTGTGCAGCACTCTCATGCTCGAGCGTGCTGATGCCCGAGGCACAACGGTAAAGAGATTTCCCTCCATCGTCTTCATCTCCTTTTATCCTTATCAAAATGTTTCTGTGCATAGGTGGGACGTTGATGATGTAGATAAAAAAAAAACTGCGTTCTTTAGGTTTCTTTTGATCTCAATTTTTAACTGTGACTGTAACTTTGTGGGAAAACAAGATAAGAATTAAAGTTAGAACTAATTTATACGAACAAACGTAGGTTGGATAATAAACTGAGCCAACATAATGGCAGTTTTCAGTGAGACTCCAGAGGTTCAGTAAGGAAGGACAAGAAATGACTGTTTTGTCTTTTGGTAATTTGGTGCCCCGGGGTGGGGGGTGGGGGGTGGGGGGTTTATTGTTATCTATTTTTCTAATCCAGTGTAAGATGAATGCTGAAAGATGAAACAGATTGGTCTTAGTGTGTGCAACGCTGTGCTGTAGAACCAGAGGCCAAACCTTTGAGGAACTAAAACAGGAAAAAAAAAACATGTTGTGTACAGATGAAGCTACCTGTACAGGTGAGGGGGCTCAAAGACAACCTTCTGGGAGTTTAGAAGGAAATAGATTAGTGATGGTTTTATATTTGCAGATCTAAACAGCCGAACAGAATAAAAAATAATAAAAAAAAACGTTCTTGCACAATGAAAGAAAACTAATCAGCCATGCAGACGTGTTGAATATATTGGGGCTGGGGTAAAAGAGGAAGGTGTGCCTTTTACTGGTAAAGACCGGCGGTGACGGAGGGAGAAGCGTGCTCACCGGGCTGATCTTAACTGCTTCGACGCTGCGTACGAGCGGCTTTACTGCTGAAGAAAATGCTCAAATCCTCTGTTCTGCGGAAAAGTTACGAGCAATTAATCTCGTCCCTGTTGCTGATACCAGAATCATGAGCTAATGGCTAGTCAGAACAGAGCCAAGATCACAGCTGATCGCTTCTGTATTAATGTTCCATCGAAAGACGTCATTGTGGTTCGTGTAAACGCTGTTTAATAAACCTTTACACCCCCGTCAGTTAGGCATTTATTTACACTGAATATTACAAGCACAAATAGTGGCGGCAGCAGCTAGCTGTAGCACCTCGAGTGCAGCCTGGGCCACTTCCTGCAGGGATATCAAAATATTTCTGCTGGATTGATTGTGTAATGCAGACCAGACAGAGGTGTAAAGATGAATGATATGACGCATGCTAATAATTTGACGAATGAAGTTGTTTTAAGGCTGCAGCACATGTTTCTGCACCCGAAGCCTTTGTTTTTCAGCAGCATGAGCAAACTTTAACTCAATTAAACTCCTGTTTCAAACTGAAATCAATCAAGGAGGCGTGATGGTCGCAACAAGTAAAATATTATTTGTGAGCAGCTTTTCCTCAGAACAGAACATTTAAACTGCTGGTTTAACGTTAGGCCAGTGTGTTGTGATGGTGTCACACAGGTCATGCTTTATATCTTTTGGTTTGTTCCATAGCTAGAATGTAGAGAAGCACACCAATGCTTAGCAGTTAAGGCATATAAACACTTAGACTCTGCTGGATAGGGAATGTTTTTATAGATTATACACTGGCAACAGGAAGCTTTGTTTTAGACAGCTTTCTCTGAGAAGAAGATGATCATCTTACAGTGTTTGCTTTCAGTAGCTCGATCTCTGCTGTAACTATTTATAGTGTGGATCTGCCAGATGGCTGATGTCAGACGTGCGTTATTAAGACCTGGGATCAGCTCTGCTCCTTTGTTCATTTGCAGTAATTAATCCACCATTTGGCTTATTTCAATCAAAAATATTTTTGAACAAATACATGTTGTGACCCGAGAAGTGCCATCAAACTGTGTATGTTTCATTTCCTCCTCATCCCTTCTAACTTTGAAGGTACATTCACTTCAGCTGGAAAACGGTTCAGTCTTAAAGTGTCTCATGAGTGTGACGACATGCAAATTCTTTCTTTCATGACCTGCCGCACCGTAGCCACTCCTAAACCAATCACACACCGTCACCCCAACTCTGATAACGTTAGGTGATGATAATACAGATGCATTTTTTTTTACAGTGTATGTATGATTTGCTGAAATAAAAGCTATATTGACCAAAATCTCTCTCGTCACGTTTTGTACTTTGAAAACAGATGAGGTGTGATGAACTGGTCATGCGACAGCATTTCAGTTCCATGTTGAAACTTTCTGTTCTCTATCTACATGCTTATATTTAGAAATATAATGTACATGTTGCTGTGCTTTGAAATTAGATTTTAAATTTGTATGTGTATGTGGGAAGTGAGAAAACACTTTAGTTTTCACAAGAATAAAGAAGTAAAATGTCCTGTTAGTGCTTTACCCAGGTGAAAATGAAATAAACTTAAGTATACTAAAGGTTTATGCAAGACATGAATGTAAAAGAAAATGTGTTTTTTCTTAATGTATTGTGGAAAAAAATGGGAGGAAAAGTTTATTTTTATTGTCACAAGATGTCTGCATCATCCAGACACACAGAGCAAAATGCATGCATGTCATGCAGTCATCAGCTTGATGAAATGAAAGACCATGTTTTCTCAGGAAAGACCCCAAAGGGAGCAGATAGAGTGAAAACAGAAGGGTTCCAAGAATCGAGCCCTGTGGGGACCCCGCAGGAAAGAGGTACAGAAGCAGAGACACTATTACCAACTTTCAGTCAAACTAGCAAAAAATAAATAAATTCCTGCTCCTGTTAGTTTCTCCGTTTGTGCTGTGAGAAGTGTGTGCAGGTTTTGTTGTACGCGAGCTGCAGGAACTCATACAATGGATAAATGTGTGTGTTAGCAGTGAGACCTGTCAGTAGCTCCAGATAGGAAAGCTGCTGGGTAAACATCAAATGTTCATTTTCACACACTTTCTGCACTGACCATAGAAATGTAGCATCTCTGTGGCTCATTTCCAAATTGCAGCCTGCTGCTGGAGACGGCTCAGCAACAATAAAAACGTGATTGGCCTGTGGACAGGCAGACTGACTGACTGACTGACTGAGAGCTGACGGGAAAGGCCTCAAATTGCAGGAAGCACTTTTGATGTCCGGAAATCAGGTTTCTTGGATAAGCAGTGGTCTGTGATGAAAGCTGTTTTATCACCTCAACTCTCGGGTGAATACTGAGGTTTATTTCTTTAGCCACCTTTACATGATATGCTCTGTGGGCATTTTAAATGTCTCACTTTACACGGAGCTATAATTTGTCATCAATTTCAGCATCATATCATCTCCATCTTGACAGAAGTGACGAATGATAATGCACCTTGGAGAAGAAATAGCCTAAGTTTTGCTTAGGCTTTCCATCCTTTAAATGGGCCATAAAATATTTATTTGCAATATATTTATTTTGCCATTTTGAAATCAAAAGGAGAAAAGGTTTACATCAAGTCTTGAGTTAAAGATTGTACTTGTGGTCAACTTTTACGCTAAAAATATACTAATCAAAATTAACTTCAGGCACAAAAAATGGTTCATGAATTTATATTTCTGTCAGTTTATTTAGACACAAGTGTTCTGGTTCTTCTTGTCTATGTTTTCAAGAGAGAATTTTCTGTTGTGTTTTGTAAAAACTGGGACTTAAACAATGTTCAGTATGAGAAACTTAGAACGCATGCGTAGAGATTTATGTTTTATTAGCAGGTAGAAAACCCTCCCAGCTAGTTTTCCATCTTAGCTATAATCAATTTTCCAATAGTTTGAAAATAAATTTAATCTGAACATCAGGGTGCATTTTGTTTTCATTAAAGAAATGTCATCTCGTGTAATGTTGCTGAATGATTTTTGCTGAAAGCTGCTGAAGAAGCTGCAAACAGCTGAAAAGGTTTTAATGCCAGTTGAATTTGAACAGCTGGCATTTGATCAAAGCAGGAAACTAAAAGCAGAAAGCAGCAGAACAACAACATAAATGTGTTGAAGAAGCTGAATAGAACAGAAACGTAGGAGAAATAAGCAGAATACAAAGAAATAGACAAAAAAATAGCTAAAAATGAAGCTAAAATTTGCAGAAAGTGGCTGAAAGGAGCAGAATAGCTTAAAAATGCTAAACAGAGCAGAAAGAAGCTGAATAAAGCTGAAGCAGAAGAAAAACTAAAATGAGCAGTAAAAGGTTGTCAACAGCACAAAGGCTTTGAAGGATGTGAGGCTAAAAGGTTTCCATTCACTTTCATTGAAAAAAAAAACATACCATAGTACTTTATTTATAAAGCACTTAAAACAGCAACAAGGCCAACCAAAGTGCTGTACAGCAGAAACAAAACAAGCAAATGTAGTGAACTCGGCCTCCGGTCAAACCTGCCTCTGAAGACCTTCATGGGACAGGAACTGTTATTTCATTGATTTGAATCCAGAAATACAAATTAGCTCATCCAGAGACTTTCTAATTGTATCCTGAACTGATCATTTTTAATCAATTGTGAAACAGTATTAATGATTTTTTAATCCTCATTCAAAGTAGAAATCAAGTTAAATGTCTATGTTACAAAGTAATTATGCATTTTTGATCTTCTGTCTGAAATGAGAAAGGTGTGATGTCGGTCAAAAGTCGGAGACAGTCGCAAACAAGTTATTGGAACGAACTGTCATGTTTTTACCTCTCAGACAGAAACAAGAAAACTGGCACCTGTAAGTCTGTCATTTCTCCAAAACATTTCTCTGTTCCTAAACATCTCCGCTGTTTTTCTGACTTGTAGTGACCCTGTGACGTCACTAAAACCACACCCCTGTTGGTTCTTTCAACCAATCAGGACTTCCCAAAAGTGAACGGAAGCAGAACTCTTTAAAAGTTGACACTTCCTAGTTCCAGACAGAACAGAAGTTCCAGGAGAACAGAAGTTCCAAGAGAACAGAAGTTCCAAAAGTTCAGAATAGAGAGTTCTGCTGAGAAGGAAGACAGAGTGACTTTGCAAGGGTGAAGTCCACTGTGGTCATTTTCTGAAAGATGACACCTGTCTGGAGTGTTGCTTCAAGTCATCACGCCAAAGACCTATTCAACATCTCAGGAGTTCAGCACGTTTGCTGAAATTCCACTTAACTTAACCCTATCCTTCGGGGGAGTTTATTTTGGAAGCTGGGCCAGTCAGCCTCGTGGTCCCAAGTTGATGAGAAGCGGATATAAATCCCTGGAGATAAAAAGACTCAGCCTTGCTGGACGTCAGGAGAAGGCCTCCTTGAAACCCCACCAAGGTAAAGAGTCGACGCTCGGGTACCATCTAGCTGAAATCACCGGGAAACGTGCTATCTGGTTTCAAACAAGATAACTCCCCATCTTTTCTTTATTATCTTAGTTAACCCTAAGTATCCACTTTTCCTTCAAAAACTTTACTCCATCTCTATATTTCTCTGCCAGTAAAAAGATAAGCTAAAAGCCTGCAGACATTAATTTAAGATCTAAGGATATGTCTGTTGTTTCAAGCTGCAAGTGAGGAATCATGGCCGTATGATTTCTCATTGTAAAGCTAATTAATTAAGCTGTGTTATTGTAATCAATTATGCCAATCAATGTGTAAAATGTGTGATGTGTTTAAATCGTTTTGATAAATAAAAGACCTCACTGTTGTTGGTGGGTCAGAAATTTAAACACGTCTTTGTCCACATTTAATCTTCTAGGCACGATATTACTCAGTCCAGAAAAATGAAAGAATCCGTTTAAATTAAGTATAATATTATGTACTTGAATTAGTCCAGATATTATAAAATGTAAGAGAGCACCCCTGAGCTAAATCCATCTCACGCGTCTCTCATTACACAGGATAAAATACATAGATCATAATAGATGAAGATAAGAACTAAATGACTAACATAGAATACAGACACGTTAAAATCAACTCGCACAGTGTCAAAAGCCCGGGAATAAAAATTAGTTTTTTTAAACGAGACTTAAAAACAGTGATGGAGGGAGCCTGCCTGACATGTAGTGGTAACTCATTCCAAAGTCCTGGACCTGCAACAGAGAAGGCCCTGTCACCTCTGAGCTTAAGACAGTTTCCTGGAATCAAAAGAAGCATCTGGTCTGACCTCAGAGAGCGCTGTAGGACATATGGCTGCAGCAGATCAGTGACATACAGTAGGAGGGGGCAGAACTGTTCAGAGATTTAAAAACATGCAGAAGTATTGTAAAATTAATTCTAAATTTAACCGGGAGCTATGCAGTGCAGTGAGGCCAGAAGTGGAATAATGTGCTCTCTTTTGCCAGTTTTTTTTTTTTTTTCTCCTTCTTTCGGCTGCTCCCTTCTTTAGTGGTCACTACAGCAAACTGTCGCACAAAGACATGGCAATTATGTTTTATGCCGGATGCCCTTCCTGATGCCTACCACAGCCCTCAGTGTGGAGCAGAGAGCTGTTACCCGGGGGAGCAGATGATGGGCTCAAGGGCCCAGAATGGGGAAAATGAGGGTGGAAGCAGGTGTGGGTGCTTCACCAATCCCACCCACATTTTGATGTTGTCAGTACCGGGAGTTGAACCGGCGATCTTGCCATCACAGGTCCACCTTCTCTAACCTCTTCACCACCACGCCCCAAAAGTGCTCTCTTTTGCCTTTACCAGTTAAAAATTGGGCTGGAGCATTTTGGACCAGTTGTAAACATGCAATGGAGGTCTGACTGTTTCCAAAAAGAAGTGCAGTAATCGAACCTGGATGTTATGAAAGCATGCAACTGTCTCAAGGTTACTTTTGAACAGTATGAGCTTCAATTTAGACACGTGGCTGAAAAAGAGAAATATTTCAAAAAGTAAGAATTGCACAAATACCATAATTCATATCAGGAATGTCCTGAATAAGCCGAACGTTTTGATATATGAACTGTTGAAGTGGCACAAAAATTGCAGAAAATGTTGCGTGCCGAAAAACGTAGGAAAGAAAAACGGATCTGGAAAGAGAGAATGATTTAGAAACATTCAGACAGTTATAAACGAAGCACTAAGTAGGAGACGTAAGTCCTGGATTGTGGTTTGAAATGTTTCAGCACCGCAGGCCGTGCTGGGTCACTGAAAGACTTACGTTCAGAGTAATGGGTTGGCTGAGGGTGCATGAAGGGGATGGGAATGAAGGAGTTGCATCATGGACTTCAGCTGAGAGGGAACTAAAGAAAACAGGCATCTCAGGAGGCTTCGACCCTTTGACCCAGTGTAATGAAGAAAGAGCAAAGGTCGTGGAAAGAAAAGGGTTTGGGGGAAGGGTGAGCTGAAACGAACCAAGGAGTTGTGTGGGGGTTGACTAGAATGGGCTGTTGATTATTTGGTCTGTGGTGTTTGGGTCACCATCTTAGTTTTCAAAACTCAGTAACTTTTTAAACCTCCCACTGGTTCCATCACCTGCAGGCTTCCATCATTCTGTGGTGAATTTAGGTTCATCTGAAAATGTTTTATCTTTTCAAGGCCAAGGGACGAAACATTTGCCGAACATCACACATTCACATACTGGGTATAAACATTTGTAGAAAAGGATGACCAAAGAGGTAACCATTTACCAACTTATTATAAGGTTTAAAAGCTAATATTTGTTTTACTACCGATGCAAAAAGTATGGTCACCACTTTTTTTCCTTAAAACATCAATCAAATGTACATAAATTAAAGTTAGATGTTAAAAATAGACCAACTTTCATGCATAATAGGCCTTTTCTATCCAGATTTATGCTATGCTGTTATGGGGTGTAGTTTATAGTTACACAGTCAAAAATTAACAGCAATATTTTGGTTTATTTAGCTTTTCATAACAATTTTTTTTTCAAAGACATATTTTCACCATGTTATTCATACATTTATAAATATCATAGTTCCAAACTAACTCTTTAATTTACAAGCTAAATATTTAATTTACAAGCTAAATATCTAGTTCACAAGCTAAATATTTAGTTTGCTAAACTTACAAGTTAAATATTTAGTTTGTAAACTAAACATTTAGCTCCATGCTAAATATTTAATTTACAAGCTAAATGTTTAGTTTACTAAACTTACAAGTTAAATATTTAGTTT
>NC_056500.1:38167647-38193048 GCF_014905685.2 Nematolebias whitei
AAGCTAAATGTTTAGTTTACTAAACTTACAAGTTAAATATTTAGTTTGTAAACTAAACTAAATATTTAGCATGGAGCTAAATATTTAGTCTACAAACTAAATGTTTATGTCCAAGCTAAATGTTTAAAATACAAACTAAATATTTAACTTTAGTTTGTATTTTAAACATTTAGCTTGTTATTTAACTTACAAGTTAAATATTTAGGTCAAAGTTAAATATTTATTTTGGAAATTAAATGTTTAGCTTGGAAAATAACTATTTAGGTCAGAGCTAAATATTTAGTTAGCAAATTAAATGTTTAGTTTAGGAAATGAATGTTTAGCTTATAAATTAAATGTTTAGTTTTGAAAATAAATATTTAGCTTGTAAATTAAATATTTATTTTGGAACTATGACATTTATAAATGTATGAATAACGTAGTCAAAATATAATTGTGGAAAAAAACACAAAAAATGTTTTTTTCTTATGAAAAGCTAAGTAAACCAAAATATTGTTGTTAATTTTTGACTGTGCAACTTTACAAACGACACCCCAAATGCTATTACTTAGTCAAACAATATGTTTTAAATGTTTTATCAGGATATATATATATATATTTTTATTTATATTGGACCAACATATAGATTTAGCCATTTTAAAACAAACACAAAGCATCAAGTCATCAATGCTTGTTTCTGCGTCATTAACAATAAATCATGTCAGGATTGTAAGTAGCTGTGCAAAAACACATGTCAGATCAGTACTTGCTTTCCTTCCTGTCCTGAAACAAAAAGGTTCCAGGAACGGTGAGTGTGGCATTTTACTCAAATCAGCCTGGTGTGACTCACCCTCTGCCCATCGAGCTGTTTTCCTGCAGAATCCCGTGTTTTATGGAGGTGGACAGCAGAGTGTAGAGACAGCCATCCCATTAATAAGAACTGGTGGTTTGAATCCTGGCTTCCCAACACACTGAATAAATCAAATTAAATTAAAAACAAGGCAGAAACCTAGAGGAGACACTGATGGAAAACATTTCATGGGACAGTCTTGTCATTTATTGCTCCACTTTCAAACTTTTAAATAAAGTTCACTTTACTAAATAAGTACAAACATTTTTCATTTGTACTCAGAAATATGTTTTAAAATATATACTGGCTCCAAAGTCACATGTTATTCAGCTGAAACAAAACCAAATTCATTCAAAGATTTAATTTTCTCATATAACGATAAGAAAATAAAGCAATGAGAGTTACATGGAGCATTCAGCTCCAGAAGCTTTACAAATAAAATCTCATATATTTTATGATGTTTTGCTGCCCTCTAGCGGTTAAACTTAGACTTGTTAACAAATGTGCATCAGGCAAGATGCTTCTGACATTGTGGTTCAGGAGTGGCTTGACGTGAAGAAAGAGACATTTGTAGCTCATGTCTAGAGCTCGTCTGTGCGTGTGCAGCTTGAGTTTTCAATATGGAACTTTATTACAAGATTCTAATTTTCAGAGACACTGAGGAAAAGTTTTATTATATTCAAGCTATAATCATATAAAATAAACAAAAAGTCTCGAGATAGTTCACTTTGTGTACTGACTCTATGAAATATGAGTCTATCTGAAGTGATTAACAAAAAATATTGAACATTTTCCACAAAAAATTTTTTTGAGGCACTTGTAGCTTTTACTATAATACCTCGTCAGGATGTACAGTTAAATTGTTGAAGAACCTCACTCACCTACACAAGGAGAGGTTGGTGAAAAAGTCCAGACTGATCCTGATGGCCTACTCCATGGTGAGTTCAGGCTCACTCTGTGGTGAGTTCAGGCTCACTCCGTGGTGAGTTCAGGCTCACTCCGTGGTGACTTCAGGCTCACACTGTGGTGACTTCAGGCTCACTCTGTGGTGAGTTCAGGCTCACTCTGTGGTGAGTTCAGGCTCACTCCGTGGAGAGTTCAGGCTCACTCTGTGGTAAGTTCAAGTTCACTCTGTGGTGAATTCAGGTTCACTCTGTGGTAAGTTCAAGTTCACTCTGTGGTGAATTCAGGTTTACTCTGTGGTAAGTTCAAGTTCACTCTGTGGTGAGTTCAGGTTCACTCCGTGGTGAGTTCAGGCTCACTCCGTGGTGATTTCAGGTTCACTCCATGTATCTTCCGACTGGATTCAGGTATGCTGCCCAGGTGCAGGACTATCAGATTGAAAAACTTTATTTATCCCTGCAGCAATCAGGCTTCTTAATGAGCAGCTGTGATTTTCGTGTATTGTCTTGTCGTGCATGAATGTTTTTGTCTATAGACTGAAACAAATCGCCTGTCGGGGATAATAAAGATTCTTAACCATAACACAGTTTTCTACAAAACTTTAATAAGACAAACACAACTTGATTTTGAAAAACAAAAACATTGTTAGCCATCAATTTTAAAATATTTACCAAAATGTACACTGTAAATAAAAAAAACATGTTAAAATGCATAGAGTTAAAAAAGCAATAAAGGGAAAACAAAAACAAACAGTTCCTAGTGATTACAAATTAAAGCTAATTAACTCCCCACTTCCATTTTCTATTAGTGTCTAAAGTCACAATTATAAACTCTTAAAAACCTGAAACAGTGCATATTACTGATATTTGACCTATTTGTTTGCAGAGTTACTCCGCTGGATGATAATCAGTCTGTTGTTGCACACTTGGTCAAGCTGCAGTCCCTCCACTGGTCTGCACGATTGAAAAAATAAAATATTTGCTCATGAGCTGCAAATAAACATTACAAACCACAAATCAGAAACATAAAGTTTCTTTTGTAACCTACCATGGGCTTCATTTCTCGTCCATCCCCGTCACTGGGTTTGTACTGATCCATTTTCTTAGAGTTCTCAACATATTCCTAGAAAGAGACAAAATGAGTAAATGAAAACATGGTAATTAGTCATTTTAGGACAGAATTTTTTAGAATGGACGTTCAGGTAAAAATACTCTTTCAACTTGTTATATTCTAATATTTATCTAAAAAGGGGATTTTTTAAACTAAATTATTTGAGGTGCTTATGCTGAAAAGCCCTAACCCATCTCACCATGAGGGCCTTGTCCATGTAGTACTGCCGTCCAGGGCTGCCATCGTTATATTTGGTGTCCACGGCAAAGCAGAGGAAGAGGACGTCCACCACATTCTCAAACACAGACAGGAAGCAATGGGCCACGAGGAAGGCAAACAGACAAACGATGAGGAGAGGCAGCACCCACACGGTGTAGTCCCTCTGGTAATTCAGAGCCAGAACGCCCGCAAAAGCTGTGCATGAGACTACGATAATCTGAGAACGAAGACGGGGATTATTAAAACTTGACGTGGCCGCAGCAGCAGAACAATCGTATCTTTGACCACTTGGTGGCAGCGCAGCCTGCTCTGCAGACTTTATTTACAGGGAGAACATCATGACCTATAATGCAACTGTTCTAGAGCTTAAATCTGGTACCTTTCCCAGGAAGAGGACGAAGTCGCCCACAGTGTTTATGGCTGCCACCCGGAGCGCGTTCTCCACCAGGATAACGAAGGCGTCGCAGGCTGAGGTGCAGAAGTTGGTGCTGTTGATGGCAGTCGCAGTGTAGGCGTTCTGAAATAACTCAACATTTGAGCTGCGCTCCTTTATAAAAACCTTTCACTCTGTATTCCTGCTTACCTGATTTAAGTAAGCCAAACACTTCTCGAGACACCACAGGCAGCACACGCAGGCCTTCAGCATGCACCGAGCGCAGGCGTTTTCCTGAAGTTTGAACACATTAACAACAAATTAAGTAACTGATTAACCACGAAAAGGCCCATATTGACCTCTAGGTCTATGTTCAGAATTCAAACTAAACAAGTCTGAGACGGACCTTTCCTTTGAGCTGGCTGTGGATGTACGTCAGGATGATGCGGGGGATCTTAACGAGCGTGATGATGAAGGAACCTTTGGCCAGCGTGCCCAGGTGATAGCGAACGGTGCGAATGCTGGCACTGAGGACTGGAGTTGCTGGCAGCTGGGACTTGTTCCTGAAGTTAGTCACAAAAGAGACGACACTGTTAAAATCATGTGGAATTAAAAGTCTGAGAGTCCTTGAAGGAACACATATCGCCCACCGCCTTTTATACCAGAGCTTTAAACCGAAGTTATCTTCTGCTGAGAAGGAATAGTGTTGTAGGTGGTTAAGGTCAAACTTTGAAAATTATGTTTTACACATAATTTCACACAATAATAACATCTGATTATGTTTATAGACATTTGTGTCAAAGGGCTCACCAGTTCTATGATTAATTTCTGAGATATTTTGCTAACAGACCAGCAGAGCCAACAGTTCATGTTAAAATTTTAAGCACAATGTGTTGCACTCAAATATGTGTTGTGGATAATGCTCAACCACCACCTCCAAACGAATTCATTATCTGTAAAATGGATTAGGTTAGAGTCATTTCTTACATTTCCTGAAGCCAGTTGGATGTGGCGGCCATCTTATATTTGGTTGAGTCTAAAAGTTATTTCACTACAAACAACTGAACACACGCACAGAGACACGGGCGAAAACACTGACGACAAATCCACATGAAACACAACTGCTCTGCTTTATACCGTGTGAAATAATAAGTGACCACAGCTCCTGAAATGGTCATCTGCTGGAAGGCAAGGATGAACTCGCTGATCCAGATGAGGCCGACGGCGTGATACCACACCATGTACTGAAGAGCGCCCTGCATCTCATATTCAACCACACCGGTGGAGTTGTTCTTCACTGGTGTCCCTGTTGGAGAACAGTGTCATCTGTGAAAAAAAAACCTCCAAATACATCCCGAGTCACGCTCAATAATCCAGGTAGAACAATCCAACAAAGTTAGGTCAGGTCCTCTGGACGGTTTCTTTTTGTTGAAACGTTTCATCTTTCATCCAAAAGACCATCGGTCCGAGGAGCCGCAACAAACTCGGTCTTACAAATAGCACCTTCTCATGGTGGGTCAACCAGTTTATGGTGCTCAGGCGATTTCTGTAGTCCGCCCTCTCCCCCGCCGATGAAACACGAAACGTTTCAACAAAAAGAAACCGTCCAGAGGACCTGACTTAACTTTGTTAGACTCCAAATACATTCTTACAGTTTTCATACAAGCCTGACAATAACGTTGCAATCTACACCTATGAAAAACGACTGATCTTTTCATCTCTGAAGTGGGTGGCACAGAGGCACAGTTGGTAGAGCAGTTGCTTCTAAACCGTCTCTAGGTGTGAGTGAGAGAGTGAATGGTTGTTTGTCTCGTTTGTCTCTATGTGTCCCCGTGATGGACTGAAGACCTGTCCAGGGTGTGTCCCCCACCTCTCGCACAGTGACTGCTGGATATGGGCACCAGTGACCTCATAACCCAAAAAGGAAGAAGTGTGTAAAGATAATGGATGAATGGATGATCTCTTAAGCTCTTGTTCATGAGGTCACATGGTGACGTTGGAGCACTAACAAGGATCTCAACAAGAGTACCCCATACGGTACACTGTACACCCGTAGACATCTCGAGCTGATCAGATGTTACGGTCCAACAGACGGAGACTACAACATAATGCTGTGCGTGAAAAAATTGGTACCACTTTACAGTAAGGCTCCCCTTATAGATGGCTAAAAATAGTTTATAGATACGTTATTAATTCCTCTATAAACACTTTATAAATCATTAATAACTGTTTATTATGCATTAATTAAGGGTGACAAAGACAAAAGTGACCATTTTTTGCCAAATAGTGAACCAAATGTGTTCATCTAATCATTTCATCTAGAGTTGTTATATTAAACATTTCAGACCAAGTTACTACCTTGTAAGAACAATAAGCATTTGTAAACCTATTTATTTAGCATATAATGTTGCACTTTATCACTGTATTATAAGTATCTACAACTAATATTATATCCTAAAAAAATTTAGGTTTACAAATGCTTATTGTTCTTACAAGGTAGTAACTTAGTCTGAAATGTTTAATATAACAACTCAAGATGAAATGTATAGATGAACACATATGGTTCACTATTTGGCAACAAACTGGTCAGTTTAGTGTCTCTGTCACCCTTAATTAATGCATAATAAACAGTTATTAATGATTTATAAAGTATTTATAGAGGAATTAATAACGTATCTATAAATTATTTATTAGCATCTATGAGGGGAGACTTATTGTAAAGTGGTATCAAAAAAGTGTTACGTTTTGTTTTTTCCAGAACTATACAAGCCTTTCCCTACTTATTAAGAACAAAATATAATTGTAAAATATAATTATATTTTAAAACAAATATAAATATAGAAAATATAGAAAGAAATTTAGTCACAAATGTACATCAGTATAGAGTAGTAAACACCCCCCAGACAGGAAAGATAAATCAGCAATGTGAGACATTAGTTCCTCTTGCGCTGGCTCTTTGTTTGATTTATGAATTTATAATCCACTGTTGATAAGGGAAGAAGGGGGCGACGAGAGAAGTGGTTCTTTCACTGCATTCATCACGAGACTGGCACAGCATTCCACACGTGGGAGTTTAGTCAGGCCAGACAAAATGTCACAAACTCTGCATTCACAGATCCTTCTGATTTTGGAGTAGATGCACTTTAAAAAACATACGGAATTATGAATAACGACAAGCATTTGCACGATCAACCCAGAGGCATCGCAGTTCTTCCTAACCTGAGGTCCCGAGGAACAGGAGCACGGCGATCCAGTAAACCCAGAAGAACATGAGGCTGAGGAAGGTCCAGAAAGGCTGCAGGACCAGCAGCGGGAGGTGGATGAACACTTTACCCGCCACGTGGAACAGGGAGATGGTGAGAGCCACGCGCTTTCTCATGAAAAACATCACCAGCAGGAGCACAACCTGCAAAGTTACACAACACGTTCCCAAACTGCCTCATTCAGTCATTTACCTGTGAATATCTGTTACGTATTTGAAGACCGTCTGTGTGTACGACCTACAGTTTCAATCCTGCACAACTACAGCCCTCGTGTACACTGACGTACCGTAAAAATGGTCGCCCCAATGGCGTACACAAGCAAAGCCTTAACGTTGTCTGAAGCCACTTCCTTCCCAAACACCGATGTGCCGTTATTATCCAGGGCGTGCTTGTGGTCGGCGTACAGCCACCAGAGGACACCGGTCCCACCTGTGAGAAAAGAAACACAAATGCCATTTATAAATGAAGTGTTAGCAGGGAAAACGAACTATAAACTGAATAGTTACCTATAGATCCAATGATCACCAGGACTGTGAGGATCCAAACGAGCAGTTTGGAGATGTAACGGATGACAACCATCATGATCAAGGAGAGGACTGGGTTAGAGAGGGGGGGGGGGGAAATACATTATTTAAATATGGAGCATGTAAAAAACGTCCACTTCAGAATCTAAAGACCATTTTATTCCAGAGTCAGAATAAAACTGCATCCGGCAACTATTTTACAGCAATCTAAAGCATGGACAAGGCAAGCAAAACCCTTGTACTGTATAACCTTTGACCTTGATTTGTGACCTTGGAGCTGAGGGGTGAAAAGTGTATGCAACACTTTTGTTTTAATGGTAGTATAAATATGTATCAAGTTTCATAAAATGATCTTGAGCGGATCAGAAATTAAAATTTACGTTCATAGTACGTCCTTCATTCAACTGGCGTATAATTATAAATCATGATTTAGTGTTCAGAAGTATAATACTGTTATTGTGCAAGTATGGTTATATATATGTATATATATATATGTATATATATATATTTTTTTTTGAAACAGTGATGTAATAAAAGATGACACGCAGCTTTCAGATCTATGAAAGAAAGGACAGTCCAGTCATGAGTCAAGCCTTGACGACACGTGGACCACGCAGATTAAATACAGGAGATAAAGGCAGGCGAAGGCGATGTGGGATTAGTTCTGTCTCTTCTGCTCTGCCAGTGGGAGGACTTGAAGTAAACTTCAGAGGATACACTGACTGTAACCACTCAGGCATTTCCTGTTTTATTTTTTTTGTCCTCCCTCCTGCCCCAAGTGACAAAAATATCTTCAAGTGTATCCTTCCTGATGAATCTTCGTGAGTAATTAAAGCCGGGCAGTGTTGCAGCACAAAAGCAAAGAAACACTGGCTCATTGTTAAATGTGATGTAACGAAGTGCAACACCTAAAGCCAGGACACAGAGACCCATGATGATCTCCTTGCTGGTCACCACTCCAGCGACGACGCGCCGCAGCGCCGTGTTGTCACTGACGAATGTGATGAAGGCTTGGGCGAATTCAACGTAGCAGCTGATATCCACAGGAATACAGCGGTGGAAGACTGGCAAGGCCTTACTGGAAAACAACAACAACGTTTTGTTGGTTATTTATTTAAAGGAACTTGTCCTTTAAGCAGAACACTTTGACTTTATATACAAAATTTAAATTGCAGAAGCACATTATTATTACTATGAGCATCAGAGATAAACGTCATGGTCACACACTCTTCTAACTCCTTAAAGGGACAGTTCCAGTCATTTTAAGTGAGGAAAGGTCACGAACATTTAATATCTTACCTGTAATACATAGTTATCTCTTTGAACAATCTTCGTTCCAAACTTTTGTTGTATTACCAGCAAAGATTTAACAAATATCGTCTGTATGAACTGTTGTGAATTTTAGAAACTGAAGCTTTTAAAACAGCAGCTATCCTCTTAGATCTCTGCCCTGCCAAGTCCAAGTCCATCAAAATTAAACTATTTCTTCAAAATGAGGTCATTCAAAGAACTATCTACTACAGGTAAGGTATTGTTTTTAACATTTCCATAAAACCCCAGTTCAAAATATACTGAACAAAAATATAAATGCAGCACCTTTGTGTTTGTTCCCATTTTCCATGAGCTGAACTCAAAGATCTAAGACTTTTTCTATGAACACAAAAGGCCTTTTATCTCAAATATTATTCACTAATTTGTGTAAATCTGTGTTAGTGAACACTTATTTGCTGAGATAATCCCTCCACCTCACAGGTGTGGCTGATCAAGATGCTGATTAGACAGCATGATTATTGCACAGATGTGCCTTAGGCTGACCACAATAAAAGGCCACTCTAAAATGTGCAGTTTGATCACAGCACAATGCTACAGATGTCACAAAATTTGAGGGAGTGTGCAACTGGCATGCAGAGAGCAGGAATGTCCACTAGAGCTGTTGCCCATGGATTGAACATTAATTTCTCTACCATAAATCGTCTCCAAAGACGTTTAAGAGAATTTGACGGTACATCCAACTGGCCTTACAAGCGCAGCTCATGTGTAACACCAGCCCAGGACCTCCACATCCAGCATCTTCTCCTCCAAGATCGTCTGAGACCAGCCACCTGGACAGCTGCTGCAACAATTGGTTTGAAGAACCAAATAAACTGCACAAACTGTCAGAAACCATCTCAGGGAAGCTCATCTGCATGCTCATTGTACTGATCGGGGTTTGCACCTGACTGCAGTTTGTCATCATGACCTACTTGAGTAGGCAAATGCTCACATTGGGCGTGTTGGAGAGGGGTTCTCTTCATGGATGAATCCAGTTTTCACTGTACAGAGCATCTATGGCAGACAGTGTGCATAGCGTTGTGTGGGTGAGCGGTTTGCTGAAGTCAACGTTGTGAATCGAGTTGCCCATGGTGGAGGTAGGGTCATGGTGTGGACAGGTGTATGTTATGGACAACAAACAGGCACATTTTCTTGATGGCATCTTGAACACACAGCTGTTGTTCCATTCATCAACGACCATCACCTCATGTTGCAGCATAATAATGCACGGCCCCATGTTGCAAGGATCTGTAAACAACTCCTGGAAGCAGAAAACATCCCAGTTCTTGCATGGCCAGCATACTCACCAGACGTGACCCAGTGAGCATGTTTGGGATGCTCTGGATCAGCGTATGCATCATGTTCCAGTTCCTGACAATATCCAGCAACTTCACAGCCATTGAAAAGAAGTGGACCAACAGTCCACAGGCCACAATCAACAACCTGATCAACCCTATGAAAGAGATGTGTTGCACTGCGTGATGCAAATGGTGGTCACACCATATACTGACTGGTTTTCTGACACACATGGACTCCCCCCAATACAGTAAAACTGCACATTTTAGAGTGGCCTTTTATTGTGGTCATCCTAAGGCACACCTGTGCAATAATCATGCTGTTTAATTAGCATCCTGATATGCCACACCTGTGAGGTGGTTGGATTAGCTCTGTAAAGAAGAAGTGATTTACAAAGATTTACAAAAATTAGTGAACAATCTTTGAGAGAAAAAGGTAGTTTGTGTTCATAGAAAAAGTTTTAGAGCTTTGAGTTCAGCTCATGGAAAAGGGGAGCAAACACAAAGGTGCTGCATTTATATTTTTGTTCAGCGTTTCTATACCTTCACTTCAACTGGATAGGCAGATATTTTTATTGCTAAAATTATTATTAATATTATTATTTTTAATAATAACTAATGAACTCCACACTCCTGATTCAAAGTCCTGAATCTCATCATTGACACATCCTCTGGTTGACACACTTATGGTAGTCATGAATTTAGGAATCATTTAAAATGTGCCTAACCTTCTACTTCAAGAATGATTAATAATAAGAAAAATATGGGTAAAAAAGATGGATGGATGAAAATACTAATAAATTAAAGCATAGAAACAATTACCTTGGTGGAACAGGGAGCTTTGGACATTTGGTGTTTCTGTCTGGATGGCTTGGATATCTTGTAGGAGAGATTTCATAGGAGCAGAGGTCAGAACCTAACAAAAGGGGAAACACACACAATTACTGTACAGGGGGTAACTGTAGCTGAGTGGTTAGAGCAGTTGTCCTCCAATGGGAGAGTTGGGGGTTCAATTCCACCAGCAGTCACATGCTGAAGTGTCCCTGGGCAAGACACTGAACCCCTCACTGCCTCCAATGTGTGTCCCATCAGTGTATCAATGTGATCTAAAGCACTGATTAGTCTTTACAGATTCTGATTATTCTTTGTACAGATCTAGTAGAGTGCTGTATGAATGGGTAAATAAGGACACAGATTGTAGTGTAAAGCACTTTGAGTATCTTGATAAGATAGAAAGGTGCTATATTAGTACAGTCCATAGTGTTTCCCCTAGTTAACTTGCCATGGCTGGGTGCTCATCTCATCCATGATTTTTGTTGAGGGGGGCAGGACAGAAACATGTCTGAGCACAGCTTGTACCAACAGTTTTTGAGCAGGGTGGTGGTGGTGCTGGTGTGTGTGTGTGTGTGTGTGTGTGTGTGGGGGGGGGTTCAGCATGAGGGAAGAGGCACCTTTGGCTTTTGCTAGCTTAGCATGACACGTTTGAGTTGTGCGCTCTTTATACACAGTTTTTGAGTGTGTGTGTGGTGTTCAGCTTGATAGAAGAGGCAACATGAGTGTGTTACGCCCCCTGAAAGGGGACAGAAGAGCCAGACATCAACTCAGCTCCCAAGTTGATTTATTTTACCACTGAGTGGAGCCCATGTCCCCTTTATAGTTTCCCCACCCAGGAAGTGACATAATCGCTAAATCTTTCCACAATAATCTTAGAGTTGTCCCTATGTGTATATGTAGTATCATTGTTTTCACATATTTAACTGTTTTAGTTTAAAATCATCTTAACAAATGGCTATTTTCATTTGGCCCATAACACACACCCCATCACAACAAGTGTCGTCCCGACACCCTATTCCTTGATCTAAAGGAACAGTTGGACATTATATAGAATGCCATGACATTTTATCTCATGCACATCACACTAATGACTTTTTTCAATTAATGCTGTAATAAATTATTCACTCTTAACTGCATGTTTAACTCATAAATCCAAACAGTATGTTTACTAGCCACATCACTTATTCAGAAACAGTCTTTTTTGGGATAAGTAAATAAATCCATACTATTCCACTGACAATCATTGTTTTGCAATGGCATGAATGCAATTAGCACCACACAGATTGTGGGTGGCACAACGTCCAAAATCCACTTTCTTTTTGTTGCCCCACTGACCTCATACTGTTACAAGTGGGATTGCCCAACTCGTGATATGTGAGGATTTTTGGTGTCAGTCTCATTCTCTTTAGTCGTGGAAGGTTGTATTCCCCAGCCCCTCTCCCATGGTTGATCACAGTTATTTGCTCTTCTATTTTTTTGTCTTCCTCTGGGAGAATTTCTCTCCTATCCAGTGAACTGGGTTCAATGTGGATCTCATCAGTGTGCAGCTCTTGTGCCAGGTCAACCTGAGATCCCTTCAGTTCTACTCCTGCAGAGTCATTCAGGGCTCCAATATCACTTTCAGACTGTGCTGTTGCATGTCTATTTTCTTCCGTGTTTCCTTTGCTCCTTCTCTTTGGGTGGATAACTTTGAGGGGGGCTTCTAGTGGTAAGTAGATTCATGGGAGCAAAAGATTGCGATGCAATGTCCTATTCCTCCCCTTCCCTTGTTCTGGCACCACTTCATAAACTGGGAGGTCATTATTGACATGGCAAACAACTTTATATATGTCCTTTTCCCAGTAATTACGAAGCTTTCCAGTTCCACCCCTAGGAGTCAAATTTCTGAGCAAAACATGGTCGCCCTCCTCTAATATAGAACAGCGATAGTTTTTGTCATAGTTTTTCTTCCCTCTTTCAGCAGACTTTGCTACATTTTTCTGGGCAATGTCATAAGCCTCCTGCATTCCCCCTTTCTATTTGTCCATATACAGTCGGTGATTTGGCATTCCTGATGCTGGTGTTAAACTGAAAAGAATGTCAATGGGAAGTATTGGAGGTCTCCCAAACAAAAGTTAGAAAGGTGAGAATCCAGTCACATCATTTCTCGTGCAGTTGTATGCATGCACAAGAGTATTCAGAGATTCCTTCCTATTAGCTTTTTCTTGTTCAGTCAATGTTTTCAACATTTGCAGAAGTGTCCGATTGAAATGTTCCACTTGGCCATTTCCTTCTGGATGGTATGGGGTTGTCCTTGATCCTCTAATGCCACAATTTTCTAACAAGTGGGTGAACAACTGATTTTCAAATTCACCCCCTTGGTCGTGGTGGATCCTTTGGGGGGACCCAAACTTCAGGGCATAATCATTAAATATTTTATCAGCCACAGTCTTGCCTGATTTTGATTTTGTTGCATAAGCTTGTGCAAATCGGGTGAAATGGTCTATTATGACTAAAATATACTCATAACCCCCTGAGCATTTGTCTACATGTAAAAAAATCCACAGACACCATTTCAAAAGGTTGAGTAGTGACTATATTTGTGAGAGGTGCTCGAGTTTCTTTCCTGGGCTTCTTGCTCTTCACACAGGAACAGCTCAGAGAGACATACTGTGCGATCTCTTTCTTCATTTGTGGCCAAAAGAACCTTTCGTTCACTAATGATGTTGCTCTCTCCACTCCCTGATGTCCCATCTCATCATGTAATGCTGTCAGCACCATACTTTTATACTTCTCTGGGAGGACAAGCTGTAATCGGGCCCCTGTTTGACGTCTTAAAACTCCATCACTACCCAAGATCAATCTCTCCCACTCACGCATCAACTGTCTCGCCTGGTAGTTCAGGGTTTTTAGCTGTTGGCCTAGTGGTCTCCTACTGGCTTGCAAGCAGGGCCAATGCTCTGGTCATCTCTCTGGGCTAGCAGGATGTCTTCCAACGGGATAGATATTAACTCTTGATTACTTTCCCCCAAGCTCTGAGTTAATAGGGCCATAGACCAGGTTGAATTCTCTTGTTCTTGTACACTCTGGATGGTAGCCTGGATCACTTGAGGGGATAATTCCTTTGTACATTCTTTCATCATGGTTTCAATGGTGACAGGCATTCTGGAGAGGCTGTCAGCATCAACATTCTCTCTACCTGGACGGTACTTGATGGTCAGCTCAAAGTCAGCTAAATCAGAGACCCATCGATAACCTGTAGCATTGAGTTTTGCTGTTGACAACACATATGTGAGTGGGTTATTATCTGGGTACACTGTACAAGATGAACCTATTAGATAATCCCAAAATCTTTCAGTTACTGCCTATTTTAAAGCCAGAAATTCTAACTTTCTTGAATGCAGTTGATAGTTTTTCTCTGGCCCTGTGAGTGTGCGTGATGCATACGCAATCACTCACATCTTTCTACCCACTTCTTGATACAAGACTGCACCTAGACCCTGATTGGAAGCATTAGTATAGAGAACAAATGGCTTAATGAAGTCAGAGAAAGCCAGTATGGTGGGTTCAACCAAACGATCTAGCAATCTCTCCAAAACCTGCTGGTGTTCATTAGTCCACTCTATTAGTTTATTAGATGCAACACATTTACTGTTATTTTCAGTCTGGCCTCTTTCTCTAAATCCCTTTTTGTTCATATCCACCTCTGGGGACACTTTTAAGAGGTTGTAAAGTGGACCAGCAATCTGTACAAAATCTTTGATGTACTGTCTATAATAGCTCAAGAGGCCCATGACAGCCCTCAACTCTCCGACAGTCTTTGATTGTTTCTCTTTTAGGGCCCTCACAGCAATAGTGTCTGCAGGATCCACTTACTACCTGCTGCGGACACTATTCGACCCAAATAACGCACTTCCTGTTTAAAGAGCTCACACTTGCTTGGCTTTAGTTTAATGCCATATTGTCTGAGTCACCTGAGAAATGTTTTCACATCTTCAACATGAGTTAAAAATGATTTACTAAATACAATTGTGTCGTCAAGATAAGGAATGCAAATTTCATCTCTCAACCCCACCAGACACTCTTCCATACATCTCTGAAAAGCAGCAGGAGCACTCATCAGGCCAAAAGGGATCCTAATCCACTCGTACAGCCCCCACGGGGTCACAAAAGCAGTCATTTTCCTGCTTGCCTCCGCCATAAATCCTTGGTGGTAAGCCATCCCTTGATCTAAAAGGGAAAACCACATGTTGCCACCTAAACCATCCATGATATCTTGCACTCTGGGAATTGGCTGGCGATCAGGAATGGTTCGTTTATTTAACTCTCGGTAATCAATGCACAACCTTAATGCTCCACACTTCTTACGAACACAGACTACTGGAGATGCATAAGGTGAATTAGATCTTTTTTATGCACCCCTGTGCTATGAGGTCATGCAAATAGTCCTTCATTTCTTTGGTTTAGTGGTTTAGGCACAGACAAGTAAGTTTTTGCAACAGGCTCTGTGTCCTTCAACATGATGGTAAGCTTCAATTTGTCAACACAACCAATGTCATTATCTGACATAGAAAAAGAACTAGCTTCCTCCCTTAACATTTTTTTTTACCACTTCTCTTTCAGGTTTTGACAGGTGACTCAAATCAATTGGAGGGTCCCACACATCCTGCATCTTGACTCCTTTTCACCTCCACCCCACTTACAGTGGTGGCTGAGAGCCAATTTTGCAACACTCCAGTTGGATAAACTGACTGAATGGGCTGCACTGCACCTACAAGAGCTTTTCCAGAAAGCCCAATATCATGATTTGTAGGGTTCTGTACATCAATTAATATGAAAGACATTACTCCCTTTTTCACTTTTACTAATGTGTCACAAAATTCCAACCCTTCAGCCCACTGCGGGTTTACATCAGGCTCAAAAAGAAGTATAGTGTCTCCTTGGAATGGAGCTGTCTGCACATGGCATTCTACTTTTACAAACGTGTGCGCTGGTATATTTAGTTGTTCTTTTGTTGATTTAACCAGATATGCACATATCTGTTGGGTACTAACTTGCTCAACACACGCTCTAACATTATTTGTTTCAAACCCAGGAAAAGCTGCCTTGAACTTTTTAGCTAGAAAGCCTGTATTTTGCGCTGCTTGCTTAGTGCTACGTCAGTGCCGGGTGGTGGTGGTGGTGGTGGGGGCACAAGTTTGGTTTGGTAGGCGGGGTGCTCAGTTCTTTTGACGGGGTGGGGCACTTTGCTTGTATAATGGTAGGGAAAACACTGGTCCATTTACCATTACACATTTCAGTTTCACTACAGTAGTTTAAAACTATTATCCAATAGTGTCATTTTGTTTGTATACATGTATAAATAATAGAAATGCATTGTAATACATTGATTAGCCAAAATATTTAAACTGCAGATGGGTAAAGTCAATAATCTCATTATATATTATTACAGTGCACTGTTCCTGGGACAAGTTGGGTCCTGGTGTTCCAAAAACATCTTACTTTGACAAATATGGTAACCCCCACTTAAACACTGTGAGAAGCCTTTTACAACCCCTGGTGGTACAAGCAGGGCCTCGCTTAACCGGACCTAGCATACTATAATACTAGTACCACATACAATACTATTATACAGCAATAGCCCCAAACCATCAAAGTTTTAACTTTGACCTTGATTTGTGACATTGACCAGAGACTGTACCACAATACAACTGTCTTTTGACAACCGTCCAGCAACGAGAACACTAAACTATATTTACAATATTCCTGGTTTTCTCACCATTGTTCAGAGAGAAGTCCTTGACATCTTTATAGTCCTTCAGTTCAGCGGTCGGACATTTGGAGACACACAAGGCAATGGACTTGATCTTCCTGTTGATGAGGTCAAGGTTGCAAGGATCCAGAAAGAAAACAAATCTAAACAAAACAAAAAATAGATAATAGTCTGTTCAGTGTTGCAAGTAGGGCATTAACAGAGTACTCAAGTAATCTACACATTGATTGCTAGGACATCTATCGATGTTAAAAATGTAAAGTCGGGTATCCGTAGTGACGTCATATTATGTGACCACCGTATGACCGTAGGGGGCGGTGTTGCACTGTCGCAGGTCACAGAGTATGGTGTAACACCGGGTCCTATCCATCGAACCAGAACCAGTTTCTGTTTAAGTTTCGTTCTTGACGTGCTGCGTGTTTCTTCACGTTTTCAGTTTAATAATAATAACTAATAGTTTAGTTTTTCCTGTGACTTATTTGCAGTATGATAAATGGTAGGAGCATAATATACGCTCCCAATGTTTTGTTGGTCTTTTTTTGTAAATAATTACCTTTTTTTGCGGTTTTATTTATTTATTTATTTTTGCATCTTGAGATCTATGACGTCATCAAATACTCGAGTTCTACTCGGGTTTTATTATGTTAATGCCGAGTTTAAAAATTATATACTCGTTCAACCCCTAGTTGCAAGATCATTATAAAGCAAAATAAGAATCACATTTGACCTTATTGTAAATTACATATATTTTGGTGTTGTAATGTCTTTTGGGTCTGTTTTATCTGAATAAAAAAATGTTAAAATGTTGACATCCCTGCCTTACTGGACAGACCCGTCTTTGTTGTTAAAACGCCTTTTATTCAGAGTCACCATGGGCAACCAGCCCATCGATAAAGCTTTCCCATTGTTTCAGTGAATCTAGGCCTTCAGGCTGTGTGCTGACAGAACGCTACAGCCCCAAACAATCAAACATGTGTCAGACAAATAAAAACAAAGTCCAACTAAAAACCATGCTCGTCATGTGAATACCATATAACAAAGGTTAAAATAAAGACATTTTCCAGGTTGGCAAGTGGACATCTTAACAAAATCTGGTTGTCTGTAAACTTTATAATAAAGGCAGCAAAAAAATCTCAAGAAAAATATAATTTAAGAAGTATATTGCACTATATACAAAGTTTACTATATACAAATGTTCTCAGGCAGCCATCTTGTGGACTGTTTGGAGCTCCCGAGTGTCAAACTCTTTCAGGAGCTGCTGGAGTGGAACTTCCTTGTCCTCGTTACAGTATCAGACTTTACAAGAGAGGCGCTCGCAGCTTATTTAAGGCAAAGATTAAAGCAGAAAAAACAACAACTGGGGGGATTTTTCTACACTTAGAGGTTACCCAAACATCCCAACACCACCACCCAATACGACACATTTGAGAGCTTTTTCCTGCACACAGGTCGCTTCTCAAAGGTTCTCACATAAAGAGGAGTAGTATAGAAGTCCCTCGCTACTTTGCAGTTCGACTTTCGTGGACTCGCTCTTTCATGGTTTTTCTAAGTAAGATTGTACACGATACACGATTGTCAACTTTAATATTACTCACGTGATTGGGACAATATGGGATCAAAAGTTAACAGGAGCGGGAACCAACCAATAGGACAAAAAACAAACAAACAAACAAAAAAACTTTGGACAGACACCGCCATTTAGTTGTTTTCTTTCAATAAACCTAAACTATAACGCAAGTCAATAGAACTACACGGCCCAGAAGGCAACAGTGTTTCCAGCCACTGCTTTCTGCCAAAATAGCAGGAATGGAGGGAAAGTTTAGCAACAAAAAGTCAGAAGTAACGATCGATCTATTCAGCTCACAGAACTGACAGGAAAGTTTCAAATAATCCTGAAGCTCAATTATCCACGTGCGCATCAAAATGGATGGGGCGGTGGGCTTCATCGCTGCAGGGTAGGTCTGCAGAACCAGAACCAAGCTGCTGTTCTGCAGAGCTAGTGAGTACCCATATAAAACTTTGCAGTACTGTACAGTACATATATGTATGTTGTTAAAATTATGTAGGTTTAGGAGTTTAGAACTTTGCAAGAGTGTGGAAAGGGTTTACAAAGTCTTAAAATATATATAAATACTAAAATAAATAGTGTTATTACTTCGCAGTGGTGTCTGGAACGTAACCCCCATGATGATCGAGGGACTACTGTATACTGAGGACAAGACCTTAGTAAGACCAGGACCATAATTTTCCAGACTGACAGATTTCTCTCCTAAAATGATTATTTAATTCAATGGGATTATAATTACAGGATTTCAGCTCATGTAGTCTTTCAATACTATTTATTTTCATATTTAATCATTTATTAAATTACATTTATCACAGTACAGTTATCTCTCTGTGTGATTCTAAATATAATCAAGTTTAGTTCATCCAAACAAACACCACACCTTGTTGTTGTTAACACTGTGAAGAACTGAATTTAACAGATATTTATGAGTGACGAAGAGGTCGGGGGTGTGGTGCAGGGGGTGGGGGGGTGATGGTGCATCAGTTCTGGTATCTCTCCCAGCTGCAGTGACTTGGTCACATGCAAACATGTATTAATATGTAGACTTTTAATTAGTTATTACAAGTTATCACCAGTATGAAGGGGTGGGTGGTTGTTAGTGTAGAGGGGTGTTCTCATTAGAAACAGTCCAGTAACCTGTGACTGGTGCTCTCACCTGCAGTCTGTCTCTGAGTCAGGAACACTGAGATCACCTGCTGAGTATCAGACAGGAAGACCCGCCCTGCTCTGACTGGCTCAAACTGTGGCTCTGGTTCTCTTTATTTGTTCAAAGCAGCGTCAGTATAATCCCTGTATCTTTATTAGATTGGATGGCTTTAAAAAGACCAAAATGAAAAACACCCCCCCCCCCCCCCCTTTCATTTTATGGAGAACTTTAATCCATGACCATTTCATGGGACAAACCCAAGGAGAGATCTGGCTATTCGAGACAAAGATAAGTTGTCTCAGACAACGGAAACAGTCGACCCCTGTATAATGTTTACCATAATATATGAAGTCAGTTAGAACAAAGCACTTACTTTTTCTCCGACATGTCCCTGCCACTGAGAGGGACTCCCTCGACTCTGGTGTTATTCCGACCACACGTGTTGCCATAACTGTCGTACCCGGAGATGAGCCGAGAAGCACCTCCTGTGGCGATGGCAAAACCACATATACACCCCTGCAGGTGACACAGGTATGAGAAAAAAAACAGTACCACTTTACAATAAGGCTCCCCTTATACATGCTAATAAATAGTTTATAGAGGTTATTAATTCCTCTATAAACACTTTATAAATCATTAATAACTGCTTATTATGCATTAATTAAGGGAGAGAAAACTAACCAGTTTGTTGCCAAATAGTGAATCAAATCTGTGCCCCTATTTATTTCATCTACAGTTGTTATATTAAACATTTCAGACTAAGTTACTACCTTGTAAGAACAATAAACGTTTGTAAACCAACTTTTTTTTAGGATATAATATTGTCCTTTATCACTGCATTATAAGTATCTACAATTAATAATCAATAAAATTATACTGATAAAGTTCAACAAAGATCAATCAATAAAGTTCTATTTTAATATTTTATCATTTAAAAAAAAATCTTTAAAAATATCATTAAAAAATATAAACTACACCCACACCTGCCTCCACCCTCATTTGCCCCACTCTGGGCCATTGAGCAAGGCCCTTAACCCGAAGGTCCCAGGTTCGATACCCGGTCATTGCACATCTCGTGGTGTCTCTGAGCAGGACACCTTATCCCCAGTTGCTCCCCGGACACTTTTCATAGTTGCCCACTGCTCCACCTAGTGGTGGATGGATTAAACGCAGAGAGCCAATTTCGCCATTGTATGGGAACATACAATGATTCAAGATGTAAGGATTCAAGGTTCTTTATTGTCATATCACATCACATGTGGTGCATGAGGTGGAACAAAACTATGTCCACAGGGTCCCAGTTACATCCAACAAAAATACAAATTGTAAAGAAAAACAGTAATGATGACAATACATACACATTATTATTATTATTATTATTATTATTATTATTATTATTACAATCTGCTCCCAAGCAGGTCTCTCTTGAAAATGAGTTATCATGACTCAGTGAGACTACCTGTATAAGTAAAGGGTAAATAAATAATGTATTAGCCATCTATAAGGGGAGTCTTATTGTAAAGTGATACCAAAAGAACAACTATAGGAGAAAAACATTGAAGAACACTGGCTTTAACTGCATCTTTTAAGGATGCACGTCCTTTACTTAATAGGATATATTGTGTCTGTAAAGTGGGCGTTTTGTACAAATATTTTAATTAAACAATGTCTCATACCTATGCTTGTGCTAACTGTAGCTTTCAGCCACTGCTTTAATGACTTCAGCTTCTTCTCTGGTTGTTTACACTTTTAAAAACTCACTTTATAGTGAGGATGCCTTCGTGCAACAAACGCTTCTCTGCATGACTGTGTGCAGAAGTTAGGACCACAGGCACAGAACAAGCTGAAATCTTACCATGCCGACACAGAACAGAGTAAAGACGATGAGCCATGGGATGTCCGTGCAGCTGTGCTCCTCCAGCGGCTTCCACTCGCTTTTACTCTGCCGAGACATGAAGCACAGGACCTGGTGACCCGTTTCTGCTGCTGACAGCGCCCTGCAGCTCCACCAAAACACAAACAAGCAACTGAGTTGTCCACAGCAAAGAGCTGTTACAGCTGCCGCCGAGACGTGACGTGACGTTGGCCCCCACGTTGTCAACAAACGTCTCGGAAGAAGCCATTAAAGCCTTTAACTCACTTACCTCCGAGCTGCTGCAACACCCCATGTTGTACCTCGGAGAAAGTAACTTCCACTAAAACTAAAGTGTTAAAGTGTCTAAACTGTCGCCCACGTTTGTTTCTCCTCTTTCGTCACTATTTGTGTTAGTAAACAGACTAAAGTACATTAGTTTATGCCTGGTTTCATTGGTCTTTGTCCTTACAGGTAAACGCGGAAGAAGACGACTTAAACAACAAAAACCAAACCGTATGGTGCCTTCAAATACAGGCAGAAAACTTCCGCACTGCTTTGAGTTAAAATTGTTTGTACACTTTTTGCTCAGTGCGTTAGTTCTCATTTTCATGAGCACATCCAAGCAAAGTATTAACAACAAATGAATACGAAAAATAAAACAAATTAACTTCTACCCACGTTTGCAATGCAGTCTACATGTAGTATGTTGGTAAGTTTATGTTCGCTGAAGCTGTTGCAGTTTTTCGATGGAGACGGTGAAAATTACTTGGCGCAGTGAATGCAGCACAACTTGTTGCACGCGCTCTGAATAGTGTAGTTTGGCGCCACCTGCTGGATTAAACACGGAACTGTTGATTGAGAGGCTAATTATTGATGATAAATAGTCAAGTAGGTAGTACTGTATTACACCACGACAGTTTATCTAACTAATATCATTTGGTGCTGATGGTTGTGCGAACTATTTATCCACAAAGCAGGTGAGTAGGGAGACAATATTTATTCACTTCCACAAATAGCCTACTTTAAACTTAAAACAAGCATTTGTCCTTTTTTATATTATCGTTCAAACAGACTATTTGTCTAGTTGGACAGAACATTGAGGCAAGTAAATATAACCAAGTTAAAAAATAAAAACATAACTGCGTTATGTCCATTCATCTGTAGTGTTAGTAAAAACATCTGGATGAATTTTTATCAACTCTGAAAGTAATCATAGGAAATGCATCTACGATACAGGTAAAGTTTTGAAGGCAACTCCATTCAAGATGGCCGCCCCAGCTAACTGACATTAGGAAACACATAAATTAGTATAACTCAGCCAGTTTTACAGATAATGAACTAAATTTCATTGTGTTAGTAACTGAGCATTATCTTTAATGCATAATCTGAGCACTACAAGGTGCAACATGTTGGCTTAGAACTTTGACACTTATTGTTAGAGTTGACACTGTCTGTTAGTAAAATATCTTGTGAAAAATTATGTGCACAACTCATTGCCATTGGAGTCAATCAGATTCAGGATGCCTGCCAGAGCTTATGGACCTTAGCCAACACAAAAATGGCTATAATTCAGTCACCTTTACAGGAATGGAGCCTGTTTGGGCTTTATAGGAGCTCAACTCATGCTTGGAGGGCTTCAGATTTTGTAAGATTTCACCATCCCCCATAACTGCTCTTGTAACGTCTTTTACAAGGTTTTATACAACAGCCATGACATCACGTCTTTTCAGCTCGAGATGGTTTTAGTTTAAAACTGCCATGAATGGCAGTGTGTGATCTGCATTCCTTTAGGGAATGCTATGCCTTTCATTTTTTAAAGTAGCATTGGCAGTCGTTTCTGAACTTCACTCAATTACATATGATCTGGTAGTAATTTCTCCCTAACTCTGGCAAGATTGCTGCAGATTTATATCATGTAAGTAGGCCTGTCACGATAACACATTTTCTGGGCAATTAATTGTCTCAGAAATTATTGCGATAAACGATAAAATAGTTTGAAATTTAATAAATAGTAATTATTGTCATATTTCAGAAGAAATTTGGGTTAATTTGTTTAGTGTGTAGTACCTTTTTTGGCCACTTGATGACAGTATAAGACTGTTTGAACTGAAGGATGGATAGTGAGGGAGCGAGCAGTGTGTCCCTTCAAGAAAAATGGGAGGGAGGCCCCTAGACGTGACATGGGCTGTCTCTTGTTACTTTTTTCGGTTCTCAAAATAACAGACGCTCGGTGTGTTTTGAGCTCTTTAGCATAACATTTTTCACACAAAGCTTTTAATAATCAATCAGTAAAAAAAGTTCTCAGCTTCTTTTTGCAGAGAAAAACAACTTTTTACACGAAGGCACGGGTTTCAACCATGAATTTTGGAGCTTCGACAAGACAGAGGTTTTTTTCCCGATGTTGACCTGTTAGCTTAGCTCATAGCTTACCTTCTCAGCTTAGCTGCTTTTAAAGATCCAAAAACGCAATTCTGTATGGTTTAAACAGATTTTAAAGAGAAAAGAGAAAGAGAGGGGTCAGTGAAGAGCACCGGAGTTGAACCTTTTGTCATCCAGTGTCTTGAGTAGAGAGAGACACGAAGAAACGATAAAGCCAATAAATGAAAATGAGGTTGATAATTTTAATTTATCACGCAATTAATTGACAGACAGCACGGTGGTGCAACTAGAAGAGCAGCTGCATCCCAGCGAGCAGGTCCCTGGTTCAAATCCCGGTCCGAGGGCCTTTCTGGGTGGAGTTTACATGATTTGTTCATTCATTCGACCTTTATTTAAACAGATAAATCCCATTGAGCCTCGAAGACTCATTTACAAGTGAGGCCTGTTTGGACAGACAAAAACAGTGGTTAACTGGACACATGTAGGAGTTGGAGGTGAAAAAAACTCCTATCAGACTTTTTTTTCTTGCCTGAGAAAAAAACCCTCTAATATGATCTTTCCGTGCATGCGTGGGTTTTCTCCGGGTGCTCCGGTTTCCTCCCACAGACCAAAAACATGCATGTTAGGCTGATTGGTAACTCTAAATTGTCCCCAGGTGTGAGTGAGAGAGTGAACGGTTGTTTGTCTCCTTTGTCTCTATGTGTCCCTGTGATGGACTTGCTGCGACCCGTCCAGGGTGTCCCCCGCCCATTGCACTGATTGCCGGACATGGACACGGCGACCCCGGTGACCCAAAATGAAAGAAGCAGGTAAAAGATAATGGATGGATGGACGCGATCAATTGATTTATTGTTTATTGCGACAGGCCTACATGTAATCTATTCTTTTGTTCAAACACGGATGAACATTGTATAGCATTTAATAGCTCAAATTGTAGATTAGGAACTGGGATGAATCCAGATCCAGATCACACTGGGAACCCTTCTGAATGTGAAGTATGTACGAGCAGCAAAGCAGATGTTCAGTGGCGTTACACTTTAATCAAAATGAAATCAAACTTGGATGGAAACATCTGCCCGGAGATCCTGCTCACCGTGTGATGAAACAGCTCCTGGCCTCTCGTCTCCTGAATCCCAGTCTCAAGTGATTCCTGCTGACGCTGCTTTGGCAACAGTGTCCAAGGACAACAAAAGTTCCTGGATCCCCATCTGAGGCACCAGTGCCAGTGCTGCATATGTTCAGCAGAGATCAGTGTGAGGAGATGTAGTGCGTCACCATCTTGGCCTGCTCACAGTCCGGTCCGAGATCCAGTCATTCTTCATGTAGAGTGTAACATGAGGATTAACAATCTGTCTTTTCTCAGTTTCCTTCAAGATAGAAAATGTTAGCCAATCTGAAGCTGTGGGGATGCAGTGAATTAGTTATACTTTTACCAGCCAGAAAATGGCTGTTCAAAGCAACAAACAGGGTGTCAGCAGGTCTGCTGAGGGTTCGGTAAAAATTACACTGCATTCAGACATACCAACTTTTGTATTATTTTGATGTTAACACGGTTCAGAGCCATGTTTAAATACTTAACAGACTCAGTCCAAGATGGCTAAAGAAGCAAACGATGCCTGATGTACTGAAGACTGTGTAAACCACAGAGCTCTGACAGCACAGCTTCACCGTAAACTGAACATGAGCTCTGTGCCTAACTAGATGACAGTAATGTGACCGTCCATGTTCAGACTGTTGTCCTGTGATCAACGCTTTCCACTTTACAGTGACGATGTCTGGTCCAATCAGCTATAAAAACAATCAGAACAAACAATTTCGGAGTAAACTAACCATGCAGCGTTCTGGTAATCCACTTTGATTAATAAAACCCTGACAAGAAGGATTTTGACTCCATGAACACTTTAGTCAAACAAATCTAAACTAACAAAAACAGCTGTATCTTGTGAATATTTCCACAGAAGGTTGTTTAACTGTTTGGTTGAAGGGCTGGATCTGTCACGATTCACGCCTGTCTGAGTTTATATTTTTGTCACTTTGTTC
>NC_056500.1:38193148-38199581 GCF_014905685.2 Nematolebias whitei
TATATATATATATATATATATACTAAAATAAACTACTACTTACTACTTTTACTACTATTCCTACTTCGCAGTTTTCCACTTATCGCAGGGCTTCAGGGTACGGATCCCCTACAATAAATGAGGGACTACTGTACTCCCCTCTTCTCTCCATGACAAGAGACAACAAAACTAAACCAACACAAACACCTCCAGCATTTATTAAGCACAGTAATGTAGACCTAATGGTTTGTGCTTGTTCTCCAGCCACAGAACCTGGGCGGCTTGCAGTCTTTGGGCCAACTACTAACATCTCTACGTAACATTTTCTACAGACACGTGAGACCATCTGTTCAATAACTGAAACTTGGTTAGAAATGTCTCACTAATTATGAAAATGATTCTGATTGGTAACTTTAAATTGCCCTTAGGAGTGAGTGAGAGTGAATGGTTGGTTGTTTCGTTTGTCTCTATGTGTCCCTGTGATGGACTGGAGACCTGTCCAGGGTGTCCCCCACCTCTCGCACAGTGATGGCTGTATATGGGTACCAATGACCCCTGTGACCCAAAAAGAAAAAAGTGCGTAAAGATAATGGATGGATGAATTCTAAGCAAATCTTCTAAATCTACCGCAGAATGGGTAAATTAAATATAAGTCACAATTTTACACTGATTTAGTCCAAAAAGTTGAGCATAAAACAAAATACCTTCAAACCTTAACAAACTAAAGCAGTGTTTTAAAGAAAGGAAATTCCTCAGCAGCGGTGTAAGACACTGAAAATGCCACACAGTAGACAGTTATCCATATTTATATGGTCAATTTTTGCTAAATAAATAACATCCATACGTCCATCCATTATCTTTACCTGCGTTTTCCTTTTTGGGTCACAGGATGCCCATGTCCAGCAGTAACTGCAAGAGGCAGGGGACAGCCTGGACAGATCTCCAGGACATCACAGGGACACAGAGACAAACAACCAATCACTCTCTCACTCACACACAGGGACAATTTAGAGTTTAAATAAATATAAACAATTAAAAAAAAAAAAAAAAAAAAAAAAATATATATATATATATATATATATATATATATATATATATATATATAGCAGTTCTAAAGAAAAAGTTGTTAATATTTTATAAAATGAATGTAAGACTTAACATCTGAGACCAAACATTTGCCAATGGAACTGCAAACCACATCACAGCGCAGTGAGAAACATCTAGATTTATGTTTCACTTAATAGATGTTGAGAAATAACATTGGTTCAGTGAGAAGTAGCTGAACAGCAGAGAGACAAAGAAACTCAAAAGATGATGAATCATCAAGAATCTAACAGTGAAGTCAGTCTGGACTGACCAAGACACAAGGTCAGGGCATCCCTGAAATTGAACCAGCAGTCATGTTATCAGTATGAACATCTAGAGCAGGGGTCTGCAATCTGCGGCTCTGGAGCCACATGCGGCTCTTTGGTCCCTCTGCGGCAGCTCTTTCAAGCTTTGGCAAAAATTAAAACAAGACTGGATTTTATTGATGGTTATTCAAACGACAAAAAAGGACTAGTTTTAGCAGTTTTCCTGACATTTCTTTTGCAAATATGTGAATACTGGAACATGTACAAGGAGTAAAACATACTCACTTTAACTTTATGCTTTATTCACTTAAATTTCCCACAATTAAAAAAATACATAGGTTTGCATAGTTCATAGTTTTTATTAATTAAAAAAACTACACACCAAGAATCTGGTCTTTTCATTTGTCTTAAATTGTAAAAATCTAGATTATTAGGTTTTTTGTTTTAGCTTTATAATGCCACCCCTAATGGCTACAAAAGCCCCCTCCAACAAACCTAAAGTGGCCCATGGGCCACCAGTTGATAATCACAGCAGGTTGTTGCGGCTCTGATCACTTTTAATTTAGTGAACGAAGGCGTAAAATGGCTCTTTTTATCATAAAGGTTGTAGAGTCGTTGCTAAAGACCAGATCCTAACTGGAACATCATCAAAAATGGGTATGACGATCCTCATGTCCATGCAGGTCTGTAAGTCACAAGTCTAAAGCAGTCACATAAAAAGAACGATTCAAGAAGCATCCAAAAATCCCCCACTGTTCAACCCGTCAAATTCTTAAGAGGAGCCCTGCGGGCTCAAAGGAAACGACCCCACATTCCTGGCTGATATAGTTTATTATTGGAAAAAAATGAATCCCGTCTAAATCAAGGACATTGAGAACACAGTGTTTGCCCATGTAGGAAAATGTTAGTGTCCCTCCCATAACTGAGTCATATTGAGTCCTTGTACACACAAAGACTGCTTTAAGAAAACTCTAGCTAACTTTCTTGAATAACCCCTAGTTTCTATTCCAATGGACTTGACTAGCAATTATGAGAATATGTGAAAACAATTCTTGGGGTGATTTACTCTGAAAGAAAAACAAAACAAAATGTCCAATTCTCATCTAAAGAGCTAAAAATAACATGAACAAACCACACCAAGATTCCTTTCCTGTCACTTGCTGTGCCCTGTGGTTACCAAGCTTCTTTCAGCCTGGAGTCATGTTGGTTAATAACTGTCTTTGGGGCCTGGGTGGGAACATGAACAGCTGCAATACGCGCCGATGTAACATCCCAGTCTAGATGATGCAACTAAAGTGCATGAAGAGCTGTCCTAGATTAAATAAACTGTATTTAATTATCTGTTGATTTGAACTTGCTTTTCTTACCCACAAGCAGTCATCGTGGGAGACGCAGGGGGGGCCTGGCCACTGATCATGGACTGATCATGGGTCATAGTTAGTCTAATACTGTGGGAACAGGAAGTACGTGCTATTGAGAATGCAGACCACAACAGGCTAAAATATGTCATCACTTTAGGTAAGGAATCTGCAGCCAAGGACATCTGAGACGATTTGATTTTTCTGAAACGGCTTTTGTGATAGCTTTGTTTTGTGAGTGTTATAAATGTAAACTGTTGTCTTATGAGCATTACATCTTTATGACCAGAAAATACATTAAAGCATACAGAAAACAAGCATGTCACCCATGTATCAGAGATCAGTCCTGCCTTTTTGTCATTGTAATAATTTTCACAAGTGCTACATTTATTAATAGAAACTGTCCAAACCCATTGGGACCCACTGTTCAACATGAACGTGAAATGGTAAAACAGGAAGAAAAGGATAAAATAGAGTAAATCAGTCAATTTTTTTTTGAAGATTTCTAGAATGATTACTTAAAAAATGAGGTATACTTATGTAGGAGTTCAGCATTTTCTCTACAGCTCCCATTCACATCATGACTTTAACCACCTGCACCTGAGGACCATCACCATTAATGAGAGGCTGGAGTATAAGAGCCTGCAGGAAACAGGTCCACCACTTCTATGCTGTTACATTACACACGTTGGCCTCGACTCTTGTTGCTCTCCTACCTCCTCACCTTGGAGGACCTCTTCAGCGGTTTCCCGTCGCCATCCAACCACTGCCCAACGACTCTTTGGATCACTCTGCGACATCTCTCGTGTTCTGGAACTCCTGGACATTGGCCCGAGCTCTCATCTTCATTTCTTACTGGACCCAGACTTCCCCAGGAACCACACCTCGTCTTTTCACTGTACACAATAAACACTGTTCCTAATTATTCTGCGTGTTTTGAGTTGTTCCTCTCAGTCCATTCTCTCTGGGTATTAGTTAAAACCATAACAACCTATCAATGTTTAGAAGCACATAATACCTAATTAATTTACAAGTAAACAAAACGTTTCCAAAACCATGCATCATACGTTTTGTATCTACACTTCTGTGACAATTTTTATAAAGCAACATAAAGTGAGGTGTTTCAGTGAGATTGACACTGTTACATCTAAGGACTTTCTGTAACTGAAAAAAGGGTGTTTAGTGGCAAAGAAAGAGTTTTTTAAACAAGGTTTGTCTTAAGTGTATACCAATAACAAGAATATTTACAGCCATATAAAACAGAATGTTCTAATATACAAATTGTTAGAATTAAAAATCAATAATCTCTATGAAAATGATATGTCTAAGATTAAAGAAACTAGTGCCGTTGGTGCCCTCTGAGGTGAATTCTATTCATCATTACACAATATAATTGGGATTATTTAGAAAATATGGATTTTATATTATTATTAGATATATCAATTGGAAATGGGTGAAATGCACCTTCTGGGTCAGGGGTGGAGTCTTTGCCTCAGGGGAGATGTTCAACTATCTGGACATCTTGTTCACAAGTGACGGTAAGATGGAGAGGGAGATGGATCTGGACCTCATCCTCAGTAATGATGGTGTTGCTTTGGTCAGTTGTGGTGAAGAAAGAGCTGAGTCAAAAGGCAAAGCTTTGGATTTACTGGTCTATGTTCCAACCCCCACCTGTGCTCATGAAGTTTGGATCTTGACAGAAAGAGATCATGGACACAAGCGGCTGAAATTAGCTTCCTTTGTAGGGTGGGGGTGGTTCAGCCTTAGAAAGGTTGAGGAGCCTCATCAAGCTGGAACGTATCACAGAGGAGAGGGAGGTCTGGGTTTCTCTCCTGGACCTGATACCTTTGCAACCCAACTAGATAAGCGGTAAAAGATGAAGATGGAGATAATCATCTCCTATCAACTGTTTGTAAACATCTGGATTAGATTAACCAAAAACGTCAGATTTCCACCTAGCTTTTTTTGATTTTTTACTTTTTGATAGAACTAGCTGAGTTTAAACCCTTTAGATTGTGGAGTTGAGTTGGATCACCTGCACTGTGCCATTTTCCTGAACAAAGCTTTAAAGGCAAACAGATGCATAATACTGTCCTTTATTTGGGTCTTTGCATTACGTTTTAATAAATGTCAATTGTTAAACGATTGAAGGAATTTATGCATCATTATAAAAAAAAACACAAAAGCGGTCTATTTATTTTTTTTTAATTATTGTTAAAACAATTAATCTTTCACTTGTCTCATAGCTGTAACAGCCTATAGATTTTAAGAGTTTCCTGTCCAAGTTTCAAATACTGTAAATTCACTATGAAATATATGTTTATCTGTAAGTACAATTAAGAATAATTAGGATTTCAGAACGTGTGAAAATAACAACAAATAAAACTATTTAATCTAAATAAAGCTACTGGCATGTATCAGGCATGTTGATGTGGACATTTTTCTTTTACATAATATAATTAGGACTACATTTGATCGTAAGTAAAATACCTGCAATTTAATATGTAATGGGTCATGATCACAATAAGATCTGTGAACATTGCTTTTGAGATTTTGGCATGTCATGTGGCGTACTTTGAGCTGAAAATGTTATTAAAACATGCCATGTGATCCACTGTATAATCTGTCAGACATTTGTACAAACCAACTAAATAAGTTGCCATCTTCCATCCAAACTGCAAAGAAGATTAAATGTTAGCTCTACACTGTCGCAATGTTAACTCTACGCAACTCTACAAAGCACAATGACTCCTTCACTGAAGATTTTTAATGACATCGTTGAAGCGCTGGATGCTAAGGATTATTGTGCTGCACTTTTCTTAGATCTGTCTAAAGCTTTTGACACTGTGGATCATAACATCTTGTGTCATAAGCTCTCAGAAATTGGTTTATCTGATCATAACATTGGTTGGTTCTCTAACTAGCTTTCAGATCGGAGGCAATGTGTTCAACATAATGGTATTTCGTCCAATTATCTGACAGTCAGTAATGGTGTACCACAAGGCTCAGTCTTAGGACCCACCTTCTTTACAATCTACATAGGTAATGTAGGTCAAAGCATCCTTGATGCATCCTTGCATTTCTATGCTGATGATACAGTTGTTTACTGTCGAGCTAAAACAGTTGCTAAGGCTCTCCAGCTTTTGCAATTTGCCTTTGACATCATCCAGTCAGACTTGCTCCATTTCAAACTTGTCCTAAGTGCCGATAAAACCAAAGGTATGCTTTTTCCAAACAGGAAGTCGGTCCCATCAGTTCTTCCTCTGATTTTATCCTCAATTGGTGTCCTTACTGAGTTTGTTGATTCCTATAAATATTTGGGTATCTTGGTTGACTCGCATCTCTACTTTAAGCTAGCTCCACGTGGAAAACCTAGTAAGGAAACTGAAAGTTAAAATGGTTTTCTATTTCAGAAATAGATCCTGTCTAAATCTGAATGCTAGGAAACACCTTGTAACTGCGACTTTCTTTCCCTCCATCGACTACGGTGATATATATCCGATATATATATATATATATATATATATATATATATATATATATACAGGTCCTTCTAAAAAAATTAGCATATTGTGATAAAGGTCATTATTTTCCATAATGTAATGATAAAAATGAAACTTTCATATATTTCAGATTCATTGCACACCAACTGAAATATTTCAGGTCTTTAATTGTTTTAATACTGATGATTATGGCATACAGCTCATGAAAACCCAAAATGCCTGTCCCAAAAAATTAGCATAT
>NC_056500.1:38199681-38204219 GCF_014905685.2 Nematolebias whitei
GGCGTGGCATGGAGACAATCAGCCTGTGGCACTGCTGAGGTGTTATGGAGGCCCAGGATGCTTCGATAGCGGCCTTAAGCTCATCCAGAGTGTTGGGTCTTGCGTCTCTCAACTTTCTCTTCACAATATCCCACAGGTTCTCTATGGGGTTCAGGTCAGGAGAGTTGGCAGGCCAATTGAGCACAGTAATTCCATGGTCAGTAAACCATTTACCAGTGGTTTTGGCACTGTGAGCAGGTGCCAGGTCATGCTGAAAAATGAAATCTTCATCTCCATAAAGCTTTTCAGCAGATGGAAGCATGAAGTGCTCCAAAATCTCCTGATAGCTAGCTGCATTGACCCTGCCCTTGATAAAACACAGTGGAACAACACCAGCAGATGACATGACACCCCAGTGACTGTGGAAACTTGACACTGGACCTCAAGCAATGTGAATTATGTGTCTCCTCTCTTCCTCCAGACTCTGGGACCTTGATTTCCAAAGGAAATGCAAAATTTACTGTAATCAGAGAACATAACTTTGGACCACTCAGCAGCAGTCCCAGGTGAGATGCTTTTGACGCAGAAGAGTGGCTTGACCTGGGGAATGCGGCACCTGTAGCCCATTTCCTGCACACGCCTGTGCACGGTGGCTCTGGATGTTTCTACTCCAGACTCAGTCCACTGCTTCCGCAGGTCCCCCAAGGTCTGGAATCGTCCCTTCTCCACAATCCTCCTCAGGGTCCGGTCACCTCTTCTCGTTGTGCAGCGTTTTCTGCCACACTTTTCCCTTCCCACAGACTTCCCACTGAGGTGCCTTGATACAGCACTCTGGGAACAGCCTATTCGTTCAGCAATTTCTTTCTGTGTCTTACCCTCTTGCTTGAGGGTGTCAATGATGGCCTTCTGGACAGCAGTCAGGTCGGCAGTCTTACCCATGATTGTGGTTTTGAGTAATGAACAAGGCTGGGAGTTTTTAAAAGCCTCAGGAATCTTTTGCAGGTGTTTAGAGTTACGTCGTTGATTCAGATGGTTAGGTTAATAGCTTGTTTAGAGAACCTTTTCATGATATGCTAATTTTTTGGGACAGGCATTTTGGGTTTTCATGAGCTGTATGCCATAATCATCAGTATTAAAACAATTAAAGACCTGAAATATTTCAGTTGGTGTGCAATGAATCTGAAATATATGAAAGTTTCATTTTTATCATTACATTATGGAAAATAATGACCTTTATCACAATATGCTAATTTTTTTAGAAGGACCTGTATATATATATATATATATATATATATATATATATATATGAATGCTCCTACAAGCATCCTGATGCTGGATGCTGCCTATCACAGTGCATTTAGATTCATAACTGGCTGCAACTACCATACCCATCACTGCACCCTGTATTCATTGGTTAATTGGTCATCATTAACTTCACGCAGACTCTCCCACTGGTACATTTTCATCTTTAAATCACTTCTTGAAAAAATGTGCCGATCAGCTCTGTGAGGTGCTGGCAGACATCTTGAACACCTCACTTACCCTGGAGACAGTTCCCACCTGCCTAAAGACTGCCACCATCATCCCAGTCCCAAAAAGCTCTACAGTGACTGGTCTGAATGACTATCGGCCAGTGGCCCTCACCCCAATAGTCGCTAAATGCTTCGAGAAACTGGTTATGACCCACATAAAAAAACAACCATCAACATCAACTAGGACCCTCATCAGTATCGGTACCACGAGAACCGATCAACAGAGGACGCCATCTCCTCTGTGGTCTACACTGCACTCCACCTGGAGCAGAAAGACTCTTACGTCCGTATGCTCTTTGTGGACTTCACATCCACCTCCAACACCATGATCCCCCAAACCCCGATGGACAAACTACTCATACTAGGACTAAGCCCCTCCATTTGCAACTGGGTACTAGACTTCTTAACAAACAGACCACAGTCAGTGAGGATCCACAACTTCTCCTCCTCCAACATAACCCTAAACACTGGCTCTCCCCAGGGATGTGTGTTGAGCCCTCTCCTGTTCACTCTGCTCACGTATGATTGTGCAGCTACCTATCCAGGCTGTCAAATTTTAAAGTTAGCAGATGATACAGCGGTGGTGGGATGCATCACAAACAATGATGAGTCCAGCTACAGGCAGGAGGAGGAACCTGGAGAGCTGGTGCAAAAAGAATAACCTTCACTTCAATGTGAAGAAGACAAAGCAGATGATTGTAGACTTCAGAAGGAACAAGCACACCTACACCCCACCGAACATAAGAGGATATGCAGTGGAAGTGGTCTCCAGCTACAAGTACTTGGGTGTACGCCTGAATGACAACCTCAGCTGGGGCAACAACACCACCAGCCTGATCAAGAAAGCTCATCAGAGACTCTACTTCCTCAGACGGCTGAGACGAGCTGGTCTGGGAAGCTCAGTCCTCACCTCCTTCTACAGGTGTGCAGTGGAGAGCATCCTGTGCTCCAGCATCAATTTGTGGCATGGAGGCTGCACAGCTGCAGAAAGAAAAGCTTTGCAGAGAGTGGTGAAGGCTGCACAGAAATCTGTTGGAAACAGTCTCCCCACCATCACAGACATTTACACCTCCAGATGCAGGAAGAAATCCACCTGCATCATGAAGGACCCCACTCACCCAGCACACACAATTTTTGCCCCGCTCCCCTCAGGAAGGAGGTTGAGGAGCATTAAGTGTAGAACCACTAGACTGAGGAACAGCTTCTACCCTGAGGCTGTTAAACTCATGAATCTCTAACTAGAATAATCACTGTGAAAAATCACATCATGTTGCTGCAGATCTGTTAATCTAGCTGAGGTTTTTTTTGTTTTGTTTTTTGCTTCTTTCCTCTTGATTGTCCTTTTAGGTTGCTATTTTGTTTTGATTTGTAAAAAAAAAAAAAAAAGAGAGAAACTTGAAATATTTATGCCTACGCCTATTTTATGACTGTCTATTGTTGTCATTATTATCCATTGCTGTCATCATTCTTTGTTAAGAAATCAGGTCTCTCTTGTAAATGAGTCCCTGAGGCTCAATGGGATCTACCTGTCTAAATAAAGGTTGAATGAAAAAAAAAAAAACATTTGTTTTCTAAATCCTGCTTAGAAAGTAATTTTATGGCAGGCAGGACAAAAATATACAATCTGTAACATCTACAGATAACATGCTGCACTTTTAATAAAACCTGTTGTTTGATAATTAACCTGCAGCTTAAATGGAGCATATGGACGAAGGCCTAGTATAACAGCTGGATTTAGTTTATACTGAAATTCTGGCTTAAATGGAGGTCTAATAAACCTATAAACATCTGCACCTCAGCACATTATTACACTTTATGGCTTTGAATTGTGTAGAGGAATGCAAAATGGCATGCATACAAATCCAAAAAGAGAAAGCCCTCCTGTATAAGACACCTTCAGATGTTTTCTGTTTGCATATTTACTGATCAGAGTTGGTTCCTATAGTTTGATGCATCTGCAACAACGCTCAAAAACAAGTAAAAAAAAGAAAAGACTGTTTGCATATCAACTCTAGATAAAGGTATTTAAAACAAATTTACAAATGAAAAGAAAACCCTTCTATACCTCAGGTGTCGTAGGAGTTCAAGGAGCTATTTAGATCGGATTGGAAACAGCAACAAATACAGGTCTGAATGGCCTCAATGAGCAGCAAAAAGTTTTTATTTGGACTACCAACCGCATGTGGATCAGTGGGATCTGGACCTCCTCCAAAGGTCTGAACACAATCCATCCTGAGCCAAGCTGTTGGACCTCCTAATGAACTGACGTGAGACCACACAACCAGCAGAGGTACCAGCTGGATGAAAAGATCCACTCAGTTGCCACTTGAATCTTTTCCTTCTTCTTTTAATTTGGTCAGTTCCCTCCTCGAGGGTCTCCACAGTGAGTCCTCCTCCGTCTCACTCTGTCCTCACTCCAACTACCTCCATGTCCTCTCTAACTGCATCCATATAGCTCCTCTGTCTTTTTCCTGGCAGCTGCATCTCTAACATCCTTCTATCAACATACCGTATGTTCTGGCGTATAAGTCACGGTTTTTTTGCATAGATTTGTCAGTCCTGCGACTTATATGTCGAAGCGACTTATATATGTTTTTTTCCCCATATTCATAACGCAATTTTTGACTGCTATTTTAAATTTCTAACAACTGCAACAGCAAGTCCTCCCGTGCATGCTCGCTTCACTCAGCTGGCGCAGGAAAGCTGGAGGGCTAGCGGCTCCGGCAGCGATGGATGGATGGATGGCTCTGCGCTGCCCGGGCGAAATGAAGCTGTTTTGACCATTAAATAAATGCATAATAAACATGACCGTTCAGCGGTGACGTATAATAAATACGACTTATACGCCAAAGCGACTTATATATGTTTTCTTCCTCTTCATGATGCTTTTTTTGACTGATGCAACTTATGCGCCGGAAAATACGGTACCCACTGTCCCTCCTCTGGACGTGTATTTCAGTCTGGCCTCTATAACTTGATCCTGTAACGAACCCCTTCAAATACTGGACCAAAATCACCACAAACACT
>NC_056500.1:38204229-38212349 GCF_014905685.2 Nematolebias whitei
AACAAAGTGACAAAAATATAAACTCAGACAGGTGTGAATCGTGACATGTTTTTGTTGTTGGTAAATGTAATGCTGAGCATTTTGGTCAAATGACCCTTTTTTGGTCTTGTTTGTAATATTGTTGTTTGTTTTAAAGATCTTTTGTAACCCGGCGTACATACAAACCCTACGTCAGGTTTTAATTTTTCTGTTGCACGTCCATGCTGCCAACCATTATCAACAATGTAAACATAGATTGCTTTGACAGACTGTTTTTGTTTTAAAGCGACACCTCCTGGCTTTTCTATAATTAATAGATAAACTTCTGCCCTCATGTCTCATCATCACCTCTAACCCGGGTATGGACTGGTGAACTAATAAGGAACAGATGCAGTGTTTCTTTTAAGACTTAAAGATTCAGATGCCATTTTTGGAATGTCATAATAAAGAAACTTAAAAATAATACCATGTCTAGACCATCTGCTCCAGTTATACATTGGAGCTAAATGACAGTTGATGGCATGCCAACAAGATGAACAACTTTGTAATATCTTTAGCAGTTGTTAGACTTCTGGATACAAACTCTATGAAATGCTTGCAGTTTTGTGAAAGAACCAGTTTGTGTCATGGTCTTGCTGAAGTGCATGTAAAATACTTGCATATATGGTATTTATTCTAATAGTTTTTTTATTTTTCTAAAATTTTACTCATGAGTGACGCAGAGCAGCTGCTCTGTGGTTATGCATGATGGTATCATTGTCAAAGGGAGGCATAACCTTTTTAATTATAATGTCCACAGACAAACATAAAGCCACATTCACATTGGTTTCTGTTCCACTTATCCACATGGAAGCTACTGTGGCCAAAAATAAATAAAAAAAATCTGGGTTTCATTTCATTACATTACACTACAAAGAGTTGTTGAACTTGGACGCTTCCTGTTCAATACCAGTAGGGACCATCTGTGTCCCCGGAGAGGCAACATTTGTGGCAGTGCACAGTTTTCCCAGCCCAGACACTAAGAAAAGATTCACCCAGAGCCTCACCTCACATCTGGATGACCCAGAGGTCAAAGGACAAGGATGTTTGGGCTTTTCATTCCAGTTTTCTCCTGTGCTTGGATTGTCTCAGCTGGTTTGGTTCATTGTTCATTTTGTGCAGCTGACATGATGGTAAAAAATATAAACCCAGTTGCTTTTTGTGGTGGTGAGTGCCAAGATGGGTCTGTGGTAAGTGGCTGTTTGTCTGTTAGGTTATAAATATCAAAAATACATTTTGGATGAATGTTTTTGACTCAGAGGCTCTTCAGAAGTCAGGAATAATTTGATAACCCTTACCGTTATGCTTCTGCTGAATGCTGTAACGATTGCGGCTATGCCCAGATACAAGGGCTGAAGAGAGCAGATACCAAGACTCCAAATAGGTTTACTGTACAGTATTTATTTACAAAGTGATAATTCGTCAGTTGTGCCAGGGAGGGAGCTGAAACTCTGAAGACAGGAGGACCTTGGGACTATACTGAAAGCACGAAGAATATAAAGTTGATTAATCCGTAGCTAAACTCACAAGCTAGAACACAGCTACCATAGGCAGGTAATGCTCCAGCGCTGATTGGATGTCCTCTGCAGCCTGTTATGCTCCCATTGTTCATCAAGCCGACGATCCTCAGGTGCTGCTGATAGGTGCTCAGATGTGGCTGCAGGGAGCTGACAGAACAGAACACCCACAAATGCCTCTGAGAAATTACAAAATTTAGAAATGTATTACAATTGTTTGGGTTCTCAATATATTCTTCTTCCCTATAGCCTGATTTAAAACAACATCATGTTAAAACACTTGTAAAGTTGCCCTCTTGTTCAAACAACACCTCGTAGCAGCAGTGTTGTGCCTTTGAGACCATTTAACAAACATATCCTTAGAATATCAGCAGACAAGTCTTGCCGTGCTGTTTTTTTAATCACTGTCATTGTTTGGTTAGGAACACTTGTACCATTACAGGATGACAAAAAGAAAAATAATAAATAAAAGCAGGCTTTGGATGTAACTGCCAAAACATTAGAGCAATCTCTCTTGGCGTTAAGCCAGAAGTCTTACGAGGCAGCCGGTCTGTTACTAATCAAAACCAAATGGTGGGAGTCCTGCCGAGCTATGGGAGCTGAAGCAGAATGAAGAAAATAAGGCAAAGAGAAAAGAACACAGTCTAAAGAAGAGGATAAATGGTGCGTTTTAAACAGAACATGCGCATTAGAGGAAGTTGAATGTGTACAGTGATCTGAAGCTTTCACGAGGGACGGTGCTCCCATGAAGGGATTCTCAGTCCTCGTGAAAGGCAGCAGGGAGGAGACCAGATGAGGAGACGGACAGCAGAGAGGAGAGAAAGGGGTGGAGTGGGGGAAAAGAAAACCCGGCCCCTCTTACACCACCTCGACTCTTCGGCATTCAGTGTCAGCAAAAAATCCTAATGTGATCAAGATGGAAGCAGTCTGTGGACTTTTCATGGCTTCCCGGCTCTCTGCCTGAAGCCCGAACGCCATGATACTAATGGGAGTCTTGAAAATGGCTCTCACACATTTAGATTAAGGACTGCTCACAGAACGAGCAGGCACTTGGAGAGGCTTGGATTCATATTTTCCAAAGGTAAACGAGTTGATGAATGAGAAGACTGCCTGTGGAACATCTCTGGAACCTGGAATTGAAGCAGATACTGAACCTGTGGCTTGTTTCTTGGATCATGTACGCAACTACCGGAGAACCACAATAATCTGATATCGGATTATTAAGCAACAGACTATATCATCACTGGATTATTTACGCAACATAAATAGGAGCACTGAGTAAAATAATTGTTTGAGTGTAAGTTTGGCTGTCATCTGTTGTTGGCTGTTAAAACATTTTAGTGACTTTTAACACTAAGTAAAGATACGTGTTCGAGCTGTCAGAGCTGAAAACTTCATCTGAAGAAGCATTTTTAAAAAGCACAAAGCATGACTTTTTATGACTTTATCTTCTTAGGAATCTCTTTTTATTATCATACGGTGCACATTTTTATTTTAGAAAAATAGAAAGTTCATCAGCTGCATGTTAAATACTGAATATTTGCATGGTGAATACAAGACATACTCAGTATTTCATGCCAACCACTACTAACCTAGCAAAATATTAGATTAAATAAAACAATATATTGTGTTTCTATTAGATGTGCAGTTATGCAGCAACAGAACAACACTAAAAATACAACTATTCAATCTTATTTGTACTTACAGGTCATTCTGTGTAAATTATAATCATACTGGTTTGTAGACAACCAGCTATGATTTGATGCTCGTTTTTTAATTTTGTTTTTTTCGGTCTGTTGTCACAGCTAAATTTAAGCCTTTTTAAACTTGAAATTATAATTTAATGTTAAAAACAAACAAGAAGACAGCAACTTTATATGTCCAAATTCATATCTTGATATTTTAGAGTATTCACCTCTCTTTTATCCTCTGGAAATATATTTTTAATACTATTAAGCCATAACAGCTGTTCTTGTAAGTGTAGCTTTAATGTGAATTCAGAAGGACATTGCTTGGAAACATATTACTTTCCCATGTACATAACAAGGCTTCCTGACATTTTATACTGATCCAGCTGAGTTTATACTTCCAAAGGACTTGTGAACACAGAGTAATAGCCACCCACTTGAACTTTAACTCACGACTTCCTCTTCATATGAGAAGCTCAAGAATATTTACCATATCGACATTCACTAATTCAGTTACTGTAAACATAGAACAAGTGAGTACTTTATGTTCCTTATTTCCATTTTCCTTCTCAGTTACCGCAGACCTGGCTCTTGACTTAGCAGCTCTATGGGATAGGACTGGGTTTCCACCATGCTTGTTGCAATAAGAAAAAGAAGCTGGGAAGAGCACGTGACTCACCCATCAGGGCTAAAGTATAGTTACGATGATCTGGATCTGGTCTGCTCCCATGGAGTTGACAGTGATGGAGTTTGGATTGGCTCTGGCGCTTTGAAACAAGGCAGACGGACCAGGTGTGCCTCGGTGCCAGAAGGCTGCCCGCTATCTACAGAAGATGTTGGTCAGATACGTTTTGGCGCAGCTTCTCTTGTTGACGACGTTATTGAATCTGAACATCGGATGCTAACTGAAAACAATGAAAAACCATCTTTGGATTTGCAGGATTCTAGTCATATCTCTGAACCACAGCATCCTCCAACCGTTTCAGTAGTCCTATGCTGTCACCCCAACAAGAGGATCTCTAGTACTGATACATCTTGTACAACAGATCCTTTAAAGCAGGTTGAGAAGACTCTTCATTATGAAAATGGCATTGACTCGGAGAGGAGCCAGAGTCCCGTCTGCAGTGACAAAGTTGTCTTTAAAAGTCCACAAATCTCTTGGGAAGAGCAACAATACATCCCTATCTCTTCAAACAAGGAGACTCCATTGTGTGAATTTTCTGGTGAGCAGCTTGGCAACCTTCCAAACCATCAGGAGACAAAAGAGAGCCACGCCGAGAGTTACAGCAGATCTCCTGGAATCGCTGCCGCACTGAACCATTTCTCTGCAGCTGGACTGGAACCTCAAACTGACTGCCCAGATGTTGCTGAAGGATTTGTTTTCATCTTGGACCAAGCTGGTACAAAAGCACCTGTTTTTGTGCAACAAGATTCGACTAATAGGATGGAGAGTGACAATGCAATGCCACTTCCAGGCATATCTATTCTTCCAGTTGGGACTGTTTTATTAAATGGAGAATGTTACAAAGAATTAACTGAATGCTTGAGTACAGCTTTTGCTAACAAGCTGGATGGACAGAATGGTTTAGAAACACTAAAGGAAACTGCAGGAGGCAATAATTGCTCAAGTACTGTTCATGGAGAGCATGATCACGGTGCGGGGGTGTTGGATCAGGGTAACGATTGTGCAATATTTAGCCAGACACTGCTGGAGCAGCATCATGTTGAAATGACAGCAGGGAACTGGCCTCATGGAGAGGAAAGTGCACAAGGAGAGCGCAGCGAGGAGGAAACATGTGTTTGGATGGAGCCCACTGACATGATGGATTCCAGAGTCAAAAATCTGTGTGGCTCTTTGACAGCACACCAAAGTGTATCCTCTGAACGACTGAACTCTGGACATTCTGAAGAAGATCACATTCAGGCAAACACTATTCAGTGTGCACATCATCATGAGGAGACATACTTGAGTAAGTCAACAGAAAATATTGACCAGCTGAAAGAGCTGACTGTTTCTGAAGACCCAGCCGTATGTTGTCCTCCAGAAAACAGTTCTTCAAAGCTTGAGACTATCCCAGAGAACAGTGTCACTTTACTAAAACCGTTAAATAGTACCAATGTTGTGCAAAACCCAGTTCATGCAATACATTTGCCTGCTAAACACGAGGCTACAGGAGAGCCCACAGAGAACCTGCTGCCGTGCTTTAAAGAGGTCAATGAGGGGCTCCATGGCAACCAAACCTCTGGTTGCTGCTTCAGTGAGTCACCTGCCTCGGAGGTGGCAGATGGTCACAGGGAACACCACAGGCCGCAAGCCCAAGCTCCTGCTATGGAGGAGGTGGATGAAACCAAATCCTCAAGTGTTTGCAGCGACACACAACTGTCCTGTTTGGGTTTCAGTGGAACAAGTGAGCCTGGAGTTCAGAAAGATGATGACAATGTGGTCAAAGTGCGCATGAGAAAGGTAAGCTCAAACATGAAAAACATGTAGAAGTTACGCAGTTTAAAATAAAAACATGATTTATGAGAACTGTACACAGTTCTAACGCTCCTCATGCTTAGTGAAAACGGTCAACTCCTTACAGAGCATAAATGCCTCTGCTCCAAATAATTTGTCCCACACTCTGACTAGTGTCTTGGAGACACTGACGTCACTCTCACATGCTTACAGATCTGTGGGGGGGGGTTCTGTGAAATGTTTTACTCTTCCTCAATGGCTCATTGCAAAACAAAGTCCTATAAGGACATGCAGACTAATAATAGAAGAATAATTAACACAGAAAACAAATGTTGTTAATAATGTTTTTACGAACTTCTAGTCAGCAAACTTCTTACATTTTCCAAAATTTAACCTTTCCCCATAGATTTGGGATGATTTGAGCAAAACAAAAATGAGAGAATTGGTGTCCCTAAAATATCAGTAACTGCACAAATATGTACTTTATTTGAATCAACAGCAATAATCCACTTTTTCATTGTTCAAAATCTTTTAAGCAGGTGTATTATTTAGACAAGAATGGGCTGGTGAGATAAAACTCTTCTCCTATTTTCTCCAATATAGATAAATATTCGAGTAAATGGTGTTTTTACTCAAAGTTACTCTGCAAATTGAACCTTATGGCTGAGTTGTATCATAAAAAGTACTATTTTCTGTTCAGTTGTTTAGTAATAGATGCATATGACCGTATACAAAAACTCACACCTTTTAATTTTGAATAGAAAACCTAAAGTTTTCAGTTGTTGATGCATCTTTAATGACACTGTAAAAAGCCTGTAAACGCTAAAGATTTTAAACTATTTTAGTTTTGTACATTTTGTGTGAATTGCATGTAAACTCACTGAGAATACGTGTTCACTTTTAACCGCAGAACCGAAAGGTCTCAGTCCGATGATCCAGTCCAAAATTCTCATTCAGGCTGACCTCAGATATGCACAAAATCTGTTGTGTGGAAGAAGCTAAATAAATAAAAGTAGCAAATGCAAAATAATCTTTCTACTAGTTGAAAATATCCTTCCTCCTCTTTGATACCAATCTTCCCATGGAGATACTTTACATAAAGGCACGATGGGAAACAAAACAAGCTGTTAGGCAAATCTTATTTTACCCAAGAAATGTAATATTCATTATTCAGATTAAAGAAAGAAAGATGAATCCTTTGAACATCATCAAGAGAATTATGGAGCTGTTTTTAACCAATATTATCTGTTAGATGACAACAGCAGCAATCTAGACAGATCTCTGACTATATTGTGTTAACTACTGATGATGTCCCGAGCCAACCATGATGCTGCTTCTGATTGTAATAGTAAATGGACAGCGCTTTTCTATCTTATCAAGATAAAGTGCTTTACGCTGCAATCTGTGCCCTCATTTACCCATTCATACAGCACTCTACTAGATCTATACAAAGAGTAATCAGTGCTTTATCACATTCATACACCAATGGGACACACATCAGAGGCAGTGAGGGGTTCAGTGTCTTGCCCAGGGACACTTCGGAATGTGACTGCTGGTGGAATCGAACCAAATCTTGCATTGGACGACGACTGCTCTAACAGCTCAGACACAGCCGCCCATTGTAAAAAAAATTAAATAAAAAGGCCATCTGGTCGGCATAATGACTAGAGATTAAACTGATATTGGCTTTTGTTACCGTGTTTATTTGTTTTAGCAACAAGGCCTTATCCTAACCCCATGGGTAAAATGGCTTAACGATCTTTATCTGGCAACAGATGACTTGGCAACATCCCCCTGAGTGCTCTCCCTCTTTTTCAGCCTTTCTGTTTGTATTTATTATTTGATTGCTGGGAGGAATGTAGAAACTTCAAAAACTGGAATGACAGAGAAGAAACTTACTGTAAACATTCAAACCCTAAAATACGTAGCATCTCTGATGCAACTAAAACTAAGTTTTTTGTACCCAGCTGTTTTGTGGTTAATGCCATCCTGAGACAGATGCTTTTGTTCATTCACCAAGGCCTCGTAAAGATGCCATTGTTTTACAATGGTACAATGTTTCATTGTAACGTTTGGCCAAGGACACAACATGTAGCAATGTGCAAAGACTCCAGCTAAGAATGCTGGTAATTTTTCAGCATGAGATGCATTGCCATGGCTCGGTCCCTCCATGTCTACGTGCTCCCTCAGCAAATCCAACAGAATCTGATTTGGAAAGGCTGATTCAGCACTACCTGGAATATAAACACAAGCCATTGTTTTGGTCAGGCGAAAAGTTTTGGCCTTTTAACCTTGAATCATTCCAGGATCCATGAAAGTGTCACATATTAGAAAAACCCACATTTTCATTTCTAGTTAATGTTGTCATTGTCATCCACACACACACACACACACCCTGCTGAGCTCACAACACTGAGTCACAGCAACCACATTATATAT
>NC_056500.1:38212449-38217337 GCF_014905685.2 Nematolebias whitei
AGACAGACAGACAGGCAGGCAGGCAGACAGACAGACAGACAGATAGATAGATATCCTGCATTGTCCAATGAGATTGACTTTAAATGCCTTGGAACAGACACAGAGCACCAGAATCAGCCCCACAGCCACAAATCCACATGTTTGTAAGTTGAACATTCATTCTTAATCTGTGCGTGTCACGAGCTTTGACTCATTAAATATTTTGTAGGATCTGCCATCACTGGAACAGAGTGAACAAGCCAGCCATGAATTGTCTTAGGTCTGCTCTGGAGAGGGAAGCTCACACTAGCAGTCACACCCAGTACCATGATAAAAGATGACCTGGAGGAGGTGAAAACAAGAAGATTTTTATGAGTTTTGGATCCTTAATTCAGCACAAGCTTCTTTAATGAGAACCTGAACAGGCTTTAGGTATCTCAGAAAACAGTAGAGGTGGATGATGAGGATGGGCTGGACCGGGTTTACTCAGCTTGTCTTACTGAAGTCAAACCACCTGAGGTCAGTGTGAGACTGGGATCAGGGAAGAATTCAGTCATGAAGGAGGTTCAGTTCTGTCCTCCTCATCTGTTTACTGATGGGATCGTCATGGACAGTGGTCTCCCTGTAGGGGCTTTGATCATTTTCAGAGCTCCGAATGTTAATTTAAGACTTTCATGAGATGTTATCTTCTAAATGGCTTCTTCTGTTTACTCAGCGTGAACACGCTCGCTTGGACTCAATGGTGCTGCTGCTGATGAAGCTGGACCAACTGGACCAGGAAATTGAGAATGCGCTCAGTGCCACCTCCTCAATGCAAAGCACCCCCAACCTCCATCGGCGCCATCATCCGGTACACACACAACATATGATATGCTAAATATGACTCCCGTGTTTCAGATAACTCTTTATAACAGCTATTAATGCAAATCTGTGTATTCTATCATCTGAATTATGTAATTGTTGTCATCTGAATCAGTCCACTGAGTTCTGCCAAGTCCATTTTTTGGCTGACTGTGCACCACAAAACTTTGTGAATGGTGCTTTCCAACTCTGCATGCACCTGAAATAATCTCCTGCTAAACAGAACAAACAATAAAACAGAAGGACAACTTGTATGATTATTGTAAAGCAAAATAATCTGTCAGAAGTGCCATGATCCACACCACCATAAACCTGGGTGAAAGACAGTCTGGCAGCTGAGCTTGTTAATGAGGATGAACTGAGCTTTGCTGAGTCTGAACCGTGGTGGGGGAGATTATCTTCAGTCCCATTCATCTTCTAAACAAATCTGTTCCTTATCATCTTTTACAAAATGCTGAGAGAATGAAGGAATGCAGGGCTGAACACATTTGTGATTTATCTGTGCAGGAGAACGATGGAGGATCTCTGCCAGCAGCTTCCCAGCCTCTCCCACAGCCACATGTCACGGCTGTTTCTTCTTCACTTTCTGCACCGGCCCTCGGAGCAAAGCCTAAAAGTGGGGTAGGTCGATAATCACACTGTATAAAACCCTCGGAGTTTAGAACTGCTTATTGTTTTATTTAAAAAATCATACAATCACGCAAACTCATTTAGCCTTAATGTGTTTTTCAAACACCAAGTTGATAAAAGCTGATGTTTGAAAACTTTGATGTATATTCATTGTTTTATCAGATGAATTCAATAGTTTTTTAAAAATATATATAAACAGCATTTGTTTATTTTTGTGGGATGGAGAGATGCTGAGAGAATAAAAGCTAAACACTGATTACTTTTTATTATTAATTAGTTGATTGAATATATATATAGCATAATATATAGACTGATTGTGTATATTAGGGCTGGACGATATGGCCAAAACTTTTATCACGATATATTTCTTACTTTCGGTCGATATCGATATAAACAATATAAAAGCCTCAGAAAAACTGTACAAATAAATCAATGTTCACCTTTTATTTGTATTTAGCCTTCAACGAAATTTGAAATCACTGTCAAATAAATATAAAACTCTCAACTTTGTCAATATTAATAGTTTTAACTTTAAACAACAACATAACCTAACCCATGCTGTAGCAAACGTCTGTATTTGCTACAGCATGGGTTTCTCTTTTGATACAGCTGGGGGTGTTTCAGGGACACGTTGGCTCCAACTTTTATTGTGCTTCATCTTGTGACTCTCAGCAGATTGATTCTATCGAGTGGAACAAGTTGATGTGTTCCCACTGCTACTTGGAACGACTCTCCATCACATTTTGCAGCACACTGACTGAAACCTGCAGTTTATCGGATCTTAGATAGCCGAACCACTTCCACACCGCCAAATTAGTCTTTCTTCTCTTATAAATTATGTCATTTGCTTCCTCTTCTCTTGTGCAACCTTGTTCAGTTATATCCTGACAGTCATGGGCACTCATTTTGAAGCGAAAACTTAACGCGTGTTGGAGATTAGCCTAGCCTGCTACCGCTAACTCCTTCTGGACTCGAGCTCTGCGTAACATCTACGTCACCACGCACTTATGTAGTTGTGTCGCACCTTTTTCTGTTTGGGTTGAAACTGAAGCGGCTGCTTCAACCCAAACAGAAAAAGAAATGTGTCAGGGAAACGCTGTAATCCTATCGAAATATCGAAAATGTGCTTAAAACTCATATCACCGTTATTGAATGAAAGTATAGCGCGACATATATCGATACAGAATTATTGTCCAGCCCTGTGCTTGCTCAAGATGAGAGTCTGCAACGACGTTAGACTCAAAGCATTCTGCTCCTCGTTATTAACTTGCTTTTTATGCGTATGAATGTTTCTGTTCACTGCCCTGAGATGACTTGTGTTCTGACTTGACGCTATAAAAATAAACTGAATTAAATCGAATACTATAGTCTATTGAGTTGGTAAAATATTCCCCAGATGTAAAAGGTAAAGTTCTGTCTTTTTAACTAAAATGACGAGAGTCATTTTGAGGGTGGAATTGAAGCGGTGGAGAGCGTTTAAAGTAAAAGTTGGGCCTAAAATCATTTGCAAATGAGCTGTTCTGACATATTCCTAACTATCTAATGGCCACATTTTTGTAACTATAACTGATCACAACAGATTGTCATATTTAGTTGTTCATAAAGGCGAGGAGTATTTGCTGTTTTCCAACAGTTTTTACAAAAACCCTGATGAGGTTGAATTACATTAACCCCGAAACATTCATTTAATGATGTAAAAACTCTTAGAAGCATCCAAATTAAAATCAAAAGCACACAAAATTGCAGACGTTGACCGTTATAATTGGTTTAAACTAATACAAGATAAAAAAAATAAATAGTTGAAATACGTAATTTACCAATCGCAGTGAGGTTAAGTCACAGAAAAACACACCGCATTGAAAGTGAGCAACAATTCACACTTCAGAAATCACTGCAAGTTAAACTTTGTCACTTAAGAAAAAAATGCACCTTGCTTACTTGTCAAAACGCGTCATATTTAACGTTTAACATTAACTCAAAACCACTGTTTCTCAAAGTTGTCTTCTTCCTTTTTAAAGTAACATGTTTTCATCTTGGTTTGTAGAAAATGGTTCAGGTTTGTTCTGACGGGTGTAAACGCTGCATGACTTTACATACAAAGTGACTTCCTGTTATAGCTTGTGTTTTAGGGTTTTTCAAATATTTTCTATCATTTATAAACGGGTCATAGGAGCTTTGGTAAAGTTTAACAACTGTTTTTCTAATGTGAAAGTGTAATAAATGTAAATGACAGCTTCACATTTTGTTCTAAAAAATGTGTTTGTTTTTTGTGTGGCCGCTGTGAACCTTTAGAAATCAAGCCAGCCAATGGCCAATATAAATTATATCAAAGTATATTTAAAAACTCTTAGAATAACTTAATTTTCCTACTTGGTAATTACATATGAACAAGTATGGCCAATTGCTAGATTGCTGAGGCTCAAATAAAGGCAGCATGTTCTCACGTATAGTACGTTGGTTCAAGAGATTGGAGATAAATGCAATTTGGGATTAACATTTATAATTTCCTCTTTTTTCCCCCTCTCAGGCATCCCTATCGAATCAGCCAGTGGTCTGCTTCAAGGGGAGCCAGGGGGTAAGATTATTTTAAGGTTTTTTTGATTTGGAGCAAAGTCACAGCAGATTTAGATTTATTTTTTTTTTTTTTGGTCATCATATTTTATTATTTTATCATCCAGTTGTCCCTTCCATGGACCCATAGGGAAGTCGGTTTAAGAGTTTTTCTCAAACATTGGAATAAAGTTGATGTCAAGATATTTTTGTAAACTGCTTTCTTCAGTGGATTAGTTCAAACAGATTATGTTTAATGTGCCACACCTCACAGCCTGCGGGGAAAGATGTCATTAATTTTTCAGTAATGCTCAAAAATCCTGTATTAGGCATGTTTGTACAGACACCAGGTGCATAAAGCCTTGGTACAAAAAGTGAGCGCATTCCTTTGAAGTAACCAAAAGAGAAAAATTCCTGTGTCGGGCCACATTAGCAGGGTCAGTACTACACCCTCCTCTCCACTGCTTGGTAGACTACATATTAGCCACACATTTAGTTCTGTTTATAAAAAGTGGTTGTAATCCTTGCGAGAGCTGATTTGGTTAAAGTGACTGCTTTGGTCAAAAATGTTGTCCAAGTGTGGTCATGTGGGCCCAGAAGCCCAATGACAGAGCACACAATGCTCCTCCGGCTGCTAGCCAGGTTACTGGGTCAGGATTGCAACTGGGGAGGCTTTGTTCTGGGAGGGGGGAGCAAGTAGGGGAGTTGGCAAACCCTGGGGAGTCCTTTATGCTGCCACGCCTGTTGTCTCTGTGCAGACATGAAAGATCTGAAAGCTGACGATCTGAAAGGCATGCAAGCTGACATTTTTATTTTATTAATAAGATTTTATATATATATATATATATATATATATATATATATATAT
>NC_056500.1:38217437-38249654 GCF_014905685.2 Nematolebias whitei
ATATATATATATATATATATATATATATATATATATACATACAGTACAGTTCATTCCACTGTCAGCACTGGTCACACGTGACTGTCAAGTCAACTAGAAACCTTTGAAAATACGATGCTCAGTTTAAATGTGAAGTTTGTTAGCTTGTTTGCTCCTTTATTTAATTTCCTGAGACAAACTGGGAACTTCATCTGAAAGCCACAGGGGAAAAAAATAATAATAACACAATTTGAAGGAGATTACTGTGCAAGTCCTGTTTTACTCTTATGTAAGGTAATCAGGTCTCTATTGTAAATGAGTCCTCGAGGCTCAATGGGATTTACCTGTCTAAATAAAGGTTGAATGAAAAGTTGTGTTCCCAAAACAAGATATATAAAAATATGTCAGTCGCTCATATAATGTTGATAATTACAAACAAATTTTCTTTTAAAAGCTTCGAAGTAAAAATATGTATGATTAGGTAAATTAAAATATACACATTTTTCACTTTTTAAAATGATCAGGCTCAAACTTTAGGTTTTATTACTTTGTATTTCAAATTACTGTAAATACTTATTTCATTTAGTTTCTATAAACAGCACAAAACTGAAATGGCATAAGACAACAAACACAGTGTATTTTTGTTGCTTTTTTTATATAAAAGTTTAGTCTTCTTTTTGTCAAGCGAAATAATAGCTATAAAATGTATAAAAAAATATACTTTATTTATATAGGACATTTCAAAACAAGCAGAGCTGAACAAAGTGTTGGACACTAAAACCATAAAACAATAAAACAAAGACATGAATATTCAAAAATATTCAAATAATCCAAACAGAAAGAGATGTTATGTTTGTTTGTTTATTTGCTCTATGCAGGTTAACACAGGGTCGACAATGCGATTCGACTTGCAAACAAAAAACACAGTAAGAAAATATTAACGCATGCAATAAAAGTACAAAATAAAGAACCAAAAAATGAAAAAGAAATATAATAATTTACAAGGTCCTAAAGACAAAATAGGAAACAATAACATGGTAGAATATAATGGTACAAGTAGGATGAATTCGTATTATTTCACAGGTAGTAATATAAGCTAAAATGCACATGATAAATTGCACATAACATAATAAGGTAGTGACATACATGATACAGCCACATTGTGCAGCAGCAACAAACATATTGTCACAGATGTATCTTGGACTTGGTGCAATGTTATTGTCAGTTGTTCAGTGTTATTAATCAATAGTTCAGTAATCGGACAGCTTGTGGATAATAACTGTCTTTGAGTCTTTTTGTAAGCGATGGCAGACTCATGTATCGTCTGCCTGAGGGTAGTAGATGGAAGAGTCCTTGTGCTGGGTGGGTGTGATCCTTAATGATGCTGTGTGCTTTACTCAGACATCGGCTGTGGTAGATGTCCTGGATGGTGTGGAGACTGCGACCAGTGATGCCACCACCCTCTGTAGTGCTTTCTGACTGGTGCAGTTCCTGTACCACCCTGTGATGCAGCCTGTCAGCAGGCTCTCAGTGATGTTGAGATTCAACCTTTATTTTGTACAGGTTAGTCCCAATGAGCCTGGGGACTCATTAACAAGAGAGACCTGAGATGATAAAAATGTTGAATATAAAACCAAATAATAATAATAATAATAACCTAAAAGCCACCACTGCTGTTTGTTATTTAAAGCCAACTCAAATTTTAACTCTAAATAATTCAAGTTGTTTTACTGGTACCAGCTGGTAGCAGCTGCAGACGGGTCAACTAAAACTGACTGATGCCAAAAATGAAGACGGTTCCAGTTGTCCAACCTGGAGGAGATAAATGCTGAAATAACTGATTCAAGTCATTTTTAGGATCTAGGCTTGGAAATGTTGTTGAGTTGCTGAAAAAAGCTCTTTATTGCAGAGTTAATCCGTTTATTAAAATTGATCTTGCAGTCAAAAATGAAATAAAATGCTAATGGCGTTTTGTGAGAAGTGAAGCTTCCAGAAGTGTTTGAAGGGTCTAAATAACCCTCTTATGTTTGATAATGTCAAAAGACTCTTTTTTTTAATTAATTTTAAAACAGAAAAAAATACATTCTCTAACCACTACGTTTGTTTTGCCACTCAAGAAATTGCATCAGCTGGGAAGTGGTGCAAAAACTGTCCTACTTTGATTATACATGTAACTGATTCCTGGTCTAACTGGATGTGGATGTCGTGCATTGAACATATTTTCTATGGATGTGTTTTAATGATGTGCTGATAGAAGAAGAGCTGCACTAGCTTCATGAAAAGTGCTACACAAATAGAGTTTGACTGTATATTTGCACATTTATATAAAAGGCAACTGTCACAAAGATTTGAAAGCTTCTTTTTAGCATTATCGTGGAGTTTAAATAAAAATCAAACGACAGGAACACAGACGGCAAACACAGTCAAAAAGGAAATAGCAGGAATGTCCTTCAGCTCCATAAAGACTAGTCAAGCAGAGGATAAGACTCTATAATTAGCTGGTTGCAAAGATCTAGTCCCCACCACCCCAACAAAAAGGGTCAGAAGGGGGGTCTGGGAGGTGAAAAGCCAAAACAAGGGGGGACACGCTTCAAGTGAGATGTCTTTAAGCCCCTTGCTTGCTCATTTATTTGTCAGCCTCGTAGTCAAGCAGCCTTTGCTGTGTACTGTATGTAAGGAAGGTGATTTTTAAATGGTTTGTGCGTTTTTATTTCTGCTACACGAGCGTCTACAAGAAAATTTCTGTCACAAATCTGTCGTCTTGTCAACGCAACAAAGCAACACAACATTTATCCTTCAGAGTAGAACATTCCTGAGCTTTCTGCAGCCCCACGTTGACACCTCTGTGTCTCCCTGGAACATTTTACTCAAGAGAGGAACTGGTTTGGTTCATTTCAAAGGCACAGATCAACAGGTTACATGATGTGCAGCGTCACTGGTCTGTGGCCAGATGTTTCCACAACACTCACTCCAGAGGTTACCCGAGGAAACTTGCTGAGTTGTGGTAAATGGTGCACGAAACAGGAAGCTTTTTACAGCGGAGGATCACATCGAGATGGTGACTTCATGATGGGGGGTCTTATTAGCTGAGAACAATAAAGTGCATGCTCAATAATCCAGGTATAAAATCCAACATTTTTCAGTCAGGTCATCTGGACAGTTTCTTTTTTCAGTTTCTGGATTATTGAGCATGGACTTTGTTGTTTTCAACCAGTTTGACAAGACTGTCAACAAGGAAGAGGGCAATGGAGGAGGGGCATACCAAAGAGACCATCTTATCACAAGCAGAACTGGTTTGTTCTACTTTGGAGTAAGCTGTTGGGGGAAGAATCAGTTTTGTTGTATATTTCCTTGACTGATGAAGCCTTCCGGATCGAAGGCGAAACGTTTCAGCACAAAAATAAAAGAAACTGTCCAGATGACCTGACTGAAAAATGTTGGGTTATTAAGCTGAGAGTTTCAGAGACTGTTGAACCGTTTCACCTTCAGATCTTCATCTTCATACGAATTGTCTAAATGATGTAAACACTAAGAGGATGAGGGAGGAGAGAGGTTTGGGTCTGGAGCTTCGTTCAGCTAGTCAGCTGTTGGTTTTATAAGATGATATGTTGAAGTTAAAATGTATCATCTATGATTTACTGGAATACACAAAGGCAGAATTGTTGCCATGAAAACACTCTTCTGTTCTGAGACAGAGAAAAACTGCAAACCCAGTTTTACCAGAACATTTACCTGAAGTCTGCACCTTTGCCATATTTGTCATTCCCTGTATACAGTTGAAGGTGGGTGATAATATATTTGCTTGTGTCTGTGCCTTTCTGATACCAAAATATCCCATGAACCTCTGGATGAATTAAATGAAGCATGCTAAAAAATATTAATTTAATGTATGTCAACACCTGCTTACCTTTTGGAGTCAATAAGATTCAAGAAGGCTGGCAGAGCCAGCTGATTTAAAAAACACACAAACAGCTTCAATTCAGTCAATTTGACAGATACTTACATTGGCTCTAAGGTGTAAATGAAGAACATTTGAAAAAACAAAATTACATTAGAAAAAACAGAATTACATTAGAAAAAACAGAATTACATTAAAAAAAAAACAGAATTACATTAAGCCAAAGTGGAAGTGGCGATACTGGCTTAAAACTTGAGCAGCATGACAGCTTAATGGTTAGCACTGTTGCCCCACAACAAGAAGGTCCTGGGTTCAAATCCCAGTTTGGACAATAGGGTCTTTCTCCACGTGTTTGCGTGGACTTTCTCCAGGTTCTGTAGTTTCCTCCCACCGTCCAAAAACCTGCACGTTAGGCTGCCTTCAGGCCTCCAGTGCAAAAGAGATCTGTGGTCTCATTGGGAGTTGCCTGGTTAAATAAAGGCTAATACACCTGGTCTGGTAGTAGATGAGCCTGAGATCTAGCAGATTGTCTTTATTAAAAATGTTGCCAATATCTGTTGAAGTTAACCCAATTCAAGACTGTCATCACAACTAAACACAAAAAATGTCTATACTGGTAATTTAGTCAGATTTGCAGACATGGAGCTATAATTGGATGTGGTTGTAGCTGATTTGTTTCAGCATTATATTTAGCAATCCAAAAAAGTTAAATCTGGTCCTCTGGACATTCAAAAAAACAAACAAACAAACAAACAAAAAATTGTAGAAACATTTCGTCTTTCATCTGAGAGACTTCCTCAGTCTGAGGTGCTGTATTCAGCTCAGTCTCTTAAATAGCACCTTCTCAGAGTGGATCAACCAGTTTGCTGCTGACAACCAAAACCAGCTGCTCACATGGTCAAGAAGGACCATCAGCCTAACAATGGATCATTAGCACACTGATGGCTGTTTACTATTCACAGAGGGCTGAGTGATTCTAGCAATCACAGCATTGTAAGAGGGGGACAGTTGAACCCGGAGGCCTCCACCCCTGTTTAATGATGGACGATTTCTTTTCACAAAGATGGCCTCCTTTACTCCTCTCTCAAACCATCGTTCCTCTCTGTCCAGGATGTGAACATCTTCATCCTTGAAAGAGTGACCGCTGGCCTGGAGATGAGTGTAGACCGCAGAGTCCTGGCCTGATGATGTTGATCTTCTGTGCTGGTCCATCCTTTTGGCCAGTGGCTGTTTAGTTTCCCTGATGTAAGACTGATCACAGCCCTCCTGACACTGAACAGCATACACAACATTACTCTGTTTGTGTCTGGGGACTGGATCTTTGGGATGAACTAGTCTTTGCCGTAATGTATTTTGGGGTTTAAAAGCCACTGGGACGTTATGTTTAGAAAATAAACGTTTCAGTTTCTCTGATACTCCCTCAACATACGGAATGACCACTGGTCTGGGTCTGGGTTCCTCCTTTTCACCTGATGGCTGACTGGAGTCCTGTTTGGGTTTCTTCTCTGCTTTCAGGAAGGCCCAGTTAGGATATCCACATTGCTCTAGAGCCTGTCTTGTGTGGGATTTCTCCTTCTGCCTGGCTCCTGAGCAATTGGGGACGCTGTCTGCTCTGTAGTACAGAGTCCTGATGACTCCTAACTTGTGCTCCAAAGGGTGATGGGAGTCAAACTGCAAATACTGGTCTGTGTGGGTGGGTTTGTGGTACACCTCGGTTTGCAAATGTCCTCTATCAGAAACTGACCTCACAGTCCAAGAAAACCAACCTGCCATTTTTTACATCTTCTCATGTGAACTTGATGTATTTATCCACAGAGTTAATGTGGTCAGTAAAATGTTGGACTTCCTGGGATTTAATTTTAACCCAGGTGTCGTCAACATACCTGAACCAATGACTTGGTGGTGTCCCTGAAAAGGACATCAAGACTGAGCCGAATACAACACCTCGGACTGAAGAAGTCTTTCGGATGAAAGACAAAATGTTTGTACAATTTTTTTTTTTGTTAATTTTTTTTTTGTTAGTTAATCTTTTTAGATTGTTTGGTTTTTTTTTAATTTCCAGAGGACCATATTTAACTTTTTTTGGATTTTCTACCTGGATTATTGAGCATGCATCGGGATATATTTAACAATATTGCATGAGATTGAGCATACCATATTTTTCACCCTACAAGTAAATTATTTTTTGCATAATTTGCATGCCCCGCAATTTATATGCCAAAGAAACGTATTTATGGATTTTTCCATATTTATAAACCAATTTTTGGCTGAGCTATGACCACTTTCATTCATTCTGACTAAAAATATTGAACACTACCATTTTCAGCTGCTAGATGGCACTCAAGTTGTATGGCATCCCATTGTATCATGTAATAGGTAAAAGTGGCTATTAATGACACAATTGGCTTACCATTGTCTGCCACCGTCATCTGCCTGGAGCAACCGTTAAATTGTTAAATTCCTCCTGGGCACGCTCCCGCGGCCGCCGTTTGGCAGCCCATCGATTTTTGGCACACCACCAGCCCACATTTCCAGGTTGTCAGCGGTGATGCTTAACAGATGCGACGTATTTATGGATTTTTCCACTTTATTAGACATATTTGGACTGATACAACTTATAGGGCAGTACGACGTGTATGGCGGAAAATATGGTAATTTCATTTTTAAGGTTGATCAAAATGGGTACAATTCTGTTATTTCTCAACATAAGATTATCTAAAACTGACTTGACCAGTTGTCATTGATAAAGCTTTAATTTATAGAAAACCATGTTTAGGCCTGCTCACAGCATAAGACTAGAAAGACAGGAATCTAAAATCGTTTTAGTTTCATCTCCTCTCCAACGATCAGGGACTGAAGCCAATGCTTGCCAAGGGACAAATGTGGACAGAGTTTCTGCATGAAAATCAGATGTGAGCTGTCTGACCCCCTCCACATTAAAAGAAAACTTTAAAACCAGTCATCAGTCAGCCTCTAACATCATCAGAGCTTCTTCTGTATTATTTTATTTTATTAAGTGCAATATTTTCCTTCTGAACTGTATTTACACCGTACTAAATATAGCAGCAATCATTGTAGTCAAAGCAAATAAACCTGCAGTAATTAGTTGACCCCAGCGAGCCATTAAAAACATTCCATAAATTACTACCTTGTTAGAGGCGGTACTTCATCGCCGGAGAATTTGAACCATGAACCTCGGTGTCCCCGGAGATGGTGAGAGCAGCTGCTTTGTGCACACAGAGCAGCGAAGCTGTTTGGGTCGTACAGTTGCCACGGCGGGCTTAACTCACGGCAGGCGTTTTGAATTGGATGGGTGGAGAAAGCGCAGGTGCATTAACGAAGGCTTCGTTCCACTTCTGCAGCTGTGCTTGATCTGAGCTGAATGGAATGCAGCCGTGTTTAACAAACTTTCTCTGCACGCCCAAATCTAAATATCTGCCATGAAATCGGGCTTTAGTGTTGTGTTGCACCTGTTTGTGTTCTCGTTTTTCATTCAGGAGGTAATTACTGTGACACTGTCTGAAAATAAAAAAAATTCCCCTTAGTTGCTCTCACAGTCGTTCAATTCTTTTTTATGTTGTAGTCTCTGTTTGAACGCATGACGTATGTAAAATTTATCTTGTTCGGGCCATAACTTCTGATCCACTCAAGACAGTTTTATGAAACTTGACACATGTATGCAGGAGGGTCACAGATTTTTCATTTAGCCTTTATTTATCCAGGTTAGTCTCATTGAGCCACGAGAACTCATTTTCAAGAGAGACCTGTTTTTAGGGAGCACATGGTGGGGTTAAGGGCCTTGCTCATGGGCCCAGAGTGGGGCGAATGAGGGTGGGGGCAAGTGTGGGTGTTTCACCTACCCCACCCACAATTTTTGATGTTGTCGGGGCCGGGGCGTGAACCGGCGATCTTCGGATCACAAGCCCACCTCTCTAACCTCTGCGCCACCACTCCCCACAGATACTGTTCTTTTCCCCAGCTTTTGGGTCAAGATCACAAATCAAGGTCAAATATTATACAAGCTTTATGCACTTTGGAGTAAGCTGTTGGGGGAAGAATCAGTTTTGTTGTGCGTTTCCTTGACTGATGAAGCCTTCCAGATCGAAGGCGAAATGTTTCACACAAAAAAAGAAACTGTCCAGATGACCTGACTGAAAAATGTTGGATTTTATACCTGGATTATTGAGCACGGACTTTGTTGAAGCTTTATGCTTGTTTGGATCATAACTTCTGATTTGCTCAAGATAAATGAATGAAACTTGGCATGAATTTGTACCACCATTAGACAGCGTGTTACATTATCTTTTCATCACCTCAGCTCTAAGGTCAGGGTCAAAGGTTATATGAGTTTTTTGCTGTCAGGACCATTGCTATAAATTGTTGTATTGCTGTATAATAGTTTGTCAACATGGCGTATGTGGTGCTCTTGTTACTTAACTAATTCTTTATCTAAATCTTTATGAACCTGTTGGGTTTTTAGAAGATGCGTTCTTAGATTTGTCACCTGTAATTTGCTGAAACCAATGTTCAAATGTAGTTTTCAAAATGTTAATCGTAAATAGTACAGCATGGTTTGTAAAAAGGATTTATTAATAACTAGACAGAGAGACGTTTTTGGTGAATCTGACATGTTTCAAATATTGTGATCTGATCTTGTTACAGGTTTGTTTAGCCACCTTTGAGCGATGCAGAAAGTTGTGGCTTTGGTGAAATTATTAATCACAACAGCCAGGAGTGAGTTCACTTTGTAAATGAGACCATCACAGCTTTTAATAAGTTTTTGCATTTTAAGTTTTCTTTTAAAACAAGCTACAGCTGTCTGAATCAGAAAACATAGGACTCGTGTTTATTGTTGTTTATTAAGTGACTTATATCTAGCAGCATTGTATATATTTATCTTACCTTTATCCTACAATGAAACATAATTCTGATCAGTAAAAAAACAAACTCAGTGCCACAATCTGCTGATCAGAACTGGTTCTCTGTTGAACGTACTGATATACTAAATATGCTTTATTTTATGATGGTCTACTGTTTTCATCATTCTTTGTTAAAAGCAGGCCTCTCTTATAAATGAGTCATCGAGGCTCAATGAGAACAACTTGTATAAATAAAGGTTGAATGAATGAACAACTCTCTCAGATGTAATCTTTAAAAAAAAAAACTGAAACATACACCTTTCACCTAAAGTCAGATGAGAAGCTGGAGCAGCATGTGTCTGTATTTGAATTCACATTGTGTGAATAACAAAATGTTTCTCATTAAGCATCTCGTTTCCTCCAAGTTGTGTTGGACTATGATGGAGGTGAGGAGGTTTCGTGTCCCTCCTGACAATCGGTGCACCACTGAGGTGTGATTGGATGAAGCAGCACGCTCGTTTGTCCTCTGTGCAACCATGAAAGTGTGACGCAGTGTCGGCTTGTTTTTCACTTCTGGAGAAGCCACTGAGTTCACATCAGTACATTCTTCCCTTCTTGCTAACATATCCACTGGCTATTGTTAGCCTTCAGCAGGTGGTTGTTATTATTGCATCTAGCGTCGACCGGATGTTGTGCCACAGCATGTGCTTTTTTAATTCTTCACTCGTTTTCTTTTTTCTTAGCCTATTTTCATTACTCATGTTCTGTAGCAGGTGTCTCTCACTTTTGTTTTGCTCACATTGCTGCATTACAAAAGGTGTTTTTTTATTTACTTTGTATGTATTGAATTAAATATGGATTTCATTTCTGACCATATTCATCCTTTGTGTTGTCATCCCAGTCGTGGAGCAAAGATGGGGAATTGGAAATACCCTTTGTCCGTCTGTCTGTCTTGTGCATATGATAACTTGAAAATAAGTGCAGTACCAACTTCCATTTTGGTGTGTGGCTGTGTCTGTGCATAAGAAAGATTCCTTTTGAAAATTGGGTTCCCAAGTCAAAATCCAACATGGCTACCATTTTATACATCAAAACATCAACTAAATATACACTAAGCACTAATAGCACAAAAACACTAAAAGCAATATGCCAAACAGCAGCATGAACATGAGTCTGTGTGAGCAGATGAGCATGAATGAACACAGTAACATGAAACAGATCAGCAGCAACATGAAACAGATCAGCGGCAACATGATGTGATTTTTCACAGTGATTATTCTGGCTAGAGATTCATGAGTCTAACAGCTTCAGGGTAGAAGCTGTTCCTCAGTCTAGTGGTTCTACACTTAATGCTCCTCAACCTCCTTCCTGAGGGGACCGGGGCAAAAAGTGTGTGTGCTGGGTGAGTGGGGTCTTTCATAAAGCAGGTGGCCCTCTTTCTGCATCTGGAGGTGTAAATGTCTGTGATGGTGAGAAGACTGACTCCAACAGACTTCTGTGCAGCCTTCACCACTCTCTGCAAAGCTTTTCTTTCTGTAGCTGTGCAGCCTCCATGCCACACGTTGATGCTGGAGCACAGGATGCTCTCCACTTCACACCTGTAGAAGAAGGTGAAGACTGAGCTTCACAGACCAGCTCGTCTCAGCTGCCAGAGAGAGTCTCTGATGAGCTTTCTTGATCAGGCTGGTGGTGTTGTTGCTCCAGCTGAGGTTGCTATTCAGGTGTACACCCAAGTACTTGTAGCTGGAGACCACTTCCACCACAGATTCTCTTATATGCAGGGGGTGGGGGAGGGGGGGGTTGTTCCTTCTGAAGTCCACAATCATCTCCTTTGTCTTCCTCACATTGATGTGAAGGTTATTGTCCTTGCACCAGCAATCCAGGTGTTCCATCTCTTGCCTGTAGCTGGGCTCATCATTGTTTGTGATGCATCCCACCACCGCTGTATCATCTGTAAACTTTACAATATGACAGCCTGGATGGGTAGCTGCACAATCATACATGAGCAGAGTGAACAGGAGAGGGCTCAACACACATCCCTGAGGAGAGCCAGTGCTGAGGGTTATGGTGGAGGAGGAGAATTTGTGGATCCTTAGTCTAGGACCCAGTTGCAAATGGAGGAGCTTAGTCCTAGTCTGAGTATATATGTGAAATTCACTTCAATTCAGATTATTTATATAGCACCAAGTCACAACAGAAGCTATCACAGGGCATTGAACAGAAACATACATCCATTATCTTTACCCGCTTCTTTCCTTTTGGGTTGCAAGGGTCACTGGTGTCCATGTCCAGCTATCACTGTGGGAGAGGTGAGGGACACTCTGGACATGTATCCAGTCCATCATAGGGACACATAGAGACAAACAACCATTCACTCTCTCATTCACACCTTGAGACAATTTAGAGTTACCAGTTAGCCTAACATGTATGTTTTTGGTCTGTGGGAGGAAACTGGAGTACCCGGAGAAAACCCACGCATGTACAGAGAGAACATGCGTACTCCACTCAGGAAGACCCCCGGATCATGATTTGAACCAGGATCACCTGCTCGCTGAGAGACAGCAGCTCTACCAGTTGTGCCACCGTGCTGCCCAACATTCACATTCATATACATAAAAATTAAATTAGTAACAATTTTATCTAAGGTAGGGTTGCCAGCAGATTGCACTGACTCCCCCAGTCATTTGAGGAAACTATGCTTTCTAGTTTTTATATGGCTTAAAACATAGTTTCTTCAAATGATTGGGGTGGCCGAAGAATAATCTATGGGGACTAAGGACACCACTGGCCACTTCCTGGCTTCGTCTTTGCTGCAGGTTGAGGATCAAATTGCTCCCTCCATTTGCTAGGATTTGTCATACTTCATTCACCAATCAAATCCCTCAGCGACGGGGACATCGACATACTTATGACTTGTTTACTTGTTAAATTATAGGATCAGCATTTCTTGAACTGCATCACTCGCTGCCTTTTATGGAATAGTTTTAGGATAAGTCTCAGCCTAAAACCACACCAGTTTAGGTCAATGTCTAAAATACAACCATTGTTGTGTTTTTGAGGTTCTCTGTGGCAGCCATTTTTAATTACTGTAGTTTGGCTCCAACAATTACTTAGTTGCAGATGTACACCTAATTTTCTTTCCTGCAAGATTTATTCACATGTATCCTATTGTTTACAATATATTTTAGTTCACACAGTCCAAACATAGTAAACACATTATCACCCACCTTTCACCAAGTGTAGTGGGCAGTTTTGAGGTTATCTGTAAAACATATTTGCTACGAGTCTTTAGTTTTCAGCGTCGTGTTCAGGATGTGTCTAGCGTCCAAGGCGGGTGGAGGCTTCACGACCCCTGACCAGCTTCCTCTGAACGTTCCAGTAGGAAACAACATGTCAGCCGCCTTCGCCACTGAACGTTCACACCAGCGAGGCAGAGCCAGGATCCTCCAAAGAACTGAAGAAGTTTCTTAACAGAGCACATAGCTGCATGTTAAATTTAGCACGGGGGTGTTTTTCACGTGTCACGCATTTGTTGACAGGGAAAGGGCTGTCCTGTACCAGCCTTCACCCTATGCTTTTTTTTTTTTGGTAAACATTCCTCAACAAGGCAACCTTTGACCTTGTGTTATGATCTGTATTTGATCTCCATAGAAACAATCCAAATGCAATTTATGTCTGGGATGCTTTTGCTGCCAGTTTTCTAACCCGTCAAATTCCCATAACGTTTTTTTTCTTCTATTTATAGGAATATTCTTTAAGCTGAATGATAAAGAGCTACTATTTTTATTCAGTGACAAAAACATTTTATTCGCTGTCCGTAGGTCGCGTATGAACACAGTTCGTTATCTGTTTGTGCTCTGGTGGACAATAGAAGTGCTGTGGTTTGCGTGCTAAGGTCACTCGCAGATCTCTGCTCTGTCCTTCCTCCGTGTTCCGCTTTGGCAGCCTCACAGTCCCCAAACATCCTCCGTCCAAACCACACCTTCTCAGTGTCCCAGTCAGATAAACCGCCAAGGACTTCAGCTACTTTCGCTGTCCTTATTGTTGTTTATCTTCTAATTTGCTCCCTTGTTTCTGCACTCAGTCAACAGCCAACACAAAGAGCGACAGGCAGAATCATGTTTGCCTTCATTCCTCCCACATAGTTGACTCGAAGGCTGCCAAAATGAGTCAGCGAGCTATGAAACCAACCACCATTCAGGTTGAGAGTTGCCAGCAAGGGCTCTGGTCACGGCCACGCTGGCTGCTTTGTGTTGTGTCATTGTCCCCAAGGTCGCTCCCTCTGCTGAGCACAGCTGTAACAAGCAGACAAACGCAGGCCCACTGTGGCACACAATATAAGAGGATCGGTGGGGAAAGGGCTTATGTTTGGAGCAGGATGTGGAAAATTAACTTCTCCTCAACTCCCACATGGAAATCTTGTTTTTCCTGTCAATTCAATGCAATTGTAGCAAAGAAGCTCTCCAACGGATGAAAGAAACAAAAATAGAGTGTGTTGGTTTCTTCTGTTCATTGTTGACTGAACATTAGCTGAGATCAAATCTGAGACAACCAAAACATGTCCCACACAGTCCACATGTTTCAGCCTGATGATTTGCATTTTAAACATTCTGTTTTAATGTTTAAGAATCTGGATTAGTGCCACGATTTGCCTAACTTCTTGAGCATTTTAATGAGAGTCAAGTATAACGCGTAGCTGTACATTCACCATGCACTGATTAACTGTCATTATCTTTCTTTTTTGTGGCTCGGAGCCTAAATCACTTCAACGCAACCACAAGTGCAATTATCATTATACGGGGATAATGTGTGGTTTCTTTTGAAAAATAAATAAAAGAGGAGTCATACCTTTTTAAAAAATAAAGTAATGAAGCTTTTATGAACACTCCTGGCATTAAAAGCGACTACTGATGAGCAGGTCTCCTACATGACGAAGAGTGGAAACAGCTCTGAAATAGTTGCAGGGTGATGGTACTTGTTGACTGTAAATCTTAGGGATGCCTGGAAAGTATACGCATCTGGAAACATCCCTGCAGCCCGCTGATAATGAAGTGCAATAAATCAGAACACAACAACAAGCTGAATACGCTCAGAAACAGACACGAGTGCACAGGAATGCTCTATAAACCAGGTGTGATTAACGCTGCGTTGATTCAGGCGTGTGGTCCGAGGTTTCAGCTGTAACGTTTAGTTGGAGCATGTGTTTGCACTCTTAGATTGTTTTCGTGTTTGCCTTTAAGATACATTACCTCAGTAAAGATACACTTGAGCGCTCAGTCGTTATTGCTCGCCACCAAAGGCAAAATTGTTTTTGCATATCTGTGTATGTGTGCACATTTTTGTTTGTAGAAAAGTATCCAAGGAACCACTTGACAGATTTGAATAAATTTCTCTCGACATCCCGATCAAAATGGCTGCCACAGCTAAACGACCTTAGTAATCACAAAAAATGGCTGTAACTCAGCCAGTTGTAGAAATATTGAGCTAAATTTGGCATGTTAGTTGCTGAGCTTCATTTTTAAGAGTGGGGAACCATCAGGGCCTTCTACGCCTTGAGAGAAGGCCTAGGAATTCAGCAAATATAAAAGCAAAACTTTTAAATGTTTAGTTATTGTTTATTTATTATTAATATTTATTTTGTACAAAATAAAGTTATTTAATGTAGGGGTTATTTCTGATGCTGGTTTTAAACAAGAAGAAGTTAATAGATTGCCTGAAAAATTTGGAGAAGGACAAGACTATTTATTGACCATATTATGTACCCCAGACTGTACCCAGGGGAGGCCACACCTAGTCTGTATGGTTTACCTGAAATCCACAAACAAGGTGTACCTTTAAGACCAATTGTTAGTATGATTAACTCTGTCACTTACAAAGTTTCTAAATATCTGGCGTCTGTACTCATCCATTTAGTTGTCAGCTCAGAACACCACATACAGAACCCCATGGACTTTGTGGATAAGGTGAGGGATGTCATCATGGAGACTGATGAAACAATGGTCTCTTTTGATGTCACATCACTCTTTACATGCATTCCTGTTGATGATGCAGTAGAGGTGGTCAGTTTAAGATTAAAATCAGACACCACTCTGAGCAGCAGGACCACGCTTTCCAAAGAAAAACTGTGTCAACTCTTGAAACTGTGCCTGCAGTCAACCTACTTCACATATGGGGAGCAATATTATAGGCAGAAACATGGGTGTGCTATGGGGTCTCCAGTTTCTCCTATTGTTGCCAACCTGTACATGGAGGAAGTAGAAAAGGGAGCCTTGACGTCCTTTTCAGGGACACCACCAAGTCATTGGTTCAGGTATGTTGACGACACCTGGGTTAAAATTAAATCTCAGGAAGTCCAACATTTTACTGACCACATCAACTCTGTGGATAAATACATCAAGTTCACACGAGAAGATGTAAAAAATGGCAGGTTGGCTTTCTTGGACTGTGAGGTCTCAGTCTCTGATAGAGGACATTTGCAAACCGAGGTGTACCGCAAACCCACCCACACAGACCAGTATTTGCAGTTTGACTCCCATCACCCTTTGGAGCACAAGTTAGGAGTCATCAGGAATCTGTATCACAGAGCAGACAGCATCCCCACTAGCTCAGGAGCCAGGCAGAAGGAGAAATCCTACACAAAACAGGCTCTAGAGCAATGTGGGTATCCTAACTGGGCCTTCCTGAAAGCAGAGAAGAAACCCAAACAGGACTCCAGTCAGCCATCAGGTGAAAAGGAGGAACCCAGACCCAGACCAGTGGTCATTCCGTATGTTGAGAGAGTATCAGAGAAACTGAGACGTTTATTTTCTAAACATAACATCCCAGTGGCTTTTAAACTCCAAAATACATTACGGCAAAGACTGGTTCATCCCAAAGATCCAGTTCCCTGGCACAAACAGAGTAATATTGTGTATGCTGTTCAGTGTCAGGAGGGCTGTGATCAGTCCTACATCTGGGAAACTAAACAGCCACTGGCCAAAAGGATGGCCCAGCACAGAAGATCAACAACATCAGGCCAGGATTCTGCGGTCTACACTCATCTCCAGGCCAGCGGTCACTCTTTCAGGGATGAAGATGTTCACATCCTGGACAGAGAGGAACGATGGTTTGAGAGAGGAGTACAGGAGGCCATCTTTGTGAAAAGAAATTGTCCATCATTAAACAGGGGTGGAGGCCTCCGGGTTCAACTGTCCCCCTCTTACAATGCTGTTATTGCTAGTATCACTCAGCCCTCTGTGAATAGTAAACAGCCATCAGTGTGCTAATAATCCATTGTTAGGCTGATGGTCCTTGACCATTTGAGCAGCTGGTTTTGGTTGTCAGCAGCAAACTGGTTGATCCACTCTGAGACGGTGCTATTTAAGGTTGTTTTCACATCAGATAGTCCAGTAGACTCGGTTCGGTTAGGGACCAATATTCATAACATTTTGTTTACATTTGAGCTGGTGCGTTTGCATTCACACTGCATTGTGCAGTCAAGCCAACCTGTTGAACCAACCTGTTCCCCCACTCGCCTGTGGTGGTGCTGCACCAAGAACTACTGAAAGAAACGACACAAAAACCTCTGAAGACACTTCTTCTTCTTCTGGAAATAAAAACAAAAACGGAGTGGCATCAAGTTTTAGCCGTTTTAGGAGTTATACTTTGTCATTTTTCAACAATGGACTCAGCATGAGCAGAAGATGAGGCAGAAGACCATGGAGAATATTGTTTTTCACACAAGGCAGCTGATGGCTCCATATGAGGTAAGAGAAATGCGTGTTTGTTTGCCCTGCGTTGTACTCCACTTCTTGCTTGTGGAGCAGGGACTGGTCTGATTACATTCACACTGTACTCGAACCACGCTGGTTTTCTTCTGCCGGACCGAGACCTAGATTTTAGCCCGGGCCAGAGTTTGCCTCTTTGTTCCAAGACAGAGTTTGACGGCGCATTCACACCTCCCCAAACGAACCGGAATTCCTTGGAAAACAAGCTAGAGTTCGATTAAAGCAAACTAAACAGGGCTGGTGTGAATGCACTTTTATTTAAGAGACTGAGCACCTCAGACTGAGGAAGTCTTTCGGATGAAAGACGAAACGTACAGTATCTACATTTTTTTTGCTTTGTTTTGTTTTTTTGAATGTCCAGAGGACCAGATTGAACTTTTTTAGATTTTTCTACCTGGATTATTGAGCATGCATCAGGATATTTTTTTAACATTTCACTTATATTTAGGTTTCATTACAAAACATTTTTTAACAGAAGCAGAAAGTTCTGTGAGTTACTGTTAAATTTCTGTATGAATTTTTGAAATTACATGTTGTACTTGAGCACAAACGACTGGGTGAACTGCGGGGCATGCTGGGTAACCTTGGTACAGAAATGGAGGGACTTTTTCTGGTTATGCGTTCAGATGGGTTGCCCCCGTTGGTATTAGATTGGCATTTGTGTTCTGGTAATTGTTAGTAACTAAAAAAGGACACCATAAGTTTTACTTGATGGGAGCACTTCCTGTTCAGCAAATTCTTGGATTGCGAAACTAAAAGTAGAAGGATATAAGAGGACCATGATTTCATAATGTAATCAACGTATGTTCTGGGGTTGTTAAAATATTACTTCCTAACGGAAGGTCTAGCTCTTATAGTCACAGTTAGCTACTAATGGCACCATTGCCAGTACTTATCAGTATCGACTGCACTAGCAAAACATGTCATGAACCACTGGACAGATTTTCATCCATCCATCCATTTTCTTCTGCTTATCCAGGGTTGGGTCGTGGGGTCAGCAGCTTAAGTAGGGAGGCCCAGACTTCCCTCTCCCCAGCCACTTGGGCCAGCTCCTCCGGGGGAATCCCGAGGTGTTCCCAGGCCAGACGAGAAACATAGTCCCTCCAGCATGTCCTGGGTCTTTCTCTGGGTCTCCTCCCGGTGGGACGTCCAGAACACCTCACCTGGGAGGCATCCAGGAGGCATCCTAACCAGATGCCCGAGCAACCTCAACTGGCTCCTCTCAATGTGGTGAAGTAGCAGCTCTACTCTGAGTCCCTCACGGATGACCGAGCTTCTCACCCTATCTCTAAGGGAGAACCGAGACACCCTGCGGAGAAAACTCATTTCGGCCTCTTGTATCCAAGATCTCGTTCTTTCGGTCACAACCAAAAGCTCATGACCATAGATGAGGGTAGGAACGTAGTTTGATCGGTAAACTGAGAGCTTTACCTTTTGACTCAGCTCTCTCTTCACCACGACAGACCTGTTCAGTGCCCACTTCACTGCAGATGCTGCACCTATCCGCCTATTGATCTCATGCTCCGTTTTTCCCTCATTCGTGAACAAGACCCCAAGATACTTGAACTCCTCCACTTGGGGAAGGACCTCCTCCCCGACCCGGAGAGGGCACACTACCCTTTTCCAGCTCAAGATGATGGCCTCGCATTTGGAGGAACTGATCTTCATCCCGGCTGTGTCACACTTGGCTGCGAACCGCTCCAGCGAAAGCTGTAGATTATGACCTGATGAAGCCAATAGGACCACATCATCTGCAAAAAGCAGGGATGCGATCCTAAGGCCACCAAAATGGATTCCCTCAACACCTTGGCTGCACCTAGAAATTGTGTCCATAAAAGTTATTAACAGAATCAGTAACAAAGGGCAGCCTTGGCGGAGTCCAACTCTCACCGGGAACGAGCCCGACCAGCAATGCGGACCAGCAATGCGAACCAGGCTCTGACACCGGTCATAGAGGGACCTAACAACCCATATCAAAGGGCCTGGTACCCCATACTCCCAGAGTACCCCCCACAGGGTTCGCCGAGAGACGCGGTTGAAAGCCTTCTCCAAGTCCATAAAGCACATGTTGACTGGTTGGGCAAACTTCCACGCACCCTCCAGGACCCTGCTGAGAGTGTAGAGCAGGTCCAGTGTTCCACGACCAGGATGAAAACGCACTGCTCCTCCTGAATCCAAGGTTCGACTATCCGATGAACCCTCCTCTCCAGGGAGGCTTAAGAGCACGATCCCCCTGTAGTTGGAACACACTCTACGGTCCCCCTTTTTGAATAGGGGGACCACCACCCCGGTCTGCCAATCCAGGGGAACTTCCCCCGATGTCTACCCAATATTGCAGAGTCGTGTAAGCCAACACAACCCTACAACATCCAGAGTCTTAAGGAACACCAGGCAAATCTCATCCACCCCTGGGGCCCTTCCACCGAGGAGCTTTTTAACCACCTCGGTGACCACAGCAACAGAGATTGGAGAGCCTGACCCAAAGTCCCCAGGCTCCGCTTCCTCAGTGGAAGACATGCCGCTGGGGTTGAGGAGATCTTCGAAGTATTCTGCCCACCGACCCACGACATCCCGAGTTGAGATCATCAGCACACCACCCCCACTATAAACAGTGTTGGTGGTGTACCCCCCCCCCCCCCCCCCCAAGATGTCGTATGGTGGACCAGAATCGCCTCGAAGACGTGCAGAAGTCATTCTCCATAGCCTGTCTGAACTCCTCCCATGCCCGAGTTTTTGCCTCAGTGACCACCCGAGTCGCATGTCGCTTGAACTGCCGGTACCCATCAGCTGCTTCCGAGGTCCCACAGGCCAAAAAGGCCTGATGGGACTCCTTTTTCAACCTGACAGCATCCCTCACCGCTGGTGTCTACCACCGGGTTCGAGGGTTGCCACCATGACAGGCACCGACAACCTTGCAGCCACAGCCCCTGTAAGCTGCCTCAACAATAGAGGCATGGAACATGGCCCACTCGGACTCAATGTCCCCTACCTCCCTCGGAACAGTTTCAAAGTTCTCTCCAAGGTGGGAGTTAAAGCTCCGTCTCACAGGAGACTCTGTCAGACATTCCCAGCTAACCCTCACAATACGTTTGGGCCTGCCAGGTCTGACCGGCATCCTCCCCCACCATCGGAGCCAACTCACCACCAGGTAGTGGTCAGTGGACAGCTCCGCCCCTCTTTTCACCCGAGTGTCCAAGAGATGCGGCCGCAGATCAGATGAGACGACAACAAAGTCGATCATCGAACTGCGGCCTAGGGTGTCCTGGTGCCAAGAGCACATATGGACACCCTTATGCCTGAACATAGTGTTTGTTATGGACAATCCATGACGAGCACAGAAGTCCAACAACAGAACACCCCTCCAGGTCTCACTGTCATTGCCCACGTGAGCAATGAAGTCTCCCAGCAGAACAAGGGAGTCCCCAGGAGGTGCACTCTCCAGTACCCCATTCAAGGACTCCAAAAAGGGTAGGTAATCTGAACTGCCGTTTGGTGCATAAGCACAAACGACAGTCAGAACCTGTCCCCCCACACGTAGGCGGAGGGAGGCTACCCTCTCATTCACCAGGGTGAACCCCAACACACAAGCACCAAGATGGGGGGCAATAAGTATGCCCACTTCTGCTCGGTGCCTCTCACCAGGGGCAACTCCAGAGTGGAAGAGTGTCCAACACCTCTCAAGGAAACTGGTTCCAGAGCCATGCGTAGAGGTGAGTCTGACTATTTCCAGCCGGAACCTCTCAACCTCACTCACCAGCTCAGGCTCCTTCCCTCACCAGAGAGGTGACATTCCACGTCCCAATAGCCAGCTTCTGTAGCCGAGGATCAGACCGCCAAGGTCCCTGCCCTCGGCCACCACCCATCCCACATTGCACCCGACCCCTTTGGCCCCTTCCACAGGTGGTGAGCCCATGAGAAGACAGATTTTAATGATGTTGTCAAAAAGTAACTATTGATTGATTAACTTTTAAATAAAATCAAGAAGGCCACCATAGCTAGACAATATTTATGGAAATGGCTCCAACTCAACTAGCTGGACAGACATTGAGCTAAAGTTTATTGTGGTAGCTGAGAGTTTTCCTCAGCATATACTTCTAGCGCTAACGGATATTGCAATATTTCATGAGATTGCACATTAGTGATATTTAACAGTACAAAATAATCAGTTTACAGCTCTCACTTGTAAGGCAGCAGGCAATATGTATTCCTTTGATGAAATCCAAGCTTAAAAATATGAATAGTGTTCAAGTCTCCATGTTCTTGGTGCTTGAATCTAAAGTCCAGAGTTCAGTAGATGTTTTCAAATGATCCCTGTGTTAACATTGCTGCAAGACCACCACAGCTTTTGACGGAGGACAGTGTAATCCCTCCTTGTTAAACCACTTTCTCCCCAAAATGTCAGCAGCTAAATCACAAGCCAGCATTGTTTTTGCAGTTGGGGAATTTAAGATTATCCCTTTTAAGTCTTGTTCTTAAGCCAGCGATTCAGGCATGGTGAGCAGGAACGGGTGATGCACCTTACTCGGTTAAATTGGTGATGGGGAAGGATGGAACAAAAACTGTTTGGGGAGTTCTAGCTAAAGATTTCAAGTCTACCTGGCAACACAACAAGAGCATTTTGTGTGAAAGTGCAGATTCTTAGATTGATGACTTAATTTTTTGACAGGTTTAATTATAACTATTTATACATGACAGATTAAATGTTTCATGCAGATTGGAATAGCTATTTGTTCTGGTTCTTAGCAGCACATTAAACTACTCATAGTCTTCACCATCAGGTTAATTTAATATTCCTTATAAGTATTTGTCATTAATTGAATAATTTGTAGGATTCTTGTTTGATTTTTCATGCTGGTTTTGTTGAAGATCATGAAACAATTATTTATTCCTTTTTCAAAGTTGTTTTTCTTTACCTTTAAAATATACTGTGCATACCGATTTTCAGTACTATTTTTATTCATGTTAAGGGCTGTGGTATCTCAGTGGTCAGTGCCACAGTCTTGTAATCCTGAGGTTGTTGGTTCGATCCTAGGTTCTTTCAAGAAGAGCATCTGGTGCAAAACAATTACCAAAGCCCATGTTTGAGTTTCTTGCTGTGGTGACCCCTGTAGGAAAGGACAGCTGGAAACAAAATATTAGTTTTTATAGGTTTTATTTGTTGCTACGGGTATTTTTTGATATTGATCACAGTACCATAGTATTTGAATTTTACCTTTTGTCTACTAGTGGTAGTGGTTACAATCTGCTCATCTTTTTATACACTCTATACACACTGTCAAAATTCTCAGCAAAGCTGTTTTCTATTATGGTAAGTATAAAGTCTATAACATGCAAACATAGATGCATGCATTCACTCACTGGTGACACGTTTAGGACTATTTTGGTCCAACACCTTACAAATGCACTTGATTTTTTTATTTTTTTGGAACAAGTGCAATGGATGAAGCTGAGTGAAGGCAGAGGAGGCGTGGTGCAGTGACATGAGCTGAATGAGTGACAGGGCAGGAAACACTTGGCAGGAGAAAACAAAACATGAAATGTGACAGGCTGAGGCAGTAAAAAGGGGCAAAAACGTGACAATAATATAGAAATAATATGAAATGAATTGAATTCTTCTTTCATTCTGGAACAAAACTCTGAGATACTTGAACTCCTCCACTTGAGGTAGAAACTCACGACCAACCTGGAGAGGACAGTTCACCTTTTTCTGATTCATATTTAAGATTTCCTTTATTGTTACCAGTACTTTCTACATCTTTATTTATTTCCATCCATCCATTAGCTTTTACCCGCTTCTTCCTTTTCGGGTCGCGGGGGTCACTGGTGCCCATGTCTAGCCATTGTGTGAAAGGTGGAGGACACCCTGGACAGGTTTCAGGTCCATCACAGGGACACATAGAGACCAACGAGGCAAACAACCACTCATTCACTCTCTCACTAACACCTAGAGACAATTTAGTTATGGTCTGTGGGAGGGGAATCTGAGTACCCAAAGAAAAACCTGAGCAACTGAGCCACCGTACCATCGCTTTATTTATTTATTAGTATATACATACATACATATATATATATATATATATATATATATATATATATATATATATATATGTATTTATTAAAATTTTTTTTTTTTATGTATTTATTTATTTATTTTTAACTTGATGACCCTGCAGCCTGTGTCGGGTGTATTCCATTTCTCACACAGTGACTGCTGGAGATAGACACCAGCTGGATGCAACTACTGTATATTATTCATTAACCAATAAATTAATTAATTCAATCTTGTTAGAAGTACAGAAAATAAATAAATTAATATTCAGGTTTTTTGGTTGCAGTGACCAGCCTTGTGTCTTCATCTAGTTTAAGTTAGAAGTTGTTCTGAATGGGGATTGAGTCAAAACTTCAGTTTATACTCTAGCTTTTACAAACACAGCCTGAAATGTCAGGCTGTGGCTTGTCTGTGTAAACAACTAAAGTAAAAGCGTTGGTGTTTGCGTCTCTCCTCATCTTACTGTTTTAGTTGACATTGCCCTGTAGAGGAGATAACTTGAGATTTCAGGTCGAACGAGGAAACCAGCTCTCGGGTGACGTTTTTAAAATGTTTGCGTGAGTCTTCTGTGTGTTCCGTTATATTATAAACATTAACCTCTTTACCCAACTGCATGTGTATTATTTGTTTTAATTATGGATTTCTCATTAGTCATACAGAAAAAGTGAGACATTTTCAAGCTTTTAAAATACTGTTTGCAATTGTTTTCTTTTTAAATTGCTGCTAAACTAAACATTTGGAAACTAATATTGCTGCTCTACAGGAAATGTTCCAGTGCATCATTACACTAAGTCCCTATGTCATTGCATCACTTCCTCTTAGCAAACTACATGTGACATATGGAGACTATTAAAATATACATTTAACAATAAACGTAGAAGGTATTAGGCGTTGGTAACAAGGTGTGGTGGGAAGTGGGTAAACTTAAACTTCTGCTGACGGCTGAAATGAAACCGTTTCCCACGTTTCCCCTCACACGTGCACTCATGCTGACGGAGCATGGAGAAGAAAATTCCTTTGTAAATGGGACGCAGAAAGAGCACATTCATGATGGTCAAAAAAAAATACGTAGACAAAATAGCAATGAGCTTCAGATAACATCTCCAAGGGTTTCTGGTTTGAGTGCACGTACACTCGCAGGGCTCTCTCTCCTCAATCACACAGCCAGTGGAGATGCTGGCTTACCTGATCATAAGCCATTTGCACTAATTTAGCCATTTGCACTAAGTGGTGGAGAAAAAGTTTGGGTTAGCTTAAGCCTCCTAATCCCTGTCCAGAACAGACCATGGGTGGCCACACATGCACTTCAGCTGCAGTGGTGGGGAGCTGGGCGGGAGTGGGGGGTGTACTGCTTTGGTTTGTGCGATAGACACATGCAGTTAGCTAGCTTAGCATTGCTGTGCATACAGCCACACACATCCATATAATCAGTCTGAAGGGTTGACGTTAGTAACATTTGAGAAAAAAACATAGCAATATGTTGTGAAAGCTGCAACTAAAGGTGTTCAACATTTGACAAACATCATACTCTACGTTTCTTTAAACATTCAAAACGTTGTTGCAAATTCTTGTGCAGAGCCTACAGTTTTTAAAGAATCAATGTGTACTTCACGTTAAAAGCTGGAGGAAAAAAAAGTCTCTTTCTGATCTAAAGATACTGTAAGTTCATTAAAGTAACTGCACCACAGCAAAACAATTTGTGGGGAAATTTCCTTCACAAAACGGCAGGCTTCAGTACAGAAAATAATAACCATATGTTGGAGGATTAGCCAAGCCTGCAGGCCTCTTCACACATGTGTAAGGCCAACACATGCTATTCCCCCTGTGCCCCAAAACAACCCACTTCCATCGAATTAGTGGCAGTAAATGAGGCAGCTGGCACTGCTCTGTGGCCTGCACGTCCCCAGTGAACACTTGACACAGCCCGGTCACTTCATGCTGCAGAGGGACAAACGTATGCAAACGTCAAGAAAATATGGGACTGCAATGCTAGAAAAGAGCACTGCCACTTACCGGGGACTGTTTTCAAAAATACCAAAGGGGAATGAATTAAGGACACCAATAAGAAATAAATCATCTATTTTATAATTACAAAGATGAACTGATTCATTATTGTATTTGCAAAGTGACTTCTTTCATTGTGTGTCTTGGAAATGCCACTGTATAAATTTGAGATGTGGGTTACATTAATCGACTTGTTCCAATCAAATTATGTCTATCTTGGAAAACTTTAGATTTGGGTGAAGCTGCTCCCAGATTTGCGGTGGGCTTCAGCAGCAGGAGTTTGCACCCAATTGTGCCAATTAATGAACTGGCTCGGAGAAGAAAAGGTGCTGTGCTGAACTTGAAACCAGCGTTGGTGCAGAAAAAAAGGTGCTGAAGAAACAGAGCTAACGTTACGTGAGCCCAACAGTCGACCCCACCCTCCCTCCCTGCCCTAATTTGTACTGGGTTGTCTCCAACACCACATTCTGTCTGAAACATGACCCATGAATTAGGTCTAGCTCTGTTAGCGCTGTCAGAAGTACAATCTTACTAATGAGCTAAGGAATGAGATATGATTGGATAGATCTGTGTGCGGTGGTTCTGTGATAGGCTGTCGTTTTGCACCAGTAAGGCCACCAGTTGGGATTTTTCACAACTAACTCACCGAGCCATAGACTACATATGTGTTGTTTTATCCTTGGCCGTTTTGATTTACTACGTTAGGGGGGATTTATTACAGTTGTGCGCAGGCAGGCGTGCTGTCTTCCCATTTCCTCCGGTGTTTGTGTCATAACTTTATATCTACCGCAGAAATATGTGAACTGGTGTCTGTCAGTCTCTTGGCAAGAAAAGCAGCACTTCCATGAAGTTTGTGACAATTCCTTTAGGATGGTATTTGGTGTGGTTTTGTTGTGCAACATACCTTATGAAAATGACTTTGGAGCCTTCACAAACATTTATATTTGGGGTGTCCTCATAATAGTTTTTTCTGACCAAGTACAAGTACTTCAGTTTGAGATCTTGCTGAGACTGAGTACCAATATCAAGTAGGAAATGGGTTAGTACACTGGTATTACACAATGACTTTAGAAAGACAGTTATTTTATTAGGAACACATGCAGTAGTTTGCTGTCATCACCCTTTTTTTTTTCTTAAAGTATCTCCAAATTACAGAAAGTTTTTATTTTGTTGCCCTGGGTAGCTTCTGAAGTGGAAGAGAAAATTACATCACCAAGTGTAAAATTGTATTGATCTGAAGTACAAGTACAATTACAAGTATTTGAGGCTGGTATGGGGCTTGTTACCAATACAGTATCAGGACACAACAAATTTTCATTTGACCTGTTTTTTCTTCTTCAGTATATCGGAGTAAAGCTAAAATTGAAAAGTAATTTTAATGTTTAATTTAAAAAAAAAAAGTATATTTAAATGTATTTTAAAGAAAGACGAACCACTATGTGACAGAAATTAGCTTAGATCTGTGAACCAGGACCTATATGCATAACCTGAAAATGAAAACATTTGTGAGGCAATGTTGCCCAACAGAGAAAACTATGGAGACAGAAAACATGTTACCAGGCATCATAATCACGCAGATTTCTTCTGGAAGAGAGTGGATTAAAACAGGTCAGGCTGTGGAGGACCCTGAGGTCGAATGTCAGTGACAAGAACGACCTTTGCATTCCATCTGACACACACACACGCTCACACGTGCACGCTTTCCTGCTGAAGTCACAAACAACTGGCCTGTTTTACCTGCAGCCTCTGTTGATGCAAACCCTGAACACTTCCAAAGAAGGACATATTTAGTGCACGTTAGGATAAAAAACATCTACAACAACTATTAAACGTGTCATGATTTTATCAGTATTTTCTCTCCAGACTCCACTTTGTTACAGTTAAATCAATATTTTGTCACTAGAAAGTGTGCTGCGCGCTCAGACTTGTGATGATTCAGACATTTCTGGTGAGTTTAGCATTTATTTCTAATGCGCTCGCATCAGAAAAATGTGCAAACTTATTTTGAAGTCTCCAGTGTGTCTTTGTTCAACTTATTTACTTTAAGTTAAAACAGCCTTCCAAGGGGAATATTTGTTGATAATAATAGTAGATAAATATTTTTCTGTGATAACCAGTGTGAGCTAGAGAGGATTATAAAAATGTAGCTTTCACCACGTTATGCCAATAAACAACGCTGCTTTTCTTCATTTTATTATATATTATTGGCTTTTACTGAGGAAAGTTTAAAGAATACTTACAAAAAATTACCACAATGAATCTTTGCAAAATGTCATAAAAATTATTAAAATGAACCAACATGTTTTCCTTTTTTTTCCTAGGGTGCCTCTGCTGTTCCTGAGAATAAAAAAGCTGGTAAGTTCTTGTTCTTCTCACTCTCATGTATGCAGTGTGTTCAGCATTTAGACGAAAATCCTCATCAGAATGTCATTTTTTCCTTCCTGTTCATAAGAATAATAAAACACTGTTTTTATCTGATCCCTTTGGACCTCCCCTGGTGTCATGTGAGGATATTTTGAGACGTATCTCAGAATGATTTATTACTTGGGTCTGCAGAGAGCTCATAGCAGAGAGTTTCAGACTTTTCTTGACTGATGTGTAGATAAGATCCTTGTCTCGTCTTCGTAACCATCAGACTGGTTGCCTCGCCATGATAAGAGCCAGACTGGGTGTCAAGTCTGGTGCACTTTTGAATCATTCCCTCAGTTATCTTTGGCTCTTTTTTGATTCCTGTTCCTAGATAGTACCTAAAATAAACATTGTACACTGGGTGAAAAATTATCTGTATTTTATCTCGTCAAAGACAGGTAAACAGTACTTTCAACTTTTACTCCACTACATTTTACATTAAGTATCTGTACTTTCTACTTCACTACATTTCTATAATGCATTGCATTACAAGTTACATTCACGTTGCAGTTTTTGTTGTTGTTGTTTGTTAGTTTGAAAGTAACCAATGGTGAGAGGAGAGTTGGTCCATTGAATCACTGCAAAGTGGGGAGGTAATGTTAGGCCCGCCTTCAAGAAGAGCTGGGACATATATTCTAGTATATACGTCATTGAGCTGGGCGCACCCACAGCACCACTAACACTCAAAATGGCTTCCACTGGGGAGAGTCAGCCAGACGATACGCGCCACCCATGGCCTTATTGAAAGATTATTGAAAGATTGAAAGACTGTTCAGTACAGCAGGAAAGATTCTCTCCCCCAAAAGAGCCAGACTGAACTCAAAAAAATTTTGAAAACCAACTTCTTGTGAACTTGAACAAGAAATTCTTGCTGCAATATTAAAATGTGTCAGTTCATGATGTTAGGAGACAAGAGACGTCTCCAAATGGCTCAACACTTGGGTCCAAGCTTTAAAAATGGTGTCAGGAAGTTAAAATATTGTTCACTATTGACCCATTACAAGGTTGAATACAGTATGTTAACTAGAGTTGATGACAAACTGGTGTTGAAATGACCAGTGCTTATTCCTTTGTTAGGTGTGTGTTAAATAAAAACTTTCAAAGGTATAATCCCTTTTCTTATTTTAATTTGCATTTAACTCTGCAGGTCATCCCTGAAATGCTGACGCACAGAATCATAAGTCCAAGTGTGAACTGTGTCACAGCGTAAACACAATAAAAACATGTATTATCTGTAGCATTGTTCATTAAAATGGCTCAACACTATTAATGTATTACAGATAATATACATACGGTAGGCACACAATGATATTGTAGAGTCGACCATTGCATTAGGTAATACATTCAGCAAGTACTATTTACGTTTACTTAAGTAAAAACATTAATCTGGTACTTCTACTTTACTAGAGTACATTTTTGTCTGTTTATTTGTACATTTACTTAAGTACAGTGTTTGAGTACTTTCTCCACCACTGCTCCTGGAATGGCACAGCAGCTGTGATTGCTGCTTCAGTCATGAACTGAAGAAGAAAGTTGAGATCATTTGTTGAACATTTGACACTTCTATATTTGCTTAAAAAGATGAAACTCATTTCTCTTTGGTACTGTTTAGAATTTATTAAATATCTCGCCCTCCTTTAAAAAAACAATGGCCTGACTGTTGTATATTTTGTACAAAAGATACACTTTGCTGAGTAACTGTGAAAGAGTTTGATCTTTCATATGCGTTGGTTGTTGCTTTTCTTTTGGCTGTTCCTCTCTGTGGGATAGAGCAAACTCACACAAGTTATTTGGGCAATTAACATGTCGCTCAAAATAAGATCACTCCGTCCATGAGAAAATCTGACCCAGGGTGAGCTAATCTCCGACATACAAAATAATAATAATGTAGTGGTGAAGCTTACGGCATTACTGGTGGCATTTCGTGAGTCATTTTTGCTTTGCAATGAAATTCAGCATGTATTAAGAATGTACATTTTACTTTATATATACAACCTATTAAATGCTTGTGCAAAATCAGTTTGTCTTTAACGAATCAGAGCAAACAAAGACTAAACTTGTGCAACCAGAAGTTGCAACCAACAAAACAAAGCACAACTAGCTTCAGGCATTATTAACCTTTAATGTAACCATTAATCAATGACAGAAAATGGATTCACTTGCAGTTTCCTTCGTACAGACGAACATGTACAGTAGTTTAGTTTATCACTGTTGTATTCAACTGATCATGAGGATGGCTGATGGCCTTTATTCATCTTTTACATTTTTCCAGACTCTGTTTAGGTTTTGGAATGTAATAAACTGTATCCCAGTCTCTAAAGGCTCAAGGTAACGTTGTCTGAATTAAATGTTCTCCACTGACAATGTTTAACCATTTTTTTCTGGTGATTTTTCAAAAAATTCCCCTGACCACAAAGCATTCGTAATGCAAAACTGCAACATTGTTGTCGGAGGTCAAAGGGCGTGCAGCTCCTGAATGTAAGGGGCGTTTCACTTTGGGACAAATTGCCATCGTGGATTGGTCAGTTGCTGACGAGCCTACAGGATTGATTAACAAGTTGTGTCATGTTAATTCTTAACGCCCTTCCTGAAGCAACCAGGCTCGAACGTGCAGCCTCACGATTAAAAGACTGTGACACAGACCACCGAGCTACCTCACACCTCGTAACCTGTACACGAGCAGCATTTATTATTACAGTTATCAGTTTTATGCAATGAATATGTTTCTTTACACTGAAACATGTCTGTTACCGAAACCTCTGTGGACTTTAATTTGAGCTGATCTAAAGGACGTGCTCAGTCTGTGGTGGCTGCAACCCCCTCCCTCCTCCCTCTCTGGCTCCAGCCTCTGTCTGCTGAACATGCTCATCAGGAAACTGGATGGACACATTTACTTCCAGACAGACGCCAGAGGAGCTGCGTTCATTAAACACCCCCCTGTGTCGTCAGTCCACCGGTAAACAATGACAACGAGGTGGACTGACGTAGAGACGAGCCTTTCATATCGCCTCCCTGCTGTCTCTAAGCCTGATGGGAGTCCTCACTCACTTTGTCTTTCTCTGTTTCCAATTACCAACCACCGTCTGAAAACCTTTATTAGAAATGACACATAGAAACTGTGTGTTTGTTGCTGTGTGTGTTCTGGTGTTCTCTGCTTACTTATGGCAAAAGCCTCAAGTTGAGTCTTTTTTTTTCTCCCTAAAGAAGCAAAAGCTCCATAAAAAAGTGTGGCACCAACTTCAAAAGGGTCACACATTTTCTGTAATTTTTCCTTCGTTTAAATCAATTGGACTCCCTGTAAGCAAGTTATGTAACCTCCATCACCGTGTCTTTGTGGTGGAACCCAATTCTCTGCAGGAGGAGATGAGGGTATGATGAGAGCTTTGGGGGCGGGGAGCACAAAGCCTTGTGTTCATTGCAACGCTTCAAAGCCCTTTCTGTATCTCCACCATTAAGCCCCTGAGAATGACACATTTGTGACAGTGTTACATCACACGACATGCCCCGAAGGCTCCCGCTGCTCTGCCATGAAAGACAGCTCATTCATGGGAAGTTTTACTATCTCGGTTGCCAACAGAAGCACACCAGTCCATGACAACAAGAAGGTTTGCTCTGTGACAACGCAGCTGAACGAACCCACCTGTGGAGCTGATTGTACCTTAGAGAGTGGTCAGTTTCACCCACTTCCTGTACAAAGACAATGTGTCCACTGTGGACTAATTGTAATCCCATGATGTCAGTCACATGCTGGGCTTCGCAAGACCTTCAAAACACTCAGGAGGCAAGGATTGATGCAGATTATGTTACCTGAAGAGGATAAAGAGTCAAACATTAATTTTACATGACTGCTTGTGTTATTGGTATGGAAGGATCAAAGTAGGATAGGAATACCGTAATTTCTGGACTATAGAGTGCACCTGAGTATGAGCTGCTCACACTAAATAAAAAAATAAAAAAACATTTTGTACATATATAAGCCACGCTTGTGTATAAGCCGCAGGTATTCACGTTGTAACATGAGTGGCAGCATACAGCAACTGAGAGATACATGCAGCTCTTGTTGTAAATCAAGAATCAACTACCAGGTGGCGTTTTGTAGACTTTATTTTACTGTTTAACACACAGGACTTCATAACAACCACCTCCCTCACTTATGCTTCCTCTACTGAATGGCCTAACACAAACTAACACATAATGAACACAATCACTAAAAGAACAATGCTAAACAGCTAACGAAATTAACAATGAACATACATTTGACTCATAATCCTTCCCTGAGGCCATGTGACCAACAGTCAACCACAATGAACCCCAGAATGCTACAATACGTACCAGTAACATACACAAATAGGTACAGTAAATGTTATTTTTCTGAACAATGCCAGTAACATGGATGGTTTAAAAAAAAATACAGTAGCCTACCAGGAAGTCATTGATGGATTTATTCCTCCTGCTGCAAGTTTGTCCTCTGCAGAGCAGGAGTTGCTCTGTGAGCATGTGAGACTCACATGCTCTGCACATCCACCCTAATGGGGAGTGGGGATTCCCCCTCCCCGTTCTCTCCTCCCCTCCGAGTTTCATTGGTTTGACAGTGACCTGTTTGGTAATTTCACTGGTCAGATTTTTTAAAATCTTTTATTTAGACAGGTAGTCTCATTGAATCACGAGGACCCACCCCCCAAGAGAGACATGTATCAGGCAGCTCTGTGAGCGCCTGGGTGTGACAAAGCTAAATGTTTTTGGCTGCAGGAAGCTCATTAAAAAAAATCCATAAATTAGCTGCAGCATTGTAAAATCCCTGGGGTTCAAAGCATGTGAAAAAAGTAGTGGCTTATACACTGGAAGTTATGGTAAGCAGGTGACATTTTTGTCCATCTTGGTGGAGCGAAGTGGGGAATTTATAGATCGTCGGCCCATCCATCCATTCATCTAACTTGAGAAATAAGTGAGGTATCAATTTCCATTTTATTGTGTGGCTGCATCTTGGCGTAAGAAAGGTCCCTATCAAAAATTAGGTTGTCATGCCATTATCCAAGATAGCTGCAACTATATACAGGTCCTTCTCAAAAAATTAGCATATTGTGATAAAGGGCATTATTTTCCATAATGTAATGATAAAAATGAAACTTTCATATATTTCAGATTCATTGCACACCAACTGAAATATTTCAGGTCTTTAATTGTTTTAATACTGATGATTATGGCATACAGCTCATGAAAACCCAAAATGCCTGTCCCAAAAAATTAGCATAT
>NC_056500.1:38249664-38329751 GCF_014905685.2 Nematolebias whitei
ATATGCTAATTTTTTGGGACAGGCATTTTGGGTTTTCATGAGCTGTATGCCATAATCATCAGTATTAAAACAATTAAAGACCTGAAATATTTCAGTTGGTGTGCAATGAATCTGAAATATATAAAAGTTTCATTTTTATGATTACATTATGGAAAATAATGACCTTTATCACAATATGCTAATTTTTTGAGAAGGACCTGTACAAGAAAAGAAGAACTATTTTCTCCACAGTGTAACTCCTACCCACTTGGATATTAAGGTTTACTTCTATTTCAGTCCAGAAAATCATTCATCTTGAAAACTATAAACATTTATTATTCAAATCCTTCAGCAACGGGGGACATTTGCACTTTTTATTTTGGCAGTCATTAGGTGATGCAGGGAAACCCTTCTTTAATAAAATGATGAAATAGTCAGCAGTGAATGGCTGATCATTGTTTTATTCACTGAAACCTAAATATGTTCTTTTGTGATTATAAGTTTTATGTAGCACATGTAAACATTAAATGTGTATTACTATATAATCTATGTTTGCAGAGAGCAGAGTTGAAGCAGACAAAGGTTAGAGGCAACATGCTGTGCCTTACTAATCTACCAGTATATATGAACCAGCAACAATACTGCACACAATACTGAGCATCTGACCAATAACATGACTTAAGTTTGACCTTTTACCTGGACTCCAAGTCTTTTTTGTAGCAGAAACTAGACCCTCCTGTTTGTACGAGGCTCACTCTTATAAATCTGATGGCTCCCTTCAATAACTTGTTTTTTGTCCTTGTTTACATATTAAGAGTTCCAGTTTCATTATAACTTTAATTCCAGTAGTTTATCCACCAAATTGGGATGAAGTACTTGTGTCAGTAGTTTTTAAAACAAGCATGGCGTGCATTGGATTTAGACATTGGCTCTTCTCCACCCATAGTCCCAGATGCAAGTAAACACATAGTTTGCATCACATATCTATCTAATTGGTATTACAATGATACTACAGTGGTTTCTGATCCAGGACTTTTAAGGTCTACTTATAAAGTGATGTGGTTTGAAAGTTGTCTTGCTTGAGACCGATGTGACGTGCAAAAATAGATTAGAAACAATATTACAGATTTCTAAAACACATCTGATGCTTCCTTAGTTCTAATGTGCCTGAAAATATCCCTATGATATTTCAATGTATTGTTCATCTTCTTGGTGTGTTTCTTGAACTCAAGAGTTGGACTCCAAATCACTACTGTGTTTTAGTTATCACGGTTGGTTTAAGTTTGGATGCAGACTCTACATGAGGTATTGGAGAACGTAAAGCTTTGGGCATGGATACCAATATTGCGGAACTGATGTGGAAATGAAATAAACAGAATATATAGAGCTTAGGATGAGTGGGAGATTGACTGCAAGTTGACTGGAAAAACACAAAAGAGGCTGAATGAGGGTGAATGGGAAATGGCATCAATGAACACAGGAAGGTAAAACTCAAGAATCAGAAGAAACAGAAAATAAAACATTAAGTCCAAAAAGGGAAACTTAACCTGATCTTAAACACAAAGACATTCAAAAAGTAATCAAAATACACAAAATTAATGTGACAACTTGGTGGCTGCTTGTTCAGTGTTTCACACATTGACTGTTCTTAGCATTAGAATATCAGCATCATCACCCACCAGCAACATACAAAGTTTGTACAAATCAAACAACAGGTACCCAAAAACTGTTCCTTGTGGCACTTGTTTGTTTACTTGATAACCAAAACCTGACTGAAGTTTTGGGCTTGAAGTGACATGATATTAGACAATGAAGTTAAAGTTAATCTTCTCAAATTAACACCATAAAGCCTAAGTAAATAGAAGCATACTCACATTGTTTTTATGATGAAGTTATGAGCTGTTTTCCAGACAAAAGGTGCAGAAAAATCCCTCATTATTCCACATTTACCTTCAACAGACCACATTTAAATTGCACAAAATGTGCACCTTTCTGCACCTCTTTGCACTTATGTCAGAAAAGGTCAGTAAAATCATTAATGCACACTGAATGAGTTGCTTTTGTAATTGCTGGGATGCTTTCCTGATGCTACACGCTACATTGAAAATACCCTCATCTGAGGGACTTTTGTGACAGATCGAGCTAAATCAACACTGACTTCTTGTTTATCTTTGTTTTTTATTAGCCTTTTTTATACTTTTTAGTTGAGTCTATTGTGTTGTTTAAGCCATCACTGCATACCCAGTACAGGAGTCAATATGTTTCTGCAAGGTCACATTCCTTGCCTCCCATGTCGTCTGTGCCAGACTCAACACCCCCCGGCCCTAAGCAGTGCCTCCTCCTGCTGTCCCCTCCCCTATGACACATTCTCTCTTACTTCCTGTGTGAGGAAGCTGGAGGTCATCCAGTTTATTTTTCCCACCTGTAACTCTGAAGTGAACACATATACATGTTCTCCCTGGAGAAAGAGATTTGGCCTTCTTATGTTTATCACCACACAAAATAATAAATGTGAGGGTTGGGAATAAAATGAATGTTCGTTGTGGAGAGCTCACAGCTGCAGTTTCCTGAAATGACAGTTAGTGAACCTCTTCCAAAAATTGGTTCAAATGTCTCAGTCCTGAGTGCCTCTTCTCCTGTTCCCTCGGCTGTGGGATTTTGAACGGGAAACCATGGTGTGAGGGGAATTTACAGCAGGAACTCTGCTTGCTGAACTCTGAGTTACAACAACACAAGTCTCCCCTGCCCTGCCCTGCCTGAGGAGGCATTGTGGCATTATTCCCTGTTTAGCAGTTAAAGAGATTGGCATGGGACTCAAACATTATTTTTAAGTTTTAAAAAAAGCCCTACAGAACATCAAGCTTTTATTTTTTGCCTGACTATTTTTAGGATGCTTCACTTCCTGCCATGGCACTGAACAATTGAAGCAAATGTAAGGCCTCAAATATAAGAGATATGATACTTAGAGATGCTTGGTTAGGTAAAACTGTATATCATGATACTATCCAAGAGAGCAGCTACAGTACTGGACATAAATGATGTAATCAGGTCTGTCACATATTGTTTTGTTCTATTTTGCCATAAATATAGAGGAAAATTATGAAAAGTTAGCAAGTATTTAGGTAGTTAGTGATTTTTACAGATTTTTTTTTTGCTACAGTCATTGTTGTATTTCGGGGTTATACCCTTTTGAACCCCTTGTTTTGCTTTAAGGATTCTAATATATTGCAGACGATGATGTGAAGATCCCCCGCTGTCCCCAGACTAATGAATCAGTCCTGACGCTGCAGGTTCTGTCACTCTGGTTAAATCCCTTTGGTTGTCAAGGAGAGACCCTTGAGGTGCCTGTTGTAGCAAAAAAAAAAAAAAAAAACTATATGCAAGATCTTTGTGTAACCATATATGATGTGATTACAGTTGTTGTCTTTTCTTGGCGAAGTATTCTAGGGAATCTTGAGAATGCAGTGGGCTCCCCATTATGAGTGATAAGTTGTGTGGGGTGTTGAGCATGCACAAAGAATGGAATGCATAAAGAATTGTCTTTAGTGAGGTGCAATTGTTTCATAATTATGGTGGCAGGGTATCTGAGTCCTGGGCAGAGCATCATAGCAGCAATGGAAGCATATGCATCCATGATTTAGGGCCTGCACACACTGGTGTGTTTTTGGTCCTTGAGAATTTGAAGGACTGTGCACTCTGTCCCCATGCAATACAAACCTATCACACTCCCACCATGCAAGTAATGCTCCAAGTATTTTGTTGCAACACTTTTAGCAGTGTTGTCGCTATGTGCCTTGTGTCCCCTTGCCCCTTCTGCTACAACCAAAAGGACAATGCCAAGCTCTCAGCATATGTCTGCAATGACCAATGTGCTTTCTATACACCAAAAAAAATACCATATCATCCTCATTTGTACTTTATTCACCCTGTGGATGCAAAGCAAGACACACTTTTTTCATCATGATCAGGCCTTCTGGATGAAAGGAAGAAGTTTGGATGTGGGTGATGTTTTATACATGTGGCACTGATGGTGGAGACCCAGAAGTCTCCTATCTCTATAGGACAATTTCAACATTGTGACAAGGTCATGGAAACAGACTAGAGAAAATGTTATACCTATGGCAGTAATGTCATGTTTGGTTGATGTGATCTTCTAATGCAGATTTACAATTTGACACAGTCCAAAAGAGTTGTACTAGGCAGGGCCTTGGATGTGGTATGATGGACAATGGTAGTAAAGTCATGGGAATGTGTGGTGAGGGTGTAGAAGAGCCACTTGGAGATACAGAAACTAGCAAGGACTATACTATTTGGCAAATACTAAGAGCCTAGCAGCATAATGACTGCCTTCACACTGAAGGAGATTTTTGAAATTTGCCATAATCCAATATTGTTTAAATAGATTGTGGAGGTTGTGGAGGATGAGGTAATCATTGACTGTGTCTTCTCAAATCAACTATAAATAAAGCAGCTCAAAAACAGGCAAATAACATTAATTTTTCAAGGTTGATTTTTAAAATTGTTATATGGTCACACAACGCCACTTTGATCGCAATCGCTGTTTGGACGAGACCCCAGAAGACTTTAAGCCCACTGTAGTTTCCATGCCAGGTCAATTATCTGGATCTGCGATTTTTGTATTTCATCAAATCCACACAGATACTCCAGTTATCAGTATAAAAACAGTTGCATCCAAAATGTTGAACAGTCAAACGTTCATTTGGACCAACAATGAGGTTGGTTGCTTCTACACATTATAAATCTAGCGAGACGTATGCCAGTGTCCCCATTGCTGAGGGATTTGAAAAGTGCATATTCAAGTGGGTAAGAGTTACACTGTATGAGAACAGTGGTACATTTTTTTTTTTTTTTTGAAATGGTGGAGCCAGGGGGTGGCCAATGGTGACCTTGGCCACGATAGGTTCATCTTCAGCCACCTGAAGGCCACCCCAGTCATTTGAATAAACTATACTTGTAGGCAATACAAAAACTAGAAAGCATAGTTTCTTCAAATTATCAGGGTGGCATATAGTGGTGGTGACCATCTTGTATTTCGACATGACTACCCAATTTCTTGAAAGGGACCTTCTTAAACATAGGTAGATGTAGCCTCACACCAAAATGGAAGTTGGTACCTCACTTATTTTTCAAGTTATTCAGCTCACAATTTGCACAAATGGAGAGTATTTCCAATTCCTCTTCTTCTTGTTGGAGGGGCAAAAAGATTCAAGAAGATGTAAGCTATTGATTGCACCGTAGTAAATGTGCAAATTCTTCTGCTGTCAGGTAAGTTGTGCTTTCCCATAAAACAACGCTGGGAATTTAGAAAACTTCTACCCTGAGATATGGATTTGAAAAGTTATGGTGTCAGAGAATCTGAACACTATTGTTGAGTGGACAAATGGCTGGAATGCAGAATAATTCATTTTCAAAAGTGTCACGTAAACTGGGACCTACAAAGGCACTGGTACTGTAATCCTGTTATTATTATCAAGTATTTGACGCTTCATCAACGCCTTAGAAAAACGTGTCAACTTGTCCAAAAAAATTAGTTAAATTATATTTTCTTTTTGTCTCCTCTAGGTACATATTTAAGGCTTTCCTTCACAGAATCATGGCCCAAATGTTACAACCTCTCAATAGACATCTTGCTTTTTATGATGTGTGTTTTTGTTTATTTTTTCCACCCTGCATTCGAAAATAGGGAAGTTGTTTTTTGGAAACGTGGCATTATAACTCAGTGAGAGTGGAGCTGCAGGACAGATGGATTGTGTGGCTGCAAACAAATCATCACATCAAAAGGACTTTCATACAATCACTGTCATAACCAGGCACACCCATACACACATATTTCAACTATACTGACACATTTCTTTGTCTATGCTGGTAAATACTGAGCAGTTCATTGTTTCTCGCTGGCATTTTGATCATAGACCCTCTCATAATGTTTACATACACTGGTTTAAGTCCACTCAGAACCACCACCCTCCCTTTCCTGTCTTCCTCAGTGGGTCAGTATGCTGTAAGGTAGCCTTCAGATGTAGATGCATGTTTCTGGCATGCTGTGCACTTGTTTTAAAGAGCTGACATGTGGATTGTGCTCCTTTAAAGATTTTCCTTTCAAATCCAGGTTACAGTCTGTTTGTTGTACCACAGGAAAATATGAGACTAAAAGTAAAAGAAAACTGATGTGGTGCTGTGACACAGACCCAGCTGGTTTGTATTTGAGTGTTTCGAGAGAAAAAAGTCACACACACTTTGCAAGCAGCATGATTTAGATTCTTTAACCTATTCATTCACAATGCTATCATAGAGGCCAGTCTGGTATAACAGAGACACAAACTAAAAGTTAATACATGGGAATCCAACCTTATCTCTCTCAGCAAACCTCTGGAGAACATAAAGCAAATTGCCCGTGATGAGCGCAATGCTATCAACAAGCTGAAATAATCCATGCTGGGTGCAATACCTTCACTTGGGCCAAGCAGCGTGATTGTCTCGTTTTGTCAAGCGTGAAGCTCAGTGTGGGATGTAATGGAGGTCAGCCCCAACAGTACATCCTGCTTGCAACTGCGCATTACAAACTGCACTCCCCTAAATAGCTTCTTAACCTGAACTAAACCAGATGGGTCTGATGGCTCCAAAATGCAAATATTTTATTTGTGAGAAAAATCTTTTGATATTAGACCTAACTGAGGATGGCAGCACGAACTGTGAACACAGTCAAGCCCCATTTTCAACGTCTTAAAGTTATTGTCCCTCATCGCGTATTGAAGAGGGGGAATTGGAAATACCATCCATTCATCTGTTCATGTAATAGGTGAGGTACCGACTTCCATTTTGGGGTGTCGAGAGATTCCTTTTGGAAAATTGGGTTGACTTGTCAAATCCAAGATGGCCACCGCCATATATACATGTAAAAGGGCCTGAGCACTTGAGGAAACTACTGTATTCTTTCTAGTTTTTATATTGCTTAAAAGTATAGCTTCCTCAAATGACTGGGAGACCAAAGATGGCCAAGGCCACCACTGGCCACCCTCTGGCTCGGCCATTGCACTTGGTCATGCTGCCTGGGACAAGACAAACAAAGCTACCTCTTTTCTACACAGTGTAACTGCTACACACTTGAATATCTTGCAGCATTAAGGTTTACTTGCATTCCCTGTTCAATTCCATTCCAGAAAAACGTTCATTTTGAAAACTTCAAACATTCACTGTTCAAATTCCTCAACGACGGGGTACATCGGCGTATCGCTTATTTAGTCTTTTTATCCTCATACAAGAAATGTAAATATAGTTATGGCCCTGTGTCTGGTCACATGAAATTATTGCACATTTAATCCCTCTTTAAATATTTTGTTTGTACCAGATTCTTATGAATATACAGTGCAGTTAAAAGTTTTAAGTTAGCTATATTTACTTGCCAAGAAGCTAAACTTTCTTCTAATCGTTTAAAGTAATATTGATTAGTAGTTCATCAGACTTTAGAAAAGTACTTTAAAGGTTTTTTGTTTTTTTAATTTGCTGCATTTTAACTCATTTCTCGCTGTATTTTGTACTTGGCCATGGCAGCATATTGTGCAGTGGGGGCTTAAAAATGGGAAAAGAGGACCAGAGGAGGACAAAAGAAGTGTTAGACCTAAAAAAGAAAGTATCTCAATGTTGTGTCTTTAAAAAAGAAGAAAAAAACCCTGAAACAGGACATGAGATGCATTATTTTATGTATGTGAATGTTTCTGTAAAGTGCCCTGAGACAACTTTGTTGTGATTTGGCGCTATATAAATAAATTGAATTGAATTGAATTGAATTATTCTTCAGTCTATCAACCATGACAAGTTTTTAGCTGTTATCTTTCTGGGAATCACCTTTTTGGTGCTAAAATATTATTTTCCAGTTTCCAAACTGTGTTTTCTTTGTTACTTTTCATGCATTAAACTACAGACATGAGAACAAATTATCTTTGTGACATACTGCAGGTTATAAAGTAACTGAAGATCCAATTAAAATATGCTTAGTTTTCTGTTGTGTCAACACGACATCTGTTCATCCGTTAAAGTTTAGGGTTAGCTTTTTATGCTTGAATGATTCTTAGGTCAGAGTTAAGTAATTTAACAAACATTCCTCTGAAAATGGTCAGGAATTTAACAAAAAAAAAGATTTTTTTTTTTTTAAAGCTGTGAAAATCTGATTGTATTAATCAAGAACACTAAAAAAATAAAGTTTGCTTGGATGGATTGACTAAATAAAAGATTGGCTGAAAACTTTTGCACAGTACAGTTTAAACCAGTAAACAAACTGATATAACAACAACAATAATATTTACCAGTAAATCTTTATCAAGCTCAAGATTATTGTAGTTCCAGTGTGGATGTTAGTTTAAAATATTCTGATATATGACTTGGTGTTTATATGTTAATGTATAAGTGCGGCTTTGACTGCGTGGCCATTTGAAATGAAGTCATACAAGTTTTCTTGTTTTTCAGCTTGAATATAAAAACTATCAGCTGACAATTACCAACTATTAAATACGGATTTAATGACCATTTTGAAATCATCATGACATGAAGTCTATACCTGAAGCTCTGGTTTTTGTTTTTCTCTCGGTGACTAATCCTCTTCACGGAGCCCAGAGTGTGGTGGTGCTCGCCTGATAAAAGCATCAGATTTAATCAGATTTATCCGATCAGCTTAGCAGCAGTAATGGATTTTATTGTGCTGCTTTTGTTCGTCGCAGTAGCTTAAATGCTTCGTTACGTAATGCTCCAAATACGTTTCTCACCAAATGCAGTAGAGTGTTATATGTAATATGCTATACTTGTTGTCCCATTTGCTGTGCCTTGTTAATAAAAATCCAGTTTTTTCTACTCTTTTAGTAAATATTTGTAGTATTTTTATAAATTTAAATACCTTATCCTTTCATCATGCCTTTGTTCCTTCAATATTCCTTCTTTGCCTCTCCTCTGGTCTTTTGATTTCTTCTCTGTGATGTGTTGAGCTTCAATTGGACCTGGGCAGGTGGAGCCTGATGAGAAGCAGGTTGCCTTGGTTACGTCATTGAAGTTGATGCGTTTCGCGTCTAGACAAGCTGGGATTGTTTCAGAGATAGGATGTGTGGTAACAGAAGCAAGGCAAATAGTAAAAAACTAGTTGTGATGAAATGCCCTTGTCGTGACAGCAAACCACTCAGATATTCACAGAGAGCGCTGGAGCTTGTGTCAGAAAGCACTTAGGAGTGCACACAAATTTGCACTCACTCACTCAGACACAAACGCACACAGGCAGAATAGAATATGAGAACATTGCAGCGCAGGCTGGATATGTCCCAGCAGTTCCTGCGCTGATGCTCGCTGCAGCAGATGGGAGCGAACAGTCGGGACTCGAACAGAGCAGTGAGGAGGAGAGTGAGCAGCAGAGCTGAGCCCGCTGCAGTGATCAGATCTGGAAGTTCAGAGGAGACGTAGAGCTGGCACACCAAAGATTAAACAGATCAGAAGCAGGTGTGGACTAACGTGGGTGAGTTCAGGCGGATGCTCGTCAGTATGTCTCACTCCATGAGGCTGCTGCTGCTACAGAGGTCCTTCAGTGACCACATCAGGTCCTCGACCTCCAAAGCTCTGGATATGCTCAGCAGGCCTACCAGAGAAAGTCAGCTGGCAGGTGAGTGCTAACAGTATGAGCTGAGTCAGCAGGTGCATGTGCTGTAATTTAGTTTGTGCAGTTTCATTTTTTTATTGTGTGGTAGAATTTGCACAGTCATTGTCTGAGAGGACGACAGTCTGCTTGAAGGTTCATGTGGAGTCACCTTTGTTTACAAGACAGGACACTGTCTTTTAGTGGATGGGTGTGGAGGCTGGAGCTTAGAAACATCTGCATTCACTGTGTTGCCCTTTTTTTCCACACATCACAGACTCTTATTCTGCTTTGTCATTTGAGCAGCCTTCCTGCAGATGCTTTAGGTGTGGTTTGGCCACTGTAAAACTGGACTGAGTCCATTAGACTGGAGTTTCTCTTCCAAGCATGTTCTAAATAATACAGCATATTCCTCCATAATATAAAAGCAGAAGCTTGAGGACAGATTACCCGAGGTGCTCTTACAACCAACTGGATGATGTCAGCTACAATTTAATTTTACAGTTGTCTTCTTGTTTTTCTTTTGGCTTTTCCCTCTTCAGAAGTCCTCCTCCATCTCACTCCGTCCTATGCGTCCTCTGTTCTCACTACAACTACCTCCATGTCCTCTCTTCCTCTCTTGTCTTTTTCCTGGTATCTGCATTTCTAACATCTTTCCACCAATATACCCATTGTCCCTCCTCTGGACATGTCCAAACCATCTCAGTCTGGTCTCTCTAAGTTTATCTCCCAGTTGTTCAACCTGTGCTGTACCTCTGATGATCTCAATCCTAATCTTATCCATTCTTGTCACTCCTAAGGAGAACTTCAACATGGCTACTTCCAGTTCTGTCTTCTGTGTTTTTGGCCATGTCTCTGTCTCCAGACCATACAACATAGCTGGTCTCATCAATGTCTTGTAAACTTTTTCTTTGACCTTTACTGACACACTTTTGTCACAAATCACTCCTGGAACTTTTGTCCATCCACTCCATCCTGCCTGGACTCTCTTCTCCCCATTTTCCTGGAGGGTGGACCCCAAGTCCTGAAGTACTTGAAGTCAGTGCAAACCTCCACCTCTCTAAATTATCTTCCACCTGTTCCCTAAAATGCATCTCTGTACATCACTCTTGTTCATAAAAATGTGCATCAGCCCACTACTCCATTCCTCAGAGATTTTGTCACTCTCAAAAATGCCATTATGAAAGAAATCAGTTGAAATCTTCACACCCTTCAGATGATCATAGGTACTTATGAATCTTATTTTAAAGAAGGTCACACAATTTCCCAGAGTCATTTCTCTGTCACTTTCTTAATGTTGAGTATCACTTTCCTACATACAGTGCAGGTTATGGTCCAAATAATTACAAGCAGATATAATTAGAGGCCTCCTGGCGAGTCTCTCTTTGTATATGTGGAGTTCCTCAAGGCTCTGTACTTGGACCAAAGTTATTTATTTTATATGTGAATGACTTAGTGAATGTATCAGGACTCCTCAAATGTGTCCTTTTTGCAGATGACACCACATTTTTTTTTGTTTGGGTAAAGATGTAAAACGGATGTTGGAATTGATGAAGACAGAATTTGATAAAATACAAACTTGGTTTAAACTTAATAAATTATCATTAAATTTAGATAAAACTAAATACATGATATTTAGTAACAAAAAGAGAACTGTTGATGATCCATTTAAAATTGAGGGTGTTGAGATTTGTAGAGTTAAAGAGATGAAATTTTTGGGTGTAATCATTGATGAACAGCTAACATGAAAAAATCACATAAATTCTGTAAGAACAAAAATATCTAAATCTATTGCAGTACTATACAAAGTCAGGGAATTATTAAATGATAAAGCTCTGTACATGTTGTATAACACAATCATTGTTCCACATTTAATCTATTGCATTGATGTTTGGGGGAAAGCGTGTAAAACATTTACAAAACCTATTTTTATTTTACAGAAAAGAGCTGTAAGAATCATCACCAGAAAGCATTACAGTCACCCATCAAGCACATCATTTCATCAACTGAAGTTATTGAAGTTCCATGATTTGGTAGATTATAGTATTTTATCAGTTATGTATAGGGCTCAAAATAACACATTACCATTAAATATCCAAAGAAATTTTGTTAAAAGACAAAGTTGTTACAATCTTAAGGGGTTAGAAATATTTGTCAAACCAAAATTCAGAACTAGTCTGAAGGGAAGGTCTACCTCAATCCAAGGAGTTGGATTGTGGAATGGTCTAGAGAGTGATGTGAAAAATGCCAAGTCAATGTGTACATTTAAGAAAAAGATCAAAACTGAATTGTTAAAAAAAAATATATAAAGTAGCTTAGTGTGTGTTTTGTATTAGAATTAGAAAAATTAAAAAGAGTTATTAATTTTGTTCTGTTACTTGAAAATTATTATGATTGAAATAATTGTTGAAAAAAGGGGCAGATATAATAAGATTTTTCTTCTTCTGCTGCCTTTCATTTTAAATCTCTTGTATATTTTTATATTGTTATGGAATTGTTTTGTATTTTTTAAGATGAGTAAACTTTATACCATACCATACCATACCATATTATCCTCACTAGCATGTCCAACAATTTTCAGTCAGGTCATCTGGATGGTTTCTTTTTTTGTGCTGAGACATTTCACCCTCCATCCAGAAGGCTTCATCAGTCTGAGGAAACACCAAACAAAACTGATTCTCCCCCAACAGCTTACTCCAAAGTGGAGTTATGTTGGTGCTAAGACGGTCTCTGGGGCACACCCTCCCCCCAGTGCCTGCCCTCTCCCTCATCGACAGTCATGTCAAACTGGTTCAAAACTGGTCCAGATGACCTGACTGAACATTGTTGGATTTTATACCTGGATTATTGAGCATGGACTTTGGTCTCATTGGCGTGTGTTTATCTGCTTATTAGTCTACTTTATAATGCATAGAGCATAAATGTACGTGTGTATTTTAAGATAAAATGACAGATGAGTTCTTGTGGTTCAGAATCTCAACTTCCCATCAGTCTTAGCAGCTCATGCAACCACACAACTCAGGCTTGTATCAAATAATACTCACTGGTTTATACCCTCTGAGCATTTTAAACATCCTAAATTTCTTTAGATATCTTGGCTAAAATTGGCTAAACTTGGTTTAAAACTGAGAGTTTAGAACATTGAGTCTGCATTCAGCAGAAATTAGTGATAATAAATAAACACTGCGGAGTGGAGGACTCAAACCCCAAATATCTGTTTTTAAGCACTCCTCACATCCCACTACACAGTTATTTTGACATTATTAGTTTATTATTATTATTATTATTACATAAATGATCTTTCAGCCAACGACTAGACTCAGTGAGCTCAACTATCTATGTACTACGATGACAAAAGACCAAAAAAGACCTTTGTGAGCTCTCAGGTCAGAATCCTAATTTACACCAAGAAATCTTTAAAAAATGAAAATCCAGCTCCATCCTTTAGGTCAGCTCTCACCTCAACAAAGCAGTTCAGTTTTTTTAAATCATTAATATAAGCACAGTATGAGCAAATGAAAAAAGAGGTTTTAAAATGCTAAACCTCAGTGTTAAAACACTGAATAAACCACTTTTTAACATAACTTCACATCTTACATGTTTGGAGTAATTTGTTTGTTCTAAATATCCACAGATCCATCAATCCATTATCTTTACCCACTTCTTCCTTTTAGAGTCACGGGGGGTCGTGCTATATATTTTTCTCTTCTTTTTGGCTGCTCCCTTCTTCAGGGGTCGCCACGTAATATGAGGTTTAGTAATTGTTTTTACGCTGGTGCCCTTTCTGATATAACCACATCCTCTGAGCTACAACAGCCCTACATGTGGAGCAGAGAGCTGCCATCCAAGGCGCCCAGGGGAGCAGCTTTCCCACTGTTTGACCCCTCTCTATATGACAACATCAATAAAAACAACTAGCTTCGTCATGCCTGTCAGCCTCTTCAGGCAGAAAAAGGATATACTGTAAATTAAACCTTTCAGCAGATAATGAGTCCGTATGGACGAGCTGAGATCCACATTTTGAATCAGTTTCTGACTATTTCAGTTCTCTTTGCATGTGTTTAATCAAACTGTCATAATGTTTTACATTTGTCAGTAAATCCTGAAACTCTTCAGGTCTCTTTCAGGGTTCAGAGCCAAAGTGGTTTTAGATGAACGGTGGTGTGAACCGCTGAAGTACGAGTCAGAGGGAGACAGGTGAGCGGTTTGTGATCAATCACAGACAGGAGCTCTCAGCACATCGTGTTCAGAAAGTGCTCACTGAATTATGTCAGCACCTCTCAGCTTTATTGGCCTCCGTGCCACTTGTGCTGACATGTTCTTTTTGTTCTTCTACCGTTCTTTTACCGTGCACTCCACAGTCGTGAGCTGAATTTTGCGTAGCAGCGTCTAAAGGTGATAATTACAGAAAAATTCACCTCATTTGTTAAATCTGATTCCAAACCTACAGTAGGCCTGTTGGCGTGTCTCAGGCTTTGCTGTATGATGTCATAATCAGCTGCACCCGGGCGAAGATTATTTCTTGTTCTTGATTTGTATCACGTCTGGCTACTGGAGAAATCTGATTAGTTTAAAGTTTATCCCAAAGTTCATGGGCTAAAAAGCATAGTAATCAGAAACTGACCAATAAGAAAAAAATATTATCATTCTCAAAGAATCCGTCCAAAGGACCTGACCCAACCTGGTTAGAATTTTTAAAAATATATATATATTGGTGAAACGGTTTAAACATTTGCTTCATACAAATATGTTGAAAATGTCTGAATAGTTTCTGCGTCAGTCACTAACAAAATGCCATTGTATGTTAGGAAATGATGTAATCGTGTTGCTGAGCTTTTGCTACTTTGGAAGCTTTGGAAGGTGGATTTATTTTTTCTACCTTCCAGTTTGACCTTGGCTGTCAAGGCCTGTGCGTGACTCTAAACATGCATAAAGCTATGATATATATTATTGTAACGACTGCAGCAATACCCAGATACAAGGACCGAAGAGAACAGATACCAAGACTCAAATACGTTTACAGTGTTTATTTACAAAGGTGGAAAAATCATTGATTGTGCCAGGGAGGGAGCTGGAATACTCAAGAGCAAGGAGATGGTTACTGTTACTGGTATGTCGGCAGGGTGGGGGGTAATGTTGTTACTGCTCTTTCTTACGGTAGAGGTAGGAGTCAGTTGTGGGGAGAGCGGACTCAATGGTCCCAGGTTGAAGAAGTTGCACATCAGAATAAAGGTTCCAGGCAGGAGACAGGCAGGTGGTAGGAAGGCATGGTGGCAGCTGAGGAGGCATAGGAGAGCTCGAGGTCCACAGAGGGGAATCCAGGGGACAGGAGGACATCAGGGATTATACTCTGAAAGCACAGAGAAATACACAATTTGTTACCATTTAGTTTAACTCACAAGTAGATGGCTACAGAACTACCATTGGCAGGTAATTCTCCAGTGTCTGCTGAATGTCCTGTGCAGCCTTTTATGCTCCTCTTGCTCATCAAGCTGATGATCCTCAGGTGCTGCTGATTGGTGCTCAGATGTGGATGCAGGGAGCTGGCAGGGCAGAACTCCCACAATCATGTCTCTGAACTTCTATTGTCCATCCATCCATCCATCATCTATCCATTATCTATATTCTGGTGCCTGTCCATGGTTGTGTTGTGGAGGCACGGGTCCAGGAAAGATACCTAGAAATCACTCCTCCCAGCAACATCCCCCAGCTCCTTCTGGGGAATCCTAAGGTTTTCCCAGACCTAAGAGGATATGTTATCCCCACAGGGAGTTCTGGCTCTTCATCTGGATTTTCTCCTAGTATGTGCCATGAAAACCTTTAGAGAAAAGCATCCTAATCAAATATCCAAACCACCTCAGCTGAGGTCTTTTGAGGTGAAGAAGCAGTGGCTCTATGGCCAACCTGTGGAGGAAGCAGATGTTAGATGTTTTTATTGTTGCTAAGGTTACAGTGTATACCTCCTGACCATAGACGAAGACGTATCAGTAAATTATGAGTTTTGTTTAACTCAGGTCCTTCTTCCCCACAGCAGGCTGGAACAGTGGCTTTATGGACAAGGCTCCAATTCATTTATCTCACTCCTGCTACCACCGGCCATCACTCATGAACAATACTTCACAATACTTGAGCCAGAGCACACCAACCCCCTCCCTTACAAAAAGAGAATTGCACCTTTTGGTTTATAACCATGACCTTAGACTTACAGGCGCTAACTCTCATCTCGGGCGCTTCATACTCAACTGTGAACTGCTCCAGTTCAGGCTACGGGTCATGATCTGAAGGCACCAACAGAACCACCTCATCTGCTATAAAGCAGAGAGTTTACTCTGAGGTTCATCCTCCTCTCCACTAGTGAGCCTTGAGAAAATAAACCCCACAAACAGGATTAAAGACGAGGGGCATGTGTTTTTGTTTCAGTTTTCCCTTTTAAAATCAACATAGCAAGCATGGCAGGAAAGACTTTTGGCCACACCTTTTGTACCCTGGATGGTACAGTTACCTTCACACCCTTAGAAAATAGTTGGTTTTATGTTTCAGCTTTTACATCCTAACTGTTGTGTTGATGAGAGGCAGGAAGGCTGAGTTTTCTTTACTATGCTCCCTTTGTTTAGTCATAAATTGCAGCGCCACGTTAGTTCACGAATAATTCCTGAAAATATCTTTCTGATGTACTATGCTGTTATAATGTAAAATGTTACTTCTTTACATATAATTGCAAAACAGTCTCTTCTGATTAATATAATTAACAGTAACTGTACTTTCCGCATGCACAGCTTGTTGTTCATTGCTTCAAATTGGCAATATCACGTTGATTAGGTATGAGAGTCAAAAAACTTGACCAGAAATTCAAAAACTAAATGCAAACAAACAAAACTTTTATAATAAAAAATATTAAATGAAAGAGCTGATTAGGCAACAAAAGGCAGTCTATACAAAACCAAATCTGGAGCACAATAGGCAGCTGGGAGAAGGAACAATAAAGCAGTTAGTATGATGACAAGCTTGAAACTGAGGGGTGCTGAATTTCTGAGTTCCAAGTCAGAGAAACTATTTGGAAAGACCCCCAATACTGGATTTTTGACATGGAAAGTCAAAGATTTCTGACCAACTTCCACCTCAAATATTAACATGGCAGTGTTGCACATGAACAGTCCTCTATAGCTGCAGTAATAAACATTTTGTTTTCACTTGTGACAGTTTATATCTCAGCAATTCAGTCACAAATGCAGTCTAGCAATGGTTAGTCAACATGTTCCTGCACTGAATGGACAGAATTCAGAGAAATCCATTCTTACTGAGTTGTAGTGCGAACCGTGGTTAGCCTGGTCCTGCTTGGTTTTCAGCGTGCATCTGGAGCATGGTTGAGTTAGATCTGTCAGTCAGAGTCAGAGGTTCTTTATTGTCATTCGCACCTCATGTGGTACATGTGGTGGAGCGAAATTATGTACACAGGGTCCCAGTTACATCCAACAATAAAATGTAAAAGAAAAACAGTAATAAGATCTAAGATATGAACTAAGAAAAACATCAACTAAATATACACTAAGCACTAATAACATAAAAACACTGAACATCAGCACAAACATGAACATGAGTCTGTGTGAGCGGATGTGCACGCATGAACACATCAACATTGAAACAGATCAGCAGCAACATGAAACAGATCAGCAGCAACATGAAACAGATCAGCAGCAACATGATGTGATTCTTCACAGTGCTTATTCTGGTTAGAGATTCATGAGTCTAACAGTCTCAGGGTAGAAGCTGTTCCTCAGTCTAGTGGTTCTACACTTAATGCTCCTCAACCTCCTTCCTGAGGGGAACTGATCTGACGCCATTATCAGACCTGAGTTTTGATTTTTGAGGTACCGTAAATGGATTGAAGTGTTTTAATGCTGGGAGAGGTGATTATTGAGTGTGAACAGTTGGGCTCATTAACAGATGAAGGATCTTAAACAAAAAGAGTAGGAAGCCATATTGAAATGATAGTTTAGACACTTTTTGTTACTTTTCTTTGAGACTATAAAGTTGCAGGTATTATAGCTTAGTGCTCATGTTTGAGTGCACCTATATTGTCTTTTTGTCCCCAAATGTGTAATTGTTAAGTGTCAGTCAAGCTTTTGAATGAGTCTTAGCGATGGGTCAATGGGAGGTCCTCGGGCATGTTCCGGTCTGCTCCTGCTCTGCTTCTGTTGAAGGTTCTTGGTCTTTTGTGGCCCTAAAGGTCTCTGCAGAGACCCGACAGGGCCATTTCACGGTTGAAGGATGCAGAAAGAGGAAGTAAGTAGAGGTGACGTTAGCAGAGAGGTCACTGAATGCAAACGACTATGTAACAAATTAGCCTCAACGAGATAATTTCACAGCAGGAACGAAAGGTCTGGTCTCTATCCGAGCCTGAAAAGAGAAGCAACAGCAGAGAAAAAGTAATCTGGAGTGTGGATTGCTGTTAATGACAGTTGGAAGGTCAAATTAAGGACCACTGAGTTTATCTGCTTTTATTTTTTTGCTGGTTTCTCACACAGAGTTGTCTGGACAGAGGCATTGGTAAAGGCAGAGAACACAGGGGCTGCAGTGTGATTTTTGGCTCTTTTGGTCACAATCATATGGACTGAAAATAGCCTTGAGCAACAGATTTAAGAACTCCTTCATGATGCAAATCTCTCATCTGCTGCAACTTTTAAATATGCAAGAGGCAAAATGTACACATTTCAAACCAGAGGTTTTCTGACTTCCATTTCTAGTCTGGTAGTGGCCAGAGTTGTTCTGACTAACCATGAGCCATAAGCTTGCACAAAACTGCACAGTCAGGGTGGCAAACCAAGAGGCAGAACACAACGAGGCATGCAGTGATTTAATTGAAGTTTTTGTTTACCATACCATACCATACCATACCATACCACTTTATTTATAAAGCACTTAAAACAGCAACAAGGCCAACCAAAGTGCTGTACAGACAAAACAACAGGTAACACACAAAGCAAAATACATTTGTTTAGTCTTCAGTCATATGCAGTCTTGGTATGCATCTTGAATACACCTCACCTCATATTCGTCCAGATTAAGGACCTCTATCGTGGTAGATTTTTCTTACAATTTAGAGCAAAGCTCATTTGAATTATTAGTGGAGTTTGGTGAATAAATCTGCTGACCTGAGGGCTATCCGAGGAACAAATGACCTGACGTTCTGTCATACAGCAAGTTAAAGTTCTTTAACTTCCACAGTGGCTCACCTAATAGCAGGGGCTACTGTGGTAAGGTACTGTAAGCATGTTACTCACCTCACATGTCAGTGATTTAAACGTTGTTTCTTTTGCTCTTCATGGGTCAGTGTAGACACTTCACATGACTCATTCTGCAGAGCAGCTTAACGTGTTTCTCTTTGTTCCCTTGTTAGACGGTCACGTCTCTGTATGCCTTGACATTTAGGTCGAGCTGCGCCGTTTGTGACTATAAAAAGCTCCTCTTTATTATTTTACTAAGCGCTTCTTCACCGTCTGTGCCCGCATCACATCTGAGTCACGAGACTGGGAAGGAGTAGGCCAAGAGCATCTTTTGTTCCATGACTTCAGTTTGGGCCTGAGGTTTTATTGAAGTGCGTTTCATGAGTCGGGTTTGTTGCAGCTGGACTGCAGAGAAGGGTCCTTTTAGCAATCCCATCAAAGTGGTGTACGTATTCAGGGTTGACTGTTTTCATGTTTCATTTCGTTTGACATGTTGTTGAAAACCCTTGAGGTGTTTATTAATGAAGTAAAGTTGTTGGGCACTGTTTCTGTCCAGCGATTTAAAGTCCTCTAATGCCGTCTCACAAGGCCACTTGTTTCAAAGACTGGAATGTTTTTCTAAACCCTTTGACTCCAGAAAAGCTCGCACCAAACCTGTTTACTTTGCTTGTTGTACAGTGCTCCCTTTCCTTCCACCTCTCCTCACTTTCTCTTTTTAAACGTTTAAAGTAAGTCCACCTTGTTCAGCCTGACCTTCTCTCCAATAAGAGATTTGCTTATTTATAAAATAGTTTTCTCATATTTTTGTTCCTCTAAAAACCAAACCAGACTCAAGCAGGACGTCTGGCACATTTCCACTGGAGCAGCAAGAACCCTCTTGACTTCTCCTTGTTCCATTCACTGCCTGAGCTTCACTTCTTCAGCCCCCTCAACACTTGTCTTCTTCCAGAGTAGAACTGAGCTGGAACAAGGAGCTCAAGTGTGTGACGCTGCTGAAGATCAGATTATTGTGGTCCTGGCACTCACACAGCTCTTTTTTTTAGCACAACTCAGGATTCCTAAAGTGGTGCATGCAAATATTTGCACAAATGGTGGAATTCACTCCTGCCTTGGCACTGGAGAATGTCCTGTTTCACTCTGAAATGTTTCAGCCCACCGCTCCACTTCTTCCCTCCATCAGCAGAATCGTGTGGAGCGGGGCTGCTTTGCTGGCAGAAACAGAGCTGTCTTTATGAGACCGAGTCACTGTGTGGACGGAGTCTCTGCAGCTTTTACCAACACTGCAGGGTTGGTCAGGGGAGCTTTGTGAGAGCGGAGGCATGTGGCATCCATGACAAACTCAGGAGGGATGAAGCACGTGAAAAAGGGGAGCACAAACAAGTTTTAGTTTTAGTTTTTACGAGACTGCTTATATGAGAAATTAAAGGAATAAAAAGCCAATTAAAACCCTCCTGATTAGGTAAAACAGCTTTAAAAAAGTCAGATCTGTGCAACTTTTTACATTGCACTAAAACGTTAGTGCTCTTAAGTTTTCCCATAATTTAAAGTATGAAAGGTGTAAAAATGTTCCTCATACTCGGGCTGCCAGGCGCTCAGATTACATTAGAGGCTCAGAGTTTAGTGTTGATGAAGCGTTTATCTGAAATGACTTGTATTGTTAGACATGACCCGTCGCTCATCATTAGCCACACTCTGAACGAATCTGTTCCAGATGAGTCCTGAAGACAAGCGTCAGTGGCTCGTTAAAACCCGTCTCGTCTCTGGTGCCCGAGCTGCCTCCTGGGGCTCCTGACCTCACGTTTGTTTACTCGCCGGTGAGACTTTGTTTCCTGTGTGTCGGCTCTGACGGCTCCCAGCGGGTCAGACGTGTTTTAATTTACTGAATCAATTTGCAGGAAATCTGGGGCTATAATCCTCTTTGCGTTTGTTAACGCTTTTCACTCTTCTACTGATTGATTGGAGGAAAACACTTGTTAGTGTTATAGATTTAATGAAAAACATTGCAACGACATTAAAATGATTAATAACTGCAGAGAACACATTGAGTTCAGGTATTGATATGAGAAAGCAAGGCTAATGTTGATGTTAGCCTAAATTTGCCTCAAACTAAAAATAGAGCATTAAACAGATAAACAAGTAAAAGATTAAAGAGTGATAACTCATTGTCCCACGTATTGGAGCGAAGAGGCAGAACTGGAAATACCCTGCCTGTTGTGAGCACGATAACTTAAAAAATATAATAAGTGAGGTACTAACTTCCATTTTGATGTGTGGCTACATATAGGTGTAAGAAAGGTTCATATATATATATATATATATATATATATATATATATATATATATATACATATATATGGATTGGGAGTGCATAACACACAACATATAAAAAAATCGCAAAGCTTTCATCATTTTTAGGCAGCTGCATGGTGTGTTATACAATCACAATCTATATTTATACTTTGTATATATATATATATATATATATATATATATATATATATATATATATGTGTGTGTGTGTGTGTGTGTATGCCCATTTCATTTGAGCAAACTATGCTTTCTAGTTTTTATATTGCTTAAAAGTATAGTTTACTCAAAATGATTGAGGTGGTCTTGGGGTGACCAAAGACTAATCTATGGTTTTAAGGCCACCATTGGTCACCCCCTGGGCTCTTCATCTGCACCTGGTGGTGGATGAAGTTGCTCCCTCTGCTCACCAGGACGACCAACACTGCACCACCTTAGACTAGACAAACAAACAAAGCACTCCCTCTGTTCTTCTCCACAGTGTAACTCATACCCACATGAATATCTTGTACGAACAACATTAAGGTTCACTTACATTCCCGGTTCAATTCCAGGACAGAATAACACTCATCTCAAAAACTACAAACATCCACTTTTCAAATCCCTCAGTGACGATAATATCGCCGCACCACTTGTTAAATTTGTGGAGCACTTTTAGTAAAAGCCTTCTCGTCAGACTGCAGTGAAACTGTCCCAGAAACGTCATCACACTGACCCGTATTCTCTCCTGGGTTTTTACCATCCAGTGCTTGGAATGATTTCTTCCTTTTGTCATAAAAAGCGACAGGATAGCTAGACAGTTAGACTAAAAAGAAATTAACGTTTTGACGTTTGTAGAGTGGAAAAGAACGGAAAGATCTTTTTTTTTTTTTATCTGAGTGTGTCAGAATAATCAATACTGCTGACTGTGCAAATCTCTTGTCTGCGACCTGCATCTCCATCGATACCAGTTGGCACATGAGTGAAATTTATTTCTGTAGATAAAGTAGAAGTCTTGAAGAGTCAGCGGTTGTCTCTGAAGACACTCACTACCCATAATGCTTCCACTGCACTGAAATTCTGCTTTTTACACTCATTTTGTTCCTTTAAACTGGTGCTTTTATTGGTATTTAGTGCTTTACCCCTCTGAGCAATTCTCTTAGTCATGATGGATGCTCATTTAATTTAATAGCTGATATAACCTTTTAACAAACAAACCTTGATTCCTCTAATATTTGTCTTTAGTTCAGGGTTGTTTTCTACACACTCCAATGTGAAGGACAAACTTCCTCCCACAGTGTGCGATGTAGCAATACAGTATGTTGGTGTGTGGATCTGTGCGTTGTCATATCTAAACACTGGCTGTTTTTTTTAAAAAAAAGAGTGTAAATGTACAAAAACAGGAGGGAGTGTCAGAAACTGTGAACAGAACTGGTTACAGAGCAGCATGGATTACATAAATACCTCAAACGTTCTCTTAAACCTTCTTCTTGACTTGTTTTCTTGATCCTGTGAACTGACTTGCATGGGAAATTTGACAAACACTTCAGGTCTTTAAGTACAGATCATATTTGTTTAATTTCTTGACTTTAATACTCTGTCATCGTGTCGAAAGGCTCGCATTTCATTCAACGACTCAAAAGCCTAATTTAAACGTTCCCGTCTGGGGCTAAGAGCTAAGAGACCTGCAGTAAATATTCTGTGACTTTCAATTGTTTTCCTGAAATGTACTGAACAGAACTCTCATGTGTGTAGTCGTGTTAATGTTGCTGAAACAAAGATCACACATTACATCACATTAGCTACCCTAATCCAGGGCTATCCAACGCAATCAATGGGCTGCACAGTGAAGTGGAAAATAATTTTTTAGACATTCTAAACATTCTCAGACTTTTTCATGTTGTAGCAAAGTTAGCATGCTTGATAAAAACATGTTTTCCAAACCCCCTCCGACTACATACAACATACTTGTGCAACATATTTGTTATCTTTACACATTTGAGCCTTTACTTACCTGACTTACCAGAAATACTATTTTTGTCCGGTCTTAATCCCAAAGTTTTAGATGCATTTGTCCAAGACGTTTTATTTAGGTTTCCCTAAGGTCCAACTTATTTGTGTGTGTTTATGAAACATTCACACTATCGTGATCCGTTTTTCTTCCGTACGTTTTTCAGCATCTTTCTCGTCCCGCAGTTTTCAAGCTGTTTTAACAAATCATAAATCAAAACGTTCAGCTCTTTCAGGACAATCCTGCTATGAGTATTGGTATTGGTGCAACTTTAGCTTTTTGAAATATTTAGTCTTTTCTGCCATTTTTTTTTTCCTCATAGAAAATTAACTGAGCTCATTTTCCGTCCTTCAGATCTTTAGATCTGTTTACTGACTTTTACTGCTCCTTTCACATTTTGTTCTAGTTCAGCTTCTTTCAGCTTCCTTGAGCAAATTTGAATTTATTTTTCAGCTACTTTCAGCTAATTTCAGATGGGGGGGGGTCAGCTGTTTTGTTATCCTTTCAGCTTATTCCTGCATGTTTCAGCTTTTTCTGCTATTTCAGCTACTATTTAACTGTTTTATGCTCGTTTGAACTTTTTCAGCTAATTCCACAGTTTTTGCAGTCATTCTCAGCCTAATTCAGCTAATAAGTGCTTTCTCCACTTCCTTCTGGCAATTTAAGCATCTTTCTGAATTTTTAGCTACTTTTAAGCTGTTTTTTTTTGTTGTTGTTGTTGTTTGTTGCTAATTTCAGCTTTTTTCATGTAATTTCCACTTGTTTGTGCTCATTTCTTTTAGCCTAAATTGTAAAATGTGTTATTTCTGCTTTATTCTGCTAATTTAAGCTGTTCTACGTTTTTAGCATTTTGTAGTTAGTTTCAGCTGTTTTCTGGGGAGTGGTGGCGCAGAGGTTAGAGAAGGTGGGCCTGTGATCATAAGATTGCCAGTTCAACTCCCAGTACTGACCACATCAAAATGTGTGTGGGAAAGGTGAAGCACCCACACCTGTCTCACCCTCATCGGGTCCGAGATGGGGTAGAAGCAGGGCAACGGACTCGGGACCTGAAAGTCCCAGGTTCAATCCCCAGTCATTGCACATCTCGTGGTGTCTCTGAGCAGCACACCCTATCCCCAATTACTCCCATAATTTTTGCTACTTTCAACCTAATTCAAGTCTTTATACTAATTTCAGCTTGTTATGCTCTTTTCAGCCTTTTTCTACTAGTTTCAGCTTTTTCTGCTATTTTTCATTCAACATTAATTTAGACAGTTTAATCCCATTGAGCCTCAAGAACTCATTTACAAGAGAGACCTGATTTCAACAAAGAATGAAGACAACAGTGGACAAAAGCAACACAATCATAAAAGAGGCATACGGTTTATTTTTATTTTTTTTTTACAAATTAAAATAAAATGGCAACAAAAAGTTGCACAAACAGCAAGATTATAAGGCTAATGCAGAAAACTAAAAACAGGAACATGTCTGCATTGGTCCCTGCCAGGAGTCCAACAGATTCTTAAAGCCACTTAGAGAGGTCAAGGTCGAGAGATTCAGATCTTTTCAGCTACTTATTCCAGCTACTATTTAGCTGTTTTAATGCTAATTTTAACCTTTTCAGCTAATTCCACATTTTTAGCTCATTTCAGCTTTTTCCACTTCCTTCTGATACTTTAAGCTTTTTTCTTCATTTTCAGCTAATTTTCAGCTTTTTTTAGCTACTGTCCTAATTTGTGTGTTCATTTCTGCTTATTTAAAGCTAATTCAGCAAAAATATGTTCTTTTTTGTTTTCTTCTGCTTCTCTCACAGAAAATTTTGAATAACAGAGATGCCATTTCCTGCATTTTTGTGTATTTTAACGGGTTGTTATACATCAACATTTACTTACATTTGTAAACAATAAAATTCCTATTTTGGAGAGAAACAGCAGGTTGTGTGTGGATGATCAGCTCCGATTCTGTCAGGTGTCATATAAAAAAAAAAAAACTCCTCCCTCCCCTCCCTTCACGGTTCTGAGCTGAACTCTTCTCCGCTCCTGCTCCAGTCTCGTGGTACTGATTGAAGCACCTGAAGGCTTCTATTCTCTGTTGTACAATTAACGACCATCCATCCATTTTTATTAAAGTAAAATGGATGGATTGTCCAACTATGGACAATCCATCCATTTTTATTAAAGTAAAATGGACTGTCTTTTTAACGTTTTGATCACTATTGTTATTTTGACAAATTAGCGCCGTTGTTTTGAAACATAATGAGAATAACACATCAAGCATTTCTCTCTTTGTATTTATTTATTTATTTATTTTTTTTACAGCAAGCTTTTTTATTATGTCTGAAATGTAGCATGATATCAGACACCTGCTGATGTGCGCGCACTGTGTAGAGTTGTCTGGAGACGTTTCTGTGCGTAACGTGCACTGTCTGCAGGGCATTTATTTATTCTGTTGAATAAAAGATCGTTTCTGTTTCGGGGATCAGAGAGGAGGAGAGGGGGTGTTTTTCAGTGTGCAATATTTGGCGAAGAGGAGGAGGAGGAGTGAAGAACTCTACACAGAACCTCTGTGCGTTAATGTGACCATCTGTCCCTCCGTCTTCACCCCCCTGCCTAAAGGCTCCTCTCCTGCTCCTCGAAGGAGCGTGTAGCTGGTGCGCCGCGTGTGCTGCAGCTGGAACATACACTCCACAGACTGGGTCCGCCAGGCTAAGGGCAACATCTCCTCTCCTTGTATTTTTGAATAAATAATCAAAATAAAAATGCGCGATGACTTTGAACTTTTAGGGGCGGAGTTGGCGATTCCAAGCAAAGAGTTGCCGGAACACAACAGGTCAAAATGAGAGAGTTCCCGGATCTTGTTCCGGCAGGATCCGGCTCAAATTAACCACTGCCCTCAGCGACCAGAGATGTTCAAATTCAAAGATTCAATGCAGCTTCTATGATATGTTTAAGACAGACAGGAAATATTGAGACCCCCTTTCTCTCATTGGGCATTGGTGTACTTCTGGCTAGGTTCGTTTTAACCTCATGCTTAATTACAAGTGGTATACTGTACTTGTTTTTTTTTTTGTTTTGTTTTGTTTTGTTTGCCTCAATTAAAATAAAAATTCACATAGGTCTCCAGAGTTCAGTTTGATTTTTTTTTTTATCAAAATTGGCCTAAACTATAATTTTTTCCCTTTGCATAAATATGTGTTTTTATTTTATCATAAAATATAAAAACTTTAATAAGTGTTGAAAGTCATTTTATACTTTTATTTTTATAATGTCACCCCCACTGGCTGGAAACCCCCCCTCCAACACACCTGAAGTGGCCCACGGGCCACCAGTTGATAATCAAGGTTCAAGTTTCTTTATTGTCATTCGCATCACATGTGGTACGTGAGGTGGAATGAAATTGTGTACTCAAGGTCCCAGTAACACCCCAAAACAGCAAAAATATATAGTATAAAAAAGAAAAAGTATACAAGGATATAAGCTATACGTTAAACAATAATAATGTAAAATGATACAGTATATTAAACAGCAGCCTGAACATGAGTCTGTTATGAGCAGATAGTATGAATATAGCAGCTTAAGATAAGAAATCAGCAGCATGGATAAAATCACATATCACCAATTAAAGTGGCATTACAGTGATTATCCTGGTTAGGCGTATCCAGCTTCAGGGTAGAAGCTGTTCCTCAGTCTAGTGGTTCTACACTTAATGCTCCTCAACCTCCTGCCTGAGGGGAGTGGGGCAAAAAGTGTCCCAGTTGTAGCAGGTTTTGTGGCTCTGGACATGTTTTTTTAGTGAGCGAAAGGACAGAAATGTCTCTTTAAAGGGAAAAGATTTAAACACACATGGCTGCATTTAGTATTAGTTTAATATTTATTAGTTTCTTGCTATGTTCCATTTTAAGTATCGTTTCTTGTTACTTTTCTTTACAACTTTTAAGCCCTCTGATTTTCCTTAAATACAAAGAATCATCTTCAGAGGTATAGTGTCTAAAAATTCTTGTAGGGAAGTTGAGAAAATCTTTTCTCGGTCACCGTTTTTATTTTGTTGTTGTAGTCTGGAGCTCTGCAAGTTTTGCTCCAAGCAGTAGACTCGAGTTTGGACCGAGCCCTGAGTGAAAGTGTTTACATCACAAGCTTCAGCTTCAGCAGATAATAAGGTGGCTTTGACTGTTGGTAAAACATAATCAGTATAATTTATTTCAGCGAGTGCAGATTTTCTTTCTTCATGTTACCTAATTCTTTTAATCTCCACGAGATTTTAGACCACAGGAAAAAAACACAAACAGCTGTGGCTCAAAGGAGCTGCTTTGGTTTATTTAGAAAGCTGCAACCGGAGTCTCACACAAGCTTTGCTTTTTAACTTTAGTCTCATTTTTCCAGCGGAAACCTCAATTTTAGGTTGCCATAATCTATTTGGACCAATAAACGTCACTCCTGCTGATCAGGAGGGGCTGGCAGTGACCTTTCACCTCGTGGTCACTCAGGGATCCTAACCTCTTTGGCACCTTGAATGGGTGAACACACGGCCACTGGCTGAGCGCTGTTGCCTTCCACGTCCAGGCAGAACCTCTAATTTGACTCTTTTCAGCTGATGAGAATAGAAGCACTGGAGCGCTCGCTGCTAGCTTGTTGGCTAAGTGACACATCGACAGCTTAATGTCGTTTTGTGTGTTGAGCTCAGTGTCAGCGAACAATGTTTGTTCTAACCATTCTGAATGTTCCCCTTCGATACGTGGACCATTATAATTATTAATGTGTGATAAACCAGGGCAGTGATTCTATTTATTTATCACCGTTTTCAGGAGTGTCTGTCTATTTTCAGGCTGCTCCCGTTTGACACTCAGTGATTAGTAAACATGTTGGGTATTTTATTCTCTTTGTCTTTCTGCGGGGTCTATGCAGTTGTCATGTGCACCACTTAAGTGGCTCTTCTTCAATGCACAGTGTGAAACGTGAGCTGGAAAATCCAGGCTGTCTGGGGCCTCACGTCAACAACATTTCTTAAGATCGAAATTAAAACCTGAAGAACTTTTCTCTGAATGTGGTTCTCTTCCTTCTGGCCTCATTGTCTTGAGGTCATCGACACTAAAGTGAAACAAAAACGGAGCTACTTTTCTGAGGTCACAGGAACCTGACATTCTTGCGCAATTCCCTCACGTGATTGTTTCTGTTCGGGTTTTTATTGCATATGTTATATGGCACATTAAAAAAGACTGATGTAAAGACAAACATTTTACTCTTCTCACATCTATATTTTTATTGACTCGTAGCGTGAACTGACATGCAAACTCCATCTTGAAACAAATTCCTGAAGTTGTCTCATTATTACCTTTTTGTTTTTCCCCCTCAGAAACACCATACAATTCAGACATTTTGATTTAAAGTAGGTTAGAAAAACATGGATGCACAACTGCACATGTGCAAAATCTGCTTCCGATTCACCTAAAAGAGAATTACAGTTTATTACATTTTATATATTTGATCTGTTCCGGACTGAGGAACTCTTATCTTCTGCGTGTGCTGATAAAGTGACCGAATACCACCAGGTTTGATCACTTGTGTGAGAAAAATTCATAAAGAAAAGTTTATCTAATATCCATTCCAGACTACTCTCCACAACTTTTAGGTCGTATCTCACATGACTGCATCCATTGGAGATGAGTTGTTGACTCATAATTGTAGGAAATATGCAAGAAATGACTTGAATGTGTTCTGCTGCAGTCTTTCTGAACTCTGGGTTCAGGGAGTTTACATTCTGGGCAGCCGATTTTTAATAACCACTGTCTATTATTCTATGCATGGCTCGTAAAACTGCGTTTTTGGCCGTGCGCATCATCGTCACAGAATGCAGCAGCCCGATTTTAAACCAGTACAGGCAAAAGATAGCACAATTCACCAGTTTTGGCCTCACTGCACTGGTTACCGGTTCACTTTCGAATCCAGTTCAAAATACTCATGTATGTCTACAAATCACTGAACAGTTTTGCGCGCCCCCCCCCCCCCCATCTCTCTGATCTGCTACAACAGTATGTCCCACCGTGTTCCCTGAGGTCAGCGGACCAGTTGCTCCTCACAGTTCCAGGAACTCGTCTTAAGCGCAGAGGTGACAGGGCCTTCTCTGTAGCAGGACCAAGACTTTGGAACGAGTTACCTCTGCTTGTCAGACAGGCCCCCTCCCTCTCGGTTTTCAAGTCCCGTTTAAAAACCCACTACTATTCGGTGGCTTTCAACACCAGATGATCTGTGTTTTGAACCTGTATGCTCCACACTGGTTTGTCGTCATTATCTGCATCGTTTTTATGTCTATATTTCTGATTTACTTCATTTTGTATTTTGCTTTGTGTGTTACCTGTTGTTTTGTCTGTACAGCACTTTGGTTGGCCTTGTCACTGTTTTAAGTGCTCTATAAATAAAGTGGTGTGGTATGGTGTGGTATGGTATCGCTCTGTTTGTTGCCTTCGTCCACCCACATTGTACGCACCTCGGCTCATTTTGACATCATGCATATGCTGCTATCGCTGCTTCCACACTCCCTCAGGCACCACTAAGGTGATAAACCACTACAACTTTGCTATAAATGTTTTTGCATGCCTAAATTCATCTATCAGTCAACATAATGGGGAGCCCAGTGCACCTGCAGACTTAGGGTGCATTCACACCAGCCCTGTTTAGTCCGCTTTAATCGAACTCTAGTCCGTTTGCCTAGAAAGTCCAGTTCATTTGGGGAGGTGTGAATGTGCAATTGAACTCTGATGCAGACCAAAAAAGCGAACTCTGGTCCGCCTAAATACCTAGGTCTCGGTTCGGTTGAAGTGAACTCGAATGTGGTTCAAATGCATTGTGGATGCAAGCGGACTGGAGACCGCTACAAAAGCAGGAAGTGGACTACAGCGCAGGGCAAACATAAGTGCATTTCTCTTTCCTCATACGGAGCCGTCAGCCGCCTTGTGTGAAAAACAACATTCTCCATGGTCTTCTGCCTCATCTTCCACTCATGCTGAGTCCGTTGTTGAAAAATGACAAAACAGAAATCCTAAAAGAAGAAGAAGTGTCTTCTTCAGAGGTTTTTGTGTCGTTTCCTTCAGTAGTTCTTGGAACAGTGCCACCACAGGAGAAGGGGGAACAGGTTGGCTCAACTGACTCAGTGCAGTGTGAATGCAAACCACGCCAGCTGAAATGTAAACAAATGTTTTGAATTTTGGTTCCCAATCGAACCGAGTCTACCAGACTATCAGGTGTGAAAACACCCTTAAGGGCCCTGCAGATACATACTCCATCCAAAGCCGAACAGTTGACTTGCGTTCACGTACTTAACACTCATTTTCTCATACACCTTTCATAGTCCACGAGACACACGGTGCAGAGCTCCTGGGAAACCCCTCCCTCTGCAGTATATAAAGAAACAAGATTTTAAAATATCTGAAGCTCTCGACCTTGAACTCTCTAAGTGGTTTAAGAATCTGTTGGACTCCTGGCAGGGACCAATGCAGACATGTTCCTGTTTTTAGTTTTCTACATTTGCCTTAGAAGCTAGCTGATTTTTGTTACTTTTCTTTTATTTAGCCATCCTATTTGTTAAAAAAAATAAAATAATTGTATGACTTTTTATAACTGTTTATTGTTGTCGCTGTTGTCCACTGTTGTCATCATTCTTTGTTGAAATCAGGTCTCTCTTGTAAATGAGTCCTCGAGGCTCAGTGGGATTTACCTGTCTAAATAAAGGTTGAATGAATGAATGAATGAATGAATGAATGTATCACGGCGGGGGTTTCATCCCACCAGGGTCTTCACTCTGTCCCTGCAGCTGCTGCTTGGCCACACATCTGTCATGAAGAAAGCGCCACACTTTTCAGCAGACCGCCTCCTCTATGCATGATGTCTGTGTGATCTACATCCAGGAGTTGTGACCATTTGACTTCCATAATTTAGTTGTTTGAAGAGTCGTACAACTGAATGTCCAAGTGCATTTCCACATTTAGGCTACAAACACATCCACAAACTTCTGACCAAACACACAACACGTTGCGCATCCACCTGTGAGTAAAAGTTCGCCCGGGCCTTGTGTCGAGAGAAGGGGCAAGGGAAGCTGCTCTGAGGACAAAATTAAACGATTTTCATCATGCAACTACGTCCATGAGAGGTGATTTCGCTGCTTCGGGTGGAGTCTGCAGGGAGCTAAAGACTGATCATCTCCCGTGTGAAGGAGATGTTGAGAAGCATCTTTATCTCCACTGTAATGACTTCAGAGTCATACACTCCTGAGCCAAGTTTGTATAGCAACAGGACAAACAGGAAACAGATGATCTCTGCAGTGGACGATTAAAAATGTTAAGACGATCATCAGTGTCTGCTTCATGACCGTTCGGTGTAAAGATTTAACAACATCAAGCATCTTCACTGAACTGGTGTCTGGCAAGTGATATGAAAGACTGAGGATCAGTTTCCTCTCTGGGACTGTGAAATCACTAAATTCTTCTCTTACACCGAGGTCTACGGGTGTGTATCTGTAATTTCTATATTTTATCTTGTGTCCCATATGATAAGTGATAAAACCCACATTTTTGCCAGCATTTAGCTTCATGCATGGTGTGTATTTACTAACAGCTGTGAGCTCCTTGCTGACTGCTTCAAACATCAAGATTTACCACCTCTCTAATCCAACTTCACATTATAATGGGACTTTTCATCACACCCACTAAAATAACATCATATTTTCTTCTCAACCATCTGCTTGTGTTGATTTAGAGTGCCAGATCTTTGTTGACAGTGTAATTTAGAACATTTCTCCGGAGGCTGTGTTTCAAATTTCCTGTGCGATCGTGCTTCTCGGCTCCTGGGAAGATAAGGGCGAATGCAGGAAGGTCAGTGATGAGATCCAGAACCCAGACACTTGGAAATATGGAGTCTCCGTCTCTCCAGCCAAACCCCAGCTGGACAGGATTAGTCCTCCTTCATACTCAGGAGCTGAGATATCATCCCTCAGGGACCAATGAAGAACAGAGGGACGGGGAGGGTCTGGACGTCACAGGGCTCCTGCTCCTCACCGTTTCTCCTCTCGCAGACAAATCAGTGCCATTCATTAGCTTGTAAAGTAAACAAACTGTGTCTGGGTGTTGGACAGAGCGGGTGATCAAGGGCCATCAGGGACAATCCTTACAGTGGATCCTGGAACAGAGCTGGGCGTTAGGCTGTAATCTCTACTATCCAGCAAAGATTCAACCTTTTTGTTGTTTTACGATGAAGACCCTCCATTTATTGTGCACAGGTTTAACTTATTTTTGTTTATTTACACTCAACTTAATTCATCAGATTCCATGAATTCCTCCACGCTGGATTTAGGTCAGCCATGCATACAGATAAACATTTACATTTTCTGACTGAGGCCCTTTCATAATCCCATCAAATGCATCTTTGTTGGCTCACAGAGGGCTACATGAAAATGTGTGCGATGTGCACCCATGATCAACTGTTTCTGCCTTTGATTTATGCACGCGTGGGGCTTTTGTCTTGTGTATACCGTGTCCACCTCTAGATTAGTGGGTCAGCGTTATCACATGAGGAATGAGACAATATACAATGGCTGATCTCTGCCTTCCTGTTGTGGTTTGGCAGCCTACAGCTGAAGAACGCACAGAGCAAAACAAGAGTAGACCAGCTGTAGTTTTTACTGTAGGGGGCTTTATAGAATCATAAAGACATTTCATCTCACTCAGTTTATCTTCTGAAAAGTGACAGGAGCGTTCAGATGTTGGAAGCGGCCTCGGGATCAGCGAACGTCTCTCAGGTGAACCTGGTTTGTTTTTCATCACAGCCTTCAGGTCTGCACGGTTCGTCACGTGGCCCGCCAGAGGTCAAGGTTCACAGGAGGTCACAAGTCAGAGCAGACACGACTAAAGCATGAACTTCCTGTGACAGAAAAAGCACACAGAGAGAAAGAGATGAAATATTGGCTGCGTTAGAATCTGCTCCTCTGCTGACTCGGTGAGGACACAGACTAAAGTCAAAACTGAACAGAAAAGGGAAAATACTCTACACGTCCTCAGAGAAGCATTGAACACGAAGACTCTGATATATTCAAAACACAATAACCTGCAACTCGTACACACAAGAAATCGGGCATGTGTTCACACTCTCGCCCATTTTTTCAATGTGATGTCATTTTCTGCTCATTCATCTCAACCGCTCACGCCTACAGGTACACTGAGGTTCCCAAATATGTCGCCACGGGGCTCGTTTTCATTCTGATTGCAGCTTGCACCTTGCGCCCAAAGCCCTGGGATTCATTGGTGCTGAAAGCTTGTTGGCAAATGGTTTCGACACTCCTGCCAACTCCTCCAAGTATATGCCAACTCCGCCTCCACCCCAAGCACTTCATCACTATGTCAGATACTATCAACAGGCTTTGCATTCTTATGAATCCTTGTTGATATCTGGGATACACAAGGAGGAGTGTCTTAAATCTGGATTTGCTTTAGAGCTGAGGTGGGCAGAGATCAGGAGAAATGGGGTAAAAGTTTGAAAGTTTAGATCCCTTCTTGTCGCTCCTTTACACCACCCACCAAACCAACAGGTCTGTGCACAAGCTGCATGCTTTACTTCATTACAAAAACAACTAAACCACAACCTTTGAGCAGCCTCACAATACAGAGCAACACAACGCAACAAAGGGATAGTTCCCACCTTTGACGTGGCTCTCTGGAGAGGCTATGAACAGTTAGTATGTTACTTGTAGTAGATATCTTTTTTGAACAACCTCAGTTTGGAGAAACAGTGTTTAATTCTGAACTAATCAACAAGATAAAAGTTAGTCTGAGCTGGGCCAAGCTCAAAGTGGACTGCTGTCATATTGAAAAGCAGGCCCTTTAAAAAAAATCATAGCTGTTCATGGAAACTTCATTTTGTAACCATTTGTGTTGCCGTCAGTTTTCGGTTCCACAGTCATTCCAACAGAAATGCTCTAATATTCCTACAGAAAGCACCCCAGACTGCTGCTGCAAGCTGCGGTGTGAATTAACCAAATAATGTTTTATTCAACTAAAATTAACAACTTACTTATTGCCAAAGTTAAATGGACTGTACTTATTTAGCGCCTTACTATCTAATCAAGATACTCAAAGCGCTTTACAACACAATCATGTGTTCAATCATCACAATACATTTCCTAAACTGACACATTCAGGCATCTGAAGCAAAACCTGCTCCTATTTGTCAAAAAGTCTGGTCTCAAAGATCATGAGTCCTGTAACAAGATAACAGCCCAAAACAAAAGCTAAACACAAAATTTGTTCTTTAGAAGTTCTTCTATGAGATCTGATCTATGAAAGGAGCTGAAACATGGAGTAGGATTGACCCTTAAAATGTGAGACAGCTGAGAAAGTTAACCAGTAAACAGAAATTTCTGCTCCAGTTGCAGAAATCTGACAGAAACTGACAATCACTCATCTGCAGTGACTGATTTAAAAGGTTGAACAAGAAAATGTGAAGTTAAAGGAAACATCATTTGTCCCAAAGCCAGTTTAAGTATCATTAATATTTTGGCTACTTTATTTTTCTTTCTTTATGAATCAATTGTAACTATTTTCACATTACTCAACAACAAAAAACAGATTTTGTTTTTTAATGTAATGGCTAGGTTTTAATAAACAAACATTTAGTCCTCCCCACTACCCATTTATGTTGCTCTTATTTTGAAACATAACCAGAAGTTCTGTGTTAAGAGAGGCGGAAAGAGAAGTTATGGAGACGCCGCTAATGTCGAACCGGTTAACACCATAGACATAATATGTCTGTGGTTAACACAAACGCCTTGTTTTTTCCAGCCTTTTCTTTTTCTTCTTCCAATCAGATGTAGCCCTCCAGACACGCCCATTTTTTATCGTCCAATCAAATGTGGCCCTCCAGATACGCCCATTTTTCTATTGTCCAATCAGATATGGCCCTCTGTGATACCTACTTGGAGCCAAACTGAGGTGTAATTTATTTTACACAATTGAATTTAAAATTGTAAAGTTGTGTCACATATTTTAATTCACTTATCCTGGTCAGGTCCCAGAGGCAACAAGCCAGATGTCCCTTCCCCAGTGACGCTCTCAACCTCCATGGGGATCTCAAGACATCCCCAGACCACAGAGGATGACTACCAGGCTCAACCTCAGCCAGGCTGAGCCAGGCCACTCAACGGAGCAAGCCCATTATTCTTTTGGTTCTGTTATTTGTGCAATGTTAAATACTTTCGGGGCGGCTGTGGCTGAGTGGTTAGAGCAGTCGTCCTCCAATGCGAGAGTTGGGGGTTCAAATCCGCCAGCAGTCACATGTTGAAGTGTCTCTGGGCAAGACACTGAACCCCTCATAGCCTCTGATGTGTGTCCCATCAGTGTATGAATGTGATGAAGCTCTAATTAGTCTCATTAGAATGATTTGTTCAATTAGCTTTGTATAGATCTAGTAGAGCGCTGTATGAATGGGTAAATGAGGCACAGATTGTGTTGTAAAGTGCTTTGAGTATCTTGATAAGATAGAAAAGCGCTATATAAGTACAGTCCATTTACCATTTACTTTAATAAAAAATAATGCCACCTAACAGCCTCTAGATGTACATGGATGGAACCAATAGATAAAGGAAAGATCTCACTAACAAAAAATAAAGTTTTCTGTTATGAATGGTTCTTTCTGAATGGGATTAGTTGCATTTTGACTCTAGAAAAACAAACAACTCAAAATATTGTAGTTTTTAAGCTTTTCATAAAAAAAAATTAAAAAACTGCAACTATCATCTTTATTTTCTTTGCCTCATTTTAAAAACCAAAGTTATAAACACTGAGAAGCACCAGGTCTCTGCATTTTCTGTGGAAAAAAGCAGATTCTTGGAACATATGGTAATCCAAGAAGTAATTACTGTACGTCACTTGGTTTGGGAAAGGTCTTCTGGAAGTTTCCAGGCGTTGCAGCACATCTCTGAATATTTGCTCATTCACAAGCATGAGGTTGGCATCATTAACCACTCCTAAAATATTCCTGTTGGTTTTCTGAGCACACAACCATCTCTTATTCTTAGAAGATGTTGTCACACACAGCAACGCTTCATGTCTGGTCACTGGTTCATTCACTACAGGATAGAAACAACAAAACGTTGTCATTAAACTCTGTTTTAGACAGGTTTGGGGACCAATCCACAAGTGTTTGGGACACACACACACACGCACACAAAACACGTTTCAGTTTAAGTCAGAATATGTGTTTTTATGTTGTTTGGTTTGGTCATTTTTAATTTAATGATTTTTTTTCAGTAGTGCGCTGCGTTAGTTTTTAAATCTTAAATATTCCCTTTCTCTCTTCCTGTGAAGCAATCATTCCTGATCTGCTTTTCTGAAACATGACTGATGGAAAATATATGAGTAACAATCTAGAGTTCTGTCTGTCTGTATGTGTTCTTTTTTTCCCAACTTGATCTATACACACGAGATGTTTATGTTTTATTTAAAGCGATTCCATTTTCCTAAACTTTAAATGTAAACCAAACAACAACAAAAGAAAAATGAATGTACAAATGTCCTGATGCATGCTCAATAATCCAGCTAGATAAATCTAACCAGGTTGAGTCAGATCTTCTGGACAGATTATTCTTTGTTGAAACATTTCCTCTTTTATCCAAAGGACTTCTTCAGTCTGAGAAGCTGCAACAAACTCAGTCTTATTCTTTCAACCTTTATTTAGACAGGTTAATCCCATTGAGTCTCGGGGACTCATTTGCAAGAGAGACTTATAAAGAGCACCTTCTCATAGTGGATCAGCCAGTTTGCTGGTGGCATCCAGAACTAGCTGTTCACATGTAAAAGGAGGATCATCAGCCTAACAACTGATTGTTAGTGCCCTGGTAGCCGTTTGCTATTTTTAGGGGGCTGAGTGATACTAGCAATAACAGCATTGTAAGAAGGAGACAGTTGCACGTGGAGGCCTCCGCCCCTGTTTAATGATGGATGGGGGTTCTCTTCACAAAGATGGTCTCCTTTACTCCTCCCTCAATCCCACTGTTCCTCTATCAAGGATGTGAACATCTTCATCCCTAAAAGAGTGACCGCTGGCCTGGAGATGAGTGTAGACCACAGAATCCTGGCCTGATGATGTTGATCTTCTGTGCTGGTCCATCCTTTTGGCCAGTGGCTGTTTAGTTCCCTCGATGTAGAACTGATCACAGCCCTCCTGAAAACTGAACAGCATACATAATATTACACTGCAATAATGTTCAGTCAGGTCATCTAGACGGTTTCTGGGGTACTTTTTTTGTTCTGAGACGTTTTGTCCTTCATCCTAAGGACTTATTCAGTCCTAGGAGCCACAAACAAACTGGATTCCCACAAATACCACACTCCCATAAGTGGGGAAAAAAAACAGTTTACTGGTGATAAGATGGTTTCTGGGGCCCGCCTTCTCCCCTGTCAACTCCTCTGAGGCAGTCATGCCAAAATGGTTCAACACACCAAAGTTCATGCTCAATTATCCAGATATTATTGATACCAGATACAATCCATTGTTGGATTTGTACCTGGATTCTTGAGCATGAACTTTGGTGTTTTGAATAATATTACTCTGTTTGTGCCAAATGTACAAGCAGATTTGCATACAAAAGCAATATACATGTCTGGTGTTATCCCGTCCACATGATGTATTTTTACTCTACTGATTATGAAGCATGTTGTGTCTGCTGGAGAATATGGTTGTGAGTTCAGTAAAACACCTGAACTCTAAGATGTGCGTTGAACCAGTAGGGGTTAGTGTATGTAGTATGCACGTCTTTGGTTGTGTTTTACAGGGAAACAGTCATTTAACTCCATTAAGACCCTACTGTGCTTGAAGCACAGAATTACAGTTGGAGTACTGAAAAAACAATCTAGGAACACAAAAAGGCTGTCCACATGGGAACATTTTTGTGAATATGCACGCGTTTTCTTATTTTAGCCTTGCATCCCTAAAGTCACAGTATTTTAGGAGCCCCAGAATGTTTTTTTTAAATGGCTTCCAGAGTGAAATCTTCAAAAGTTACCCTTGGATTTTTCTGTAGTCAATTGAAACCCAACATTTTAAAAATGATAATGTCATAGCCCCGCCTCTAATCTAACTTCTTTGTCCTCGTCTTCTTGTTGGGATTATTTTTCACACACAGCATGGAGTTATTGTGCTCCATGCCTTCTTTCTTGGTTGTGCTATATTTTTGTGGCAGCATTACAGCGCCACATACAAATTTGACAAAATTATTCTAGCATTTTCAGGTGTTTTTAGTGTTTCTGTGTGGATGAAGACATTTTTTGAAAAGGCACTGTGTTTATGAGGATAAGTAGCAAAAGATCAATTTGCGAAACTGTGTTTCCATATGGAGAAGGCCTGAGTCTCATCAATTTTTGTTATATTTTTATAAAGGTAGATTAAGTTTTACATGAAAAATGGCAGTTTGTCAAAGGGACTTTTTTTTTTTTTTTACTTTTACATTGTTATTCCTTAGATCTTCAGTAGAAATTTTCATATCTGTGACAGTGAAAGCAATATTTGATTTTCACAAGTCCAAGTACTACCTGTATACTGAGCGCTGGATATAAACTTTTTTCTTTTGATATTTTTATTGTCTTTATTATTTTATTTTTTTCTGAACAAAATGGTCTGATACATGTTAAAATAATTTCTCCTGTACATATAAATGTTTCTTGTCTGTTTGTGGAACAGCTTAGTTATGTTGAAGGTTTATCTGCTGTATAGTACAAGAAGACTAGCACATACGGCACATTATACGCCTATTGACACCCTACCAGAGCCAGACTGATCCTGACTATTCAATTCAGTTTATTTATATAGCTCCAATTCACAACAAAGTTGTCTCAGGGTACTTTACATAAACATTCACACATATGTGAAAAAAAAAATAAATAAAATAATATATATATATATATATATATAGATGTGTGCGTGCGTGCGTGCGTGTGTGCGAATATCCCGAGGCTCAATGGGATTAACCTGTATAAATAAAGGTTGAATGAATTTAAAAAGCCAATTAGTAAAGTTCTCTATCTAAGGTAGCCAGCAGACTCGTTGAATCTTCACTTGGTCACAGTCTCCCATCCTGAGCAAGCACAGTGGCAACATCCATCCATCCATTATCTTTACCCGTTTATTCCATTTTGGGTCACGGGGGTCGCTGGTGCCCATGTCCAGCAGTCACTGTGCGAGGGGCGGGGGACACCCTGGACGGGTCGCAAGTCCATCACAGGACAGTGGCAACAGTGGAAAGGAAAAACTCCTTTCTAAAAGGAAAAAACCTCCAGCAGAACCAGGTTCAGGACAAGCGGCCATCTGCTTTATTCTGGCAACATGGCTCCTGTGATCGTTGGGGCACTCAAACCCCTCCATCATGATAATGAAGCTATTCACAGAAGGGCGTGACCAAAAGAATGAAATCATAAAGACGAGCGGCTGACTTCAGCTTTCTTTAAAGTGTGTCAAGGTTTACACTGATGGTCAGAGTCCCCCAGAGTCACTGCTCCTTGTGATCAAAATGAGTTAAGTGAAGTGATTTTGGTACAATCATGTCCAGTCATCTCCAGAAGGAGGTGTTTGGATGAGTCCTCTTGGAATTAGGCCTCAGGGAATACCCAGGAGTTGCTGATAGATTGTATCTAACTGCTGGCTTGGAAACTCCCTGTAAGAGGTGAGGGAGACTGCTGCCCCTCAACCCAGTCCTGGATTTACAGCAGAAAATGTATCTTTTTCTTCTTTTTTTTTAAAGACTGTATTTATTTTTGTAACTGTAAAACACAGCTGTCTTTTAATTAGTCAGATACAAATTCAAAGTAACAGCAACCATAAGTTTAAATTAGAGATGCACCGATCCAATACAATCATTGGTATTGGTCCCGATTTCGGGAAAAAACTTTTAATTCTATGCTTGGTGCTCTGAGTGACGTCTTGCGCTAGCGAACTCACCGCACAGATTGTTTTCAAAATGGAGCGAGCGAAAGGATTAGCCATCTGGAACAATTTCACACTACCTCAGCCAATACATTCGACAGCTACATGCAATATGTGCGCATTGATGGTTCCAAGGGGTGGCACTAAAACTTCCAGCTATAACACTACCAACTTAATCAAGCATTTGTATCAGATCGGTATCGGATCGGTATCGGTAGATACTAAGCCTCGGGTATTGGTACTGGTATTGGAAGGGGAAAAAGTGGATTGGTGCATCCCTAGTTTAAATAGTAGCATAAAACTAAAAACTGTGTCAACGTGATGCCCAATGCTTTACCAAATAAAATTGCACTGGTGAATAGAACAACAAGGTGTTTTGAGCCTATGTCCTTTTCATCCCTCCATCATTCCCGGGGAGATCTCTAAGTAATAATTTCTTCAGGGAGACCCCAGATCGGTTTTATGTAGCTTTTTTTTTTTTCATTCAATCTTTATTTAGACAGGTTAATCCCATTGAGCCTCGGGGACTCATTTACAAGAGAGACCTGATAAGTAATAAGTGTAACCTATATACTTAATAAGTATGTAAGAGCTATGTGTTGTCATCATTGTGTGTTCCCATATAATGGCGAAATTGGTTCTCTACATTTGAGATACACCCAGGTGGAGCAGTGGGCAGCTATGGAAGTGCCCAGGGAGCAATTAGGGATTAGGTGTCTTATGTATGTGCTAAACATCCAATCTAATCCCTAATTTTGTATAAAACAGTTCAACACAAGTTCCACCAGTCACTCATCTGTTATATGAGCTATTGTTGGCCATAGTCAGTCCAACCCTGGTCTGCCGGCTCTGGTTTTGTTTGCTTTCAGCAAAGTGCCACCTCAATGTGGTCGAGCAAGACCACTCAAATCTCAACTCAGCAATAACTGCCTTGTTGTTTGTCTGGGACACCGGTGCCATCTTCTGCATTGTCATTTGTTCTAAAGAAAAATGGTAAATAATAAATGCACTGTACTTATGTAGCATCTTGCTCCTTTCTATCTAATCAAGAATGCTTCAGCAGCTGTTGCTCAACAGTTTTTTATTTTTAGTTAATTCTTGTGGCAGATTTTAAACCCGTTCCTAACTGATGTGATGGACGAGAAAACCCTTGATGGTAAATGGATGATGGTATACTTTGATCGTCCAGCCGGCACCCTTTGTTTTTGTAAGTGTGTGTGTGTCAGGTTCCTACCTCCATTGTGCTCACGCTCGGTTGATCAAAAGCCCGGTAAAGGTATCGGCGAAGCATTTGGCCCACTGTCTGCTTCACACTTCCTTTGTTTGTATGCATGTGTGTGTTTATGTGAAAGCTGGCTCAAGCTCCTGTCTCCTTACACTTCCTTCTCCTCACTATTGTGTGTTTGGAAACATTTGTTGTTTCTCCCTCCCTCTAATCAGTCGAGTGTTATTGGGCCGATCCCCGGGACTATGGATGGGCTATTTCTGGAGATTCCTTTTGTGGACAGATTATCCACTGCACCTCCACCCCATCTCTTTTGGCCTCTCACTCACCTAGAGTCCTTATCTCGAGTTGCATCGGTGAAAGGCAGAGGGTAAACGCTTGTCTTTGGAGCCATGCAGACTGAAAATAAAAGCAAACCAAAATAAATAAACAGACAGTGAAAATGACAATAAGGATCAGTTAAGAAGAAAGACAAGGAGAAATATATTTTTTTATCCCAGATGTAAAGTTTAGATTAGGATTCACTATTAAGAATAAAGTCAAAATACTATTTCATAAACAAAGTCAAGCCTGTGAAAGTAAACCCCAACAAGAATCAGTTTTGTTGTGTTTCCTTGACTGATGAAGCCTTCCGGATCGAAGGCGAAACGTTTCAGCACAAAAAAGAAACTGTCCAGATGACCTGGCTGAAAAATGTTGTTTTTTATACCTGGATTACTGAGCATGGACTTTGTTGTTAAACCCCAATAAGTATCTAAATCCTTGCTGTGGGAATTGGATATACCTTCAATTTTTCCTTGTGAGCATGATCATTTGAAAAAGAAGTGAGGTACAGTACTAACTTCCATTTTGGTGTGTGGCTGCATCTAGGCGTAGAAAAGGTCCCTATCAAAAAATTGGGTGCCCTGTCCAAATCCAAGATGGCTGTCATGTATATAGTAAACCAGTCACCATGATCATTTGAGGAAACTATGCTTTCTGGTTTTTATATTGCTTAAAAGTATAGTTTCCTCAAATGATTGGGGTGGCCAAAGATTGATTATGGTGTCCACTGGTTTTTCTTAAACCAGTCTAAGATTGAGCTTCTGAATTTCATTAACTCAAAACGCAGTTGTGGATTTGTAAATGCCGTCAAACATGACTCCGTGGTGTTGCAGTCAATAAAACCTACAGGATTTAATGAATGTGCTCCGCAGGCTAACTTAACTGTACCAGTGTTCTTTTTCACGCATTCAGGTTCACGTTTCTTCGTAGAGGTACAGTTCTGTGTGTGCAACTGATTTAATAAGATTAAAATTGAATTAAGAGAAAATACATGCAAAAGATAACATATTGGATTTAGAGGGGAATATTGAGGGACCTCCAACTTTCCCAGTCAGAATATCAATTTTACAGAAACTAAAAAATTCCAACTTTTGACCACAAACACGTGATTTCTCCTGGCAACAGTCGTTATGCACCAGAAAGTGGACAATTTACTGCGACTTTTCACAATAAGAGCCCCAAGCACAGGCACACAGACATCAAAATACTCTGAGGTCTTCTAATATTATCAGTTAAAACTCATACTGACAGAAGTTATGTACAGGTTGATACAACTTACAATGCATGTGCTAAAAGTATAAAGTCACTATCACGGTCTTTGATTCTCTCTTTAATCTCAAAATAAGTTTATTCTTGTCATGTCAGCTGTATTCTTAAAATACTTTAATCTTGAAACTAAGAAAAAACAAAAAAAACTTTTCCTACCCAAAATGTTTTCTGTCTTCAGTTACCCTGGCATAAAAATAGTGATATTGGAAAAAAAAATACAACATCTGGCATCTGGAATTACATGGCAAGGAATCAGAGTGAAGCATTTTACTGATGTTTGCTCTCACAAACTTATCGTGTTTGTATATTTTACTCCAAACGAGGCTGATACAACCTTAGCTGACCCATAAAGTGTGTGTGTTTTAGACCAACTTCACTTGGCTCCACTATTCAAGGATAGAACTGGTAAAAACCCAGAGGCAAACTTCACTCGTCTTCACTCCTCCGTCTCAAGAAAGTCCTTGGAAGACAATAATTTATCATTTTGGAGCTCATTTGCTCACGTTTCCTGTCTCGGCCCCTCACTCTGTTTTCTCTCAGGGTCAGAGGTCACTCTGTAAAGATTTACAGCTTCACCTTTACAGCTCAGCAGCTCCAACATTTTTAAATCAATTAAATGACACAACTAGTGTCTGCCCGTGTAAAATAAGAAACCACAACACACGAGTAAACATTGGATTTTGACGAGCTAATATGTTAAAACTTCAGCGACATGAAAGTTAAGTTTTCCTCTGTCCTGTGAATGTTTCTCTGTTCAGATCAGATTTTCTTCTCCTCATATTTTGGCACATAACTTGTTCTGCAATTTCTGTGCTATTTCAACAATCCATGTATCAGAACGTTCAGCGCATTCAGAACATTCCTGCTGTGACTTTTGGTATTTGTGCAATTTTAATTTTTTTGAAATATTTAGCGTTGTCGGCCATGTTTTTCTCATTGAAAATGAATGGAGCTCTTCAAACCATTTGAGCTGTTTACAACCTGTGACTGTTTATTTTAGCTTTCGCTCTGCTTCAGCTTTTTCATTTTCATTCTGGAAATGTGCTTCTTTTTGTTAATTTAAGCTTTTTTTTTATGCTCCTTTCAGCTTATTTCTGTTAATTTAAGCTTTTCTGCTTTTCAGCTACATTTTTAAGTATTTTCTGCTAATTTTAGCCTTTTTCCACCCTTTCTGCTTCTTTCTAATAATTTCAACTTTATATGCTCCTTTCAGCCTCTTTCAGCTTATTTCAGGCTCCCTCTTTCGCTTTTTCAGCCAGTTGTTTGCTATTTTCAGTTTTTTTCAGCTCATTTATGTTATTTTGTGCTAATTTCAGACTTTTTTTAAATCTATTCAGCCTCTCTCTACCTATTTCAGCTTATTTCAGGCTCTCTCTTTTTAGCTTTTTCAACCACTTGTTTGCTATATTCAGCTCAGTTAAGTTTTTTTGTGCTAATTTCAGATTTTCTTTGAAATCACCCTCTCTCTACCTATTTCATCTTATTTCTACTGCTGCTGTTTTTATTTTCCTGCTTTCAGCAAACATCAGCTGTTCAAATTGGATTAACACTTTAGAGGTGAAACCTTTTCAGCTGGTTTCAGCTCCTTCAGCAGCTTTCAGCTGAAATAACAGTAACAATCACTCACTGCATTTTCACAGAAAATTACTTTTTTTTTCTTCTTGTTGCATTTTCTAATCCCACCAACACCGAGGCATCTCCCCGCTTCCTTCCTCTTGTCCAAAGCCCTCATTACTCATGTGCGTATCTGATTTGTATCTGAATCGTGAGCGTCAGCGCCCGGCCCGGCTCAGACGGGCTTTGATGAATGAAAACTGTAGACACTCTGCAGAAGACGGACTCGTTTGGCCCGGAGCTGCTTGCAGTCTGCTCGTCTGATCCCTCGCTCGTTACCACACACGTTCATCAACACGTTTATCGCTGGCATTATTGTGTAATCATCTCTGGAAAACAGACTGAGAGGTGGAGCCGGGGGTGTTGACCCGTCACAGAGGAAAGGAGCTTTGGGTTGGCGCTTTGGGCGCAGCCTCTGGGTGGTCGGGTTTTGTGGCTCGGGGATTTGGCCTTGTTTGGTAATCTCTCTTCATCTGTGTTTCCTCCTTTAGCTTTCCCTCTCTGTGTGTCACACACACACTTAATAACAGACCATAATTATCTTTCCTTCTCCCTGCAGGTTACAGATTTAGTCAATGGGTTTATAAACTGACACTGTTTTGGTGTTTGTGCACTGATGGACCAGTTGTAGATGTTTAGGCTCATACTTGAGCACATTTTACACTAAATTGTAGCAAATAGTCGTTTAATGTTGTGCTTTTTTCAGTCTTTAATCGTGGGTTGGTTGTTCCTGTTCTCAGTTCAAGACTCGGGTTTGAATTAAGCTTTTTGTGTGAATATGATGAGTCTGACTACAGGAGTGAATGGTCCATACTGCAGTTCTGAGAACTTGTGATGGACACTGCTGATTGCTCTCTTGTGTGGAAACTTGGAAATTTCCTCAACTGGACTTTATGCTGCGTTGCATCCGCCTCGGAGGTCAGAGCTTCCATCTGGGATACACATCACAGACACAACTTAACCGTGCTCCAGTCCCAAATTGGAAAACCAGTAGGATTAGCTCATTTTTGTGTGTGTTTGTTAGACATTCAAGCTGAACGCCTGAAACCTAGCGTTTATTTTTTTTTTTAATGGGTTTAAACTCAGCAGCAACGTGTTCACTGTTAAGGAGCTTTCAGAGCAGAACCTGTGGTTCTCTGTAGAACCCGACCACGAGCTCTGTGTTCTGCAGATTTCTAGGAAGGTCAGTGCAAAGTGGGTGGAGTTTTCAAAACTTTGGGCATTATTTTTGGCAACCAGAAAGCTCCAGGGTTGCATGCGGTGCTGTTGCATCAATTTCCACAGAGAGATGCTACTTTCTGCTCAGCTGAACGCAGCTTGGAGCGTCTGTTTCTGTGTGAGAGTGCAGCCGACTGAATTTTGACCGAGGTGAGCGGTGACTCTGCCTACATGCATTTGTGCTTTGCTCGCTGTAAAACCATCTGGGTGAGCAGCAAACATGCAGGCAAGGCAGAGGGCAGCTAATGCAAAACAACACAGACTGGGCCTTGAGGTGCCCTCGGTGACCCAGATCTTTTTTTTATAAAGCCTTGATCAGGACCCAGAATCAAAACTTCAGCTTGGGCCAGGACTTTTGACATTTTGCTTAATCAAAAGAAGTGCATTTGTTTCAGCTGCTCTCTTCTTCAGGGGTCACCCTAGCGAGCGAACTCGCATGAAACATTTGGCAATTGTTTTACACTGACACAACCGTGGGCTTGAACCCACAACCTCTGAATTACAATGCCACGACGCCGACCACTGAGCTACCGTCGCCCTTTGCTCAATGAAACAAGAACCTAAGGTTTATTTGAACACAGGAACACAGTTGATTTTAAAATCATCTGTCTGCATAAAATACCAGTTGGTGTCCAGTTCTTATCAGAACCCAAACAGAAGTCCAACATGAGGACATTTAACGACACAAGCTCTGAAATAGTTGTCAAGATTTCATCTTACGGTGTGATCATCTCAGTCTGAGGCATCAGCTGGAACCCACAGCAGCCAACAACAAACTGCTCAATCAATTTTTCCTCTTGTTCCTCCTCCAAACTTTAGATTACACATCTGTCCCTGCCACAGGGTGACTCATCTGGCTTTCCCCCTTTCTGCACCTCCTCAGCACGAGAAATACAAAAAAATAATAATAATAAATAAAAATCAAGATGGCAGAAGCCAGTCCCAAGCCAGATTAGGTGATCGGTGATAGTGGATAAAAATCTGTTGAAACAGCAGCAGATTAGCTAGAAAATAAAATGTGATTTAAACTTAAAGAATCTATATTACATTTTATGCCAGGATTTTATAAGAAAATAATTTTATGATGAGAAATGATGAAGTTATAGTTGTTTTCTTCATATCTTGTCAGTTTGTTTAGGCTGGATGCTAAATGTCCTAAGAGTGGTTGTTGAGAATGACTCTCAGCTGACGCACCAATTAGTAACTCAATATCAGGTAATGTGGTACATGTGGTGGAGCGAAATTATGTACACAGGGTCCCAGTTACATCCAATAATAAAATGTAAAAGAAAAACACTAATAAGATCTGAGATATGAACTAAGAAAAACATCAACTAAAATACACTAAGCACTAATAGCATAAAAACATTACGTCGAACATCAGCACAAACATGAACATGAGTCTGTGTGAGCGGATGAGCACACATGAACACATCAACATGAAACAGATCAGCAGCAACATGATGTGATTTTTCACAGTGATTATTCTGGTTAGATTCATGAGTCTAACAGCCTCAGTGTAGAAGCTGTTCCTCAGTCTAGTGGTTCTACACTTAATGCTCCTCAACCTCCTTCCTGAGGGGAGCGGGGCAAAAAGTGTGTGTGCTGGGTGAGTGGGGTCCTTCATGATGCAGGTGGCCCTCTTCCTGCATCTAGAGGTGTAAATGTCTGTGATGGTGGGGAGGCTGACTCCCAACAGATTTCTGTGCAGCCTTCACCACTCTCTGCAAAGCTTTTCTTTCTGCAGCTGTGCAGCCTCCATGCCACATGTTGATGCTGGAGCACAGGATGCTCTCCACTGCACACCTGTAGAAGGAGGTGAGGACTGAGCTTCCCAGACCAGCTCGTCTCAGCCGTCTGAGGAAGTAGAGTCTCTGATGAGCTTTCTTGATCAGGCTGGTGGTGTTGTTGCTCCAGCTGAGGTTGTCATTCATGTGTACACCCAAGTACTTGTAGCTGGAGACCACTTCCACCGCAGATCCTCTTATGTTCGGGGGGGGGGGGGGGCGTAGGTGTTTTTGTTCCTTCTGAAGTCCACAATCATCTCCTTTGTCTTCTACACGTTGATGTGAAGGTTGTTCTCTTTGCACCAGCTCCCAGGTGTTCCACCTCCTCCCTGCAGCTGGACTCATCGTTGTTTGTGATGCATCCCACCACGACTGTAACATCTGCAAACTTTACAATATGACAGCCTGGATGGGTAGCTGCACAATCATATGTGAGTAGAGTAAACAGGATGGGGCTCAACACACATCCTTGAGGACAGCCAGTGCTGAGGGTTATAGTGGAGGAGGAGAAGTTGTGGATCTTCACTGACTGTGGTCTGTTTGTTAAGAAGTCTAGGACCCAGTTGCAAATGGAGGGGCTTAGTCCTAGTGTGAATAGTTTGTCCATCAGGGTTTGGGGGATCATGGTGTTGAAGGCGGATGCGAAGTCCACAAAGAGCATACGGACGTAAGAGTCTTTCTGCTCCAGGTGGTTGAATGCGGCTGACACCAAAAGTTGATTGTAGTTGCTGCCTCAGAGGAGTCAACGAGGGAGAAGGTGGACTCCAGAAACCATCTCATAACCAGCAAACTAGTTGGTTGGTCCACTTGTGTGTGTGCTTCTTGTGACACAGTTTGTTGTGGCTCCTCAGACTGATGAAGTTCTTTGGATGAAGGACGAAACGTTACTTAACGTTGTTGGATTTTTACCTGGATTATTGACGATGAACTTTGATGATTGCAGTTATAGTTTCATTCAAATCTGACAGGTGGTTCATGAGATATTTTGCTAACACAGGGACCAAACATCTGGCGGCAGGCGATAACTTGGCAGGCAATAACTTTGGGAAGTAGTGGTGCAGAGGTTAGAGAAGATGGGCCTGTGATCAGAAAGTTGCGGGTTCAACTCCCCGGACTGACAACATCAAAAAATTTGAGTGGAAAAGGTGAAACACCCTCATTTGCCCCACTCTGGGCCCTTGAGCAACCCCCATCATGCTCCCAGACATGTCTCTTTAAAATAAGTAATCGTGACTCATTGAGACTACCTGTATAAATAAAAGGTAAATAAAATAAAAAATAACAAACTCATTTGTGGGAGCTTCAAACATTCGGGTCAGTCTGGACCTGGTGACCCTTCAGAGGTCAAAAGGCATTGTCATACCTGCAGCAGGCGTCTTTTCACATGGATCTGACGTCACAGGGGGCGTGTCCAACCGTCTCCTGTAGTTTGGAGTGATATACAAACACCAGTAAATAAACGGCGGATCACTTTTATTTCCAGGACAAACTCAGATCTCTGGCAAGTTGATCCAGACAGCTCTCCTGCACCTTTTCCCTCCTCCAGCTCGTCGTCAGGTGGTGGGGGCGGTGTGTGTGTGTGTGTGTGTGTGTGTGTGTGTGTGTGTTGGGGGTGGAGCCACCCTCAGTAGCCCATTCCTAAAGCTTGAATCACGCAGCTCCATTCACATTCCTGCTGGGAGCTGCAGCTCCGTGCGCGCAGGAAGACGCGCAAAACTCGCAGGATTTGTGTGTGTGCGGCAGCTGAGCCCAGCTCCGAACATGGACCTCCAGCCTCCATCACAGGACGTCTGACTCCACAACTTTCTTTTGGTTCAAGGTTTTATTTTATTTTTATTATTTTTTTTGTCATTTCTCGGTCTTGTTGGATTAATGATGCGCTGGGAGCTGGCGGCTCCGGGGAGTTAAAGTTTGCTTTTCAAGCTGCTCACTGGCGCATGAAACATGATATTAACACGTAAGTGACTTTTATTCCGTCAAATGAACACTTTGTTTGGCTGTTTTTTAAATTCAGGTCATTTCCTGTTTATTAGGAGGCGGATGAACACGAGCAGTCACATCTGTGGTCATCCTGTTTGAATTAATTAGTTTTATTTGAAACCTTTACCTTAGGTCTTCTTTAGCCTGCAGGCTGTCAGATGCAGATAAGACACAACCCCCCCCCCCCCCACCACCTCCACTGTTTGTCGCATACCTCCACGTCCCCCACTCCTGTTTACAATTCACTGAATATCTCCGGGTTTTGTTTGCCAGATAACCTTTCTCAGCACACACGCACACGCACACACCCCATCAGCCAAAGAAACTTTCTAGCTGATTTGCCTGAATGAAGCTTTTATTTTGATGGGGGGGGATTCAAGCTGGAGCAAATCTTTTTTTCTAAGATTACAGCACCATTTTCACTTTTACTACATTTCCCTACTATTTGAGCATAAAATATAAAAATCTGCGGCTGTGTAAACTGTTTCCCATTTCTCTGGCAGGCTATGATTGTTTTATTTTTGTAACCCCCCCCCCCCCCCATCTTTCCACTTTTGCCTTTTCCAGCACACATAGCTCCTTATCAGTGCCCTTGGGCAGATAGGAGCTGCTGTGAGCTTCAGTTAAACCATAAAACCATTGACAACGTGCTCGGAGTCACATCTGGCCGAGCCTTCAGAGGTTGACTTGTGTAAGTCTGAGCTCTGTGAGAAGAAGGAAGCACGCTTCAGGAAGGGAGCTGCAGTCTTATCTGAGAGATTTACATCCATGTCCTGCGAGTGGATCCATATGGTGCTTTTTGGGCCTCTCATCTGAAGGTTACAGGGCTGTCATTGAATCTGTTGTGATGGGGGAGGTTTCTGGCAGGTAGGCTGTCATCTGGCTGCAGAAAGCCTCTCAGAGTTTTTAAATATGCCTGGTCACCTGATCCGAGGAGCATGAGCATAAATCTGTCATCAGGGGGGCACGAGGGCTGTTGGGGTTAGCAAAGCGATGATCCGTCTGGACCAGCTGTGTGTGTGGTTGGTGGATCTGTGCTTGCATGCTTACACCAGCTGGTGGTTGAAAACTGGAAAGAACCATGTTAGTAGATGTTTTTTCCTCCTTGAGTGTGTATCAATGAAGCATAGCTTGAGGCTAGCCAGATGGTGATGTTCCTGGCACCGTATCACTTCGCTAAAAGCCAGACTTTGTCTGTGAACACCAACTGTCTCAGCGCTGAAATCACAAAACATGATACCCATTAGGAAAGAATAATCTGGTACCAGCGGTCTCTTCCAATTCATTACCGCTCACACTAAAACAGACTTTATACCTTGTTCTCACAGGCCGAGAGTCGGAGGGAGGTCCTCCATCAAATAGTTTGAATGTCCATCAATGAAAAGAGCTCATAACATCAAGTTATCAACAAAAACTACCAGCGTTATGGCAATTTGTACCTTTTTAAAGTCAGACTTTTAGAGCTCCAAATTGGAAAGTCACACGTTTTTCACCAGTCCCAAGCTCCTCACAGGTGTTAATGTATATATACATCCTTGACCACTTTCTAGTTTTGATGTTCCAGTCACTTCGTACCCAGACTTCCTTGGGTACAAAAGAAGCAGCCTGTCATGGGTTCAGTTGATATAACTAAAAAATACATTCTGGTTAGTGTTGTGTTAAAAATTGAGGCAGGGCCAGTGAGTAATCCAGGAAATTAAAACAAAATAATTAGAGATAATTTCAAAAATGACCCGAGGATACACATCTATAGAAAAAGGGTTTATTTTAAGGTCATTTAAGGAGTGGAGTTTAGTTATTAGGGCTAGAATGAATCAGTAAGGTAATAGATCTGTCTCTGGATTATTGGTGTCAACAACAGCACAGACGTGGTCTCAAACTTGGAGTATTTATCTCCATTAAGGTTCCAGGGAACTTTATTATCTCTAGTGGGCAAATAAGTTTACATGGTGGAGGAAAACGGAGAACATAAATTAACATCGTATATGAAACACTGACATCTAAAGGACTGATACCAGATTATTCTACATCATGGAAGAGTATTTTTGTCTCAGTAGGATCATAATGAACTTTTTCCTCAATGGAGGCCTCGCATAAGTCGAGATGGAGTTCCTTTTTTTTGTTTTTAAAGACTCAACCTTAAACAAGTCTCTGAGGTGACGTCCAAGCAGAAAGTTCCAGCAATTCAACCACTCATTGCTGCTGGCATTTCTTCAGTTTACTGTTAATCACAGTCCAAAGGTGTTTGCACTGCTGTTCTCTCTCTCTCTCTCTCTCTCTCTCTCTCTCTCTCTCTCTCAACAGGAAGATTTCCACTAAAACCAATAAATAAGTCTTTAGGTTTTGTCATTAATCGTTAAAATAGAGAAATAAACAGATGAAAGGTGCATGGTACAACAAGAAGCTACTAAATGGCAAAAAATATAAACCAGTGACTCTGAACCATGCCCCACCCAAAAGTAAATAAAGTAAACACCAAGGTTCTTGCTCAGTAATCCAGGTACAAATCCAACAATGTTCAGTCAGATTATCTGGACAGTTTCTGGTTTTTTTTTTGTTTTTTTTCTGAGACGTTTCGTCCTTTGTCCAAAGGACTTTTTGAGTCCAAGGAGCCACAAACAAACTGGAATCCTCCAAGCACCACATTCCCATAGTGGAAAAAAACAGTTTGCTGGTGATAAGATGATTTCTGGGGCCCGCCCTCTTCCCCATCAACTCCTTTAAGGCAGCTATTCCAAAATGGTTCAAAACACCGCTAACACTGAAGAAGTCCTTTTGGATGAAGGACGAAATGTCTCGGCAAAAGAAGCACGCTGCACAGCCGCCATTAGTAACCCTGTGGTTACAGTGTTCAAATGTGTAAAATGCAAAGAAATACATTGTTTTTCTGCTAAGAATGATTAATTAATTAATTTCCCACAGAATTTGACTTGAAACTGGAACACAGTTGCATTTTCCGGATCCCAGTTCCAACACCTGAGTAAAACAGACGCATCGTTATTTGGTGTAGGTCTCTGCTTGGGTTATCGGATCACGTTTAGACCCACATTGCAGCTTCTTCAGGATGACCTGAAGTCCATAGGGAACCTTTTGGGTGGTTTTACAGTGCCCCCCCCCCCCCTCCTTCCAACCCCAGCAATGATTGGGTAATTTCAGATAAGCTACCTCAGTTCACAACAGACTTCTCAATCTGCAGCTTCAAAGAGCCTCAGAGATAACCACATTCAGGCTCTTGACCTCCAGTTTGCTGCAGCGGAGCCTTTGAGGTGGGGAGCAGCATCCTTTGTTTGCTCGCCGCTGACAAACTCCCACTGGAGCTGAGCATTCAGAGTCAGTCTAGCCAAACCCCACTGCCTCCCGCGATGGAGGGAAGCTGTGGCCAGCAATTGTGAGAATTTCCTTCCTCCGGAAGGGAGAGAAGAGAAGTGGCGAGTGGAGTCCAAATAAGCAGAGACAACACAAGAGACGAGTGAGAGGAAGTTAAAAAAGAAAGCAAATAATGAGCAGAATGGATAATTTTAGATGTTTTACACCAACTGGCAGCTCTCCGCATGGCTTCTTACCAAGGTCTTGGAAGAAAGCCAATCGTGGTTGGAATGAAATCTCTATTAGCGTTGGCTTGGCTGTCATTGGACATATAATGTGCTGATAATCACTTCCTTTCCCGCTGAGCGGCAGTGGGTCACTGCGCTGTTTTTGCTCTTTCAAATCAGCCAGAAGTAACTTCAGACTAACTTTACTGAGAGGATTTATTCAGAGCTGTACACTTATCTTAAGACGGGGCTCCGTGTGTCAGAATGTGTGGTATTTATTTTATTTTTGCACAGCTGTCCCGCCTGACGGGGAAGCTTTGTGCTTCCTGTTTGGCCCCTTTACCAGCAGAACCAGAGGCTTTGGTGCTCTGCTTGTTCCTCTCCATGTTCACAAGCTAAACAATCGGCCGCCTAAAATGGAATTGGAAGAACATTATAGCATGCGGTTTTCTTTTTTGAGCCTAGTAATTGTTTGTTACTTCAATAGTTCATAACCCTGAACTCTGTTGGGAATAAAAGGAACGTTGGGAATGTGTTTTGCTTTCTCCCAGTAATTAGCTGGTTCTGTTAGCATCATCATTTTAGCTATGAACAGTTGGTATGGCCCAATCCCTTAACGCAGACACTGAAATAAATGAGACTTTTCTTTATTTCTACTTGTGGTTAAGCTCAGTAATTGGCACTTGTTCCATCTTATTTTAAGCTCTGAGTAAAACACAGTGTGGTTTAGTATCTGTCTTTAGGTACAAGGACGTTTGCTTGGTACACACAATCACCGGAGCTTGTGTTAGTCTTGGCTGCCTCCCTGCCCATTATCTGACCAGGAACAAATGGAAGGCTGGGTCTTTCCAGTCAAGTGTTGGTCCGTGGCTGCGGCCGCGCCTCCCGGACCTCTTCCTGAGAGGGAAGCTGAAAGAGGAAGTGAGGTAGTTCCCTGGTGAAGGTTCGAGAGAAGGCAAAAATTCACAGTGAAATTTGAATGGTTCGGTTGGGTGTGGTTGGATAAGTAGGCTGTTTTTTTTTTTTTTGCTGTTTTTTTTTTTTTTTTTGCTTCTATGGTAAATATCACACTTACTTCTGTGAATGGCTGGAGAACCCCTGACATGATGTTCACTTTAATTCATCTGCGTCGTAAACTCTCGTCTTTGTTTCTTGGCACGTTGAGTTCTCGTCTGTGGAGTAGATTTGACAGGACATGTGTTAGAGTAGCTGCACACCGAAGGAGCTTACTGGATCTCAGATCGTTTCCTTGTATACTATTTCTTCTTTATACTTGATCTCAGATCGTTTCCTTGTATACTATTTCTTCTTTATACTTTATATTATCGCTATATTTGGGTGTAACTGGGATCTTGAGTACACAATTCGTTCCACCTCGTGCACCACATGTGATGTGAATGACAGTAAAGTCTCCTTGAACCTTGAGAGTTGTTGTTCTGAGCTTTTGGGGTCGGAAAGACATTCATGTTTGTCTGTCTGTATTTGCATTTCAATGGCCTCTTCTGTCTTTTCAGTTATTTGTCCTTAAACATGAGGATGTTTCTTGCAAACACAGACTAGTTTATGCGCACACACAAGTAAACCACAAGACTCTCCTAGATGTTGGTATAATTACACTTTGCTTTCTAGGTTTTTTGGGCTCATTGCACTCCAGAAATATAGAACTAAACACACTCATATTACGTGCGGGGACATTTACATGCTTTCCTCAAGCGTATGCCACTTTTTGTACTTGCCGTTCCTTCGTTCCGGCGAGGACGTTGTAAAGTCGTCACTGGAAACCCTTGAAACACGTTCCCGTCTTTGAACTGCTGTCTGCGGGGAGCTGGTGTTTTGTGGCCACTTGGCATATGTCATCTAAAAGGCTTTCACACATAATTGGGAGACATCTTCGTGGCTCCTCCGACACGCTCAGTCACAGCATTTAGCATAACAAGCTCGAATATCACACCCTGCGTTTAAAGGGAGTTATGAAAGAGTTAGTTTGACGGGTGTTGTGAACGTGCTCGGCTGTGGGGAGAGGTGACACGCATCAAACAGAACATATTTGTTTTATATAAAACTTTCAGACATTCCTGAACTTCTCCGCTGCGTCCTTACATTCATAGATCAACGTTGAGTGGTCAAAGCAAACATATTTAAAGCATCCAGGCACTGGAGAGTCGTGTGTGAACTATGAAAACAAGCTGCTCGCTTGGCTGAGGAGCCAAAGAGTAGCTCACACTTGGCATGTGTGGGTGTTGACACATTTGTTTTGAACAATGCTTTGAGCTCCAGCTGTACAGAGGTCAGCAGCTTTACAGAAACAAAATTATTTTACAAAATCAGCCTTCAAAAGGATGAAAACAACACTGAACTGGGTAAATGTGCATTTCCTGCAAAAATGGAATGCTAATGTTTATTCCTGATTATGCTAATTAAAAAAAAGCTGAAGCTTACTTGAAATACATCAACAGCAGAAATTCAAAAGGTGCAAGAAGCACAAAAAGTAAAAAAAAAAATAATTAAAAATGCAGAACAGGTTTAAATTGGCTCAAAATGAAGTTATAAAATGAGTGTGAATAAAGGCTCAAGTAGTGAAACGCTAACAAACAGTAGGAAAATGCTGCTTTACAGCCAGAAAAATGCCTCCTCTGAGAATGTGTTTGTAAATCGCATGGCCCACCCTTTTAAAGAGGTTGTGTTTATGAGGTTTTGGGGGATTTTTAAGAGTTTTCCACATCCTGACGTGCTCTTGTTCTGGTCTTGGTGTTTTGTAGAGATTGAAGCCAAAGAGGCCTGTACCTGGCTCCGAGCTGCAGGGTTCCCACAGTACGCCCAGCTTTATGAAGGTAAGGAACGCTTTTTCATTCACAACATGCTGCTCTTTTGAAGGTTATTACCAATAGGCCTAATGGATATTTAATTTATATTTTTATTTAAGTTCCTGTCGGAAAAAAAAAAAAAAAAAAAAAAAATTAAAATCTGACTGGACTTACAGCCGAGACTAGAGCACATTATTTCTGTCTAAAAACAACTCCAAGCTTGAAACTTTCTCAGCTTTTAATGCAAAAACTTTTGAATAAATCTTTATAATTCTGTAAATTGTTTATTATACAGTTATTCTTGCAAAGACGCATGTAATTTTGTGTAAATGTAGAGATTTAGAAAAGAGGTTCTGCATGAACCGTCTTGTGTTTTTGTCCCTGGATGAAATAAACTGTTTGTCCAAACTGTGGTCGCTCAAAGAGGTGATTAGGACAGGAAATATAATATTTTTATCCATACTTTCTGTAAAATTCCAATTGAAAACGTTACTTTTAAGGCCGATAAAAGATTACGTTGCTAATATTGTTTCTAATCATCAGCTGTTTTAAACCTGTTATTATAATCTTTTGACCTTCTTAAATAAGCTACAACAGCTGAGAGACAAAATCATTTCAAAGCTTTTGTCACTTTTTCACATAAAAAAAACAGCACCAATGTGTTTTTGCTGTACAACATACGTGCAATAATAATAATAGCAATAATAATAATAATAATACTTTATTTATAAAGCCCTTTAAAACAACCACAGCTGCAACAAATTGCTGTACACACAGAATCAAGACAATTTAATCACATAAAAAAATAAAACAGTTGTTAAACCCTTACGATCACTAAAAACAATAAAAACAGTGCAGAGCAAATTCAGTCTGTGTTAAAAGCCAGGGAGTAAAAGTAGGTTTTTAAAAGAGTTTGAAAAATGGACAGTGAAGTAAGTGTAAGAAGTGTCACACACAAAAGAGCACCATAATGTGCATGTGCAATCGCACACTTTGTACAGTTTAACACTCCTTGTGTGTGACGATGAGGCCTTTTACCTTTGGCACTTCATTCTAATGTTCAAATGAAAAGAATGTCATTCATGAGTCAGCACAGCCTGTACTATAGTTCAAACATTAACTGAGGTTTGGCCATAATAAGTATTACTTAGTATTATGATAAGTAGTACTCATAAGAACTAAAGCTTGGTGTTGAATAAAACCACTGTTAGTCAAACAATTGCACATGGTTGATAATAGATAATCAGCTTGACCTTTGCTTTAAATGCTTTAAATACATATATCTGTCAAACTGACAGTTTTAACAGTCCAAGTATCTGATCTGAATGCCATTAGCATACCATTTGCCTTTCTGTAATTACAAGATGCTGACAAGGACCGAGCTATCGCTGTCAGCAGGTCATTTGTTTGTTTCCACCTCACCCTGAAGAGGCTTCCCATTGTGTTTCTGCGCAGGTGTTGCATATGTAAGAGAACGAAAACAACACCGTTTCAAACACAGCCAAGCACTTTTACAGATAGAAGAGCCACTTTATCTTGATGTCATTTGCACCCAAGAGGGGATCATTAGGCAAGGCGCATTGTCCCTCGGTCCATCCATGGAAGAATGTTTATTGAGCCCCTAATGATAAGCAGACTGATAGGCTGGTTTTAACCAGGACCAGAAGGTGAAAGATGCTAGCCGTCTACGAGTTGCATGTTCTTATCAGCATCACCCCTGAGGCTTTAGATGCAAGATTCCTCTTTGGAATAGGGTCAGCACATTCCAGCCTCAGCATCTTCAGTGTCCATCCATCTGTCTTAAGCATTCCAGCCACAGAAGAGCATCTAAAATATGTTTGGCTTTAAGGCACGTTTCTCAGTGCAGTGTCTGGCTGAAGCAGTGGCCCTTGTGTTGACTAGAGAAAGAGCAAGAGGCAGAGAAGGAAGTGGGACCTCTGAGTAGCAGTGGAGGACCTATTGTCATCCTTTCGGTCCCCCTGTGCTTCAGATCCCCCCTGCCTGCATGGTTTGAAAGCTGCAGCTGTGTTTGTTTGGTCGGCTAAGACGCCGCTTCCTCTTTTTAAGCTTTTCATCAAGGTTGCAGCAGTGAGGGAGAAGCTAGGTGTTTGAGCAGGTGGGTGTGTTCGGGGGCTAGGGGCGGTAACTCTCGTCTTATCTCAACACGCAGATCTAATCGGAGAAACGCCACAACACTAACTCTACTCTCCCTCCGTGTTTGCAGACTCCCAGTTTCCCATCGACATTTCTTCAGTCACCAAGGACCATGACTTCCTGGATCGAGATGCTATTGAGGCTCTCTGCAGGTGAGATAACAAATCATGCCAAACTTTTCCTTTGAAGGCGTGTGTGATTACCTGTCAGCCTACACGTGAAATCACAAAACCATAACTTCAAAAGGAGGCTCACGTTAGATTAAAGATTTATGCGATAAGCACCTGGAAAGCATAAACAGTCATTTCAACGCATCTTATACATCTTCTATAGGGGTTTGTGTGTAGGGAGAGCTTTGCAAAGCAGTAAGAGACTCAGGTTTGTCTCTTGTCACATTAATTAGCTTATGAGGAAGGAGGTCTTATGGTTCTCTAATAGAGTCAACCTCTAATCCATTTCCACGTCCTGGTAATGAAAGTCAGCAGGTGTCTGGCAGCATCTGGAAGCCATCGTCTCAGTGCCTCATCTCAGGCTTTCACCCTTTCCTCACAACCCCAGCCATCCCATCGCTTCATCTCTCCATTGTTACACGATATGCTCTAAGACCTCGCAAGAGGGGTGACCCCCCACCACCCTCAGCTCCTTTCTCCAGGTGGCAGCAGGGATAAGCTTTCCGTCCCCTCCCCAGCAGATTTCATCTCCCTCGCGCTCTTCCCGTTCATGTAGGGGATTATCCTTCAGCAGCTCATTAACCAGCTTCCTCTTGGTCTTTCTCTACCTCAGCTCTGTGTTTCTTTTAATAATCTTGTTTCTCCCCGTGAGCATCCTCCTAGTGGGATAGTTCGAGAAGGTCGATGAGCTAAAATGTGATCCTTTGTGTTAGTCTAACTCATTTTGTGTTTTTGCAGGAGGCTGAACACTCTCAACAAGTGTGCTCTAATGAGGCTGGAGATATCGCCACAAAGAAAAAGAGTAAGTGCAAACACTTGCACTCTCCTCCTTTCAGGGAAATAAAAAGACTGTTAGGCTCTTCACACAAAAACAAAATGAGCGTCATCAGTTTGCCCAGCGGCTACTTTTTTCTCTCCTCTTTAATGAGGAGGCACCTGTCGAGCTTACTCCGAGATCAAGCAGACTCCGAGGACCCTAGGGGAAGGGAGGGCAACTTCAATGGGTCGCATTCACTTGGACGGCCCCCTTTTTCAGATATTTCATTGTTCTTCAGACTTGCACACAAAGTAATGCTATCACTGATCTCTTGGATGTGGTTTGATGTGATAATGGTTGCTTTTTACCTTTGCCAAACCTTAACTGGTTCCCCATAATGAAGCCGGCTTCTAAGAAAAGGAGAGTTCCTATATGATCGTGGTTCAAGTAAACTAAAAGGTGCTGACTGAGGCGCTGTTGCTCTGTAGAAATAATGACTTGGTTTTATCCAAATCACCCATTAGTTCCCAGCAGCCTTCAGAGCATAGTAACATCCTTGTTCCATGGGTGGTGGTCTTCATGAGGATGACCCTCTGTGTCACCTTTCAAATCAGGAGTCAGCAGACGGAGGTAGACAAGTCAAAGACGTTGTTATTTGCCTCCTGACTCCTCGGCTCTTATGAGACAAGCACGTCGCACCCCCCACCCAGACAACTTAGGAATGCATTGATCTCGTCACGTCTTCACATTCCCTTTCCTTTTAAATCACGCCCCTGTCTCCTGGTCTTTGTGCTCCGTTCTCTCCGTCTGATTTATTGTAAAAATAAATAATTTTCATTCTGCACTCTCCTTTACGTGACCTTCTGAGTAGCTGCTGTTTTTCAGTGGACGCTTCAGTCAGTTTGAGGATACGATGTGTGCAGAATGTCAACACAAGGTTTTTTGGGTTCAGGGAACCCTTACAGGGGAGAAAAAGTTTCAGGAACCCCCTCATGTTTATTAAATACATTTCTTCAGTCTCTTTAATACAATGGAAATATTTGTGCAACATAAATACTTAAGACCAGTTTTTTAATAGTGTTAATACAATTTTTATACTTTTAAACATGAGGTATTTTTCATTCAAGACACACTTAATTAACACAATTTTTACTTTCAACTTCCAAAAATTACAGTTTTGAGAAAATGAACAGCATCAAAAACCACATTAAAACTTCACCTATTAAAACAATGAACATAATAAATGTATTGACACTTCTTCAAATTATTACATAAAACTATTCACAAAAACTGAACAGAATCATAACAGCAGGAGTCAGACCAAGAAACAGGACTTCATTTGTAAACTGATTGATGCTGGAACGCAAATAGCGGGGGCTGGGGGGCCCTCCCCCAGAAAATTTTGAATAATGTAGATGTGATTTTCTGCATTTTCGTGTATTTTAATGGGTTGTTAAACATCTACATGTGCATGCTTGTAAAAAGTAAAATAAATAAAAGATTTGCAGACCCCCAAGCACTGGCACACAGACCCCTGGGGTCTGGGGACCCCAGTTTGAGAACCATTGGTTTAAACTCTACTGGCCAGTTGCTGCTCTTTGTGCACAACAAATTAAATCACTGCTGCCAGCTCAAATGGTAAATGGACTGTACTTGTCTACAGTAGCTCCTTTCTATCTTGTCAAGTCACTCAAAGCTCTTTACAACACAATCTGTGTCCTCGTTTACCCATTCATACAGCACTCTATATCTTTACAAAGAGTAATCAGTGCTTTGTATCACATTCATACACCAATGTGACACACATCGGAGGCAATGAGGGCTTCAGTGTCTTGCTCAGGGACACTTTGGCATGTGACTGCTGGTGGAATTGAACCCCCAACTCTTGCAATCGAGGACGACTGCTCTAAACACTCAGCCACAGCCACCCCTTTATTTTTTCCAGTGAACATAACTAAAGAAGCAAGCAACAGTACTATACAAACAATTTTAGTTTTTATGTTTTGTTAACTTGGGATCATTTAAAAGCTCTAAAAGGTGAGTGAAAATGCAACTTTGCTTCTTTAACGTGATTAGAGACGAGTGGGCATCTATTACAAAAGATAAAACCCATGACAGTAGCAGTGCATGGGTCTTCTGTTTGAAAACTGCTGGGTGGGGGTGGTGACCCCAGTCTGGCTGGCTACATTGTGAGCTATGGGGGTCATTTTGGAATTTCCTGAACTCCCTTCAGGGTCTGCGATAGATTAACCAAACTGGGGGAGGCAGACGTTTTGTTCAAACGTCCGTCTATTAATTGCAGCTCAGTTTCGCACTCCGCACCGATTGTTTAGGTATGTGTTTGTCGAGGAGTCTGGAGGTGAGAGTGACATGTTGAGTGATAAATCGAACATTTCTTCAGGTCTTCATGTTGCGACCTCAGATTAAGCTAATCTTATCCAAAGTTGTGTCACTGGAACATGATCTATCTTCTCTTGGTGGTTCTTCTGACCTTTTCTGAGTGATCTTGTGTTTTAGAAAGAATTTGACAGTTATTGTATATAATTATGTTTTATGTAGTTTAAAATAGAACAAGTCTGGGGGAAAAAATCATAACTCCAGAGAGCTTCCTGGTTCATAGTGAGGAATGCTGTACAAGAAGTGGAAAACTAGCCATGCATAATGTCCACTAACTGTTTCACTCCCTCCTGCTCTTTCCCCCACACTTCCTTCCTTCTTTGTCTCCCCCCCCCCATTTAGAGCGAGGACTCGGATGAGGATGAACCTTGTGCCATCAGTGGTCGCTGGACCTTCCAGAGAGACAGCAAGCGCTGGTCCCGCATGGAGGAGCTGGAGGTTTTCTCCTCGTTCCCTACAGATGTCTCTCAACCTGCCAAGGACCAGGTATCCCAGAAAGGCAAGCCCACCCTGCGTGAAGGCAACAGCTCAGAGAGCGTACTGACTGACCTCAGCGAGCAGCCAGAGGTGGGATCTATCCATAGCAGTGGGAGTGGAGGAATAGGAGAGAAGAGCCATGGTGCTGCTTCAGTGAATGAAGCTCTACCTGTTGGAGCCACACGAGCCAGCTCAGTAGCCAGCATGTGCTCATCGTCAGGCACAGGAGGGTCTGGAGGCCAAAATGAGGACTCGCTCTCTGACGGGTTGCCTCCGTCTCCCTTGGAGACGCTCAGACACTTCACCTTCGATGTCAAAACAGGGATGATAGGAGGAAGCCTGGATCGAGAGGGAGGCAGTGGAAAAAATACACGCTCAAGAGCAAAAAGCTTCCTGAAGAGGATGGAGAGTCTCCGACTTCGCAGCAGCACCTCGTCCAAGAGGAAGAAGAAGGGGAGCGCCGTTGGAGGGAGACTAGAAATCAGTGGACCCGTTGCCAAACAGGGTCTGGATGAAGACAAACTGAGAAGGTTTAATTGTGTGGACATCTCAAGCATCAACTTAAACCACCATTGCAATCCCACTCAGACCATGACCCTGAACCGGAACCGCTCGGTGTCCTACTCCACCCAGACCAGCAACGGGAGCACTGGGAGCACCGGCAGCAGCCAGTCTGAAGCCAGCAGCGGAAGTGCGGTGAGCACGCCCAGTCCAGTGACCCGGGCTCGCAGCCACAGCACAGCAGCAGGTTCCAGTAAGAGAGGAGGAATGTATTTGGAGGGGTTTGACCCTTTTAGCATTCTCCAACAGGCTTCGGATCAACAGCCTCCCCCACCCAAATCTGCCCTGCCCATCCCTTGCCAGGACAGAAAGGGCATGTCTATTGATGAGCAGAACCACAAGAACAACTGTAGCATTCAAGGTAAAGGTAGACATGAAGAGGAGGAGGATGAGGAGGGGGGCATGATCTTCTTCTACTTACCCGAAGGCCACAAGCCTGGAACGTTCCCCAAAGCCTTGCAGGATGGGAGTTCACGTCACCACAACGGGAATGAGAACGGAAACTCTGTGATCCTCAGGGGACGGCAGAGCAGACGCCAGCGCTGGACCTCTTCGGGCTCCGTGGACAGCCGACTCAGCTTTTATGACAACGTCCCCTTCACTGCGAGCGAGGAGGCAGTGGAGGAAGATGGGGACGAGCACAAACTGGAGGAAGTTCTGCAGCACGTCAATGGCTTTGTTAACGCCTGGTCAGAGGCTGTGGCCGGTGAGGAGGAGGAGGAGGAGGAGGAAGAGGAGAATGAGGAGGAAGACGGGGACTCAGACTCAGCTTTGGACTCGGCATCCCCCTGTCCGTCCTCTCCTTTGCAAAACCGTCTGGAGGAGACGGAGAATGGAAGTGACCAGGACAGCACAGGAAACCCGCTGGGCGAAGCAGAGGACAGCATGAGGGAGAGGAGTGATTCAGGCGTGGGGGCGTCACTAACTCGGACCAGTAGGTCAGTAGAAACAAATAAATCTAAAACGTACTCTTTGACTGAATACTTTTACTGTTTCCACCAATCATTCCTCCAGCAGCATTTGCTTAAATTGCTCCACAATCTATTGTTAGCTATTCTATAAACCGTAATACCAAACAAAACTACTTGTTTATAATTTAGCTGTTTCTTTGCTTAGATAAACTTATTAAGACACAAGAGTGCACATAAATCCAACAAACAGGCAAATAAGTCTTCAGCTAAATGAGAACTTAACAAAAAGGTGACAATGAAAGATAAACCAAGAGGGACAAGCTGAGGCTTCTCTTCTTACATAACGGGGTAGAGTTCTCAGGAATCCTGCCTGGTCTCCATGGGGACTGTTCCTATATATTCCGGGGAATTTACCGGCAGAATTACCTTTGGATTCTTCAAAGATAATCTCTTGATTGATGTATGCATACGTCCTTGTAATCCCTTGGCCACACACAGCATTTGTTCTCACTGTGTGCCGTTTTCATTGTTTATGTGTACACAAAAGCAGATTTTAAGAGTTTCTGATGTCTCAATATGGGCTTTCTTCTTCTCCAATGTGCTTCAGACCGCAGAAACTCCGCTGGCCGAGCTTCCAGAACTCCCATCGGCCCAGCTTGGCCTCCGCTCAGCTCCAGATCAGTTGCCAGTCTGTGCTGCAGATGAATCTGCTCCAGAAACTCTCGCTTCTGCAACTCACTGCTCTGCTGGAAAAACACACTCCGACAAACAAACATGGCTTCAGCTGGTGAGTGGATTGGAGGAAAATGGACTATCTTACAGGGAAACGGTATATTTCACTAAAGGGAACGTCCTTGTTCTGACGAACATCCAGAAATGTTTATAAAACAGCCTGCATCTTAAGTTATGCCCCTCAAATATCCATTCAGCCAGCCGCTGCCGCTCAATCCGCTCCATCTGCAAGCTGTGACGGCTGTCCACGGAGGTTGGGTTTCACATTCTTTTCCCAGGCCTATAATTGCTGGGAAGGGGCGCACATTGTCTTCTGAGCGATGCAATTATGGCAGTTCACACGCAAGGTGCTGCGCTGCAGGCTGGAAAGAGTTGCCCTTGGCTCAAACTACCTTTACAAAGTGTCGTATTAGGTCGGAGCAACTTTATTTACACTGCTTTGTGCCTGCTCCACCTTAACCCCCGGCCTGCATCAACAGTAGCCATGTTTTGTGTCTCTTAAAACATATACAGCAAGGACAGATCTGTTGACAGAGCGGTCCTTATCTGACAACAAAATGTATGGTCAATTTGAAGGTTTAATGCTTTTATATGTGAGAAACTGAAGATGGAAACATTGGTTCATTTTCTTGCGTTTTCTCCTTCTTCTACAGGATCCCTCGTTTGCACTAAAGCATCATGAGGGTCTTATGACAGGCTCACTGAGAGACAGAGTCCGATTGTTGCTTGTACATATTCCGAATTCCGTCCGCGATCATAAAAAAGTTCATTTTTTCCCTAATTTTTTCAAACCGTGGTTCCGAGAAGGAGTCCAAGTCTTGTGAGCATCAGCTCTCACAAAGACACGCTTGTCCCGAGTCCCACACAGAGGCCTTCACTAAACACGCTCGCACCCCTGCAGGGTGCAACGCATCCATAAATCTGTGGGCTCCTTCTTGTGAGACCAGCCGTGTTGTTGTGCGTTTATTTTTTTTATTTTTGGTTGTAGAGTCACTGAACACCAGCTCTGATGTGCATGAACACCCTCAGAGAGAAACAATCTGTAAAAACAGCCACAGGAGGGTAAAGTAGTGGGTTTTATTACAGTGGCTTACATTTCTCGCCCCCCCCCCCCCACCCCCCATCCCCCCAGTTTCCTCTCACCTTGTCCAACCTCCCCTCCCATAAAACTTGCAGACACATCACATAAAACACACTGTTTAGAGAAATCTTGTTTAAACTTATTTACATTTAAAACTGTGATTAATCCTTTTTATCCACACAGCTGATCTTCAACACATCTCATTATTTGTGGTTATAAAATATGTCTTTAGTTAAAATGCAAAGACTGACTTGTGCAAAATCAAGTAGATGTTCCTTCTCTGTGTGCATGTTGCAGGGCGGTGCCGAAGTTCATGAAGCGGATCAAAGTGCGCGACTACAAAGACAGGAACGTGTTCGGTGTGCCGCTGCAGGTCATCGTCCAGCGGACGGGCCAGCCCCTTCCTCAGGGAATTCAGCAAGCCATGCGCTATTTACGGAATCACTGTCTGGACCAGGTACGTTTTGCACTTTTCCTCACACAGGTGGATCACCTGGTGCCTCTCTCGTCAAAGTTTTAAAGATCTTGCACAATTTATTGTTCAAAATTGATTACTTTGTGAATGTTGTTTGGTTCATGCGATATTTTGCTGACAGACACAATTAAACACACACACACACCTGTCATGGTGGTGGGCAGAAATTATTACACCAAGGGACCTAAAGGTGTTTATTATGAGCACTGATTATTTTTCATCTTAAATAAATAAATAAAAATCAGAGCATTTTGTGTCATTGGAGATGTTGGATGTGATTAATCAGACGCTCTGGTCCTCTCCCTATTTAAGATAGAATGTAGCAAATTCTGTTTTGAGTTAGTTTAGATTTTAAACCACATTAAAACTTTAGGATGTTTGCTCAGTTGAACTTTCAGCAATGTTCTTTTGTTGTCCCCCGTCACGAATCAAAGAGGAGGTATTAGAAATATCATCCATCCGTGGGGTACTGACTTCCATTTTGGTGTGTGGTTGGTGGTTATGTCTAGGCGTAAGAAAAGTTATTTTCGAAATTTGGGTTGCCGTGTCAAAATTCAAGATGGCCACCACCATATATATGTATAAATATATGTAAACCAACAACCACAATCATTTAAGGAAACATTGCTTTCTAGTTTTTATAATGCTTAAAACTATTGTTTCTTCAAATGGCTGGGGTGGCCAAAGATTAATCAATGGTGGCCTAGGCCACCATTGGCCACCCTGTGGCTCCGCATATGCTCATCACTGTGCACTGCCTTGGACAAGTTACGGGTACTTCTCTTCTCCACAGTGAAACTTTTACCCACTTGAATATCTCCCACCAAAAACATTAAGGTTTATTTACAGTCCCAGTTCAGTCCCAGTTCTGAAAAACACTCATCTTTAAATCTACAAACATCCAATAGTCAAATCCTTCAGTGTTGCATAAGATGGTTTATTTAACAAAATCACACATGCTCAGTGTATGTATACTTTTCCTCTTCTCTCCTTTCTCTTTTTTTGTCATACTTTCTGTAAACCGCAGGACGAGTGCTCGCGAAGAATCAAACCGTTCAGCTGTTGTCGCATCTCTTTATTTTAGCGACAGCTCTGCAGAGCGTGCCCGCTCCCATAAAGGGCACAACTGAAAAAGTAGAAAATAGCTGTTGGAGGAATGCAGAATTGAAAAGAGAATGATGGCTTTCTTCTTTGAGCGGGACAAGACGCCTCTGTTCTGAGGTGGTTAAAGCTCGTGGAAAATATTCCAACTGGACATTTAGTGTTTTTGTTTTTTTTCTTCAAGCATTTGCCATTTTAGACGGCCCTAAAAGACCACTGATACGTTCTTGAAGGGATTTGTACCAGAATGGACTCTGGGCTTCTAGAGCTTCTTGTATTTATGTGAAATACTTCCATATTAACTGTAATCCCTCAGTTTATGGATGTTACTTTCTAAACTTGAGAGCCTGTTGCTGTAAAATGTGTCCGACTGTGTGATTTGGACGCACGAACCCTTTTAGACACAGTTTATTAATAAGATCCAACACCTACTTCATGCTAATACTGACACTAATGAGTAACGAGTTTATTGAGGTATTTCCTTGCTTCTCCTCCTGCCAGGTGGGTCTCTTCAGGAAGTCCGGAGTTAAGTCTCGCATCCAAGCCCTGCGGCAGATGAACGAGGCGAGCGGCGCGGACGGGGGAGGAGTCAACTACGAGGGCCAGTCGGCTTATGACGTCGCCGACATGCTGAAGCAGTATTTCAGAGACTTACCAGAACCTCTGCTCACAAGCAAACTGTCTGAGACCTTCCTGCAGATCTATCAGTGTAAGAATGTCAAAGAGATGTAAGAATTCTGTTTAATGTCCCGCCAAGCCAGAACCCTTATGTAACACACTTAAGTTCAGCACAGATGCCATCATAGCTCAGCCCTGACAGGCTAAGTGCAGCCTTACACAACTTCCTGATTGAATTAACCTGCTGGTGCATAAAAAGTTTGACATGATTGGGCGTGACAGGCGCTAACTTCATTAACGTGGAGCCGTCTTCTCCTGCAGACATGCCCAAAGAGCTGCGTCTCCAGGCGACCCGTGCCGCCGTGCTGCTGTTGCCAGACGAGAACCGAGAGGCGCTGCGCACGCTGCTGTGCCTGCTCAGCGACGTGACGGCGAGCGTGGCCGAGAACCAGATGACTCCCACCAACCTGGCCGTGTGCCTGGCCCCGTCACTGTTCCACCTCAACACCCTGCGCCGCAAGGAGAGCTCCTCGCAAAGGTGTGTCCTCTGCCCGGCGCGTGTCGATGCTTTTAACAAACAGCTTGGTTCGGATTGCATAACACGCAGGGGCTGCACGTTTGGAGAACAGGAAGGGCTCCCGCCCAACTTAACAAAAGAGCGGGATGCTAAAGATGGAGAGCAGAGATGAGAAAGGGAGAGGAAACGGGATAAGTTACATAACATGTTCACTTAAAGATGCAGATGATCCATAAATTGCTGCTCTATAAGGAGGTCCATCTTTGCTTACATGCCCTCCTTTTTGCACACTGTCAACATGAGAGATCATATTAATATCACTTTTGTTTCTGTTTTATTCTCTCTTCCGTTGCAACAGGGTGATGAACAGGAAGCAGATGCTGGGAAAGCCTGACCAGAGGGACCTGAACGAAAACCTGGCTGCCACTCACGGGCTGACGCACATGATCCAGGAGTGCAGGAAACTCTTCAGGGTCAGTGTTCAGAAGCTCTGGAAGCCAGTTCATGTCAGGAGGCAGCACACGGGACGTATCTGCTGACCCTCTTCATGGAACACGAGTTTGATAAGACAAAAGCAAATGTCTCCTCCGGCTCTCTCCGCCATGCTGCAGTCACACACCTCGTGTCTCCATGTTTGTCGTGTAAACACACAACTCACAGAGCCAGTTCATGCTGATGTTTGTTCAAGCCTAACTCAACTGTAGTGTTTAAATATTGTAATCGGACTAGGCTGCCCCTTTGTTAGTTCACATTTAAAAACTGAAGAATACCATAATTAATGATCCTGCAGCATTACATATCCATGAATCATGCAGGGCCTCCCACATGACCATTCACACTGATTAGATTGTGGAAGAGCTTCTTGGTTTCCTGTCATCATCATCATCGTTATCACGTAAACAAATTCAATCACCTCCAAAATTACTGTTTTTGATTGGATTACATTTGGCTCGTGGGGCCCTGTGAAAGGGAAGCGTCCTCTGAACTAACTGGATGTATTTAACTTGATTTGTGTCCGTCTTTTTGTATCGGATGAGTCTTAGATCATCGTGTTTGGGTTTGATTTGAAGATGACAAATAAACTAGGAGAAGCTGGAGATGAAGTCAGGATTTTGATGTGCTCCTCCTCTGTAGAATCAAGTATTTAGAGTGAAAGTGACGCCATCTGTTCGGCAGCTGAATCTTGGCCAACATAGTTACATACAATAAATGAAACGTATCAAACCCACAGCAGCAAATCTACGAGAACGGCTGAAAAAGAAAAGAATCGAGGTGTTGCAACGGTCCAGTCAGACCAGAACCTGACTGAAGGACCTGCAGAGAGCTGAGAAGAAACTGCAAACCTCATTGAACTGAAGCAACGTTGTAAAGAAGAGTGGGCCAAAATCAAACCATCCTAAAAGTGATTCTACAGGCTACTCAGCCATGTGGCAGGCTTAGTGTAGCTTTTTGTGTAACACACAGAAACATGGTGGGATCTGTTGTGTGTGTTTGTACACTAGAGGTCAGATTTGAATACGTTTAGATTAGTTTTTTTGTATCATCTGATACGTAAAACTCTAGAACTGAAGGAAAGTGGACTTTCTTTTTCAGCTAATAGTTTTGTGTGTTCTTTGTCTCCTCCTTTCCTCACAGATTCCTGAAGAGATGAATCGCTGCAGGAACTCGTACGTGGAGCAGGCTCTGCTACCGCAGCGCTTGGAGGAGCTTGCAGGTGACGAGGCCGGCCGGGGGAGCTACAGGGTCTACCTGCAGAACAGCTTGGACACTCTCCTCAAAGAGGCCAAAGACAAGTTCAAAGGTTACGACAGCTGCTCCACGCCTGAGCACGCCGAGCTGGCCTACAGGAAGGTGAGGAATCAGGTTTGGACACTTGGACGTGATGGGTTTCAGGAAAGAGAGAGCGAAAGCACATTCCTTCTTCTGTGTTCAGCGCAGAAACAGGCCATCACTTTGCTTCCTGTCGTCTTGATGTCCGCCCTGCGTCTCTGAGCAGTGAGTGGAAAAGCAGCAGTTAGGGCTTCCTGTACAGAAACTGGTCCGTGTGAAAATGTCCAGGCTCTTGCTCCTTTCTCCCAGCCCCTCTCTGGACTCTGTCCCAGGATGACATCAGCTCCATGTTGCGACATACACAAACAAACTGGACCTCACCACTATCCCAGGCCTACATTTCCTGTGTGAAATGTGCACAAGAGGCTGGACAGAGTTCTCTTTTCTCCTGTTAGAAAGTCACAAGGCTGAGTGTGAGGGCAGAATGAAGCAGCTGACTTGGCTAAAGGGCAGATGGAAGGACTGTTTGTAGATCTGGATTGTTCATTTTCAAAGTGATGATTAGATGTTCCAGACAAAATGGCAGAATGCTTCATGTTCACATTAAATAAGTTGTTTTGGCCTGATTACATAAAATAAAGCATAAGGATCGGTGTGAGACATAACAACGACTTTACATCTGTTCCTCCAGGTGCACGATGGATTTCCACTGCGGCTCTGGAAAGTGACCGTCGAAGTTCCTGCGAGTCCCGAGGAGGTTCTGACCCGAGTTCTGCGAGAGCAGGGGCAGTGGGACGAGGACCTGCTGGAAAGCCGGGTAGTAGAGACCCTTGATGAGCGGACAGAGATCTACCAGTACGTCCGGAACACCATGGCTCCACATCCCACCAGAGACCACCTGTTGCTCAGGTAGGCTGATTTTATCCTCCTTATCTCCACCTTATCCACTGCTTCACCATGACCCAAACCATCTCAATCATTTCCACCAGAACGTGGATAACAGACCTGCCGAAGGGTGCGTGCGCGCTCGTGAGTACGTCTGTGGAGCACGAAGGGGTATCGGTAGTGGGCGTCCGCGTCAACGTCCTCACCTCGCGCTACTTCATTGAACCGTGCGGAACTGGCAAATCCAGACTCACACACATTTCCAGGATCGACCTCAGGTGAGTGGATGACACAAGATCAACAACAAATCACTAACAGAGCAAAGCTCAACTAGACAAATTGCATTTGAATGTGTGAATGCTTATTGCTGAAGAACATGCTAAAAAAAACAGCTGAAATTAGCTAAAAACATGCTGAAATGTAGCTGAATTGTGGCTGAAATGGAAGAACAAGCCTAAGTCAGCAGAAGAAAGCTGAAAGAACACATATTTGCTGAATTAGCTTTAAATTAGCAGAAATTAGCACAAAAAATATGAAATTACCTTAAAAAAGGCTGAAATTAAAAAAAGGCTGAAAAGTAACTGAAAATGCTGAAAAAAGCTTAAAACAACCAGAAGGAATTGGGTGGAGCTGAAATGAGCTAGAAAAAAATGTGGAATTAGCTGAAAATGCTAAATTGAGCGACAAGAAAAAAATGCTAAATGGTAGCTGAAATAGTAGAAAAACCTGAAACTAGCATAAATAATCTGAAATGAGCATAACAAGCTGAAATTAGCAGAAATAAGTTAATTAGGCTGAAAGTAGCAGAAATTATCACAAAAAAACTTTAATTTATCTGAAAACAGCTGAAATTAGTTAGTCTAAAAAGTTAGCTGAAAAGGTAGAACAAACTTAAAATCTGCAGAAGGAAGTGGAGAGAGCACAATTTTGCCCAATTAGGCTGAAAGAAGCCGAAATTTGCACAAAAAAGTGGAATTTATCTGAAAAAAAAATGCAGAAATATGCACACACAAAAAAACTGCTGAAAAGTAGCTAAAACAAAGTAGAAAGAAGCTGAAATTACCAGAAGGAAGTGCAAAGAGCACGTTTTTGCTGAATTAAGCTGAAAAAAGTTTAAATGAGTGCAAAAAAGTTGAATTAGCTGAAAAGCTAAAATTTGCGTAAAACAGCTAAATAGTAGCTGAAATAACAAACTAGGTGAAAAGAGCTAAAAGAAGCATAATAAGCTGAAATTATTAGAAATAATTTAATTTGGCTGAAAGTAGAAAAAATTCCCCCCCCCCCCCCCCAATTTTTTATTTATTTATCTTAAAACAGCTGAAATTAGCTTAAATAATGTTTAAAAGATAAAACAAGCTTTAATTAGCAGGAGCAGAAACAACACGTTTGCCCAATTATGCTGAAAGATGTAGAAATGAGCACAATTGGAAATTTTCTGAAAAAAGCAGAAATTTGCAACAACAACAACAAAAAACAGCAAAAAAGTAGCTGAATAGGCAGAAAGATGCTTAAGTTACCAGAAGGAAGTGGAGAGAGCACATTTTTGCTGAATTCGGTTTAAAAAATGTGAAATTGTTGCAAATAATGTGTAATTTGCTGAAAATGCTTAAAAAAAAGCATTAAAACTGCTAAATACTAGCTGAAATAGCAGAAAAAGCTGAAACTTTCCAAAATAAACTGAAAGGAGCTGAAAGCTGAAATTAGCAGAAAGAAGTTAGAAGAAGCACAAAAATGTAGTTGGCAGAAATAATCTGAAAGGAACTCAACACAGCTGGAAAAATCTCAGCTGAATGTAGCTGGAAAAAAGTTTTAAGTTTGCAGAAGGAAGCTGAAATAAGCGGAAGCAGAACAAAATGTGAAAGGAGTAAACGGTTGTAAACAGATCTGAAGGATGTAAAATGAGCTCAATTAATTTTCTATGAGGGGGGAAATGGCAGAAAATGATAAATATTCAAAAACTAAAGTTGCACCAAAACCAGAAGTCATAGCAGGATTGTCCTGAATGAGCTGAACGTTTTGATTTATGATTTGTTGAAACGGACCAAAAATTGTGGAACGAGATGCTGAAAAACGTACAGAAGAAAAATGGATCATAGTGTGAATGTTTCACAACACAATATGGCACCAGTGAGCTAACTCTACATCTGTGTCTGCTCTTCTAGGGGTCGATTCCCGGAGTGGTACAACAAACTGTACGGACACTCGTGCGCCGCTGAGGTGGCGCGGATACGAGACTCATTCACTGCTCCCCTGGACAAATAAGAACACAGCGTGCAATTTGGACCGACACCAGTTTCATGGATTGAAATGCTTCTTTTTTTATTTTAAAGACAAAGCCCGGAGGCTGGATTGAAGGATGTTTGCCTCGGGTCAGAACAGACTGATGTTTGAAACTGTCACACTAAGCTTTATCGTGACTTGGGGACATTATGTTGCTGATACAGGATGTATGGTTCAGACTTTATCTAAAGGGATGATACTGCTTCTGAGAAGCCAGGGAGAACCAAGGTATGTTTGAGCTTGTGTGTGTGTGTGTGTGTGTGTGTGTGTGTGTGTGTGTGTGTGTGTGTGTGTGTGTGTGTGTGTGTGTGTGTGTGTGTGTGTGTGTGTGTATAAGAGCAACAAACGGTTAGTGTGTATTTGCCATGTGGTTTATAGGCAGAGAAAAGTGTGTACATAAAGTATTCTGGTCTGTTATTGTCTGCCTTTTGTTACCTCTGTCCCCTTCCTGTTACAGCAGAGCGCAGGAGGAGCTCTAGATGTTATTACAGCGAGCTGATTGATGAATGTATGGGTGAGGAAAGATGCAGATGTGCTGCTAATACGCAGACTGAGTGGAAACAATAGAGACGGGAAGCAGCGAGTCGACAGGTGGGCCAATAGCATGCAGGGTTTTTAGTGTTTGCAGGTAGAGGAGGATGAGTGCTGGTGGCTGGCTCACCAAAAACGAAGGACGGATCAAAGACGGGGCCTCATTTACTGACAGACAAAAGTCACTTCAGTCCCTTGAAGAGAAGCTAGTTTAGTCAGATGTGGTGAGCTTAGAAAATAAGGCGTATTTTTAGATAGACGATGCCAAAATCTGTTAAAAGAACAGGGAAAAAGCAATTTTATTGGACCAAAAAGAAAAAAGAAGCTGTGGTTTTCCAGTATTGTTCGTGGCACCAGTACTTTTCGTTTAAAGCACAGCACCGTTCAGGCGATTTCGTGTTTTTGCAATAGTCATCGGCTGTAAATCACTTACGTACTCACAAAACACATTTTCACGTGCACGTGAACAGAAGATACAATGCACAGTTCAAAAACTCGCAACAGAAACCTCAAACTAGAAGAGATGAGCTACAAACAAAACCAACGGTCCTTTTATAAAGGGCCAGATTTTACAGGTTTTACTGTAACGAGGGAAGACTGAACGATTGTTTCACAGGAAGAGTGAATTCTTTCCAGTAAGCTTCTTTCTCAGCAGTGTTTTATGGGACATTTGGACCTTCAAAACCCTTTTTGTTCATAACAATCTTCAACATGCTTCAGTCCAAGGCTGTACGTTGTGTCTAATGAATTTACTAAGCCATTTGTCCATATCACAAGTTTGTCTTTGCCAAATAATAGTGCATGAATATAACAGGTAATTTAAAACAAATATATTTATACCTCAAATATGTGTTTGTTTTCATTTATTTTATGTTATTGTACATGTTAAGCTTTGTTACAGAAATGAGAACATGTTTTATCTTTTTTATTAATATTATTTCTGTACAGGTTAATCAAAGTGCACTATTAAATGGAAATAAAATACGTGGCATGTAGGCGTTCTGTTTTGTTCTACAACACCTTGAAGTTGTTCCAGTGTTGCATTTTAAATCTGCTCCAATCTTGTTTACACTACACTTGGTTCCAGCAGCAGATTTCCCTCTGGAATGATCCATGTTGTCATATTTCTCTGTGACATGACTCTTCCACACCAGTAACTCCATGACTGGACGGCAGAAAAGCCAAGAAGATGGTGATCTCCCTCTTTGTGATGCTTGGTATGTGGGGGCTGCTGCACCAAAGAAAAACCATCTTCACAAATCAGAATCAACAAGAGGCAAGGCGGTCGTATGGCAGGGAAGAGGGACTTCCTGAGGTCAACCCAGGAGCTGATAAAACAATGTATTTTTTTTGGACTATAAGGCGCACCGGATTATTAGGCTCACTGTCGATTTTTTAGAAAATTAAAGTTAAGTGTGCCCTGTAGTCTGAAAAATATGATATTTATGCTTTTAATTTATGCACTTAATGACAAAAATGTCAAATAAACTGCTGGTCTCTTGTCAGTAGGGTATGGCATCTCCAGTTGGTGATTTGGTGCAGCATAGAGTTGTGTAGCCGTTGTATATCTTCTCCTGAAGCAAGTCGGCCCACAGATGTTGTACATTGACCTCGAGATCTAGCTTTGCTCTGGACTAGAGCTGAACCTCAAACTTGTCTGACTGAATAAAGATTCAGGGACGTGTCTGATCTTTAGGACCTCATCGCGCAGATCGTCCGTACACCAATGTGCTGTGTGCAGATGGAAGATGTCTTGGAAGACTACCAAAGTGGTGTCTCAGGAAGAATAAGATGGACTGTCCTTATATAGTGCCTTTCTATCTAATTAAGATACTCAAAGCACTTTACAGTCTGTGCCCTCATTTACACATTCAAACAGCACTCTAGATCTCTACAAAGACTAATCAGTGCTTTATCACATTCATACACCAATTGGACACACAGAGGCAATGAGGGGTTCAATGTCTTGCCCAGGGACACTTTGGCATGTGACTGCTGATGGAATCAAACCCCCAAATCTCACATTGGAGGACGACTGCTCTAACCACAGCTGACCTGAAAAAACAAAGGAACACCGGTATCCACCGATTTAGAGTTCACCTAGAAACTGTTGAACCCCTACAACAGCTGACCTGAGTCAGACCCTACATCATCAGGAGGAACACTTGATGAGAGGGAGTTTCTTTTCTTGGCATTGACTAAGCACACGGTGGTCATCTGTGGCTATGCAGAGCAGAGGTTCACCCCTGAACATGATACAGGACCACTGTAGCCGTACCACTCCAGTGTGCTCTGCTGTGAAAAGCAGTAAAAGCTGGAATGGGGCATTGCAATAAGTGAAATACCTGTATCTGGATGAAAGGGTGATGTTATCCCGCAATGCTTGGCACACAATACGATGATCTTCCATTGGTGTGGTCTGTCAGGTAATCAAACCCTTCATGATATGTGTGGGTGTCCTCGTGTATCCATTGGTTCCAACATCAGGACACAGAGAAATCGTTATTCCTCACAAGCTACTGGTCCATACGTCAACCAGCAATGCTCCTTTTATCTGAACATTCTTTATATCTTAAAGCTCAAGCACAGTAATTATAATCTGACAGCAGAAACAAGCGTGAGCTTGATACTAAAAGCCCTATTCCAAGACAGTTTATTCAGGCACACTTGTCAGAGCTGAACTAAAAATTAACCAGAGCCTTCGTAAGGAACACAAACCAAAGACGTGTGCTAGTCTTCGTATTTGTCTCTAGCTCTGGTCTGAACAACACAAACGCCTACAGAGCGATTCTTCTATCACTGCTTCTTTGTTTTCTCGAGCGCTTGTGTGTTTTCCCTGAGCATTCCAAACACCTCGGAGAGATTACACAGGGCCCAGATAACCAAAGAGTCAGCCCCAGGGCTGCATTCCCGCCCTGCTGTTTGAGAAGCCAGAGATGAAGGTTTCCCACATTGATAAATCAATATGAACATGTGCATTCTTCAGTGCGTGCGATGTTTTCTTTGCAACTCTCTGTTTAGAACAGTGAAAAAGTGCTTCTTTCATAAATGATGTTTTTAGTAAAGAGCTTTCTGAAACATCTGCTCATTCAAATAAATAACAATGTACTGTTACATCCAATACACTTCTTGTCGCACAATTTGTCCTCCCAGCTTTCACACCACCCGTAATAGTATACTGTAAATCTAAAACAAGGCAGCTGCAGCAGAACATACTGTATCTGGAGTTGGCCGGGCGGTTCTGATGGATGACTTGTAAGCACAGTTGTGGCAACAGGAATGGTATGTCACTGTTGATAAGACTATATTTTAAGAATCAACACGGGAAAGAATGAAAGCTGAGTCACACGGTGTTTGCAGCGTTGACCTCACATCATTCCTCAGAGAGGCTGGATATTTCAGCGCTCGTTTGGTCAGTGCTTGTGTAGGAGTGTGAGTCACAGACACGCGTGGCTGTGGAAGGTTTCCTGTCTGACAACTGCCCGTCCAGAGACAGCAGTGAGTATTACACATGTTCAGGCCGCACACATCTTGTTGTGTACATGCGAGAGAGAGAATGAGAAGGAAAGAGAGGTGGTTTGCAGAACTGAACATCATCAGTGTGAGGGCCCAGTTGGTGCAGCTGCTGCACTGAGAAGGTTGCCTCATCGAATCCCAGCCCAGGACCTTTCTGGGTGGAGTTTGCATGTTCTCTCCGTGCATGCGTGGGTTTTCTCCGGATACTCCAGTTTCCTCCCACAGACCAAAAACATGCATGTTAGGCTGATTGGTAACTATAATTGTCCCAAGGTGTGAGTGAGAGAGTGAATGGTTGTTTGTCTCATTTGTCTCTATGTGGCCCTGTGATGGACTGGAGACCTGTCCAGGGTGTCCCCCACCTCACATGGAGTGACTGTTGGATATGGACACCAGTAGCTCCTGCAACCCTGAAGAATCGGGTATGGATGGATGGATGGATTTATCAATGTGTCCTCACCTACGTCTACACAATTTGTCTCTTCTCCTCTCCATGGAGGAGAAGAGACAATAGGAGAAGTAGAGCCAGCAGAGGACTGAAAGTGTAGTACTTGTGTAGCACTCTGATGCAACTCTCTTCTGTGTTTTTATTTTCTTAGTGCTAAAACTATGAAATTCAACAATCTTTTGAGCTGTTATGGTACTTCAGGGCAATCTTAGAGCATTAGTGAGAAACCCCTCCATTAGAAATGTTTTACACAATTCAATACTGCCCTCTTATGGTTCCACAGAAAAAGGTTGATCTGTGGAGTCATAAAACACACTTCTTTAAATTATATATATATATATATATATATATATAATATATATTTATATAGTGCCTGTGAGGATTGTAGGGTTCATGGAATTCAGAAGCCAAGCAGCAAATTAATCTAAGAGGCTGAAGCTCTGGGGAAAAATAAAAAAACGAATTACATCAAAACATGCAGCTAAAGTAACAGCTGATGAAGACGTGCCGAGAGAGTTGCAGCGTGACGAGGTCCAAGACTGAAGCAACATTTCACCCCCCCGGCTCCACCAAAGCCAGGCTCCTCCAGGCCCAGGCTCAGAAGGATGGCTGTGTAAAAATTGGCTCTTAATGGAGAGATTTGAAACGAAGAAATATTGAATTTGGAACTTTGGTGCGGATCTGGAAACTTTTTGGAGGACGGCCATCTGCTGGGTTGCTTGCAGACTCTAACCGTGAGGCAGTTGCTCCAACTTTCATTGGACTTTCGGCCTTCAGGTGGACTCCTTGTATGGCTAAGACCTTCATCCATGGATTTTCATGAGCTCCTTGAGATCTGATTTTACTCATCGGCCTCCTCTTGGTGCGTTTTTGACTCTAGAGCTGAGCCCTGTGCTGGTACAAGCCCCAGAGAGCATGCTGCTGCACTGCTCTGCCTCGACCCCCTGTGGACTCGGCAGCTGTCATCCTTCACATGGTGACTATGGTTGTATGTTCAAGGATTCAAGGTTCTTTATTTGTCATTTGCACCCCATGTGGTACATGTGGTGGAACGAAATTATGTACACAGGGTCCCAGTTACATCCAATAATACAATGTAAAAGAAAAACAGTAATAAGATCTAAGATATGAACTAAGAAAAACATTAACTAAAAATACACTAATCACTAGTAGCATAAAAACATTATGCTGAACAGCAGCACAAACATGAGTCTCTGTGAATAGATGAGCACGCATGAACACAGCAACATGAAACAGATCAGCAGCAACATGATGTGATTCTTCACAGTGATTATCCTGGTTAGGGATTCATGAGTCTAACAGCCTCAGGGTAGAAGCTGTTCCTCAGTCTAGTGGTTCTACACTCAATGTTCCTTAACCTCCTTCCTGAGGAGAGTGGGGCAAAAAGTGTGTGTGTGCTGGGTGAGTGGGGTCCTTCATGATGCAGGTGGCTCTCTTCCTGCATCTGGGGGTGTAGATGTCTGTGACGGTGGGGAGACTGACTCCAACAGTCTTCTGTGCAGCCTTCACCACTCTCTGCAAAGCTTTTCTTTCTGCAGTTGTGCAGCCTCCATGTCACACGTTGATGGTGGAGCACAGGATGCTCTCCACTGCACACCTGTAGAAGGAGATGAGGACTGAGCTTCCCAGACCAGCTCGTCTCAGCCGTCTGAGGAAGTAGAGTCTCTGATGAGCTTTCTTGATCAGGCTGGTGGTGTTGTTGCCCCAGCTGAGGTCATTCAGGTGTACACCCAAGTACTTGTAGCTGGAGACCACTTCCACCACAGATCCTCTTATGTTCAGGGGGGTATAGGTGTGTTTGTTCCTTCTGAAGTCCACAATCATCTCTTTTGACTTCTTCATATTGATGTGAAGATTATTCTCTTTGCACCAGCTCCCAGGTGTTCCACCTCTTGCCTGTAGCTGGACTCATTGTTTGTGATGCATCCCACCACTGCTGTACCATCTGCAAACTTTACAATGTGACAGCCTAGATGGGTACCTGCACAATGATATGTGAGCAGAGTAAACAGGAGAGGGCTCAACACACATCCCTGAGGAGAGCCAGTGCTGAGGGTTATGGCAGAGGAGGAGAAGTTGTGGATCCTCACTGAATGTGGTCTGTTTGTTAAGAAGTCTTGTACCCAGTTGCAAATGGAGGGGCTTAGTCCTAGTGTGAATAGTTTGTCCATCAGGGTTTGGGGGATCATGGTGTTGAAGGCGGATGTGAAGTCCACAAAGAGCATATGGACGTAATAGTCTTTCTGTTCCAGGTGGTTGAACGCATTGTGGACCACAGAGGAGATGACATCCTCTGTTGATCAGTTCTCATGTTATGCATGTAGTAGAACATATGGATGAGATATATTCATACTGTTAAAACGGATTCTTTCATTTTTCTGGACTGTATGATGTACGTGCATTGAATGTAATAAAATGTGGACGTGAGACGTTAATTATCTTTGACTCACCACGACAGTGGGTCATTTATTAACAGAATCAAGTTTAACACATCACACATTTACATTAATTGGCAAGAATTGAGAATAACGACAGCTATTAAATCAGTTTTACAGGAGTGGTAAACAACACGGCGGTTGTTTTCACTTCCAGCAGAACGACAAACGTTATTAATCACAGCAGACGTCAACCACACGGCGGTGGTGAAACTTTGCTTCAGACATTTCTAAAAATATCTGGATTAATTTGCTAGCAGATAGGAGAGTTTAAAGATGGAAAGATGAGGTTTATCTACAGAGAGATGTGTGAGGGAATTTGTCTGTTTTAACCAGAACATGCACGCTCCTTTGGAAATCAGCTTGCCCCAACGGTACGCTTGGTTGCGATCGAACCTTTACCTTTCTGAAGATAGTTTCAGCGTTGGTGTAGA